>NC_133333.1:41770533-42432873 GCF_042186555.1 Aquarana catesbeiana
CCTATTGGTATTTCTTCACCTAGTTGTCCTCAGCTTATAACCTCCAGTGGTAGATGTTGATGGAATAGGGTACTGTATAGGAAAACAGTTTGGCGCACCTTTTGAACTTCAGTTTTAGATGCAACCTTGTTTTAGGTCAGGCTACCTGGCTAATGCTAATACTCTTGCTTGCTAGTGATTTATTCAACTGAAGAAGCTCTATCTAGGTTCACCTAGCTTCAAACTGAAAATCCTTTGCATGCACTTATCTGTATAAACTGCTCAGCATAGTAGTTCATGGGTAACAATTCATCATCTACGAGCACTTTCCCTGTAGTGATGTAGACTTCGTCCTTGAAGATGATGAATATTTTAGTTTTACATAAAGCGATGAAAGGTCCAGATTGTGGAGATGTGCATTCTTTTTTTTTTTTTATCTTAGTGACTGTTGTTGCTGGAAAGTGGAGGAAATCCAATACGTTGTCACCAGAACGGGAAAGAATGTGAAATCATCCAATAAAGGTGCCTGTTTTGGTGACAACTGTTTAAGAAGAGATTTTCCTTTTTGTGTCTTCTGGACAGGAAGTGAAGGGAAATCCTAATGGCACACAGATGGTAAATAAAATTGCCTACTCTATCCAAAATGACAAAAATAGGCTTTAAATACTTTCAAACTTACAGTTGCTTGCTGAATTACTGCACTTCTTTTTTGCTTCAAAAAATAGGAGGAAGACAATGAAACTATAATTATTTTCACAGACAAGGATAAATAAACTCACCCTTATACCCAGTTTGGCGTTACTGTTCTCTCCTTCCCTACATTCACCACTGACTCGGAGGCTGAAGCCATGGTTTGTTGATATGGAGAAGCAATTATCACACATTATATCCGTTGCACACGTTTTTTTCACACTATTATAAATCACATTGCCTGAAAAAAATATCACAAAGCATGAAAGTGAACATTTGTCTTACAAGAAATGACGGGTGGACAAAAACTGGCATTGGATAAGGTAAGTATGCAAGTGTTAAATCTGATTTTGGGATATAGTTATGGGTTAGGTCAATCTAAAGTTGGCTATACACTGTTAGTATTTTAGCCTGAACAAAGGATGGGATTCCCTTGAAGGAATGCCCCCCTGTCGGGACATTGTGCTATTACCAAAATACACTGATCAGCGGCTGTAGCCACTGATTGAGAAACATTTTCCAGCTTAGTGGTTAGAGTGAAGGTCAAGATTAGGGTTTATGGGGCTAACTGTTAGGTTACATATTAGTGGTTGGTTAAATTGTAACAGTTGAGTGTTAGGGTTAGGTTTAGTAACACAATGGGATTGATTTATGAAAACTGGAGAATGTACAATCCAGTGCAGCTGTACATGTAGCCAATTAACTTCTAACATCAGCTTGTTCAATTAAGCTTTGACAAAAAAAAAGAAGAGATGCTGCCTTCTTTATAACAGCAATTCTCCCACCCAGTGGCAGCTTGTGCGCAATTTTTTTGGGAGGCGCGGCAAACAAACCCCCCACCAGGTCTGCACTCACCCAATATACAGTCATGGCTTCCCTGGCTTCTCCTTCCAGCTAATCTGGTCTTAAGATCCGCCTCCTGTTCTGATTGGCCGGGAGGATAAGCCGGAAGACCATAGCGCATATTGGGTGAGTTCGACCTTTTTGAAGCCAATCAGAGCCTCAGGCTCTAATCATGTGCTTCCAAAAAAAAAATGATGAGTCTGGTGCCCCACATGGAATTAGGGGAGCTACGCCCCTTATGGACCGGCCGCCGCTGTTCCCAACCCTACACTCTGCTGTTCATTCACAGAAGGCTTTTTTATTTTGTGAATAAGCTAAAATAATACAATGTTCTCTGTGACTGGGCAAGAGGAGGGGAAGCCACAGTGGATGCAGGTGACTATGCAGTTGTAGAGCTGGGACCAGAAGGTCCAGTGATGGAGAAAATATAGCAAAAGCTATGCTCTTGGCACTGAGTAAAAATGTAATTGTAAGTCAAAGAGATAAGTCCATGAGGTGGCATACACCTTGTTGGACTTAATCGAGATCGAGAAATGTTTTCCAGCTTAGTGGTTAGGGTGAAGGTCAAGGTTAGTGTTTATGGGGCTAAATGGTAGGTTACACATTAGTGGGCTGGTTAAATGGTAACGTTTGAGTGTAAGGGTTAGCTTTAGTAACACAATTGGATTGATTTACGAAATCTGGAGAGTGCAAAATCTGGTAGAGTTGTGCATGGTAGCCTATTAACTTCTAACATTAGTTTGTTCAATTAAGCTTTGACAAAAAAAAAAACAAAAAAACTGGAAGCTGATTAATTTCTATGCAGAACTTCACCAGATTTTGCACTCTCCAGTTTTAGTAAATCAACCCCAACAGGTTTGAGGTAAGAGCTAAGCAGGGTCAGGTTCATTGATAAGTGTTAAGTTTAAGGGCTAAGTGTAGTTAAGTTTGTGTGGGTAAGGGAGCTTAGTTAAGTGTTAAGGAATCCTTCCAAATGTTTAAGTCCAAAAACCTTCCTTTATCTTCCCTCAGTGATCTGAATCTTTCTACATTTTGTGTATCACATGCCCCCCATACCCAGATACCGCACTATGCTCACGATGGGAGGGTTTCAACAACACAGGCAGTGCTGTCAATATAAAAAGCAATGGACAGGACAAGGTGTGGCCAGGTTAAGATTGACAAGCTACAGGCTTGTGACTCATCAGGGGCAATGGTGTTAGCCACACCCAGGGCTGCTGTGAGAAACCACAGGGCCCCATACAGCCAATCTGTCAGTCCCCCTCATCCAAAATAAAGACAGTTTACTATCAGTTATGAATGAACACAGTGAGTGATCGCTACTGATCACTCATTGTGTTCATTAAGGAAAGGAAGGGGCTGGTAAATGTGACATATTTACCGGACCCTCCATCCTGAAGGATCCTATGGTGTCCCTGCATCTGCCGGTTGGAAGGAGGAGAGGGAGGGAGATGGCACGGTGGTGGTGGCAGGGGTACACATGGGGGCCTGGGCAGCAGGGGGAAATGTTTGGTGTCCAAGGAGAGTGCTTGGTGCGGCAGGGGGGCGATTACTGGAACCCATCCCTTGCAAGGCTCACACTGCAGCAGCCAAAAGCTGGTGGGAGGGAGAGGAGAAGAAGTCAGCTTTCAGCTGCTGCAGAGAGAGCCATACAGGGGATCAGTTCTAGTAATTGACAGTAGTAACAAAAATTAGCTTACAAAAGTAAACAAGCTGCAGCTGTATGAAAACAAGAACTGATATAATAGCAGAGTATAGGCCTTTTTAACCTCCCTGACGGTAATCCCGAGTGTGGCTCGGGGTTGAATTTCAGTCCCATTAGCGGTAAACCTGAGCCACACTCGGGATTACGTTGCAGGATCCTGGTGCGGCGTTACTTACCTTGTCCCCAGGATCCTGCGATGTCCCCTGCAATGTCCGTGGGCTCTGTCTCCTCCGAAGCCTCTCCTTGCCAGGCTTCATTCCCTGCGAGAGGCGCGACGCATGGGGGCGGAGCCTGGCGGCAAATTAAAAAAATGTAAAAATCATAACACATACAGTACTGTAATCTTACAGATTACAGTACTGTATGAAATTATTTCACATCCCTTTTGTCCCCAGTGCTTTGGCCCATGCCCTGCATGCAGTTTTATATTATATATACTGTTCTTTCTGCCTGGAAACTGGAGATTGTCCATAGCAACCAAAAAGTGTCCCTTTATGTCAAAAGTGGCTTTAGATCAGCTAGAAAACAGCGATAGTAAATTAGAACACTTGCAGACTTAAGCGATAGTGAATCGTGGGGAAATTTATTTTATTATTATTATATATATTTTTTATTCAATTATTTATATTTATTTATTATATTATAATTTATGTTTTTGTGTTTCAAACTTCATCATACCCGGGATATCTACTAGGCTCTGGTTTGGACAGATTTAAGTGTGTTATTGTTAAGAATTACAGGCCTACAATATAAAACGCCAAATTTCCATGCAAAATAATTGTACCGCTTTCAGCACCTAAAATCCAAAATAATCATACCGCCAGGGAGGTTAAAGCCCTGGGGGCCAAGTGGTCCTGGGAAGGTTCCCGCAAGAGCGGGGTATCCTCTAAGCCCACCAATATCCATACAATAGTACAATTTGTAGCCTATACAAATCTAGGAAGAGGAGATGGATCAGAAACTAGGAAGAAGATAGGCAGAAAAGTGGTGTTAGGGAAGGAAGAATGCGCTCCTGAGGAGTAGAGAGCCAGGGAGGGGATGAGGAAAGCTAGAGAGGAAGGGAGGCCAGGGTTAGAGGCCTAGAGAGGTTAGAGGCCTGACCTCACAAATGCACTTCTGGAAGAATGGTCAAATATTCCCATAGACACACTCCTAAACCTTGTGGACATCCTTCCCAAAAGAGTTGAAGCTGTTATAAAGAGTGGGCAAACTCAATATTGAACCCTATGAGCTAAGATGCTTTGCAGCATTCAGTTGAGTCAAGACTCCAACACCTTTTGCACATGGTTTTGAGATGCCCTAAAATACAAAAAGACAACATGATGGAATTAAAGTGAAAAATCTGTGATTTTTCCCATTCAGGGAAAAGTTATCAGTTCAGCTAACTGTTGCTTCTCCTCATCTAACTATTACCTCCCTCCTTTTGTCCCTCTGGCTGCTTTGGAGGATGACAGCTGGCGGTGTCCACGGCACTGCATGGACCTGGTATAGCACAGAGTCTCAGGAAAGGGCAGGTGGCAACATGTTTCAGGAGCACAGCCCTCTTTGCCAAACCTGCCCAAAGGAGAATATGCCAGCTTATAAGCACAGCTTCAGCGAAAGGAGCAGAGCGGGGAGAGCACTGCAAGTGGGACCTAAAGTGTCACTAAACCCACATCATAAAAAACTATCAATGTATCAGTGTATTACATGCTGTTCATAGTCACTCAGTCACTATGAGATTCACTTTCTGTATTCTGCAAAAAAAACCAACTGATTGATCCTGCTGCTCTCTATCTCCCCCTTCTGCTCAAGTCCCCAATTCTGCTAGGGATTTTGCAGAGCATGGTTGGCAACTCTGCACATGCTCATTTTTCAGTGAGTTTCTACGCTGATCATTTCCTCCCTATCACATCTGAGCAGCCCATGTGACTATAGAGTCACACGTGGGCATATACACAGTGGTATATGACAGCCCACTCCCTCTCTCCTCCTCCATGCCCACTAACCAGCTAAACACAATAGGGGTTGGGATATCACATGTAGATTGATGGAGGCTTCACCTCCCTCTTATTCTAAGACACAAGCTAGAAAGGCGTGATGCAGCCTATGACTGGCAGAAATCCACCTACACCAATTGCCAAAAAATAATGAAGATTTGATTTCAAATATTATATTTGTATGACAATTTATAACAGTTTTATTGATATTAATTATTTATTTTTACTCTGTATTCCAAATGCTGTTTTTTTTATTTTGAACATGTGACCAGCAGCGGAGGACTAGAAGCTCCTCCTGCTTATGTTTCCTTGCAGGCAGGCTGGGAAATATCTGGGGCATGTGATAGCTGTACATTGATTAGGAAAAAGGTACTTAGATTTTTTTTATTAAAATAATTACAGTGCCATCATCCATATACAGGAATAGAAGGGATAATATCAATTAAACTGGGTGTGTTTAGTATCACTTTAATGATATTTACAAAGCAGACTACAAGCACCAGCATAGCATCAAACTTAATAAAAAGAGAAGATTGTGAATAAAGGAATATAACACAATGGTATACAATACTAACTGAACTACACAGAACCAAATATAATATAAAGTAATGTCTAAAAATTCACATAAAATATATATCCTAGAAATCATTAAATGTCTAAGTGAAGGCTTTAAAATATACCTAAATTGGTTCTAACAGTTGAAGGTTTTTTATCTTCTATGAGTGAAGGTAAAAAACCTCTGCGTGCAGTGCCCCCCCAAATCCACTGAGCCCCCTCCAATCCGGCGATGGTCACGATAGCCTTGGCTGCCCCGGGACTCTCCCTCCTCATTGGGTGAGACAGCAGCGTGAGCCAATGGGGAGAGAGCAGGGGGGAGCCACGGCTCTAAGTGTCTTATGGACGCATAGAACAGCGGCTCAGGAGATGCCCCCAGGGCAAGCAGCTTTTTCTGGGGGCACTGCCCTAATAGGAGGAGCCAGGAGCACCTATGGGGGACACGAAAAAAGAGAATCAGAGCTGCTCTGTGCAAAACCACTGCACAGAGCAGGTAAATATAATATGTTTGTTATTTTAAATTTAAAAGAGAACAAAACTTTAATACTACTTTAATAGTGAACAATACTTTATTAAACAAGACAATAAAGTGTTATAAAAATGATATAAAACGTGTAAGAAATATATATGAATAGGTATAAAAATTTGAAAAAATGTAAAACTATTTATATATAAAAATATATTAATATAAAAAAAAAAATAACCAAAGGCTTATGAGATCAGATAAATAAGAGTATGGTATGGAGCAAAGCTGAGACATGATCAGTGGCATAGTTATATATATGAAATTAAAAATATTAAGGTAAAATAATAGACATATGCACTGACGAAAAATTAATTAATTTATTTTTTTCTGTTTTTCGGGTCATTTGTTATGATTGCAATTCATAAATTTGAAAAAATGTAAATTCGAAAAAATTCAGTAACTCGAAAAGACTCGGAAATTTGGAAATTCGAAAAAAAAATTGGAAAAATCTGAAATTCAAAAAAAAAGAGAAAAATCGGAAAATTAAAAATAAATCTGAAATTCGAAAAACAGAAAATTTAAAAATCTGAAATAATAACTAACTAATAATAACTTAACTATTATTAACTATTAAATTATAGGTATTGGAATTTCCTTTCAAATTTGGCTGTTAGTGACTGAATACCAATTTATCCGAAGTTAAGAATTATCCGAAATAACGAATGCTGCATCTAAACAAATGGAACAGAACAAATTGATAATAAATAATAATAATTATCAATTATAATTATCACCCCCCCACCCGAACCAGAAGTCTACAGCCATACCCATCTTAAAAATAATTCAATTTTTAATCCCAAAGTTCCAGGGGATCAGTGTATAGGGGCTTTTAAGCGTATGGTGGAGAGTGACCTGGCCAAAATGAAAACTAAGAAGTCAAGAAGCATCCACATTTGGAAAACCATTAAAGAAATCGGTCAAAAGAAGCAAGTGGTGATACGACCTGCCGACAAGGGGGGTGGACTAGTCATTTTGAAGAAAGAGGATTATGAGGAAGAGATGGAAAACCTACTGAAAGTAGAAAATACCTACAACAAACTGAAACATAACCCTAAGTTACAATATAAGAAGAAATTGAAGAAATTCGTAAAGAAAGGGTTGGAAGCAGGTATTCTTAATAAGAAAGAGGCTCAATATTTGATTCCCGAATCCACCAAAACCCCGGTCATATACCATCTGCCCAAAATACATAAAAGACTGAACAAACCACCGGGGAGGCCTATTATAAGTGGAGTGGACTCCCTATTCTCTAGACTGGGGGAATACATCGATCAATTCCTGAAACCCCTAGTGGTGGAAGGGAAGTCTTATCTTAGGGATAGCACCCAGTTGATTAATGAATTAAAAACTATTTCAGGGAGTGGCCAATGGCTATTGGCCACCATAGATGTGAATTCCCTGTATACGAGTATTTCTCAGAAAGACGGACTGAGAGGGGTAAAAAAAGCTTTGCATGAAAGATCTAAATTAAGACATGCACAGATTGAATTTATTCTGGAAGGATTGGAGCTGGCCATGGAGAGCAACTATTTCTGGTATAAGAAAGAGTTCTATGTTCAGAAAAAAGGGGTAGCCATGGGGGCTAAATACGCCCCCAGTGTGGCGAATTTATTTATGGACATGTTGGAAGAACGCTACATATATGGGATTTCGAGACCAGAAATTAAATTTTACCGCCGCTACATCGATGATGTCATCATTCTATGGGAAGGCAACCCGGACACATTTCAAAAATTTCTTGATGAACTCAATCAGAACACTTTTGGCATCTCGTTTACTGGAAAATCGGACTTTTACACGATTGATTATCTGGACCTTCAAATTTTTAAGGAAGGGGATGAATTGTTCACGAAAACATACTTCAAAACCACCGATCGTAATGGGTATATACCCATCTCCAGCTGTCACCACCCCAAATGGAAAGATAACATCCCTAAGGGACAGCTGTTGAGAATAAGGAGGAATTGTCGGAATGTTGAGGATTATTGTGAACAATCTGATATGTTGATTAAAAAATTCATTGATAAGGGTTACCATATCGATTCCCTACGGCAACTGAAAAATGAGATAATGAATCTGGACCGGGATTCCCTCTTAGTCACTAAGGGAAACAACACGCAAAGGGACTCGCCAGGGGACATAGCTTTTATCACGGGTTTTAACACTCAATACAGGAATATAGAACATATAGTGAGGAAATATTGGCCCATTTTAAAATCTGACAGAACGCTGGGGAACATTCTTACCAGAAAACCACGGTTTATTTACAGAAGGGCCCCTACCCTCAGGAACCAATTGGTACATAATGTTATAGACCCTCCAAAAAACATTAAGCTGTTCTCAGGCCTTAAAGGCTTTTATAGATGCCAGAATTGTCTGGGATGTCGGGTTAGCAAAAAGCAACCGAAGAAAAGGTCCTCTTTCTTTTCTAGAAAAGGTACAGAGTTTGACATTAGAGAATTGATTACGTGTAACACCACCCATGTGACCTACGTCATTGAGTGTCCCTGTCGGAAACAATATGTGGGCAGGACCACGAGACCCCTACGTGTGCGTATTAGGGAGCACATTACTAATATAAGAAAGGGGTTTCCTAAGCATAACCTTTCCAGGCACTTTGACGAGTTCCATCATAGAGATCCATCGGGTTTGGTGTTTTACGGTATAGACACGATCAAGGATAATTGGAGGGGGGGGAGTAAGAAGGTATTGATATCCCAAAACGAAACTAGATGGATATACCGTTTGGACAGTCTGGTCCCTAGAGGACTTAATTTGGACATCGATCTTAACTGTTTTTTATCTAATTTTTAATATCCATACGCACATAGGGACTTCACTTCATCCCTTCCGTTTACGGCATACAGTATGATATGTATATAATTATATAGGGTCCATGACTATATTGCCCCCTTCTGGTTCTTATTATAGCACAATATATGTCACGTGAGATAGCTAGTGTACTTTGGGCACTTATGTTCCCCCTTCCTAATTAAATCTTACTCTATGGTGTATCCCATTCATATATTTTTTAAGCTATAGTATCTTTCCTTTACTCATACACTAAATATGTTTTTGGATGTGGATGGTAATGTTGCTGTATATATGATCCCAGACTTGGATCTAAGGGCACATCCCTTGGGATCCGGAGCCTGGTTGACACTTTCCATATGGCATGTCCCAGGCCTCACATTAGAAATATTACAATCATTTTCGACCATATTCTCTCCGGTTTTTTATCTTAAAAAATTTTTTGGATTTTTATTTTATATGGTATCCGTTTTTAACCTTCTATTTTTATTCTTGTTTTATTCTGTCTGTTTATTTTTATTTTTATAATCTACTTAAATTGTCTAACGTATTGTGGAACTAGGGATATTTAGAATAATCTTTTTGTTTCAATGAATCTTTTGAGAGAATTTTCTGAAAAAATGTTTAAGATAGTTCTTGATGACTATTTATATGTGTTTTTTATGAATATTTATATATGTATTTACTCATGAGTATTTATATACAGGCATCTCATTAATAGGCCAGTCTTTACATTATGGCATTATATATGATCTGGTGTATATGACATTATATTGTTTGTATCGATAAGGCCCTTCCTTTTTTCATTTCCCTTCTGCTACATGGATTTCTGTACTATATATTAGATATCTATTTCGTTGTAGTATGGATTGTTTTGTTAAAATGGTGGCATTAAGTTATTGGTACACACGGAGGCGCTCTTTCTCATTTTACCTGGAACCTATTATCTATTGCTTTAACTCCCACTAGGGGGTGTCCGACAGCATATCCCCCATTTTGCACTACATCGAATCCTCCCATTTTCTATTAACAGGGTGGATGTGCTCGTCATACACCGCTCTTTTCGATTGGCTTCCGTGGCGCCTCCGTGCAGTATTTATAGACGTATGGTGTACCAAGATGGCCGCGCCTCAGATGACGTCTTGATGACGAAACGCGTAAGGCGTGGTCTCTTGGTACGCATACGTCTTTTTATCCTTTCGTTGTTGTCCTGCACTTCCGGCATCGGCAGACGGCTGTGGAACGCACGCCGCTCACACTGCTCTGTCTGCGGCTTCTCACGTGGAGTCAGCCGGCAGAGTGCCATTTGTTTTTGTTTTTATTTGTTTTAATCTTCGGATTTTATCTATTCCTGTTGTGAGCTTAAGTTTAATAAATTTACTTTCGGAATTACACTATGAGGCTCTTCTCTTCTCCCTGCACATGATAACTGTTCCGGATGGATGTCCTCTGAGAACGATCTGGTGACACAAGTGATAAAAGGTGGTGAGGGGGACACCGACCGATTGGATCATCAGATTTGGATCTACATGCTCATTACCCCTGCAGGGGTTGGGCACTCTGGTGAGTGGGGGCACTAGAGGGGACTCCACCCTGGACAGTATACAACTATTGGGACGGACTTACCTCTGAAGATGCACTAGCCTGTTGCACTAGAACTGTTTTACTGAACGACAGAACTAATATTCACGGCACTTGTTGTTTTTGTGTTGCTTTTTGATAACAATTTTGTGGTTACCTGGACTTTGTCAATAATATAATTTTTTAATATTTGGCTACACCAGTATACACACTTATTTATAGTGGGCAACAGTGTGTTTGCCCCCACTCTTAGGTATAACTCACTTATATTTTTTACTGCATTTTTTATATTATATATTTTATATTTTTTATTGCACTTTTTATTGCATAAACATCATTCATTCTCAGTGGACTCTGACAACCACTTTCTACACACACTTGACCGATCACTTATTGTTTGGAGTTCCATTTTTTACACATCTTTTATGTATTATATTCTTTTTTACTTTGGGTAGTCTGCACATTTTGGTGACCATTCCTAGCACTTATTTTTATTTTTCTAACAGCATTTACACTGTGCTACATTTTTCATTCATTTATAATTGGGGTAAAATGTTTTCCTTGGAGTAGCAGTTTGTTTATAGTGGATCTCTTTATCTCATACTAGTGAACAGCGCCAATCCCCTAATTCAGATTTAATAATAATATTATTCATTTTCTTTTCTAACACAGCTGAGTGAACTGCGAGCGCCAAGCATGGCGCTCGCTGCTTACCTTTTTTGACACCTATTAGAGCCTATGGCTCTAATCAGGTGCTTCAAAAAATACCCCGCGGCTGTAATTCAGAGGCCAAAATCCATTTTTTTCCCCAATTTGTTCAGTAACCACATGCAGAGTGTCTCCAGAGAAGCATGCATGCAGGGTACAGTTTGCTGATGTCCCACTTCCAGCCTTCAAAAAAGTTCAACGATCCACCTCAATGATTGATTACTGCAGCCAGTGTTATATTATATTATATCCAAAAGTTCAACGCTCCGCCTCAATGATTGATTACTGCAGCCAGTGTTGTTATATTATATTATATCCTTCCCTCATGAGCCATATGCTGCCGTGCTCTCTCATTACTTACCTTCTAGCTCCGCTTGAGCCATGCGAAGAACGGAGCTGACAACGTCACTTCCGGTTTCCATCTGTTCCACAAAACCCTAAAGCAACCTCTAAATTTTTTTTTTTTTTAAAGCCTACGGCACCTGGTATTCCCAGGCGGTCTCCCATCCAGGTACTAACCAGGCCTGACTCTGCTTAGCCTCTGAGATCAGACGAGATCGGGCGCTTTCAGGGTGATGTGGCCGTAGGCGTCTAAATTTAAACAACAATGCTCCCGCCCGTAGTATCACTAAAAAAGCTGCTCGGCGCTATGGATTGCGCCGCAAAGCAGGTGAAAATCCTGCAAATGAAGCGCCACGTTGGCAATCTCGTGATTGCATTGATGTGGTGCTTCCCATAGTGCACTGTGTCCAGTGCCCGAACACAATGCACTTAGTGCATGCACTTAGGACATTTTTTTAAATTTTTTTCTCAAATATCACCACTATAATGAGTTTTGGGGTTTAAACAGTGACGGCGTGTCCATAAGGGCACACGGGCGCCGCCCCCTCTCTCCAGCCACCCCTCTATCACCAATAGATAGATTCATGCATTGCATGAATCTCTCTATGGCCGCCGCTGCCACCCCGTATTCAGGTGCCCAGCCCCTTTTTGGGAGCCAGGCGCCTGAATTACAGCGGCGGGGTATTTTTTTTTTTGAAGCACCTGATTAGAGCCATAGGTTCTAATAGGTGTCAAAAAAAGTAAGTGCCATGCACAGTGGGAGCATTTGATGGGCACAGTGGAAGCATTTGATGGCATAGTGGGAACATTTGATGGACACAGTGGGAGCATTTGATGGCACAGTGGCTGTGTTTGATGGCACAGTGGCTGCTTTTGGGCACAGTGGGGGCTATTGATGGGCACAGTGGCTGCATTTGATGGTACAGTGAGGCTGCAATTGATGTTTTTTTTTTTCAGTTTGTTTGTGCCCTCCCCCCAAAAAAATTTTGAGCCCCAGCCGCCACTGACTATAGGGGAATACATACAGTATCTCAAAAAAGTGAGTACACCCCTCACATTTTGTAAATATTGTATTATATCTTTTCATGTGACAACAATGAAGAAATTACACTTTGCTACAATGTAAAGTAGTGAGTGTACAGCTTGTATAACAGTGTAAATTTGCTGTCCAACTCATAGGGACCCCGCGGGCTCCTAATTTGCCTGCTCTATCGCACTGGCTGCTATGTTTGCATGCCCTGTCCTTGGCCAGCTCCTCTGGGTTCCTCTCTCCTGGTTAACGCAGCGCCGTCCAGCTCAGTGTTCTCTCCAGCCCCCCCCAAGTCGGCTACATCCATTCCTTTCTGCAGTGCTCCGGAGATTCTCTGCACACTTCCCCCGCGCTAAGGAAGTTTAAGGACACATGTGAAGCAGCCCTATGAGAGATTGAGGACATTGCAGGCTTGTCTGCCAGCCCCCACCTCCTCCCCGTCATACTAGGATCTCTCTCGCCTTGGAGATATGCTGATCGCCCTGTCTGTACTGCTGCTGGAGGGAGCCCAGCCAGGCAACCATGGATGAGTGCTCTGCAGCTTGGTTATTGTAAGTGAGTTGACCCCATATCCCCTCACACCATCCCATACCCCACCCCTCCTTCCCTGGGGACAGGGCCCCCCATCATCTCCCCTGGGGACAGGGCCCCCATCATCTCACCTGGGGACAGGGACCCCATCTTCCTTGAGGACAGGGCCCCATCATCCTCTCCCCTGGGGACAGGGCCCCCACCATCTTCCCTGGGGACAGGGCCCCCACCATCTTCCCTGGGGACAGGGCCCCCGTCATCTCCCCTGGGGACAGGACCCCTTCATCTCCCCTGGAGACAGGGCCCCTTCATTTCCCCTGGGGACAGGGCCTCCCATTATCTCCCCTGGGGACAGGGCCCCCCATTATCTCCCCTGGGGATAGGGCCCCATCATCTTCCCTGGGGACAGGGCCCCCCCATTATCTCCCCTGGGGACAGGACCCCCATCATCACCCCGGGGGACAGGGCCCCCATCATCTCCCCTGGGGACGGTGCCCCCATCATCTCCCCTGGGGACAGGGCCCCCACCATCTTCCCTGGGGACAGGGCCCCCCATAATCTCCCCTGGGTACAGGGCCCCCCATCATCACCCCTGGGGACATGGGCACCCCCATCATCTTCCCTGGGGACATGGCCCCTTCATCTCCCCTGGGGACAGGGCCCCTTCATATCCCCTGGGGACAGGGCCTCCCATCATATCCCCTGGGGACAGTGCCCCCCATCATCTCCCCTGAGGACATGGGCCCCCCATCATCTTCCCTGGGGACAGGGCCCCCACAATCTTCCTTGGGGACAGGGCCCCCCATCATCTCCCCTGGGGACATGGCCCCTTCATCTCCCCTGGGGACAGGGCCCCTTCATATCCCCTGGGGACAGGGCCTCCCATCATCTCCCCTGGGGACAGGGACCCCCCATTATCTCCCCTGGGGACAGGGCCCCCACCATCTTCCCTGGGGACAGAAATCTTTCTGGATTTTTTTTTTTAATCTTTATTTTAATCTTTCAAAAAATGGGAAAATAATACAAACACAAACATTCCCAGGAGGTTTACAAAAATATTCCGTAAAGAGACATCATCAGGGTTCTACAAACAAGATGGGATGGGCAAAAAACACCATCAAACTAATAGCAGAGGAAAATGCCATGAACCCAACCATGAATATGGAGAGGTGCGAGGGGGAATGTGGGGGAGGGGAGAGGGAAGGGGGGAGAGAAAAAAAGAGAGGGGGAATATAAGAGAAAAATACCATAAGTGTGGCCACATAGTGGAGAGCAGGGGGCATGAAAGCCCATCCATCTCCAAGGAAAAAGAAAACGTATACATAACAATTCCTGGTTAGCAAGCCTCAGTATGAAGCATTAAAAGCAAAACATAACTTAACAACTCTCCATAGTTACAACATTAATTGTTTATACAAGTCAGAGGAAAAAAAATCTATCTATAAGGCCCAACATTTGTAGAATTTTAAGTAGGTATTGGTGCATTGATGCCTCCACTCCTCCAGTACCATAATACACGTAAAAGCCAGTAAATTAGAATATTTTGAAAAACTTGATTTATTTCAGTAATTGCATTCAAAAGGTGTAACTTGTACATTATATTTATTCATTGCACACAGACTGATGCATTCAAATGTTTATTTCATTTAATTTTGATGATTTGAAGTGGCAACAAATGAAAATCCAAAATTCCGTGTGTCACAAAATTAGAATATTGTGTAAGGGTTAAATTTTGAAGACACCTGGTGCCACAAACTAATCAGCTGATTAACTCAAAACACCTGCAAAGGGCTTTAAATGGTCTCTCAGTCCAGTTCTGAAGCCTACACAAACATGGGGAAGACTTCAGATTTGACAGCTGTCCAAAAGGCGACCATCGACACATTGCACAAGGAGGGAAAGACACAAAAGGTTATTGCTGAAGAGGCTGGCTGTTCTCAGAGCTCTGTGTCCAAACACATTAATAGAGAGGCAAAGGGAAGGAAAAACTGTGGTCAGAAAAAGTGTACAAGCGATAGGGATCACCGCGCCCTAGTCAAGATTGTGAAAAAAAACCCATTCAAAAATGTGGGGGAGATTCACAAGGAGTGGACAGCTGCTGGAGTCAGTGCTTCAAGATCCACCACCAAGAGACGCTTGAAAGACATGGGTTTCAACTGCCGCATACCTCGTGTCAAGCCACTGTTGACCAAGAAACAGCGCGAAAACCGTCTCACCTGGGCTAAGGAAAAAAAGAGCTGGACTGCTGCTGAGTGGTCCAAAGTCATGTTTTCTGACGAAAGCAAATTTTGCATTTCCTTTGGAAATCGAGGTCCCAGAGTCTGGAGGAAGACAGGAGAGGCACAGGATCCACGTTGCCTGAAGTCTAGTGTAAAGTTTCCACCATCAGTGATGGTTTGGGGTGCCATGTCATCTGCTGGTGTCGGTCCACTCTGTTTCCTGAGATCCAGGGTCAACGCAGCCGTCTACCAGCAAGTTTTAGAGCACTTCATGCTTCCTGCTGCTGACCTGCTCTATGGAGATGGAGATTTCAGGTTCCAACAGGACTTGGCGCCTGCACACAGCGCAAAATCTACCCGTGCCTGGTTTACGGACCATGGTATTTCTGTTCTAAATTGGCCAGCCAACTCCCCTGACCTTAGCCCCATAGAAAATCTGTGGGGTATTGTGAAAAGGAAGATGCAGAATGCCAGACCCAACAACGCAGAAGAGTTGAAGGCCACTATCAGAGCAACCTGGGCTCTCATAACACCTGAGCAGTGCCAGAAACTCATCGACTCCATGCCACGCCGCATTAATGCAGTAATTGAGGCAAAAGGAGCTCCAACCAAGTATTGAGTATTGTACATGCTCATATTTTTAATTTTCATACTTTTCAGTTGGCCAACATTTCTAAAAAATCCCTTTTTTGTATTAGCCTTAAGTAATATTCTAATTTTGTGACACACGGAATTTTGGATTTTCATTTGTTGCCACTTCAAATCATCAAAATTAAATGAAATAAACATTTGAATGCATCAGTCTGTGTGCAATGAATAAATATAATGTACAAGTTACACCTTTTGAATGCAATTACTGAAATAAATCAAGTTTTTCAAAATATTCTAATTTACTGGCTTTTACCTGTATCTTGTATCCTCAATATCCATTCTTTGATTGCAGGGCCCACCGGTGATTTCCAGTGGATTGGGATAAGATATTTGCCAGCATTGAGGAGGTGAGCCATCAAGGAGCGTTTAATAGGACCCCACCGAAATACCATAGGGAGAGAGTCATCTGCAATCTGGTATTTTGTCACCTTAATAATTAGGTTACGGACTTCAACCCAAAAAGGTCGGATAACAGGACATTCCCACCAAGAATCTAAGAAGGTGCCTTTCTATCCGCAACCCCTCCAGCAAAGATCAGACACTGTCGGAAATATGCAAGACAGTTTGTCAGGTACCCTATACCACCTTGACAAGAATTTATAACAACATTCTTGGGCTTTTGAGTTGACTAAAGAAGTGTGAGCTAATGTTGTAATCTTCTCAATGCTAGAACCAGATAGCCATCTACCCAAATCCTTCTCCCATTCCTTAATGTAATAGGGGGACATAGTGGTTAGCTTCTCTAGTGAAAGTTTATACAATTTGGAGAGTTAGTGGGTTGAGTCATCTCTATCCAGGCACATAACCTCAAACCCAGTTCAGGAATCACTGAGTCTCAAACCATCCCGTGATGTTTAAAACATTTTTTTTAGCTGGATATGCTTCCAACCACCCCAGGACAACATTCCCCATTCTGCTAGGGATTTCAAGTTAGTACCTGTCATAAAGTGGAAGCCACAGATTTCTTGAGCTCCTCCCCAAGACATAAAAATAAGGCCAAGTCTTCCCCTGGGGTAAACCAAGGATAGCCTCCCAGTGGGGAAAGTGGTGCTGTATTATATTTACATGTTCTGTCTTTTGCTCAGGTATTAGGAGCTTTG
This sequence comes from Aquarana catesbeiana, assembly GCF_042186555.1. Taxonomy (NCBI): domain Eukaryota; kingdom Metazoa; phylum Chordata; class Amphibia; order Anura; family Ranidae; genus Aquarana; species Aquarana catesbeiana. The sequence goes on from NC_133333.1 coordinate 41,787,784, forward strand.
GGACCTACCATTCATTACCAACTTCTATGCTACTGTATGAAGGGGAATCTTCCCTAGCGTTGCCACAATGTCTTCATGAAGGTCTTCTGGTTTTGGTTAACTACTCCATTTTTCTTCCTTAGCTTACCCAGTCATCTTCTAGGTTTGTTTTTATCTCTCAAGACAAGTGTATGAACAGAGCACTATGAATTAGAATTTCACAGACAATAATATAATAATTTTTGCCTGAACCTGTAACTGATTTCATTATGACACTAAGCACAGTGGCCAGTCTATTTTCTGTCACTATTTTGAGATAAAAGAGGGGCTTTAAACAGATATTATTCTATGGAATTATTGCAGGTTAACAGTGTGTGAGACTGTACACACATGTATCCTATATAAATCAATTAACTCATTTTGTAATGAATAGCATTTATATTGGATAAACAGTTAGGGATTTGTAGCAATTTTGGAAGCTTTCTATCACCTTCCAACCTCAGTATTCTACCTCCAAATATGTCAATAATTTCACAGTTTTAAATTCTACTTCAGTTTCAAGTGATTTGTTGCCTTAAAGGCTTTTTCAGTTGGCATAATCTTTTAAGGTTTTTATCAAGTCACGCCACATTTTTGATACACTTTTTCTCCTAAACTAGAACAAATGTCAACTAAGAATGGCAGAGAGATGTAATTAAAGCTTTTAGAATTGTCACAAATTATGTTGGCCAAACACAAAGCTATAATAATTACATTTATACCAATTTTGATAATTTCTAGTTAGCTTTTGATCCCAAAAATCAGCAAAAGAAGAATGTTATCTCCCACCAACAGTTTTTATATACACTTTAAGATTAACTAAATTGTTGTCCTCCTTGAACTTGCCCTGGTCTTGACTTTTTTTTTTGCTTTGTCCCTCTCTTTCTGTTGGCAGTGAAAAGCCAACACTCAGTCACATACACAACCCCAAAAAAATACTTTTCCCGCACGCACCTGTTGGTATTAGGTATAAGGAGCCAACTCACCAGGCTATTTATACCAAATTGCTGTTTTTTAGAACTTTGTATGAGGCATACACAAAAACACACGCACATGCAAAAATATGCATTTAAACAATATGATCTTTCCTGAAACTTTAGCTATTTTGCATTCATTCTTTCAAAAAGCAGTATTATACCTATCAATGGAAAATGTATGTCTTTTGATGCTTTTAAGGGCACCTCCAGACAATAATGGAATGTAAGTCATATAATTCTATGCTTTACCACTTGTTATTACCACTTTTGAGGATCTGAGGATGTCACTTGGCTTCTGTCCTCAGGTAAAAAAAGATTTGTACAAGAGATTAACAAGGAATTTAAAATTTTGAAGACAAGCATTTGGGGTCAGAAGTGCTGCTTGGATCAAGAAGGGAACACCACTTGTCCTGAATGTTAATGCAAATAAAAACATATTATGGGCAGCATTCAGTTGTTTTTGTTGCAAGTGTGCTATTATGGCTACAATCATCACAAGCAAGTTAGTAAATCGAATTTTAAATAGTTTTTCTCATCTACTCTGATTGGTCATTTACCTTGTAGAGTCATAAGCTCAATTATTATTTTTGTATATAAAAAAACTTTCGGCGATTAGTGTGTTACCATATGACAGGAACTGCACTCACAATTGTCTGAATATTAGATAAATAACAATTGGTAAGTAGTTAAAAGTGCGCATCCACATATACTCAAATTCCAGCAAATGTCCACAATCTCTGTGTAACAAGTACAAGAACATGGGGGTATCTGTGATTAGACTCCAGAGTGTGCCAATAAATCAATAAACTGATACAATAATCCAAAGGAGTGCCATGCTCCTATTCCCCCATGATGTTCTCTACCAATGAAACACATTGAGCCACTGTTACTCTGGTAAGAGGCTGTGGAGTGCTTCTTGGTGAAGGGCACGGATGATGAACACTTATCCACTGGCCGACAATTTTTTGGAGGACGTTTTATCTGTTTTTTCACTTGGCACTTTTATTTTTTGAACACTTATATATGCATGTTCTGGTATTTGTTACACAGTGATTCTGAACATTTGGTGTAATTTGAGTATATATGAATGCACCTTTATTAATTAATTGATTAAAAACAGAACAGAAATTTTGGGACTTTAAATGAGGTTTAATAGGGGGCGTTCAAATCTCCTCCTCCAATATATACGAAGAAAAGAGAGCAAAGGGCAGGACTTTAAATGAAGCACACGGGGGCAGATATACAAATCAGGTAAAAAGCAGGTTTTATTGTATTCAAAATGGTCATATATTCACATAGTTTTTATTTGCACATGGCTGCTATTATTACTCTATATTTCGTCAAAGTATACATTCCAACAAGGACTTATATTTGCATTACATGAACAGTTAAATAGCTAAAATCACAAGTAGGAGATATATGACACATACAAAGGGTTACAAAAGGAAACAATAAATGGAAATGGAACATTCATACATGGTTAATAGTAGGGTACGCCTATAGGTAGATGTAAGCTCTATGCGTTTCGGGACCTTAAAGCCACTCGTCAGGAGCAAAACCAAGGGTAACCTAGGGATATGGAAAACAGTCATATTTAAGAGGGAGAAAAAACTTGGGAAAAATGGTGGGCAAATGTAGAGTATGTCCCCCACATAGTACATTTAACCCATCAAACTTACACACATATACTTGCGCAAAGGCAGCGGGGCCCCACAATTCAAGCCAGCCAATGATATCACGTCCCGGAGCTGAGGGGGCCCTGCCGGGTGCCGGGCGGCACACCAACAACCCAGGCACCCCCCCAAAAGGGTCACAAAGGAAATAACGATGGAGAGTGATGGGATGAGAACCAAAAAATGAGTGGGGCGGTGATCCCCAGGAAGAGAGGAGAGCCTGTGAAAAATAAGTGACATGTATATTAAACTAATGACAAAAGTGTAAAGTATGTGGGAATGGGAAATGTGTGACATGTGTATTGAACTAATGGCAAAAGTGTAAAGTAGGTGAGAATGAGTATATATGAATGCACCTTTATAACTACTAGCCAATTATTATCTTTACTGTATATAATATGATACCCTGTCAGCCTATTGTCAGAAGTACCGCACAAAATATACAGCCGTTGCCAAAAGTTTTGAGAATGACACAAATATTACATTTTCACAAAGTCTGCTACTTCAGAGTTTTTAGATCTTTATATCGGATGTTAATATGGTATACTGAAGTATAATTACAAGCATTTCATAAGTATCAAAGGCTTTTATTGACAATTACATTAAGTTTATGCATAGAGTCAAAATTTGCGGTGTTGACCCTTCTTTTTCAAGACCTCTGAAATTTGCCCTGGCATACTGTCAATCAACTTCTGGGCCACATCCTGACTAATGGCAGCCCATTTTTGCATAATCAATGCTTGGAGTTTGCTAGAATTTGTGGGGGCTTTTTGTGCACCCACCTTTCGAGGATTGACCACAAGTTCTCAAAGAGATTAAGGTTTCAACCCCCCCCCCCCACAGCACTGCCCCTTTTTTACATCAATCCTCCCTACAGCACTGCAACCTCGTTATGTCGCCCCCCCACAACACTGTCCTACTTCGCATCACCCCCCACAGCACTGCCACCCTTTACATCACCCCCCACAGCACTGCTCTCCTTTACATCCCCCCCCACACACAGCACTGCTTCCCATTCTTATCACCATCTCCCCCACCCCACAATAATGTACTCTGCCCTATTCACAACTGCCCCCCTTTAAATCACCACCCCCACACACACATCACTTCCCCCCATGCATCTTCACAGCCATGTTTTCTTGCCCATGGTTCCTAGCTTACACAGAGCGGAGAGCAGGAGGTACAGCAGCACTGAATGGAGGGAGAAGCGGGAGCTGCAGGGGTTAACTTTCCATATTTACAAACTGATGATTGGTTGCTAGGACTGCCTGGTTTCCTAGCAATCCTTCACATGCTAGTCAATCATGGAAAGTTAACTCTTGCAGTTCCTGCTCCCACCTTCCATCCAGTGTGGCTGTGCCTCCTGCTCTCCTTTCATTGATGTCCTGCCTCTCACTCTGACTTGAGAATGACAGAGGTGGAGGCCAGGGGGAAAGAAGCGGCTCATAAATGGCATGACCACGTGTCTGAATGGGGCAGTGACTGGGTCTAGAACTAGACCGTAGTCCGCCATTTAGTTATGCTTGGTTTAAAGGTAGGCTACTCTTACCACATTCTGCACTTCCCAGTAAGGTGTTGTTACCACCTTCCAGAGGCAACAAAACTCTATTTTCTTTTTGGTATGCCATTTTAACTGTAGAATGTAGTTGTTTCTGTTTCACAAATTGTTGCAGGAATCTTTCTGGATTTTTTTTTTTAATCTTTATTTTAATTTTTCAGAAAATGGGAAAATATTACAAACACAAACATTCCCAAGAGTTTTACAAAAATATTCCGTAAAGGGACATCATTTGGGTTCTACAAACAAGATAGGATGGGCAGAGAAACACCATCAAACTAATAGCAGAGGAAAATGGCGTGAATCCAACCATGAATATGGAGGGGTGCGAGGGGGAATGTGGGGGAGGGGAGAGGGAAGGGGGGAGAGACAAAAAGAGAGGGGGAATATAACAGAAAACCACCATAAGTGTGGCCACATAGTGGAGAGCAGGGGCATGAAAGCCCATCCAGCTCCAAGGAAAAAGAAAACGTATACATAACAATTCCTGGTTAGCAAGCCTCAGTGTGAAGCATTAAAAGCAAAACATAACTTAACAACTCTCCATAGTTACAACATTAATTGTTTATACAAGTCAGAGGAAAAAAAATCTATCTATAAGGCCCAACATTTGTAGAATTTTAAGTAGGTGTTGGTGCATCGATGCCTCCACTCCTCCCGTACCATAATATCTTGTACCCCCAATATCCATTCTTCGATTGCAGGGCCCACCGGTGATTTCCAGTGGATTGGGATAAGATATTTGCCAGCATTGAGGAGGTGAGCCATCAAAGAGCGTTTATAGGACCCCACCTTATCCAGTGCAAAAGGTGCAGCAAAGGATCTTATGTTGGTGAAACAGGACAGAAGTTGCAAGCAAGGATGAATTTACACAGACATACCATCAAGGAACATAAAGAAGACAGTTTCTGCACACCTGTGGGACATCATTTCTCACAACTGGACCACACTATAGAAGACCTCAATGTTTTAGTTCTTAAAGGGGATTTCAGAACTATCCAGGAAAGGAAAACATTTGAACTAGGAATGATACTTCTTTTTGACACCAAAAATAATGGCCTGAATTTAGATATTGGTTTCCTTACTCATTATGCTAAAGTTTTACGACCCCCCTGTGACTAGTATCCCCCCCCCCTCACTCTATAGCTCTCCCTCTGTCTTATCTCACTAACTCTGCTGCTATCTTTATTATCATTGATTTGTATGTGTTTGTTTTTCTCTTTTTTTTTTTTTTTTCTTTAACATTCTGCTTAAAAATTTGTGAATCAGTACTGCTTGGACCTTGAAGAAGGGGACATACCCCGAAAGCTTGTCCTGAAAAATTGTATGTTAGTGCAATTAAAAAAAGTATCACGGACAGTACTCAATTTTCTCTAGGACCCCACCGAAATACCATATGGAGAGAGTCATCTGCAATCTGGTAAGTTTGTCACCTTAATAATTAGGTTACGGACTTCAAGCCAAAAAGGTCGGATAACAGGACATTCCCACCAAAAATCTAAGAAGGCGCCTTTCAACCCCTCCAGCAAAGATCAGACACTGTCGTAAATATGACAAATAACAGTTTGTCAGGTACCCTATTCCACCTTGACAAGAATTTATAACAACATTCTTGGGCTTTTGAGTTGACTAAAGAAGTGTGAGCTAATGTTGTAATCTTCTCAATGCTACCACCAGATAGCCCTCTACCCAAATCCTTCTCCCATTCCTTAATGTAATAGGGGGACATAGTGGTTAGCTTTCCTAGTGAAAGTTTATACAATTTGGAGAGTAAGTGGGTTGAGCCATCTCTATCCAGGCACATAACCTCAAATCCAAACCTCAAATTCGGGAATCACTGGGTCTTAAACCATCCCGTGATGTTTAAAACATTATCTTTAGCTGGATATGCTTCCAACTACCCCAGGACGATGTCCCCCATTCTGCTAGGGATTTCAAGTTAGTACCTGTCATAAAGTGGAAGCAACAGATTTCTTGAGCTCCTCCCCAAGACATAAAAATAAGGTCAAGTCTTCCCCTGGGGTAAACCAAGGATAGCCTCCCAGTGGGGAAAGTGGCGCTGGATTATATTTACATGTTCTGTCTTTTGCTCAGGTATTAGGAGCTTTGGGACCTACCATTCATTACCAACTTCTATGCTACTGTATGAAGGGGAATCTTCCCTAGCGTTGCCAAAATGTCTTCATGAAGGTCTTCTGGTTTTGGTTAACTACTCCATTTTTCTTCCTTATCTTACCAAGTCATCTTCTAGGATTGTTTTTATCTCTCAAGACAAGTGTATGAACAGAGCACTATGATTAGAATTTCACAGACAATAATATAATAATTTTTGCCTGAACCTGTAACTGATTTCATTATGACACTAAGCACAGTGGCCAGTCTATTTTCTGCCACTATTTTGAGATAAAAGAGGGGCTTGAAACAGATATTATTCTATGGAATTATTGCAGGTTAACAGTGTGTATTGTACACACATGTATCATATATCAATCAATTAACTCATTTTGTAATGAATAGCATATATATTGGATAAACAGTTAGGGATTTGTGGCAATTTTGGAAGCTTTCCATCATCTTCCAACCTCAGTATTCTGCCTCCAGAGACGTCAATCATTTCGAGGTTTAAAATTCTACTTCAGTATCAAGTGATTTGTTGCCTTAAAGGCTTTTCAGTTGGCATAATCTTGTTTTTTATCAAGTCACGCCACATTTTTGATACACTTTTTCTCCTAAACTAGAACCAATGTCAACTAAGAATGGCAGAGAGATGTAATTAAAGCTTTCAAAATTGTCACAAATTATGTTGGCCAAACACAAATTTTGATAATTTCTAGTTAGCTTTTGATCCCAAAAATCAGCAAAAGAAGAATGTTATCTTCCACCAACAGTTTTAATATACACTGTAAGATTAACTAAATTGTTGTCCTCCTTGAACTTGCCCTGGTCTTGACTTTTTTTTTTGCTTTGTCCCTCTCTTTCTGTTGGCAGTGAAAAGCCAACACTCGGTCACATACACAACCCCCCAAAAAAAACTTTTCCCGCACGCACCTGTTGGTATTAGGTATAAGGAGCCAACTCACCAGGCTATTTATGCCAGAAGACATTGTGCCCTTATGAGAACATATTTATTTATTTGGCACACAGAGCCACACAGCACGGAACAACCACAACTGTTCCATGAAATTGGCTGTGGTCTGCTTTGAATAAATAATAAGAATTTTCTTTTTTTTTTCTTAATGCCACGGGGTCTGGATGCACAAATAGCCTACCAGGCTGACGTCTTGACATGTTATTTGAAATTTTGCTGTTTTTTAGAACTTTGTATGAGGCATACACAAAAACACACGCACATGCAAAAATATGCGTTTGAACAATATGATCTTTCCTGAAACTTTAGCTATTTTGCATTCATTATTTCAAAAAGCAGTATTATACTTATCAATGGAAAATGTATGTCTTTTGATGCTTTTAAGGGCGTCTCCAGGCAATAATGGAATGTATGTCATATAATTCTATGCTTTACCATTTGTTATTACCACTTTTGAGGATCTGAGGATGTCACTTCTCTTCTGTCCTCAGGAAAAAAAGATTTGTACAAGAGATTTACAAGGAATTTAAAATTTTGAGGACAAGCATTTGGGGTCAGCAGTGCTGCTTGGATCAAGAAGGGAACCCCACTTGTCCTGAATGTTAGTGCAAATAAAAAACATATTATGGACAGCATTCAGTTGTTTTTGTTTCAGGTGTGCTATTATGGCTCCAATCATCACAAGCAAGTTAGTAAATCGCGTTTTAAATGACCTTGTAGCGTCATAAACTCAATTATTATTTTTGTATATAAAAAAACTTTCTGCGCTTAGTGTGTTACTATATGACAGGAGCTGCACTCACAATTATCTGAATATTAGATAAATAACAATTGGTAAGTAGTTAAAAGTGTGCATCCACATATACTCAAATTCCAGCAAATGTCCACAATCTCTGTGTAACAAGTACCAGAACATGGGGGTATCAGTGATTAGACTCCAGAGTGTGCCAATAAATCAATAAATCTGATACAATTGTAGCGCTTACCCCCGAAGGAGTGGCTGATTAATTAATATTCACGTTTTCCACCTGACCCATCGCAGCCCATACAAATAGAAACAGTCCATATTGCATTTTTCTCTTGCTTTTATTTAAGTAACATGAACTGGGATAGGAAAAGGTTTTTCTAAGATGCTCTTTTTGTTCCTTTGTAATCTTTTCTTTGACTCTCATGCAAAGACCTAGAATTATTGCGGATAATAGGAAATCACTTTATGTGATTTCTTCATCAGGGAAAATGGAAGTAGATTTGATAGAGAATAACTGATAAAGAGTCACTCTAAATAACTTCTTCATCTGCAGAACTTTTCAAGAACAGTCTGTATCTCTATATGTGTACTAGTAGCTTTACCGCCACCTCTTTACCACTACTTCCCATCTGCATGGTACTTCCAAGTTGAGCTAAAGAAAAGTCACTCTGAATAACTCCTCCCGCTTGACTGATTGGAATCCCGGGGCATTGTTGAACTCAAAGTCACAGGCCATCACCACCTGTCTCACTGACTTGCATACCAACATCCCTCAGCCTCTGGCAGTACCCTTCCCTTGGGCTTTCACTCACGTGATCAATAGTCCATGTGCCACTCATAAACGATCGATCGCCCAGCTTCCTTCTGCTTAGTTGCTACTTCTTCCGCAATGATTCTTTGATCCCTTTCCTCCTCTCTGGCATGCTCCCTTCCCCGCAGGGGCAGCCAATGACACCAGCGACTACATGCTGTACAGTGTCGTCTACTCCTCTACGGGTGCCGCTTCCCCACCCTCCTACCAGGGAGGCTCCGTTGGCTCCCCGGAGGAGGGACCTCTCCCCTCCGGGAACCAGACTGGGCTTCTCTCCAAACTCAAACTGTTGACTCACCATGTGACCCGGCTTTTTATATGAGAGTCCCGCCTCCTGCCAACCAAATTAATGATTGGCCAGAACTCGCACACAAACTACCTGTCACTCAGATCCCAAATAAACAAACAGGCCTGCTATATGGTACCAGCCTGCCTAAATTTACCTGAAATTGTAAGCTAACAAAAAGGTCACCTACATAAAAGTAGGTGCCCGCTACACAATAATCCAAAGAAGGAGTGCCATTCTCCTATCCCCTCATGATGTTCTCTGCCAATGAAACACATTGAGCCACTGGTACTCTGGTAAGATGCTGTGGAGTGCTTCTTGGTGAAGGGCACAGATGATGAACACTTATCCACTGGCCGACAATTTTTTGGAGGACGTTTTATCCATTTTTTCACTTGGCATTTTTATTGTTTGAACACTTATATATGCATGTTCTGGTATTTGTTACACAGTGATTCTGGACATTTGGTGTAATTTGAGTATATATGAATGCACCTTTATAACTACTTGCCAATTATTATCTTTAGTGTATATAATATGATCCCCTGTCAGCCTATTGTCAGAAGTACCGCACAAAATATACAGCCGTTGCAAAAAGTTTTGAGAATGAGACAAATATTAAATTTTTACAAAGTCTGCTACTTCAGAGTTTTTAGATCTTTATGTCGGATGTTACTATGGTATACTGAAGTATAATTACAAGCATTTCATAAGTGTCAAAGGCTTTTATTGACAATTACATTAAGTTTATGCATAGAGTCAATATTTGCAGTGTTGACCCTTCTTTTTCAAGACCTCTGCAATTTGCCCTGGCATGCTGTCAATCAACTTCTGGGCCACATCCTGACTGATGGCAGCCCATTTTTGCATAATCAATGCTTGGAGTTTGCTAGAATTTGTGGGGGCTTTTTGTGCACCCACCTTTCGAGGATTGACCACAAGTTCTCAAAGGGATTAAGGTTTCAACCTCCCCCCCGACAGCACTGCCCCTTTTTTACATCAACCCTCCCTATAGCACTGCAACCTCGTTATGTCGCCCCACCCAGCACTGTCCTACTTTGCATCACCCCCCACAGCACTGCTCTCATTTACATCCCCCCCCACACACAGCACCACTTCCCTTTCTTATCACCACCTCCCCCACCCCACAATAATGTACTCTGCCCTATTCACAACTGCCCCTATTTAAATCACCACCTCCACACACACATCACTTCCCCCCATGCATCTTCACAGCCATGTTCTCTAGCCCATGGTTCCTAGCTTACACCGAGCAGAGAGCAGGAGGTACAGCAGCACTGAATGGAGGGAGAAGCAGGAGCTGCAGGGGTTAACTTTTCATATTTACAAACTGATGATTGGTTGCTAGGACTGCCTGGTGTCCTAGCAATCCTTCACATGCTAGTTAATCATGGAAAGTTAACTCTTGCAGTTCCCGCTCCCACCTTCCATCCAGTGTGGCTGTGCCTCCTGCTCTCCTTTCATTGGTATCCTGCCTCCCGCTCTGACTTGAGAATGACAGAGGTGGAGGCCAGGGGGAAAGAAGTGGCTCATAAATGGCATCAAGGAGCGTTTATAGGACCCCCCAACTAAATACCATAGGGAGAGAGTCATCTGCAATCTGGTAAGTTCGTCACCTTAATAATTAGGTTACGGACTTCAACCCAAAAAGGTCGGATAACAGGACATTCTCACCAAGAATCTAGGAAGGTGCCTTTCTATCCGCAACCCCTCCAGCAAAGATCAGACACTGACGGAAATATGCGAGACAGTTTGTCAGGTACCCTATACCACCTTGACAAGAATTTATAACAACATTCTTGGGCTTTTGAGTTGACTAAAGAAGTGTGAGCTAATGTTGTAATCTTCTCAATGCTACCATCAGATAGCTCTCTACCCAATTCCTTCTCCCATTTCTTAATGTAATAGGGGGACATAGTGGTTAGCTTCTCTAGTGAAAGTGTATACAATTTGGAGAGTAAGTGGGTTGAGTCATCTCTATCCAGGCACATAACCTCAAACCCAGTTTGGGAATCACTGGGTCTCAAACCATCCCGTGATGTTTAAAACATTTTTTTAGCTGGATATGCTTCCAACCACCCCAGGACAATGTTCCCCATTCTGCTAGGGATTTCAAGTTAGTGCCTGTCATAAAGTGGATGCAACAGATTTCTTGAGCTCCTCCCCAAGACATAAAAATAAGGCCAAGTCTTCCACTGGGGTAAACCAAGGATAGCCTCCCAGTGGGGAAAGTGGCACTGGATTATATTTAAACAGTAAAACATGTCCTGTGACATGTTCTGTCTTTTGCTCAGGTATTAGGAGCTTTGGGACCTACCATTCATTACCAACTTCTATGCTACTGTATGAAGGGGAATCTTCCCTAGCGTTGCCACAATGTCTTCATGAAGGTCTTCTGGTTTTGGTTAACTACTCCATTTTTCTTAGCTTACCCTGTCATCTTCTAGGATTGTTTTTATCTCTCAAGACAAGTGTATGAACAGAGCACTATGATTAGAATTTCACAGACAATAATATAATAATTTTTGCCTGAACTTGTAACTGATTTCATTATGATACTAAGCACAGTGGCCAGTCTATTTTCTGCCACTATTTTGAGATAAAAACGGGGCTTGAAACAGATATTATTCTATGGAATTGTTGCAGGTTAACAGTGTGTGAGACTGTACACACATGTATCTATATAAATAGATTAACTCATTTTGTAATGAATAGCATTTATATTTGATAAACAGTTAGGGATTTGTGGCAATTTTGGAAGCTTTCCATCACCTTCCAACCTCAGTATTCTGCCTCCAAAGATGTCAATCATTTCACGGTTTAAAATTCGACTTCAGTTTCAAGTGATTTGTTGCCTTAAAGGCTTTTCAGTTGGCATAATTTTGGTTTTTATCAAGTCACGCCACATTTTTGATACACTTTTGCACCTAAACTAGAACCAATGTCAACTAAGAATGGCAGAGAGATGTAATTAAAGCTTTCAGAATTGTCACAAATTATGGTGGCCAAACACAAAGCTATATGAATTAAATTTCTATCAATTTTGATAATTTCTAGTTAGCTTTTGATCCCAAAAATGAGTAAAAGAAGAATGTTATCTCCCACCAACAGTTTTAATATACACTGTAAGATTAACTAAAATGTTATCCTCCTTGAACTTGCCCTGGTCTTGACTTTTTTTTTTTGTTTTTTTGTTTTGCTTTGTCCCTCTCTTTCTGTTGGCAGTGAAAAGCCAACACTTGGTCACATACACAACACCAAGAAAAAATTTTTCCCGCGCGCACCTGTTGGTATTAGGTATAAGGGACCAACTCACAAGGCTATTTATGCCAGAAGACATTGTGCCCTTATGAGAACATATTTATTTATTTGGCACACAGAGACACACAGCACGGAACAACCACAATCTGTTCCATGAAATTGGCTGTGGTCTGCTTTGAATAAATATTAAGAATTTTTTTTAAAATTTTTCTTAATGCCACGGGGTAGCCTACCAGGCTGACGTCTTAACATATTATTTGAGATTTTGCTGTTTTTTAGGGCTTTGTATGAGGCATACACAAAAACACACACACATGCAAAAATATGCACTTAAACAATATGATCTTTCCTGAAACTTTAGCTATTTTGCATTCATTCTTTCAAAAAGCAGTATTATACTTATCAATGGAAAATGTATGTTTTTTAAAGCTTTTAAGGGCGTCTCCAGACAATAATGGAATGTATGTCATATGATTCTTTGCTTTACCACTTGTTATTACCACTTTTGAGGATCTGAGGATGTCACTTGACTTCTGTCCTCAGGAAAAAAAGATTTGTACAAGAGATTTACGAGGAATTTAAAATTTTCTGGACAAGCATTTGGGGTCAGCAGTGCTGCATGGATCAAAAAGGGAACGCCACTTGTCCTGAATGTTTGTTGCAAGTGTGCTATTATGGCTACAATCATCACAAGCAAGTTAGTAAATTGCGTTTTAAATAGTTTTTCTCATCTACTCTGATTGGTCAGTCTGATTGGTCATCTACTCTGATAAGCTCAATTATTATTTTTGTATATAAAAAAATTTTCTGCGCTTATTATGTTACTATATGACAGGGGCTGCACTCACAATTATCTAAATATTAGATAAATAACAATTGGTAAGTAGTTAAAAGTGCGCATCCACATATACTCAAATTCCAGCAAATGTCCACAATCTCTGTGTAACAAGTACCAGAAAATGGGGGTATCGGTGATTAGACTCCAGAGTGTGCCAATCAATAAAGCTGATATAATAATCCAAAGAAGGAGTGCCATGCTCCTATCCCCTCATGATGTTCTCTGCCAATGAAACACATTGAGCCACTGGTACTCTGGTAAGAGGCTGTGGAGTGCTTCTTGGTGAAGGGCACGGATGATGAACACTTATCCACTGGCCGACAATTTTTTGGAGGACGTTTTATCTGTTTTTTCACTTGGCACTTTTATTGTTTGAACACTTATATAGTGCATGTTCTGGTATTTGTTACACAGTGATTCTGGACATTTGTTGTAATTTGAGTATATATGAATGCACCTTTATAACTACTTGCCAATTATTATCTTTACTGTATATAATATGATCCCCTGTCAGCCTATTGTCAGAAGTACCGCACAAAATATACAGCCGTTGCCAAAAGTTTTGAGAATGACACAAATATTACATTTTAACAAAGTGTGCTACTTCAGACGTTTTTAGATCTTTATGTCGGATGTTACTATGGTATACTGAAGTATAATTACAAGCATTTCATAAGTGTCAAAGGCTTTTATTGACAATTACATTAAGTTTTTGCAGTGTTGACCCTTCTTTTTCAAGACCTCTGCAATTCCCCCTGGCATGCTGTCAATCAACTTCTGGGCCACATCCTGACTGATGGCAGCCCATTTTTGCATAATCAATGCTTGGAGTTTGCTAGAATTTGTGGGGGCTTTTTGTGCACCCACCTTTCGAGGATTGACCACAAGTTCTCAAAGGGATTAAGGTTTGGGGAGTTTCCTGGCCATGGACCCAAAATATTGATGTTTTGTTCCCCAAGCCGCTTAGTTATCACTTTTGCCTTATGGCAAGGTGCTCCATCATGCTGGAAAGGGAATTGTTCATCACCAAACTGTTATTGGATGGTTGGGAGAAGTTCTCTGAGGATGTTTTTGTACCATTCTTTAATTCATGGCTGTGTTCTTAGGCTAAATTGTGAGTGAGCCCCCTCCCTTCGCTGAGAAGCAACCCCCCACATGAATGGTCTCAGGATACGTTACTGTTGGCATGACACAGGACTGATGGTAGTGCTCACCTTTTCTTCTCTGGTTTTTTCCAGATCCCCCAAAACAATTGAAAAGGGTCTGGATGCACAAATAGCCTACCAGGCTGATGTCTTAACATGTTATTTGAAATTTTGCTTTTTTTTAGGGCTTTGTATGAGGCATACACAAAAACACACGCACATGCAAAAATATGCACTTAAACTGTATGATCTTTCCTGAAACTTTAGCTATTTTGCATTCATTCTTTCAAAAAGCAGTATTATACTTATCAATGGAAAATGTATGTCTTTTGATGCTTTTAAGGGAATCTCCAGACAATAATGTAATGTATGTCATATGATTCTATGCTTCACCACTTGTTATTACCACTTTTGAGGATCTGAGGATGTCACTTGTCTTCTGTCCTCAGGAAAAAAAGATTTGTACAAGAGATTTACAAGGAATTTAAAATTTTGAGGACAAGCATTTGGGGTCAGCAGTGCTGCTTGGATCAAGAAGGGAACACCACTTGTCCTGAATGTTAGTGCAAATAAAACATATTATGGACAGCATTCAGTTGTTTTTGTTGCAAGTGTGCTATTATGGCTACAATCATCACAAGCAAGTTAGTAAATTGCGTTTTAAATAGTTTTTCTCATCTACTCTGATTGGTCATTCACCTTGTAGGGTTATATAAGCTCAATTATTATTTTTGTATATAAAAAACTTTCTGCGCTTAGTGTGTTACTATATGACAGGAGCTGCACTTACAATTATCTGAATATTAGATAAATAACAATTAGTAAGTAGTTAAAAGTGTGCATCCACATATACTCAAATTCCAGCAAATGTGTAACAAGTGCCAGAACGTGGGGGTATCGGTGATTAGACTCCAGAGTGTGCCACATCCCTAAATATGAATATAGACATAGAGGTTCCCCAGTTGTGGGACTTTATAGGCACTTTCAACACATAAATGATAAATTAATAAAAGCAGATATTTATTATTAATCATCAGTAAAAGACAGGAAACATGCAATATACATGATATGAACAACTGAAGATACACCAACTGAAACAGCAAGATGATGATATAATCTGGTATCCACCACCGACCCGTTTCAGAGACTATGTGACTCCTTCCTCAGGGGTATAAGAGGTAACCTTGTAATCGTTCATTGGTGTATCAAAGAACATTCCATGTTTGGTTTAAAGTCTGAGAAATTTTGGCCTTTCCACCCAACTTTGGAGTCAACGTATGTTGTACTGGATAGAAGAGCCAATCGTAAAGAGGAGCATCTAAAAGGTGCTAAACTCAACCTGGAAACACCAGGGGGCACTGAAGCCTGGCAAACAGGGTCCTGCACCTATGGACCCATTAACCACTTAAGGACCGGGCCTCTTTTTTAGATGTGTTGTTTACAAGTTAAAAACAGTTTTTGTTACTAGTTGCTAGGAAATGACTTAGAACCCCCAAACATTATACATTTTTTTTCTAACACCCTAAAGAATAAAATGGCGGTCATTGCAATACTTTCTGTCATACCATTTTTGCGCAGCGGTCTTACAAGTGCACATTTTTTTTTAAAATACACTTTTTGAATTAAAAAATAAGACAACAGTAAAGTTAGCCCAATTTTTTTATATTGTGAAAGATAATGTTTTGCTGAGTAAATTGATACCCAACATGTCACGCTTCAAAATTGCGCCCGCTCTTGGAATGGCGACAAACTTTTACCCTTAAAAATCTCCAAGGCGACATTTAAAAAATTCTACAGGTTGCATGTTTTGCGTTACAGAGGAGCTCTAGAGCTAGAATTATTGCTCTCACTCTCCCAATCGCAGCGATACCTCATGTGTGTAGTTTGAACACCGTTTTCATATGCGGGCGCTACTCACGTATGAGTTCACTTCTGCATGCGGGCTAGGCAGGACAGGGCGCTTTTACATTTTTTTTTTCTTATTCATTTTACTTTTTTTTTTTTTTTTTACACTCTTTTAAAAAGAAATAAAAATTGTGTCACTTTTATTCCTATTACAAGGAATGTAAACATCCCTTGTAATAGAAAAAAAGCATGACAGGACCTCTTAAATATGAGATCTGGGGTCAAAAAGACCTCAGATCTCATATTTACACTACAATGCAATGATTTAAAAAAAAATTGTAATTTAAATAAAAAAATAAATAAAATGGCCTTTTAAGAGCTATGGGCGGAAGTGATGTTTTGACATCGCTTCCGCCCTGCAGTGTCATGGAGATGGGTGGAGGCCATCTTCCCCTCACTCGTCTCCATGCACAGCCACAGGAAGGATCCGATTGCCTCCGCCGCTGTCGACGGCTCCGGTAAGCGGCTGAGGGAACTGGATTGCCCCCTCTCCTGCCGCCGATAAAAGTGATCTTGCGGCGAATCCTCTGCAGAGACCAGTTTTATCTTGTACCGGACCACCAGCTGAACACGGTGATACCAGGGTTATGGCAGCTAGCTGCTGTCATAACAACGATATCCGTCCTCAAAGTGAGGACGTATATTGGCGTGCGGCGGTCCGGAAGTGGTTAAGGAATGGCAGACCTCCCACTGAGTAGTAATATGAGTATGGGCTGGCTTTAGCCAGCATATAATGATTATTAAGAGATCAATAAAGCTGATACAATGACCCAAAGAAGGAGTGCCATGCTCCTATCCCCTCATGATGTTCTCTGCCAATGAAACACATTGAGCCACTGGTACTCTGGTAAGAAGCTGTGAATCGCTTGGTGAAGGGCATGGATGGTGAACACTTATCCACTGGCCGACAATTTTTTGGAGGACGTTTTATCCGTTTTTTCACTTGGCACTTTTATTGTTTGTCAGTCTGCTAAGAAAAATATGGATGCACACCAAGAATGTAGATCAGTGGGTATTTTTTCAAAGTTTCCAAAGTTTCAATGCACACATCACAAGAGTCTATCATTGCATATGAATAAGAGTTTGAAAGTTTTACTCATGTTCACCTCTATTTTACCTTCTGAAAGACCAATTAGTTACAGTTCAAAATTGCAATCCACCCCCTCCTCCCCAAAAAAAGGGCATTCTCTAGGGATAGATAAAGGTGTTAGTGTACAGATGCTGTGGGAACCTATCTAATGCCGCGTGCACACGGCCGGACTTCCTGACAGAAAAAGTCCTATGGGAGCTTTTGGTCGAACATTCCGACTGTGTGTATGCCCCATCGGACTTTTTCTGTCGGCATTTCCGACAGACTCAGATATAGAACGTGTTCTAAATCTTTCCATCAGAAATGCCGACGGAGTTTAGCCCATTGACAAGTCTGCTCATGTGTACGCGGTATACAACTTTTTATTAGAAATACTGGATTTGAGTAGCTCCAAAAAGATACCAAGAGGAGCTTTAGCTATAGAAAGCAGTCAGTTTTTTTCTTGGATTAAAACCAGTAAATCAAAAGCCAACACATTTCAGGGATTAGGAGACACTCCTTTGGTGGGGCTACAGTAAATTGGGAAATTGTAAATGATAAGATTTGTTTCTACTGCTAAATTAAAATGTGGTTTTCTAGGCATCTTTTTAAGGAGCTCAAATAAATATACAATGATCCATAAATATTGGTTGTAATAGAAACAATGAAGTAAAAATTCAGTTTGTGCACATATGATACATGTTGCTAAGTTGTAGCTAATAATATATTTAGAAATAAATTAATAATAACTAGAAAAGGTACAATTTCTGGGGAAATTGTTAAAGTGTTCTTGCCTCTACAACTGGAGTGGGCGGAGTAACTGGGTGGGGTGGAGTGGCTTGAGTAACTGTGAAAAGTGTTAAAAAGCTTAATATTTTAAAAAGTATAAATAGTAGTAAAAAAGTTCCATCATTCGCTGAAAGAGATGAACATTTTTTTCAAAAGTAATTTTTTTTTTCAAAAATGAATTTTTTTTAATCAAAAATGATTTTTTTTTCTTCAAAAATAATTTTTTTTTTCAAAAGTAATTTTTTTTTTCAAAGGTAATTTTTTTTTTCAAAAATGAATTTTTGTATTTCAAAAAATTTTTTTTTCGAAATTATTATTTTTTTTAAAGTAATTTTTTTTTCAAAAATAATTTTTTTTTTTCAAAAATATTTTTTTTTTCAAATATATTTTTTTTTTCAAAAATAATTTTTTTTTAAAAGAAATTTTTTTTTCAAAAATATTTTTTTTTTTCAAAAATAATTTTTTTTTTTTCAAAAATATTTTTTTTTCAAAAATATTTTTTTTTTTTTTCAAAAATTATTATTTTTTTTTCAAAAATTATTTTTTTACTTTTTTCAAAATTTTTTTTTTTTTTTCAAAAATATTTTTTTTTTTACATGGGGCGGTCATAATGTTTTGGCTGATCATGGGGTGGTCATAATGTTTTGGCTGATCATGGGGTTGTCAGCTTTTGTCACTTCCCACTCTAGTTTTGAACATTTCGCCATTCATTCCTATGGGACCAATTTCGCCGCAAAAACGTCATTTCGTGGACCATTCGGCAAAACATTCCACAAAGTAATAACACACCAATCGGGAACAATACGCTCGTTTCGGTATATTATTTGTCTCTGTAGTGTGAAAACTGTGGGAGGAGTCTACAAGCATTATCAAGTCTAGCAGATGAAGTCACATGCATTTGGGGTGTCTCAGCATCTTGTGTTTACAACCACTGTTTCCTAGCAACGCTCATGCCCTGTTTATGCTTCTCAAATACTGCTTCATCAAAACTGCCCCATCAGAATTACCCCATCAAAACTGCCCCATCATATTCCTCTATTATAAATCAGTGCATGGTGTGTCTGTCCCCTCCCCCGGGCTCTGTAATCAGCTGAGATGCTCCAGCCACCTTCCCCCCTGTGTATAACAGAAGCTTTGGTAACCATGGCAACAAAACAAACACTAACAGTACACTCTGATTAATGGCTAAAATTTCCTGAAATGACCTCTAAACAAATGGCCGTATTTTAAAAACTATACATCCTACAGCGAAGATCTTTATATTGTGAGAATCACAAGACCCAGACCTAGATTTTGATGTATAGTATGTCTCTGAAATATTAAAAATGAAGGCACAGTCGCAGTTTAGAAATTGCCCTTCAAATTTGGAGGGGGCTAGAGTGTAGTTTCAATGAATGTCAATGGACGGCGTGAGTTGCAAACAAATGGTCATATTGTGAAAACTATCAGGACTATGGCTTAGCCGTGGACATGTTTAGTGGCAGCAGGGATAGCTGAACGTTTTGATATAAGATTTGTGTAGGTGGGCTTGAAAATGAGGGAGTGGCGGCAGTTTAGAAATCATGTTCTAATTTTCCAGCTTTTGTCATCTCCCACTCTAGTTTCCCCATTCATTCCTATGGGACCAATTTCGCCGCAAAAACGACGATATTTCGTGAACCATTCGGCGAAACGTTCCACAAAGTAATAGCACACCATTCGGGAACAATCCGCACGTTTCAGTATATTACTTGTCTATGTAGTGTAAAAACTGTGGGAGGAGTTAGGGTGGTAAATTTGGCTATAATAATAAGAATAATATATATGTGAGATAACAGTAAGTGGTCTTGCTATGCAAGAACACTTAATAATAAAAATGTATGTAATACTAACAGAACAGAGTACTAAAAAAAAGTAATACTGCCCTTATGTATGCAAAATGGTAAGAGCATAAAAAACATTACATGTGCAAAAAATTAAATATGCAGTATCCCAGATAGCAAGCAATTGCGCTGCAAGTTTGAAAATGATTTGCTAAGCTATTTCTAGACTTGTCAGGCTTTACACATTTTTGCACAATTGCAGAAAGTCCACACTGCATGACTTCAGATCAACTTTCTTTGCAAACATTCTGCAAGTCTGCTGCAAGTTCTGGTTCAGTTATGTTGTGCAATAGTCATCCCACCACAGGGGTCAAAGTGACTTGCAAAGCTCTTGCTGTAGAATCACCACTGCAACTTTGCTTTAGGCTATGTTTCCACTAGTGCGTCCCCAAAGTCGCGCGATTTACACTGCGACTTTGCGATGCGATTTGTGGTGCGTTTTGTTGTGACTTTAAAAACGACTTTGTGCAACTTGGATGTTCTGCGATTTAGTCATAGTGATGTAATTCCTTATCCTGTTTAGTTATTTCCCCTTCCTCTTTCATTGTTACGTGTTGTATGTTTGTTAGCAAACATGTTGGCTATGCAATATGTTGGGTCAGCAGTCATTTTGGCTGCTGTAGCAGCATTTATAGCTGAAGAAGAGGAGGATAACCGGAGGAGGAGAAGGCATAGGTTTTGGATCCATCCCATCATCGCCCAAAGGGAAGTGAGAGGCCAGTTTGGGGTCCTTTACAACGACCTCCGTGCTCATTAAGACAAATTCTTCAACTACACAAGGATGTCAATTAGAAGTTGAGAACATTTTTTGATGTCAACTTGCAAATGCTGCCAGATATATTTATGAAAATGTGTATATGCCTGGTCAGTATGACTCTTTTTAGAATTTTTAGGTTTGAATAGCTAGAAGTGTTAACTATAACCTGATCAAATTGTTATAAAAATGGAACTCGATTTTTAAATGTTTGATTTTTACATGGTCAATGTAGATAATAGCCATATTTTTTCTCTTTACAGTTTTGATGAATTGTTGGCTTTGCTCTCTAGCCATCTAGAGGGACAAAACATAAGTTTCCAAAGGAGTATTCCAGCTGTTGAAAGACTCATTATAACATTAAGGTAACTTTGCATACCTACTTTTAATTCTTCTTAACTTCTATGTGGCATTTGGATATCCACATCATTCTTTCATCCTCTTTACATGAAGTAAAAAAATAAATACTAGCATGTAATTGTGCGTGAGATTGTTTTTACAATATTAACTTACTTTGCCTCTACATCACCAGTGTCTTTCTCCTGCTCCTCTTCTTCCTTCACTTCCTCAGGCACCTCCTTCCTAGCTCATTTTTTTTACTTTATTGAAGTAGCTTAGTGTGAATATGTATCATTATAATAAACTGTATGTACTTTTCCATTTTAGGTACCTGGCAACTGGACATTCCTTTGCAAGTTTGCATTATGAGTTTTTGGTTGGCAAAACTACTGTCAGCAATATTGTCCACGATACCTGCAGAGACATCTGGAATGTCCTTAGGGATTTGGTCCTGAAGAAGCCCACTTGCGAAGATTGGTGCAAGATAGCTGAAGTTTTCTGGGATCGTTGCAATTTCCCGAATTGTCTCGGGGCAATTGATGGAAAACATATGAGGGTAGTGATGCCCATCGGCAGTGGAACAAAATACTTTAACTACAAAAAATATTTTTCTTTTGTATTACTAGCAGTGGCTGATGCCAATTATTGTTTTAGCTGAATAGACATAGGATCATATGGCAGCAGCTCAGACTCCAGTATTTTCCAAAGATCATCGTTTGGAAGAATGTTGCGGGAAAATGGTCTGGACCTGCCACAGGACTGTCCGTTGCCAGGAACAAATGGGCAGCCAATGCCATTTGTGTATGTTGGGGATGAGGCCTTTGCTCTCAGTGAGCATCTATTAAGGCCTTATTCCAATAGGTGTCTGAGTGAAGAGAAGCGAATCTTCAATTACCAGTTAACGAGGGCAAGACAAGTGGTAGAATGTTCATTTGGCATTTTAGCCAACAAGTGGTGTTTGCTACATACACCAATTAATTTAAAACTTGAGAATGCAATATCTGCAGTAAAAGCAGCATGTGTGCTTCATAATTTTGTTAGAATTCGTGATGGCTATCTTTTTGAAGATTCCCTCATGCACGATCTGGAAGGTGCACAACGGAGTGCCAGTAGGGGCACCAAAAATGGTGCCACTGTGCGTGAGGGATTCTCATCTTATTTTATGTCTGCTGCTGGTTCTGTCCCCTGGCAGCAGGATGCCATTGCATAATGTATGTCATGCATTTTATTGTAATATTATTTAGATGTCTGTTATGTTTCATTGCATCCAAATGCAGAATAACAGGTCTTTAACACAAATTCGAAAAAAGGATAAGCAGAAAATGCATAATGTAACCAGAATAATTTTTATTTTCCTGAATTATGTGCAAGAATGCACCAAAATGTTTTTTTTTTTGGGTTTTGGTGAACTACACCATTTTTTGAACTTTTTAACAAGCACAACAAATATTAAAATAATAAAATATTTCACTTTGAAAAACAGAAAAATAAAAGTCATAAAAAAAATAAAATATATAATCTGAATCTTTTTTACAAGACAAATCTTTTTGCAAGAAGGCAAAAATAAAAAAAATAAGTTCCATGAACTCAAAAATTCAACAGTTGTTGTTTTGGCCTCCTCAACCAACCAAAAAATATAGAACTAGTCTTAAACCCACAGCAAAAATAATAGAAAATTACAATTGCTTGTATGTTTTGTTTTCAGTGGTCCCGGAAACTGAACTATTGGTTGGTCCAGGGAAATCCACTGATGGACCAGGGTAATATTTCCTTTCCAGAAAAGGCGGAACCTGACTGGGTGTAGGCTGCCTAAGTTGGTGAGTGGTTGGGGGGCCAAGGGTAGAGGTAGTGGGGGCAGGAATTGGATGCAACATGCGTGGCCTTGAGGGATTCAGCATATTACCATACTGGTCACAGTATGGATGGTTTATTGGTGGAGCATACTGTGTACTTGGAAAGTGAGTGTATTGTTGATAAGGGGGATATTGGGGAAGGGGGGGTTGCATATATGCTGAGGATGTTGTTGGCCCCTCACCCACAAATGATTGAGCAGTTGACATCAAAGCCATTCTGAGTGCATATTTTTTCTCAGGGGGTACCTGTTTACATATGCCTAAAATTACAGTGAGAAATGCTGTGTCTTCACACTGGTTTTCAGCCATTTTAGTGGACATCTGACTTACTACATCTAAAATTTTATCCATGGGTTTCACGGGCCGGGCACTTCCCCTTGAAGATCTTCGCAAAGGCCTAGAGACATTGCTAGGCCCTGGTTCTGCATCCTCCTCATTCATTGAGTTTGATGTTGACCTTGATTCATCTACGAACAGTTCCTTGTCAACATTGTCTTGGAATTGTTCTTGCTCCTCCTCTGCTCCTCCTCAGCTTCCTCTGACTCATCTTCTGCTGCCAAACCCTGTGTGCTGTCTTCCCAGCTTGCTTGGGTTCTGAAATAGAAATCACATATTTTTAAAGTAAGCATTACAATTTGATATGTCCAATTCGTAACATATGCCTGCTGATAACTTACTCTCGCATTTCCAACACTGGTTTCAAAAAATCAAGATCCCCGCCATGGGCATATGGGGCTAATCTTTTGGAGCCGGAACCACTCCTTCCTTCTTTTAATTTTCGTAAGTACTGGTTGTAGCAGTCTTTGAGACTTCTCCATCGAGTTTGTAATGAGTGCACTACAAAATATAAAGCAAATAATAAATTAAAACAAAAAACTTTATTAACTGCCTATAGGTCATTCATTTGCTAGGCTGCATAATTGATATGGATGGTTTTAAAACAACCGATAAATATATTACCCATGAAACCTACATAATTTGCCATGTGCTGGAGGACCATCTTTAATATCATTTAATATTATTAGGACCGTGGTCAAATATTATTTGCTGGCCCACACACACACACAGATTTACTTTCCTGCAGCCACCATCAACACAGATAGTGTTGACAGGGGATTCCCTCCTGCCAAACCATTGTGATCTCCTGGCAGGAGAAGCGGTCCCCACCAAGAAAACACAGTGCACATTGATAACACACACCCATTGGTTGCAGAATATTTAAATAGGTGCAAGGCGCAAAGTGCTAAGCAGCATATATCAACCACTTACTTTTTGAAGAACGTTCTGTGGCTGATAAAGAGTCCCAGGTCTCATAACATATGCGAGCCACTTCCAACCATGCTTTCTCCTTCTTTGCATGATCTTTGTAACCTGGATCTCTGAGGTCATATATTGCCGGACGTTGTCTGACAAGCCTAATAATTTCCTCATTGTCATGCACTTGTCGCTTGTTTTTTCTAGCCCTAGGCATGCTTCCTTCTGTCTTCCACACTCACATACATCAATATAGGAAGTGATATATTTGGGAGGAGCAGAGATCATGTGCTTCCGTAGACTTCCGTGGAAGTCGCAACAAAGTCGCGGTGTCAGACATGTACATACGACTGCATTGCGACTTAATACCTTTCTATGGAGAACGAGTCGCACCAAAGACGGAACAAAGTAGTGCAAGAACCTTTTTTGGAGTCGCTGCGACTTGAGTTGCACCAATTAGAACGGGGACCATTAAAATACATGGGTTTTGACTTGTCATGCGACTTGACATGTGTCAAGTCGCAAAATAAGTCGCAGTAGTGGAAACAGAGCCTTAGCTAGAGACTTGCCACACAAATTTACTACAAATTAGAAAAGTGTCAACTAGAACTTGGGCTTCAAGTGCTCTGCAAGTGTACAACTTGCCATAAAAAATGTGCAGCAAGTTAACCACTTGCCGACCGCCTAACGACGATATACGTCGGCAGAATGGCATGGGCAGGCAAAATCACGTACCTGGTACGTGATTGCCTTCCAACGGGCGGGGGGTCCGATTGGACCCCCCCGGTGCCAGAGGTGGTCGGCTTTGGTCTGGGAGCGTTCAGTGATGAGGGGGAGGCCATCCATTCATGCCCCCCCCCGCGATCGCTCCCAGCCAGTCAGAATCTTCCCCTGCCTCTGTATAGTACACAGAGGCAGGGGATGTGACGTCATCTCTCCTCGGCTCGGTATTTTCCGTTCCAGCGCCGAGGAGAGAAGAATGAAATGTGAGTGCACAACACTACACATCCCAGTAGAACATGCCAGGCACACAAAACACCCCCCTTTACCCCCCGATCCCCCCCGATCACCCCCCCTGTCACACTGACATCAAGCAGTTTTTTTTGTTTTTTTTTCCTGATTACTGCATGGTGTCAGTTTGTGACAGTTAGTGTGTTACGGCAGTTAGTATTAGCCCCCTTTAGGTCTAGGGTACCCCCCTAACCCCCCCTAATAAAGTTTTAACCCCTTGATCACCCCCCGTCGCCAGTGTCACTAAGCGATCATTTTTCTGATTGCTGTATTAGTGTCACTGGTGACGCTAGTTAGGGAGGTAAATATTTAGGTTCGCCGTCAGCGTTTTATAGTGACAGGGACCCCCATATACTACCTAATAAATGTTTTAACCCCTTGATTGCCCCCTAGTTAACCCTTTCACCAGTGATCACTGTATAACTGTTACGGGTTACGCTGGTTAGTTTGTTTATTTTTTATAGTGTCAGGGCACCCGCCATTTATTACCGAATAAAGGTTTAGCCCCCTGATTGCCTGGCGGTGATATGTGTCGCCCCAGGCAGCTTCAGATTAGCGCCAGTACCGCTAACACCCACGCACGCAGCATACTCCTCCCTTAGTGGTATAGTATCTGAACGGATCAATATCTGATCTGATGAGATCTATACTAGTGTCCCCAGCAGTTTAGGGTTCCCAAAAACGCAGTGTTAGCGGGATCAGCCCAGATACCTGCTAGCACCTACGTTTTGTCCCTCCGCCCGGCCCAGCCCACCCAAGTGCAGTGTCGATTGATCACTGTCACTTACAAAACACTAACCGCATAACTGCAGCGCTCGCAGAGTCAGGCCTGATCCCTGCGATCGCTAACAGTTTTTTTGGTAGCATTTTGGTGAACT
This sequence comes from Aquarana catesbeiana, assembly GCF_042186555.1. Lineage (NCBI taxonomy): Eukaryota > Metazoa > Chordata > Amphibia > Anura > Ranidae > Aquarana > Aquarana catesbeiana. The sequence goes on from NC_133333.1 coordinate 41,813,922, forward strand.
GGCAAGCACCAGCCCCAGGCAGCGTCAGGTTAGTGCCAGTACAGCTAACACCCACGCACGCAGCATACGCCTCCCTTAGTGGTATAGTATCCGAACAGATCAATATCTGATCTGATCAGATCTATACTAGCGTCCCCAGCAGTTTAGGGTTCCCAAAAACGCATTGTTAGCGGGATCAGCCCAGATACCTGCTAGCACCTGCATTTTGCCCCTCCGCCTGGCCCAGCCCAGCCCACCCAAGCGCAGTATCGATCGATCACTGACACTTACAAAACACTAAATGCATAACTGCAGCGTTTGCACAGTCAGGCCTGATCCCTGCGATCGGTAATAGTTTTTTTGGTAGCGTTTTGGTGAACTGGCAAGCACCAGCGGCCTAGTACACCCCGTTCGTAGTCAAACCAGCACTGCAGTAACACTTGGTGACGTGGCGGGTCCCATAAATGCAGTTCAAGCTGGTGAGGTGGCAAGCACAAGTAGTGTCCCGCTGCCACCAAGAAGAAGACAAACAGGCCCATTGTGCCCATAATGCTCTTCCTGCTGCATTCGCCAATCCTAATAATTGGGAACCCACCACTTCTGCAGCACCCATACTTCCCCATTCACAACCCCAACCAAATGCAGTCGGCTGCATGAGAGGCATTTTCTTTATGTCCTCCCAAGTACCCCTACCCAACGAACCCCCCAAAAAAGATATTGTGTCTGCAGTAAGCGCGGATATAGGCGTGACACCCGCTATTATTGTCCCTCCTGTCCTGACAATCCTGGTCTTTGCATTGGTGAATGTTTTGAACGCTACCATACACTAGTTGAGTATTAGCATAGCGTACAGCATTGCACAGACTAGGCGCACTTTCACAGGGTCTCCCAAGATGCCATGGCATTTTGAGAGACCCGAACCTGGAACAGGTTACAGTTATAAAAGTTACAGTTACAAAAACAGTGTAAAAAAAAAAAACACAAAAAAAAAATAAAATAAAAAAAATAGTTGTCGTTTTATTGTTCTCTCTCTCTCTATTCTCTCTCTATTGTTCTGCTCTTTTTTACTGTATTCTATTCTGCAATGTTTTATTGTTATTATGTTTTATCATGTTTGCTTTCCAGGTATGCAATTTTTTATATTTTACTGTTTACTGTGCTTTATTATTAACCATTTTTTTGTCTTCAGGTACGCCATTCACGACTTTGAGTGGTTATACCAGAATGATGCCTGCAGGTTTAGGTATCATCTTGGTATCATTCTTTTCAGCCAGCGGTCAGCTTTCATGTAAAAGCAATCCTAGTGGCTAATTAGCCTCTAGACTGCTTTTACTAGCAGTGGGAGGGAATGCCCCCCCCCACTGTCTTCCGTGTTTTTCTCTGGCTTTCCTGTCTCAACAGGGAACCTGAGAATGCAGCCGGTGATTCAGCCAGCTGACCATAGAGCTGATCAGAGACCAGAGTGGCTCGAAACATCTCTATGGCCTAAGAAACTGGAAGCTACGAGCATTTTATGACTTAGATTTCGCTGGATGTAAACAGTGCCATTGGGAAATTGGGAAAGCATTTTATCACACCGATCTTGGTGTGGTCAGATGCTTTGAGGGCAGAGGAGAGATCTAGGGTCTAATAGACCCCATTTTTTTCAAAAAAGAGTACCTGTCACTACCGATTGCTATCATAGGGGATATTTACATTCCCTGAGATAACAATAAAAATGATTTAAAAAAAAATGAAAGGAACAGTTTAAAAATAAGATAAAAAAGCAAAAAAATAATAAAGGAAAAAAAAAAAAAAAAAAAGCACCCCTGCTCTCGCGCTAAGGCAAACGCAAGCGTCGGTCTGGTGTCAAATGTAAACAGCAATTGCGCCATGCATGTGAAGTATCACCGCAAAGGTCGGATCAAGGGCAGTAATTTTAGCAGTAGACCTCCTCTGTAAATCTAAAGTGGTAACCTGTAAAGGCTTTTAAAAATGTATTTATTTTGTTGCCACTGCACGTTTGTGCGCAATTTTAAAGCATGTCATGTTTGGTATCCATGTACTCGGCCTAAGATCATCTTTTTTATTTCATCAAACATTTGGGCAATATAGTGTGTTTTAGTGCATTAAAATTTAAAAAAGTGTGTTTTTTCCCCAAAAAATGCATTTGAAAAATCGCTGTGCAAATACTGTGTGAAAAAAAAAAAATGAAACACCCACCATTTTAATCTGTAGGGCATTTGCTTTAAAAAAATATATAATGTTTGGGGGTTCAAAGTAATTTTCTTGCAAAAAAAATATTTTTTTCATGTAAACAAAAAGTGTCAGAAAGGGCTTTGTCTTCAAGTGGTTAGAAGAGTGGGTGATGTGTGACATAAGCTTCTAAATGTTGTGCATAAAATGCCAGGACAGTTCAAACCCCCCCCAAATTACCCCATTTTGGAAAGTAGACACCCCAAGCTATTTGCTGAGAGGCATGTCGAGTCCATGGAATATTTTATATTGTGACACAAGTTGCGGGAAAGCGACAAATTTTTTTTTTTTTTGCACAAAGTTGTCACTAAATGATATATTGCTCAAACATGCCATGGGAATATGTGAAATTACACCCCAAAATACATTCTGTTGCTTCTCCTGAGTACAGGGATACCACATGTGTGAGACTTTTTGGGAGCCTAGCCGCGTACGGGAACCCGAAAACCAAGCACCACCTTCAGGTTTTCTAAGGCGTAAATTTTTGATTTCACTCTTCACTGCCTATCACAGTTTCAGAGGCCATGGAATGCCCAGGTGGCACAAACCCCCCCAAATTACCCCATTTTGGAAAGTAGACACCCCAAGCTATTTGCTGAGAGGTATAGTGAGTATTTTGCAGACCTCACTTTTTGTCACAAAGTTTTGAAAATTGAAAAAAGAAAAAAAAAATTTATTTTCTTGTTTTTCTTCATTTTCAAAAACAAATGAGAGCTGCAAAATACTCACCATGCCTCTCAGCAAATAGCTTGGGGTGTCTACTTTCCAAAATGGAGCCATTTGGGGGGGTTTGTGACATCTTCGCATTCCATGGCCTCCGAAACTGTGATAGGCAGAGAAGAGTGAAATCAAAAATTTACACCCTTAGAAATCCTCAAGGCGGTGATTGGTTTTCGGGGCCCCGTACGCGGCTAGGCTCCCAAAAAGTCCCACACATGTGGTATCCCCATACTCAGGAGAAGCAGCTAAACGTATTTTGGGGTGCAATTCAACATATGCCCATGGCCTGTGTGAGCAATATATCATTTAGTGACAACTTTGTGCAAAAAAAAATTGTCACTTTCCCGCAACTTGTGTCAAAATATAAAATACTCCAATTCCATGGACTCAACATGCCTCAAAGCAAATAGCTTGGGGTGGCTACTTTCCAAAATGGGGTCATTTGGGGGGGTTTATGCCATCTGGACATTTTATGGCTTTCAAAACTGTGATAGGTAGTGAGGAGTAAAATCAAAAATTTACGCCCTTAGAAATCCTGAAGGCGGTGATTGGTTTTCGGGGCCCCGTACGCGGCTAGGCTCCCAAAAAGTCCCACACATGTGGTATCCCCATACTCAGGAGAAGCAGCTGAATATATTTTGGGGTGCAATTCCACATATGCCCATGGCCTGTGTGAGCAATATATCATTTAGTGACAAATTTTTGTAATTTTGTTTTTTTTTGTCATTATTCAATCACTTGGGACAAAGAAAATTAATATTCAATGGGCTCAACATGCCTCTCAGCAATTTCCTTGGGGTGTCTACTTTCCAAAATGGGGTCATTTGGGGGGAGTTTGTACCGCCCTGCCATTTTAGCACCTCAAGAAATGACATAGGCAGTCATAAACTAAAAGCTGTGTAAATTCCATAAAATGTACCCTAGTTTGTAGACGCTATAACTTTTGCGCAAACCAATAAATATACGCTTATTGACATTTTTTTTACCAAAGACATGTGGCCGAATACATTTTGGCCTAAATGTATGACTAGAATTGAGTTTATTGGATTTTTTTTTATAACAAAAAGTAGAAAATATCATTTTTTTTCAAAATGTTCGGTCTTTTTCTGTTTATAGCGCAAAAAATAAAAACCACAGAGGTGATCAAATACCATCAAAAGAAAACTCTATTTGTGGGAAGAAAAGGACGCAAATTTTGTTTGGGTACAGCATTGCATGACCGCGTAATTAGCAGTTAAAACGATGCAGTGCCAAATTGTAAAAAGTGCTCTGGTCAGGAAGGGGGTAAATCCTTCCGGGGCTGAAGTGGTTAACAGACTCATGCCCGTAAACACGGTCGGACATTGATCGGACATTCCGACTACAAAATCCTAGGATTTTTTTCGGACGGATGTTGGATCAAACTTGTCTTGCATACACACGGTCACACAAAGTTTTCGGAAAATCCGATCGTTCTGAACACGGTGACGTAAAACACATACGTCAGGACTATAAATGGGGCAGTAGCCAATAGCTTTCATCTCTTTATTTATTCTGAGCATGCATGGCACATTGTGCGTCGGATTTGTGTACACACGATCGGAAATTCCGACAACGGATTTTGTTGTCGGAAAATTTTATAGCCTGCTCTCAAACTTTGTGTGTCAGAAAATCCGATGGAAAATGTGTGATGGAGACTACACACGGTCGGAATTTCCGACAACAAGGTCCTATCACACATTTTCCGTCGGAAAATCCGACCGTGTGTACGGGGCATCACAATTTTTTTTTAATTTATTTATCTATTTTATACAAATACCATCATACAATATTAAAAGAAAACACCTTATACAAAACACCCATCATTTTCTCTTGGCATGAAATGTGTTTATTTTACCCATACTTATTACCGTATGTCTCTTAGTTGTGCGTTTTCCTTTTTTTTTTATCCAATTCCCACCTATTGACCTTTTCCCTGGTGTAAAGTAATCATTATCCTTAAGTGATATTAAAGTTGACTTGTATTCCCATTTATTTTGTTTGTGGATCCAATCCCATATTTTAAGTGCATTTTGTGTAATTTCGTGAGTGTTTTCTCCCAATACCCTATATTGTGGAGGTTCCATATTATATTTCTTAATTGTGTACTACTCATTTCAATTTCTAAATTAACCCATCTTTTTTCGTTTTTATCCTTTGCCCATTCCACCACTCGTGTAAGTGCCACTGCATTATAATACATTTTAAAGTCTGGGACACCTAACCCCCCTTGTTTTTTTCCCGTTTTTTAATACAGAGTATGCTATTCTATGTTTTTTATTTTGCCATATGAACTTTGTTATCATAGATTTTAATGTTTTAAAATATGGTTGCGGTAGTGATAATTTGAAACTTATACAGTACTTTCGGAACTATTACCATCTTTACGGTGTTGATGCGCCCTATCCATGAAAGAGGTCTTGATGATATTTTGTAAAAATATCCTAGGATGGACTTCTGTGCTACTAAATAAAACCGCGTGAAAAATAAATGTAATAATAAATAATATTGATGCTGCAAAATCAAATATAATGAACACCCCTCACTATTAATAAAACTAAAAAATGCACAATCGTGGTAAATTGTGTGAGTGATTCTGCGCAACAATGAATCCATAGTGCTACTGCATGAAAACTGCACACCTAAAAAATTAGAAAATTAAAACTCCCAGTAGGGAACCATAATAAATACAGGTGTGAATCAAAAGTGAATGTCCTTCAATGATAAGAGAAACATAAAACGTGAATCAAAGTGACTAAGTGCTGTTCAATCACATAAATCGCATGATAAAAACATAAAAACATATACACTGTGACTGATAAGGTGAACATGCGTTGCTGGGTGATCTGGTGACTGTTCGTGGCAATGGATACCCACTAGGGGCTCCCAGAACTCTCACCTCAATGACACAATAAAAGTGCCTGTGTGCTTTCAGTGGGTCTGTGCTTGTTCTGGTCCAGTAGTGGTGGTGGCGTCCTAGTCCGTCTTAGGGGAAAAGACACTTCCTCCGATGGGAGAAGAAGTCACGTGATATGATGTAACGCGTAGGACGTAACCGGAAATACGTAGTGCGGACCGGAAGTGACGTAGCGAGTACCGCTAATACGCTGGTTCCACTGTTGTTTGGTGCTTTGTCGTTTACTTTAATGTAAGCAGCTATTTTATTTTAATAAATTCCTTGGCTTAACATTATTACACTATCGGAGTCCTTTGCTTTCAATTACCCCTATATGGAGCCCACCCATCGGAGGAAGTGTCTTTTCCCCTAAGACGGACTAGGACGCCACCACCACTACTGGACCAGAACAAGCACAGACCCACTGAAAGCACACAGGCACTTTTATTGTGTCATTGAGGTGAGAGTTCTGGGAGCCCCTAGTGGGTATCCATTGCCACGAACAGTCACCAGATTACCCAGCAACGCATGTTCACCTTATCAGTCACAGTGTATATGTTTTTATGTTTTTATCATGCGATTTATGTGATTGAACAGCACTTAGTCACTTTGATTCACGTTTTATGTTTCTCTTATCATTGAAGGACATTCACTTTTGATTCACACCTATTTATTATGGTTCCCTACTGGGAGTTTTAATTTTCTAATTTTTTAGGTGTGCAGTTTTCATGCAGTAGCACTATGGATTCATTGTTGCGCAGAATCACTCACACAATTTACCACGATTGTGCATTTTTTACTTGATGATATTTTATTTATTTCCTTTTTAATTTCGTCTAACAGAGGGATATAATTTATTAGATATAGTTTCCGTAGAGAGATAGATAATCTTATCCGTAAATAATTTAAATCCTTCCTACAAGGAGAATGGAATTCTTTTTGTAGGTTCAATTCTTCCTGTTTACTTATGTTTATATTTAAAATCTCTGATTTAGTGAGATTGATTTTAAAATTTGATATTTCCCCATACTGTTTTAATGTCTTTAATAGATTTGGCATTGTAGTCCTGGGATTTGTTATTTAGAACAGCACATCATCAGCAAAAGCTGCCAGTTTGTGCTCTTCATCCCCAATCTTAATACCTTTTATATCTGGATTATTGCAGATTTATACCTTTTATATCTGGATTATTGCAGATTGAAGCGAGGAGGGGTTCAAGAGACAACACGAATAGCAGTGCTGAAAGGGGACAACCCTGTCTCATCCCATTTTCCATTTTGAAGGCAGGGGATGACTCCTCATTCACTTTAACGGTTGCGGTTGGGTGGTTATATAATACTTTGATCCATTGGATCATTCTTGGGCCGAAGCCCAAAACTTCCAATGTTTTTATCATAAGTCCCCAGTCTACCCTGTCGAATGCTTTTTCAGCATCAATTGACAGGGATAGACCTGGGGACCTTCTCTCCCTGGGATAAACCCCACCTTGTTGGGGTGTACCAGGTTGATCATCAGTTCTTTCATCAGGTTCACTAATACTTTCGCGTACAATTTGGTGTCCGCGTTCAGTAAGGCTATTGGTCTATAGCTTGAGCAAAGCGTACCATCTTTCCCCTCCTTCAAAATGACCGTAATTGACCCATCTCAGATTTTATTCCCAGACTGTTCATATATTGGCATAGTTTTGGCACTAAGAACTCTTTATACTTATACTAGTAGGCCGTAAACCCATCTGGTCCTGGGTTTTTGTCCAGGGCTGATTCTTTTAGTGCTTTATTAATTTCCTCCTCAGTTATAGGCTTTTCTAACATGAGCCTTTCACTGCCAGATATATGGGGTAATCTAGGCTTTTTTAAGAATTCTTTTATCTTTTTTGTTTTCTCTATTTTCCGTTGTCCCTTCTGATTTACTGAATAAAGGGCTTCATAGTAGCTCTTAAACACTTTCGCTATCTCTTTTGTCATATAAACCATTTCCCCGTTTTTTATTTTGGATTTTTTCAATGTAGTTTATAGATTGTTTCTTTTTTAACATTCTCGCTAGGTGTTTACTCGATTTATTGCCCCATTGATATCTTTCTTTTACAATTCTATTAAATGTCCTTTTTGTCTACTGTTCCATGATATCCTTTAATTCGTCTCTCTTTATTACTAATCGGTGAAATATCTCCTGATGTTGTCCTTTGTGTCTTTTATGGCTTTGTTCCAATCTATGTATCTCCTCTATTAAGGTATTCATGTTTTTTGTTCTCTAATGTAGGCTTTATGGGCCTCCCATAGGGTAGCTGCTGAAATTTCCTTGGTATCATTAATTAATAGGTATTGTTCTATTTCTTTTTGGACCGTGACTACTACTATCCCGTCCTGCAATAGGGCTTCATTCAATCACCATGAGTAAGATTATAGGTTCCTGGTATCTTCATCTTCATTGTTACTGGGGAGTGGTCCAATAGCATAGATATTTCTATGTTTGTTTCAATTATGCATCCCAGTAACCTATGGTCCACCATTATATAGTCTAACCTAGAGTATGTCCCATGTACGTCCCATGTACAGGCGAGTAAAATGTGTAATCCTGTGTCTTCGGGTGCTGGACCCTCCACACATCCATCATTTGGCATTGGTGTATTTTCTGCTTAATCATTCCCCTGTAGACAGGATGTGGTATCCAGTCTAGGGTCCATGCAAAAAATCAGGTCAATATCACATCTCCCTCCTGAAAGTCCAATAACTTGCCCATGACCTCTTTCAAATACTTTATGAGGTTCCTGTTAGGGCAGTATATATTTGCCAGTGTACATGTCATTTCCCCAGTCTTCATTTTAGGAAGAGGTATCGACCTTTGGGATCTGTCATTCTATCCTCCAATGTGAACCTTGTCCCCTTCACAAACCCAATTGCTACCCCCTTAGCCCTCTTAGTAGTTGAGTCCCCATAGTACCAGTTCGGGAAATCTTTAGAGTATAGTTTCACATTTGTTTCCTGGTAAAAGTGGGTCTCCTCTAGAAACACCACTTCTGCTCTATACTGCTTAAGTTCTTTTAAGACTTTATGTCTCTTAGCTGGTGTATATAGACCTTGGACGTTGTATGTCAAAAAGTTTGTAGCTGTCATCTATTTTTCTTTTTTTTCCTTTCCCCCATATGTTTCTTACTGTCCCCTTCTGGGGGTCCCTAATCTATTAGAACTCTGGGGGTATAGACCCCTATAATGGGGCCTCTGTCTACTATGAGGAATTACTGTTCTTTTATGCGAGGTACTTCATCACTCCCCCCACCCCAACCCCCCTCACCCACACCTCACCCACCCCCCTCTTGGCCACTTACTGGCCCTTGAACCATAGGTAGAACTATAGTCCGATCCCGCTCGTGGTTCTCCAACCTTGAGGTGTGGCTCCAACCGTGCCTCCCCGTTCCCACCCCCCCTATACCGGGGAGTAGAGGGGTGGGCCGGGAGCACCCAGGGGGGCCATTCAATGCTTGTTTCAGACACCCTTTGCTCTGTCCCCACACATCTCCCCCCTCCCCCCACATCCCCACACCCCCCTGTCTCTTCTGGTCAGTTCATCATCCTTGTTCTTTATTCCTGCTTCTTCGTCTAGGCTAATTAACCACTTATGTACTACTGTTCACTTTTGTCTATCATGACACTATTCCCTCTGTCCATCCTGGGATGGCTGGAAGCTGTGAATCAAGCTGGCTACAAAAATCTTTTAATTCTTCCGGAAACCTTAGTCACCTTGATCTTCTATCTTTTTGGCCTATTAAACATGCTGGAAATTCACAATTATATTTGATGTTCTCTGCCCGCATTTGCTCCAATAGAGGTTTTAGTAATCATCGCCTAGAGAGTGTTTCTGGGGCCAAGTCAGTAAAGATTTGGAGCTCGGCCCCTTTATATTTTATGGGTGGTCTTCCCTGCATTTTTCCCCATATTTCCTCTTTATCTTCATACAGTTGAAATCTGACAATAATGTCTCTCGGCTGGTCATCTGTTATGTTTTTAGGTTTTCTAAGTCGATGGACTCTCTCAATCTCAAGACTATCTTCGGCCCCTTTATTCAGGAGAGCATTGAATATTATATTCATAATTTTTCTCAAGTCCTTTCCTCTTTCCTCTAGTAGAGCGCGGATTCTCAGATTTTGTCTTCAATTCTGGTTATCTTGATCTTCTAATTTATATAAGATTTTCCTCTGATCTAGTTGCATTATTTTGACCTGTTCATTTAATTTTCTCAATTCCTGAGCTTGTATATCCGTTCTCCCTTCTGTCTCCTCTACATGTTTCAACAATTGGCTCAAGTCGACTCTTAGTGTGGAAATTTTAAGTTTTCTAGCATTTTCCAGTCTTGAGAACATCTCAGTCATTTCTATTTTAGTCGGAATTTGGGCATCAGTGTTTCGTTCGCCCATTTTACTTATTTCCATTTCACTTTCTGTGTTTGTTTCACCTCAGATTAATCTGAGGTCTCTCCTTGCTTTTTCCCGGAGTCCTTTGCCTTCTCTTGTGGCGCTTTTTGCTGTTTTCTTAATCCTGGACTCTTTGGGCTTGCCTCCTTGGTCATATATTGTTTAATCGTGCAGGTATTAGCTTTCCCTTTTGGGGTTTTAGATTCACTGCCCTTCATAGTTTTTCCTTTCATACTGTTTTTTTTGCTTATAATTTTCCGCTTCCCCAGTTTTAATACCTTTTATTACTGATGCTTAATTTGCCTTGCCACCTATGGCGATTTGCCCACACAAATCCGTGGTTAAGTCTACCTCCGTCTCCTTATGTAGCTGTTAAAGACCCTGTGGATATGGCTTTTACCCAGAGAGGTTCACCCTGTTTATAAGCAGTCCATTTTTCAGAGCAAACCTGTGTGTGGGCGAATTACCGTGCAGATGGGCCAGAGGGAGTATCAAGGGCTAACCCAGCTAGCTAGTGTGCAGGCGATCAGGTACTTAACTGAAGGGGCTACTATTGAACAAAATTGCTAACAGTCCAGGTGGGAACCTCTATTTTCCAGTTGTCCTTTGTCAGGGTTTACTGTTTATTTAAGACCTAAAATGTCAAGCTTTTATATCAGAATTTTTCCCTCCTTTCTATGCTGAGATTTTCCACTGGACCTTCATAAGCGGGTTATATACCCTGTAGCCATTAGCCCCATTATGTACAGGAAATAAGCAGTTTCTATGGACTGTTCACCCCACCTACATCCTGCAAAAATTTACTGTACAGTTAATACTGGGGGAGTCTGCAGTTTGAGCAAAACAACCGGTGTGAATACAGGCCTGTCTATAATTAGTAAAGTAAAATTTGCAAATATACCCTTCTTGCAAAAAAAAAAAAAAATTTGTGTAAGCCTGCTTATAAATAGAGGAAATTTACAGTCCAACATCTATAACAGCCATCTCCTGTGTAAAGAGTCACATAAAAGAGTCAAATAAGTCTATCAGCAGGTGTCTAATCTGGCCAATATATACTTCAACAACTTGCAGGCTAGTTCATATAGACAGTAAAGATACTTAGAAAAAAAAAAAACGACCAAAAGGTTTGATGGTAAGTAGGTGGGCATTTATTGAATACTGCAGGTCCAGGCGGGCTACTATGAAAACAGGTCAGAAAAAAGTCTCCTCATAATTCAAACAGCCGACGGTGTTGCCGGCATGCAAACAGTTCGGGTAGTCAGCAGGATGAGATGCTATAAGCACAGGTACAGATACAAGTAGCCCACTGTTATACTCTAGCATTTTCGTCATACAGTTCTAAGACAGCGGAACCTCCATGTCGGCTTCTTCTACTACCTACTCATCCGTCTGACTCTTCCCAGCTTCTATGTCAGCTACAAAATATAGGGATATCTGCATACCTTTCTTTCGCAGGCCCCCTCAGGGATAACCTCCATACCGCTTCTCTACCATTCCCTCTGGTCCGCCAAGCCAACCATCCGTCCACCAGCAAGTCTGTGCGGGGTAACGTGGGGAGGGGGGGAGAAGCCGTGAGGCTTAGCCCTCCAGCGTGCTGCCGCACAGGTGTCTGTCCCTTTTCCTTGTGGCAAACCAGCTAGCTGTCCGTGTGAGTAGGCTCCGGCCAGTACAGGGTCCTCATTCGTGGTGGCGTTGCAGTCTCACACGCCACAAGCCAGACACAGCATTTCCTGGTTCTCCCCTCTAGCTCTCCATAGTGGCACGGTCAGGCCCCTCCCTCAGCAAGAGAGCGTCACGTCCTCATCCTGCCCCAACAGACTCACAATTTAACACTGCCACAAATTTATGGGAAGTTATCCTTGCTATCTGGGATATTAGTGTAGCACTAACTCACGGTGGAGCTGCTGATTTAAAGCGGGCTGTTACCGTCACCTTGTTACCTGTAATTTCACCAATACCGGGTCTAGGGGTCCCCGTTGACCTTACTATAAGACAATGTAGGCACCAGTCACTTGAGTACTTTTCCAATGCTTTAATGGGGATAACTGGAAGAAGTAGCAGGAAAGAGGTAGAAGGAGAGTTGCAGGGTTGTTCAAATACCTTTTCTTGGCGTAGCGTCAAGGAATTTAAATCTTTAGGATGGATGGATCCTCAGCTTAGGATTTAATCTTTGCCCGCTCGGATAGGTTCCTCTCACTTGCCTAGCAGCCGGAACGCAGCAGGAACAAAAAGTCTCTGCCACAGACTTGAATGAAATAACATCATACAATCTTCTGCCACAGGATGTAATAGTTTTATTGCAAAACCATGAAAATTATCTAGACAAGACTCTGAGCACCCTTTTGTGGCTGAACCAATGCAGATTAATCATGCCTCTGAACCCGCAGATGTACAGGGAGCAGATTCTGCAGATATTGCTGAACAGAGTGTAAGACCCAAATGTATAATAAAAGCGACACAGAAACTCAGAGAAAACTATGAAACCACTAGAGATGAGTTCTCCAGCAATCTATCAGACTTATGGGACAGAACTTCACACTGCATGTCAGTTTTGTCACACTTTAATGATCAACCAGCTGAACTAAGAGACTCTATAGATCGCTTATCTGCCGCGTACGAACGCTACCAGCGGCTGTTGGCAAAATACACAGCTTTCTTGCAGGACTGTAATATAGAGGACTCTTCAGCATAACTGACCAGGGCTGATGCACTAAACCAACAAAGGGATCTCTTAGTGCAAAATGCCCAGGGTAAGGCAGAACTCCGCATTGCTCAACTGCAGGAGACCAGATCTTAGAGATCCACATCAACCAAGCACACTACACGTTTTTCTAGATCCTCTCGCTCCAGAAGTTCAACATTAAGCGATAAGATAATAGAGGCCCGTGCTGATGCGGAATCAAAAAGAGTGCAAAGCTCCTTTACCAGAAGGGAAGCAGAAATAGAAACAAAAAAGGAAAAAGTGCAAAGCTCCTTTACCAGAAAGGAAGCAAAGATGAAAGCTCAACAAGCAGAAATAGAGGCAAAGATGAAAGCTCAACAAGCAGAAATAGAGGCAAAGATGAAAGCTCAAAAAGCAGAGGCAGATTCCCAATTAGATTCCCAATTAAAGATTCTGCAAATGGAAAGGGAGGAAGCAGCTGCCCTAGCAAGGCTGAGAGTCCTCTAACAAGCAATGGGAGAAAGTGTTAACTCAGACTGGTCCATCCCAGCGGAACTGCAAGACCCAGTTGAACGCATCAGTGAATATATACTAAAACATAATGCTTGCAATGATACAGAGTTATCTCCTGTACGTCTTACTAACAACACTGTTCTGGCTCTCAACACCGAGACATCTCAGCTCCAAATGCCTGAGCCTCTTCAAGTCTACAACACAAGTGCATCTATGCAGCAAACCACAGCAACTCATGCTGACAATAAGGTGACTTCCAGTGACAAGCTGCAGCTCAAGCCACAGCCAGCACAAGCCTTAGGGACTACACCACAGTTAAGCGCTCTTGAAACATCATTTCATCCTGGTACACCTCACCCTACTTCACCAGAGAACTTTCACACCCGAGGGATTCCACAAGTTACTTTGGCACCGAAGAGTGAGAGATCAGACTTGAATGACTTTGCCAGATATATGGTATGCCGTGAGCTCATTGACACTACCCTTTCAAGGTTTGACGACTGTCCACAGAGCTACAGGGCCTGGACCTTCAAAGCTGCCATTGCTGATCTCAACCTTACTACCAAGGAGGAACTTGATTTGCTTATAAAGTGGCTGGGGCCAGAATCTGCAGATCGTGTTAAAAGACTGCGAACAGTGCATGTTGACCACCCAGATGCAGGTCTTGTTGCTGCATGGGCAAGACTTGAGCAAGCCTATTGTAGCTCTGAAGCCGTAGAAAGTGCTTATTCAAGAGACTGCAAAACTTCCCAAAAATAGGGAACAAAGACTACTGCAAGCTCTAAGATCTGAGTGACCTTCTCATGGAGCTGGAGTTGGCAGACAGACCCACGTCTACCTGGACTAAGCTTCCTGGACACTGCTCATGGAGTCAATCCAGTGGTGTCTAAACTGCCATACGGTCTGCAAGAGAAATGGACACAACAAGGCTCAAGGTGCAAAAGAGACTATAATGTATCTTTTCCTCCATTCGCATATTTTTGCAGGTTCATCAATGATCAAGCCTGGAAGAGAAACTATCCCAGCTTCAGCTTCATTGAACCCAACTTGCCTGCTTCAACATCATCATCTTCATCAAGGCAGTGGCGTAGCGTGGGGGGTGCGGGGGGTGCCGTGGCCCCGGGCGCGACATTTAGGGGGGCCCAATTTTGTGCCACCTCCTAATTTTAATCTCCTGTGTCCCCACGCTCCGGCCACCATGTTAATTGTTTGGCGCCCTGTGATTGGGCGTATGGGGGTCATGTGCGGCGTGGGGCTGGCCTATTCGCGATCACAGTTACTCCTGGAGTCCTGCCTCCACACATGACTCCCATATGCCCAATCACAGTGTGCCGGGAAACAATTAACACGGCGGCCGGAGCGCGGGGGAGACAAGTTTTCCAAGTGTAAGCCGCCGGGGCCGCTGTCTTCGCCTCCTCCTCCTCCTATCCTTCGGACCGATGCAGGACAAGAAGGTAAGGAATGGATAAGGGGAGGGGGAGAGAAGAGAGAGGCGCCGTATATGTAGTGTCAGTGTAGGAAGACTGTAGGTGGGACAGTATAGTGTACAGTGTAGTATAGTGGTCAGTATAGTGTAGTGGTCAGTGTAGTGGTCAGTATAGTGTAGTGGTCAGTATAGTGGTCAGCATAGTGTAGTGGTAAGCATAGTGGTCAATGTAGTGTAGTGGTCAGTATAGTGGTCAGTATACTGTAGTGGTCAGTATAGTGGTCAGTATAGTGTAGTGGTCAGTATAGTGGTCAGTGTAGTGTAGTGGTCAGTATAGTGGTCAGTGTAGTGTAGTGGTCAGTATAGTGGTCAGTGTAGTGTAGTGGTCAGTATAGTGGTCAGTGTAGTGTAGTGGTCAGTATAGTGGTCAGTGTAGTGTAGTGGTCAGTATAGTGTTCAGTGTAGTGTAGTGGTCAGTATAGTGGTCAGTGTAGTGTAGTGGTCAGTGTAGTGTAGTGGTCAGTATAGTGGTCAGTGTAGTATAGTGGTCAGTGTAGAGTAGTGGACAGTGTAGTATAGTGGTCAGTGTAGTATAGTGGACAGTATAATATAGTAGTCAGTGTAGTGGTCAGTGTAGTGTAGTGGTCAGTATAGTGGTCAGTGTAGTATAGTGGTCAGTGTAGAGTAGTGGACAGTGTAGTATAGTGGTCAGTGTAGTATAGTGGACAGTATAATATAGTAGTCAGTGTAGTGGTCAGTGTAGTGGACAGTGTATTATAGTGATCAGTGTAGTGTAGTGGACAGTGTAGTGTAGTGGTCAGTGTAGTGGACAGTGTATTATAGTGTTCAGTGTAGTGTAGTTGACAGTGTAGAGTAGTGGTCAGTGTAGTGTAGTGGACAGTGTAGTGTAGTTGACAGTGTAGTGGTCAGTGTAGTATAGTGGACAGTATAGTAGTCAGTGTAGTGGTCAGTGTAGTATAGTGGTCAGTGTAGTGTAGTGGACAGTGTAGTATAGTGGTCAGTGCAGTGTAGTGGACAGTGTAGTATAGTGGTCAGTGCAGTGTAGTGGACAGTGTAGTATAGTAGTCAGCGTAGTGGACAGTGTAGTGTAGTGGACAGTATAGTATAGTGGTCAGTATAGTGTAGTGGACAGTATAGTGGTCAGTGTAGTTCTCAGTGTAGTATAGTGGTCAGTGTAGTGGACAATATATTGGTCAGTGTAGTGTAGTGGACAGTATAGTATAGTAGTCAGTGTAGTGTAGTGGACAGTATATTGGTCAGTGTAGTATAGTGGACAATATAGTAGTCAGTGTAGTGGACAGTGTAGTATAGTGGTCAGTATAGTGTAGTGGACAGTATAGTGGTCAGTGCAGTGAAGTTCTCAGTGTAGTGGACAGTGTAGTATAGTGGTCAGTGTAGTATGGTGGACAGTATAGTATAGTAGTCACTGTAGTGGACAGTGTAGTATAGTGGTCAGTATAGTAGTCAGTGTAGTGTAGTGGTCAGTGTAGTGTAGTGGACAGTGTAGTGGTCAGTATAGTGGACAGTATAGTGTAGTGGACATTAAAGTGGTCAGTATAGTGGAGAGTATAGTGTAGTGGTCAGTGTAGTATAGTGGTCAGTGTAATGGTCACTGTAGTATAGTTGTCAGTATAGTGTAGTGTAGTGGACAGTGTAGTTCTCAGTGTAGTGGTCAGTATAGTGGACAGTGTAGTGGTCAGTAAATTGGACAGTATAGCGTAGTGGACAGTATAGTGGTCACCGTAGTGGACAATATAGTGGTCAGTGTAGTGGACAGTATAGTATAGTGGTCAGTGTAGTGGACAGTATAGTGGTCAGTGTAGTGTAGTGGACAGTATGGTGGACAGTGTAGTGGTCAGTGTAGTGGTCAGTGTAATTCTTAGTGTAGTGGACAGTATAGTATAGTGGTCAGTGTAGTGTGTAATGGTCAGTAAAGGAATCAGGTTGGTCAGTGTTGAAATAAAGTAGGTTAGTGTAGTGGTCAGTATAGGAATCAGGTAGGTCAGTACTATTGTATTTGAAGGGACTCGGGGAGTGCTAAAAGTCCGCAGGTTAGGGGGCGCAAATTATTTGCCTTGCCCCGGGTGCTGGCAACCCACGCTACGCCACTGCATCAAGGTATGATAACATAGCAGCTACTGTAAACGTAGAGACTTTAATAGAGCAATGTCTGTTAAAAGGATAGACATCTCACCACCCGTATCCTCTCCTGCTCACCAGAGCAATTCGGGTGACAGAGATAAAGACCCTAATCGTCAGTTCCCTATTCAAAGAAGCCTCACTCCCTAAAGAAATGTCGTGGGCTTAGGGCAAAGACATTACAAGAGCAGGGAGATTCTTCAGAAACTTGGAATATGCTACAGGTGCTGTGCTTGTTATGGACATTTTGCTAAAGACTGTAAAGTTGTCATCAAGTGCACAGAATGCAGTAGCGACAGACATGTTACAGCTATGCATCCGGGCCCACCTTCAGACAATTCACAGCAGCCTCCTACCTCCAGCCCTGTCTCAAGTCATGGCGGGGAGCAACAAGGTCATGCTCCAGCCACAGCTAACATTTCTTCTTCATGCACAGAAGTCTGTGGAGAAGGCTTAGATCACAACTGCTGCACTAAGATATGCCTAGTCAAGATAAACCCAAAGGGTCAACCTGAGGAAGCTACTAGGATGAACAGAGTAACAGATCCCTGGTTAAGCCTAAATTCTTTGAGATTTTTGGGATAGAGAGACACGCATCACCGTATACTCTCAGAACCTGTTCTGGTTGTGAAGAGACCTTTGGTAGAAGGGCCGATGGGTTCATGGTCTTTCATAGCAATAAGGGAGAGGGCATACCCCTACCAACATTAGTCGAGTGTGACCAGATACCAAATGAAAGGGAAGAAATTCCTACTTCAGAGGCTGCATATCACCATCCTCACTTGAGGCACCTTGTTATTGAAATTCCTGCAATGGACATGAATGATGAAATCTTGATCTTGCTAGGAAGAGACATTCTCAGAGTACACAAAGTACGCAAGCAGTGCAATGGACCTGATGATGCCCCTTACGCACAAAAACTTGATCTAGGCTGGGTAATCGTGGACGACGTATGCTTGGATAGAATGCGTACGTCATACGAGATCCACTCCTTCAAAACAGCGCCCTCACCATTATGAAGTAAAAGAGAAGCCTCTTGACATCATCCAAGTACCTGATGTCACTCCTAACCTTTGTGATGAAAACCTAGGTAACACAGTGTTTTGTACTACAAGCGATGACAACAAAATAGCCTTGTCAGTCGAAGACAGAGAGTTCATCAAAATAATGGACATACCACCTGTACAGAGAAGTCTGGGCCTAAGGTGTAACTTAGTCAGTTTTCAAGTCAGCTCTGCAGAAAAGTCATTTACCAAACAAGATGTTCTGTCAGTACTGAACAGCCTATACGATCCATTGGGATTGGTAGCTCCCATCACCATACAAGGTAAATCCTTACTTAGACAGTTCTCAGAGACTATTAAAGATTGGGATGCTCCACTGCCGATAGACCAGCTTTCAAAGTGGGAGTCCTGGAAACAATCTCTACATGCCTTAGATGGAATCCGTATACCACGCTGCTACACTTCTGCCTTCCTTGCCACAAGTCAGAGGAAAGAGCTTCACATCTTCTCAGATGCATCTACTGAGGCCATAGCAGCTGTCACTTACCTCAAGGTAAGAGATTCTTCTAATCAAGCCCACATAGGGTTTCTGTTTGGGAAAGCTAAGCTAGCACCCAAGTCTGAACACACGATTCCCAGGCTTTAACTTTGTGGGACTGTGCTAGCTGTAGAATTAGCAGATTTCATACTGCGTGAGCTAGACATTCAGATAGATGACGTCAGATTCTACAAGGCAGCAAAGGTGTTCTGGGCTACATATACAAACAGACTAAACGTTTCTACGTCTAATCAGGAAATCATCTAAACCTGAACAATGGCATTATGTTCCATCTGAAATTAACCCTGCAGATTATGCCACCAGGCCAGTGTCTGTAAGTGTTTTTGCAAATTCTTCTTGGTTAACAGGTCCTGAATTCCTGCTGGATCATCCAGAAGAAACCAAAGCTGATGTCTTTAGACTTCTAGAAACTGACAAGGATTCAGAAATTCGTCCTGAAGTTAAAACCCTTGTCACCAGAACTGAAAAAAGACTCGTCTTTGGCTGTGGACGCTTTGAACGTTTCTCCAAGTGGAGAAGGTTTTTACACACCACCGCAAGGTTAGTTCATATTGCTGATTGCTTCCACGCAAAACCCACACATGCTCACTGTCAAGGTCGGCACGTGTGCCAAAAGCTTCTTTCTGCAAAAGACATTGCTGAAGGTGAACTGATCATAATAGGCAGCGTACAACACAGTGTCTTCGGCTTAGAAATTAAATATATCTGTGACAAGAGGGACATAGCAAAAAACAGTTCGATTGCCAACCTGAATCCGTTCATTGACAATGATGGTATGTTAAGGGTTGGTGGATGTTTAAACAAGGCTGAGTTAAGTGAGCAAGAACAGAATCCTCTCATTATACCTGCTCGCCATCACATCACCACTTTGCTCATACGGCACTACCATCAAGGGGTTAAGCATCAAGGTAGACACTTCACAGAGGGTGCCATAAGAGCTGCAGGCCTCTGGATTATAGGAGCAAAAAGACAGATCACAGCTACACTGCACAGCTGTGTTCAGTGCCATAAACTGAGAGGGAAACACAAGCAACAGCAAATGTCAGATTTGCCAGCTGACAGGTTAAATACTGACTCACCTTTCACTCATGTTGGTTTGGATGTTTTTGGGTCATGGATGGTAACAGCCTGCAGAACTCAAGGTGGCCAAGCAAATAGCAAACGATGGGCAGTGCTGTTCACTTGCATGAGTGTGCGTGCAGTACAGATTGAAGTAATAGAATCTATGGATTCCTCAAGTTTCATCAATGCTATCAGACAATTCCTATCCCTCAGAGGACCAGTCAAGACACCAAGATCTGACTGTGGAACTAATTTAGTTGGAGCCTGTCGAGAGTTACAGCTCTACTCTAGGCCAATCCAAGACTTTTAGTTAAAAAAAGGCTGTACATGGATTTTCAATCTTCCTCATTCTTCCCACATGGGTGGCTTATGGGAGAGAATGATAGGCATCACATGGAAAATATTGGACTCTATACTTGAGGACTTTAATTCCACAAGACTTACTCACGATATTCTAACCACCTTCCTGGCAGCGGCATCTGCCATAATCAATTCAAGACCACTTGTTCCAGTGTCCAAAGATCCAGAGACCCCAACTATCCTTACCCCAGCTATTCTTCTTACCCAGAAGCTTGGGTCTGTTCCTGTTCCACCTGGAAACTTTAAAGCAGGAAATCTGTGCTATGACCAGTGGAAGACTCGCAACACCTCGCCAACTGCTTCTGGAATCATTGGAAGATGGAGTATCTTTCTACTCTGCAGGGACGCAGGAAATGGCAACGGTTGAACCCTAACATACAAGTTGGAGATCTCGTTCTGCTTAAGGACCAGCAAGCTGAAAGAATCGACTGGCCTATGGGACTTATTGTAAAGAGCGTTCCTAGTGATGACGGTAAGGTATGTAAGGTGGAGGTGAAGGTTTCAAGACAAGGGACTGTAAAGACTTTCATCAGACCTATCACAGAACTTATTCTGCTGTTGCCCTATGGAGAATGAACTTGTTTGCTTATGCTGCTGGATCCTATCTGTGACTTCAAGAAGAAAGTGTCTTGAACTTTAGCTGACATAACTTGAAGCCTTAAATTACGAGTTATTGTTATTGCATTATATGTATGTTCTTTTTATGTCTTTCAGGTCTTTAAGACATCTAGCAAATGGCACTGTTTGTTATTTGCAGTTTCATGACTACCGTTCTGTTGCATATAGTGACATTTACCATGCCAGACGGGGAGTGTGCTGCCCCAACGGGGCATAGAATTTATATAGATTGTTCCTTAACCATTTTCTATGAACGTTTATATTTAGTTCACATGCTGCCATCTAGTGACTTTTTGTGGTAATTCACTTCTTTTCTTATGTTTTTTTTCTTTTATGTTATGACACACTTCCTTTATATGTAATGCTCCACCCTTCTTCCTGTGATTGTACTTCCAGTGTCATGGATGCAGCTAACAAGCCACATGTAGCAGGGCACATGTATTCTGCATAGTAAGCTACAGACAATATCATCTTTTGACTGCATAAATACCACAACCTATTCATCTGTTTGTATCCTGTCACCTGCTGTAACCTGATCAGAATAAAAGCACCTTTGTGGATGGAATTGGTATTTGGTGAGTTCAAGCTATCTGATGAGGATTGTCCTCAGTGATTATATCTTATACAGGCCAGGCATAGAGGTCTCACAAGGGATAAATTACTTCACCACAATCAGAGTCAGAATATATATCCAAGGATAATGCACAAGGTTGGTGCGCCCTCTTTTTTTCATTTCTCTTTAGTCTTTCATCTCATGTATAACTAAATGTGTCGTATATCTCCTTAGGTGCCCCTGTGGTTTGGAATATGTAGGGTGTACTGTACGAATGCTACATATTAGACTGGCGGAACATATAGCCAATATCGGAAAGGGTTTAGACAAACATAATGTTTCCAAGCATTATGATTTAAAACACAACAGGGACCCCAAGGGCACTACTTTTATTGCCCATGAAAAATATGTTCCCTATTGGCGAGGCAGTGATGGAAAGCAGAATATTTCCAGAGCCAAAACCAATTGGATTTATAAATTGTTCTCTCATGTGCCCCATGGTTTGAATGTGGACTGGGACATCAGCTTTTTTTATCAAAAACAGTTGAGGTCCCCTCCATCATACATCCATTACCATATGTCCTTCTAGTTTTGTGGTCAAATAGGATGATTAGATGACCTTAGGGACACATTTTGATCACATCATGTCCGATGTTGGGGTTAAACTAAATAGATGCCCTTGTGGATACAAATGTTGTGTATGCATGTGTGGTTTATAAACCTTATATTTTTAATAATTTTTAATTATTTTCGAATTAGCATCATATATCATTGATTTTATTGTTATATATATCATTTGGGATGACGAGGAATCATGTCCACTTTTTTCTATTCTTATGGGGATTTTGTTATGACCCACAAGATGGCGCTGAGCATTCAATTCCTTTTTTAGCTGATTAGGAACAACTGTTTGCCTTGATTGATGAACATACTTTCTTATCAATGGCTGCACACATCATTCTTTTATTTAACCTATGGTGGGACATGTTTCGTTTACCAATGGATGTAAAGGTAATTTCTATCTGACCTATGGCAACGCTTCCTTGTCTCTCAAAGGGACTATTTAAAGAGCAGCACTAGGCATGTGAATGTACCCCCTGATTATGTAATTTATGATTAAACAATCATCGGGATAGCTACGTACACATGCTGCTGCACTTGCGATCGCTGATTGAAACTTGCAAGGATTTTATCTGTTTGATGTGTTGAATGTGACATGATCATAGCTTAGACTTTTATGTAAGTGTACTGCTTAATAAACCAGATGTTGAGACAGTATCACACTATGTGGAGTCCTTTTGTTTCCTAAACATTCTGATATTGAGGCTTCCTACACTGCATCTTTCATCCTGAGTTGCTGTGAGCCTCCCGGTGTATACCATCCAAGGCTATAGGAGAGGAACGTCCAGACTTCTTTCTTAGTGGATCTAGGGGAAGAACGTCCAGACTTCTTTCTCAGTGGATCAGAGATCCAACTAAGCGCTGTGTGACCTCTCTGAGTAAGAGGGGTCCCTGGCTTTCTGGTAGGCCTCCATTTTTATTATGGTGATGGGTGTCATGCCTTCAGGTGTATGATCGTCATTTCCAAACACTCTCTTCTTCCATGAGACTTTCTTTGATGGAATCCAGCTTTATATGAACTTTTTGTTTGCACTTTATTCACATGTGATGTAATTTAGCATATGTGTCTTCAAACTTTATTCACAGTTATTATTGTTTATACACTGTTGATTATCTGCACATTCGTATATTTTCATATTTGTCTGTATGCGCACGAATGCACTTTATTGTTTACTCTTTTTACATAGTCTAATGGATAGATAGAGGGCAGATGGGCATGGAGGTAGCCCAACTCTCAAAGGCACAGGGGTGCACTGAACACCCAGTATATAGCACAATGGCAGCAAACATGTCCAGTGTGTCCCTTCACCAATATTCCTTGAGACCTAAACTGATTTCAAAGGTTCCTCCAGGGCAAAAAGGTTGAGAAAGGCTACTGCGGGAATTAATTCTTCATGACACATCATTAAGGCAATGGCATTGTGCAGTGTATTGCATATACCAATTACTGTGTGTAATAATGACAAATGCAAATTGCCTTTGAAAAAAACAAAGTAACACTGATGATGAGTTAAAGATTTTATTAACACGCATTTAGCACATCTACTATTTGATACGTCTCAATGCTGTTTGTTGTCATTGTTTCTAAAGTAACCAAAGCTTATGACGTTTTACACATGCATCAAAGTCCTAACAAAAAATCAAAATCGGCTAGCAGCTGCTTTGGTTGTTTTTATCTAGCAGGATCAACAGGTATTGCAGGGGTACACGTCTTCTCTATTGCTTCTAATTGCTTTGCTCCGAGTACAACTCCATCCCCCATTTTACAACCACCTTCTGTAATGCAGCCTTGCATTGACATTGGTACTTCCTTACCATCTGCAAATCAAGATAAGATTTTATTTTTACCAAATACTTCTGAATAGGATACAGTAAATAAAGTTGCTAAACTTGATTTGCTCTGAACTTTGTCACTCTAATTTTCCGACGGAAAATGTGTGATAGGACCTTGTTGTCGGAAATTCCGACCGTGTGTAGGCTCCATCACACATTTTCCATCGGATTTTCCGACACACAAAGTTTAAGAGCAGGCTATAAAATTTTTCGACAGCAAAATCTGTTGTCGGAAATTTCCGATCGTGTGTACACAAATCCGACGCACAAAGTGCCATGCATGCTCAGAATAAATAAAGAGATGAAAGCTATTGGTTACTACCCCGTTTAGAGTCCCGACGTACGTGTTTTACGTCACCGCGTTCAGAACTTTGTGTGACCGTGTGTATGCAAGACAAGTTTGAGCCAACATCCGTCTGAAAAAATCCTAGGATTTTGTTTTCGGAATGTCCGATCAATGTCCGACCGTGTGTACGGGGCATAAGACAGGTAATTTGTTATTTGAAGGATCCCCAGGTAAAAATAGGAGAAAACCCCTGAAAAAGGGAAAATAATGCAGCCACCACATCTAAGGACTGGTAACCTGAAATATTTTTCATTTTTGTTTTAGGATTTGGTTGTTCCAAGCTGGAACTACATCAAGGTGGGCAGGGACAGATCCTGAAATTATAGTAAAGAGATCTGACTGATGGACTCTTCACTGGGTGAAACAATATAGGGTGAATCAACCCACTAGATTTTGCTTCTAATCAAAATATTACTTTGGAGGGATTTGTTCCTTTAAAACATGGGGAATTCCTTACATGATTGGGCAGTTCAAGTGACTTGAGAGAGAAGAGACAGAAGGGATAATTCCCTTTTCCTATCACATACAGTATGTATAGTTCTAAAATTTAGATAGAGATAAAAGAGGATGAAAAGGGAAGGCTCATTTGTTTGATGTTTCAGTAGTACCAAAAATGTGTTCTTGATTGCTTGATTTTTATTAAAAATGTAGTTTCTATGTAAAATATTGTACATATGCAGTCTAAACTATATACAGGGTTCATATTTATTTCATTTCAATATTTATTTCATTTAAGTAGGCAAAGGAACTCTGTGTTGCACCTTAAAGTAAATGGGATCTTTGGAGCCTTATAACATTCTTATGGTCAATGAACCTCAAAGTGAATCAAAATGTATGGCAAGGAATACATCACTCCATATAAAGTATCTCACAAAAGTGAGTACATCCCTCATATTTTTGTAAATATTTTATCTTTTCATGTGACAACACTGAAGAAATTACACTTTGCTACAATGTAAAGTAGTGAGTGTACAGCTTGTATAACAGTGTAAATTTGCTGTCCTCTCAAAATAAGTCAACACACAGCCATTAATGTCTAAACCTCTGGCAACAAAAGTGAGTACACCCCTAAGTGAAAATGTCCAAATTGGGCCAAAAGTGTCAATATTTTGTGTGGCCACCATTATTTTCCAGCACTGCCTTAACCCTTTTGGGCATGGAGTTCATCAGAGCTTCACTTGTTGCCACTGGAGTCCTCTTCCACTCCTCCATGACGACATCAAGGAGCTGGTGGATGTTAGAGACCCTGCGCTCCTCCACCTTCCATTTGTCCCACAGATGTTCAATAGGGTTTAGGTCTGGAGACATGCTTGACCAGTCAATCACCTTTACCCTCAGCTTCTTTAGCAAGGCAGTGGTCATCTTGGAGGTGTGTTTGGGGTCGTTACCATGTTGGAATACTGCCCTGTGGCCCAGGGAGGGGAGGGAATCATGCTCGGCTTTATGTCACAGTACATGTTGGCATTCATGGTTCCCTCAATCAACTGTAGCTACCCAGTGTCGGCAGCACTCATGCAGCCCCAGACCATGACATGCTTGACTGTAGGCAAGACACACTTGTCTTTGTACTCCTCACCTGGTTGCCAACACACACGCTTGACACCATCTGAATCAAATACGTTTATCTTGGTCTCATCAGACAACAGGACATGGTTCCAGTAATCCATGTCCTTAGTCTGCTTGTCTTCAGCAAACTGCGTGCTTTCTTTTGCATAATCTTTAGAAGAGGCTTCCTTCCGGGATCACAGCCATTCAGACCAATCTAATGGAGTGTGCGGTGTATGGTCTAAGCACTGACAGGCTGACCCCCACCCTTTCAACCTCTGCAGCAATGCTGGCAGCACTCATACGCCTATTTCCCAAAGACAATCTCTGGATATGACACTGAGCACGTGCACTCAACTTCTTTGGTCGACCATGGCGAGGCCTGTTCTGAGTGGAACCTGTCCTGTTAAACTGCTGTATGGTCTTGGTCAACGTGCTGCAGCTCAGTTTCAGGGTCTTGGCAATCTTGTTATAGACCTAGGCAGGGCTTTTTTTTCTCAGAGAATATGTTCAGGAATTCCCCTTTTCAAGTCACCCTTTGTCTTTGCCCCCTATCCATCTCTGAGCACCGTCTCTTGGTTCCATCCTCTACCCACCTTCCTGTATGGCCCTTTTTAGAGAATACATAACCAAGTATCATTTTGTGGTGCTAAGTAATTTGTATAGATTTTATTAATAAGCAATGCATTAAGACAATAGATCCTCCCTTTCAACAATAGACCCCCCGCAACAAAATGACCCTCCAGATCCTCAGAGTTCTTTGGTGCCACGTTGAAATTTCAATGACTATTTTGTGAGATTGAGAGCGATAACACCAAACTTAACACACCTGCTCCCCGTTCACACCAGAGACCTTGTAACACTAACATGTTACATGACTCCAGGGAGGGAAAATGGATAATTGGGCCCATTTTCACTTAGGAGTGTACTCACTTTAATTTCCAGTGGTTTAGACATTAATGGCACAGTAATAATGAAAAAAATGGGGTGTGTGGCGATACCCTGGTGATTAATAAGCAAGGGTAAATGTTAACTGGTAGAGTAGGGTGGACTACCCAGAATGCTAAGGGGAGCACTCTCCCTAATATTGCAGAAGCAAGTGTGTGCCCCCTCCCTATGGTAAGGCTCAAATACTAAAAATTGGTGCTAAAAAATAAAAGTGTAGTGTATACCAGTTATAACCACATATATTATATTAAAGGTGACCAACCAGATCAAATGAATAAACCTAATTAATGTGATAACCTTAAGTGATTCCCAAAGTCAGCAAAAATCATCAAAAGTTCATAAAAAGTAATACATCAAAAAAGAAGAAAAAACAAATAAAAAAATTGTAAAAAATAATGAAAAAGTTATAAATGTGGGTATCAAAAAATAAGATATAAAGTCCCAAAAAACAGTGTTGTTATAGATGGCGAAGCTCCAAAATAACCAAATGTTCACAGCAATCAAAAAATAATCTGATGACTCTTGTGCTCAAAAATTGAGGTGACTTGTGTGCTCCCCCTTTTGGGTCCCCACTCACCAGCTCCTGTTACTCCTGCAGGGGTAGTAGGCAGGAATTCCGCCAATACTACTCTTCTTTATATAATCTCCCTTCACAGGCGCCAACTTTTAAACCCCACGGTGGTACCCCTCCGCAAGACCTCCCCTCATACATTCAAGAAACCGCCCTACCCACCATCCCTTCTTCCGATTCGGAAGAACTGGAATCTGCCCTTTCTGACACAGACTTTATACAGGCCATAAAAAATCTCAAATCTGGCAAAAGTCCTGGTCCGGATGGGTTTTCCCCACGTTTTTATAAAACATTCCCACTATTATTATCACCTCTCCTAGCAAAGGTGTTCTCAGGGACTATAACCCCCTCTGCAACCCTCCCCCAAGCCCAAATTGTAGTCATACTGAAACCAGGCAAAGACCCCGCTTCATGCCCTAATTATAGACCAATATCCCTATTAAACATTGACTTGAAGCTCTTTGCCAAGATCCTTGCCAATCGAATATCACCATTCCTACCCAACATTATACACAGAGACCAAGTGGGTTTTGTCCCTGGTCGCGAGGCTGGGGATAACACCACCAAAACCATACACCTAATAGCATATGCCCAACGCACCCACACTCCAACCTGCCTTCTTTCCTGCGATGCAGAGAAGGCTTCCGATAGGGTAAGCTGGTCCTTTCTTCAATCCACCCTCTCCCAGATAGGATTAGGCCCTAGAATGTTAGCACGTATCATATCTCTTTACTCGAAACCGACGGCCACTATTTTGACGCATGGTACACAATCAGACAAATTTTCAATTGCCAACAGCACGAGGCAAGGCTGTCCGCTGTCCCCTTTACTGTTTGCTTTAGTGATTGAACACTTAGCCCAAGCCATCCGGATGAATCCAAATATACACGGCATTCAGACACCCTCTTCCCAATGTAAACTTTCCTTATACGCAGATGATTTGCTTCTCTATGTGACCCAACCCCATATTAGCATCCCTTCAATACTAGCCGAAATTAATAGGTTCGGCCATTTTAGCAACTACAAATTAAACGTTTCCAAAACAGAAGCACTGAACCTTTCACTAACACAAAATACCCTGACAACTCTCAAAGCCAACTTCCCATTCCAATGGCAGACACGTTCCATCTCATACTTAGGCACCGCTATTCCTAGATGTATAAACTAAACTGCGACGCCTCTCTGATGAACGCAAGGACCTACCGGTGTCATGGTTTGGACGTATGAGCACAAGTCCCAAAAAACAGTGTTGTTATAGATGGCGAAGCTCCAAAATAACCAAATGTTCACAGCAATCAAAAAATAATCTGATGACTCTTGTGCTCAAAAATTGAGGTGACTTGTGTGCTCCCCCTTTTGGGTCCCCACTCACCAGCTCCTGTTACTCCTGCAGGGGTAGTAGGCATGTATAGATAACCGTAGGTGGTGTCAATGGTCCATCTGTAGCCAGGCCTCTGCAGCTCGCTCCACCAGATCAGGACTTCCAAACCAGTCATCCAGTCACCATACCCAGCAATTCCCTCAAAAAGTTATCAAGGCTGGATCCTTATAGGAAAAAGCAAGGCTCCCATGGTGCAGTATCAAAAGTATACTTATTAAAAAACGATAAAAACAAATATTCCCATCCACTAGGATAGTCTAAGCTAAAAAAAGGGTACAATAAAAGTACAATACAGCCTGTAGGGAAAGCCGGTTCGCGACGTGCGTTCCACTGCGTTCCAGGCCCCCTACTTGCGTACCGGAAATTACGTGAGTGCGTGGTGACACCTTACGCGTTTCGTCATTGGACATTTTCAAAGGCGGTGCCATCTTACTGCACCTCACGTCTGATAAAGCGAGCAGCCATGCGGGTTTTTCCCCCTCACAAAAGGATAACTAATGGAGCCACAGTGTTGTCACCAGGGGCATGTTATAAAGAAAAATAAGGGGCAATGTTGACCAGAATGTGCACGCATATACAGCGGCGCTATCCCAATGATTAGATAATAAATATAAAACCTCTGCATCTCCGCTCACTTATAATGATTGTTATACAGAGAAGAGTACAATAAGACATATGCAAAAGACAGTAAATATTGAAGTGTGAGCTGATACATAGGCAGCTATCTAGTGTGGTAATAAGAACCTTAATTTAAGGATGTTCCAAGTGGCCAACTTTAGAACTGCCGTTTAAGCTGCCAGCAACCACAAACCCAACCAAACCCAGATACTACCTAGTAAAACTAGGTAGGAAAATATTAATAAGGGAAGGTTAGATGAAACCACCAAATCACTACTATAATCATTCCAAAAGTGAAGCCCTGTTTAAAAGGTGGAGTGTTTACAAATAGATACTTATATATATTATGAAATGTTAAAGCGAATAGTACTCTAGTTTTTATATCGAGCCAACTGGTATATACATCATATGGTACATATATAGAACCATGCAGATAATGATACCCAGTTTAAATCAGTGAACCAAAATTGCGCAAGAATATAAAAGTAAGCATAATGTACCCAAGTGTGCGTGATAGATCCACAGTGTTAAGAAAACAATTAGGCTCCACCCCCTACACTTGGTGGAGCCCACCGTTAGTGTATTTCCCATCCAGAAAAATCATGCACAACCTCAATAAACCATCACAGGGGTATAGGAGTTTATCTCAAATGGCAGATCCCTGTCCTAACATAAGACCTGTCCTAACATCTATAGGTGTTAAGTTATGGGTTAGCAAAGAAGCAGTTCACGTCTATGTCAAGATTAAGCCCTTTGGGGCAAAGGACCCCAGCTGGTATATCCAGCTGGTTTCATTTCTGGAGATTAGGGTTTGTTTATTCCCCCCTCTCCAGTGATCTTTAATAAGATCACTGCCATAAAATATGAGTCCACTTGTGTCTCTATGGTGCACTTCATGAAAATGTCTAGATAAATTATGTTTCGGGAATCCTATCCTTATATTTTTAATATGTTCTCGTATCCAGACATACAGGGGACGGGTGGTTCCTCCCACATACTGGAGATGGCATGGACATTCTATAATGTATGTGACATGGGTACTATGGCATGTAATTAGTTGTTTTATCTGGTATTCCCTATGATCAGTGAATGATTTAAAGGTGACCATTTTCTTCGGTTGTCTTTTACTGGCTTTACACGGTAGATATCTTTGGCATCTATAGAAGCCATTCATATCATGGAAGATTTGGAATGATTATAGTATCTATTTGTAAACACTCCGCCTTTTAAACAGGGCTTCACTTTTGAAATGATTATAGTAGTGATTTGGTGGTTTCATCTAACCTTCCCTTATTAATATTTTCCTACCTAGTTTTACTAGGTAGTATCTGGGTTTGGTTGGGTTTGTGGTTGCTGGCAGCTTAAACTGCAATTCTAAAGTTGGCCACTTGGAACATCCTTAAATTAAGGTTCTTGAGGGGGCGTGGCCTAGTGCATGGAGTGAACAGACGTGCCCTGCTGGGGCTCCCACACACACCGGACGTTCCGAGGCTCACACAGCTTCACAGATTCAGCCGACAGGTCAGTAATGGGGAAGAGAGGTGGGGGAGACACCCAGCATACCCCTGATCCACAAAAAGAGGGGGATATAGACAGATTTTTCACCCGATTGGGGTCTAAACACCGCGCCCCCCCTCATCCAAGATGGAGCCGACCCACTCCTCAGGCTCACATGCAGGCTCACAGGGAGCTGCTTCACAGCGCTCCACACCTCACACCAGAAACAGACAGCGTGCCAGATCCCCTGCAGACTCAGAGAATGAGTCAGTCCGATCGGCTTGTCACTCCCCAGACTCCCACAGATCATTTAATAGCTGGGACATGGAGGCTTACATCAAGCCCTTCCAAACAAGCATGACTTTGAGGCCTGTGTGCAAAGAATGGAGCGCTCATACAAGCAGGAAATAGCAGAGCTGCGCAGAGATGTCACTAATAGGCTGGAAGAAGTTGAACGCAGTGTAGAGGAGACTGTCTCCACTCTGCAAACCCATGAATCCATTCTACATGAGCACACCCTGCAAATACAACAAATAATATACCACCAGGATGATCAAGAAAATAGGGCCAGATGTAACAATATACGCATCCGCGGCCTTCCTGAATCTGTGGAGACCAAAGACCTGGCCCCTGCAATTATAGCCATATTCAATGACCTGCTGCAGAAAGACAAGGATGCCCCTCTGGAACTGGACCGGGTACACAGAGCTCTGGGCCCCAGAAACCCCAATCTGGAACACCCCAGAGACGTCATCTGTAGAGTACATTTCTATGCGACCAAAGATGCCATTATGCAAGCCGCACGCACTCAGGAATCCATCTTTTTCAATGGCACTCAAGTAATCCTGCTCCCAGATATATCTAAGCTAACCCTGGATATGCGCCGGGCTCTGAAACCCCTCACTGGAGCTCTACAGGCAAAACACATCAAATATCGCTGGGGTTTCCCCTTTAACCTGTCTGCATCTCATGAAGGCAAATCAGCAACATTCCGCACATTGGGGGATTTACCAAAGTTCCTAGGAACATTCGAGCTACCACAGATCCCATTACCAGACTGGCCACTTCATGCAGCAACCCCTGGATTTCAGACCAGCACTGGCTGGCAGAAACAATCCAAGAAGAACAAACGTTCAAAAGTAGAAGCGTCCAAGTCGACTGCAGGATGAACTCCTTCCCCCTACCTCTTGATTAACCACTCTTTTTCTTCACAGGCCTCCAACCCGTGATGTCGTCCCGGTTCTTAGTTATGTTGGGACTTTGAATAGATATATTATTATCGCACTTTTGATTGCACTGACAGACATTATGTCATTTTAATTTGCATTATGGTAATGTGATAATCTTCTAGATAATGTTTACACCTGTCGGTACCTACCTCCCTCACCTTCCCCTTCCCCCCTTCCTTTCTTGTTAATAAGCGGATATAT
This sequence comes from Aquarana catesbeiana, assembly GCF_042186555.1. NCBI lineage: Eukaryota > Metazoa > Chordata > Amphibia > Anura > Ranidae > Aquarana > Aquarana catesbeiana. The sequence continues at coordinate 41,845,885 of NC_133333.1, forward strand.
TTGACTTGTCTGCAGTTAAGTAACAGACCCTCACTGCTGTTATACTACACAGGGCTTCCCCGGGGTTCCCCCTGAGGTGGCCCATAAGAGGTTAGCTACATAAAATATGTGCTGCAGTGGGGGACTCTGAGCTTCCAAGTTAATTTAAGAAATAAGTTATTGTTGCCCGGTGTGTGCGGGCTCCTCCGTGCGCTGACACGTACCCCCTCTTAGGTTTTTTCAGCACCCATAGTGGGTTTAGCTGACTTGTTGGTTACAACACTATAGTTAGGCCCCATTGGCCTAACTCTTCTTATTTCTTTTTTCTTTTTCTCACCTCATCTTCACCTCCTCCACCCCCTCCCCTTTTTTTTTTTTTTTTTTTCTTTTTCCCTATGTTCGCCACTGGATGGCGACACCTCCACCTCTTTCTCCTTCCCCCTCTTCTTTGTTTTGGGGCAGCGGGCCTCACTCTTATCCAAGCTAACACTCCACTCACATCTCCCCTCTCATGGCAACGCAACCCTCCTTGAAAGTCTCCTCTTTAAATTGTAGGGGCCTCAACACCCCAGAAAAGAGACGGCAAATTTTGTACCATTTCCATAAACTACGTACGCAAATTCTCCTCCTCCAAGAGACCCACTTTAGGTCAGACTCAATCCCGCACTTCCTACATAAGCAATACCCCATCTGGTTCCACAGTACTAATCCAATAGCTAAGTCCAAAGGGGTTTCTATTGCATTTCATGCCACGTTTACACCAGATGTGCTAGATTCCTACATAGACCCACAAGGGAGATATGTTTTTCTCAAACTGTCATACTTAAATGTGATATACACGGTCATTAACATATATTCTCCCAATCAGGACTAACTACAATTTCTCTCTTCTCTTACATCTCGTCTAAAACGCTTCAGCGCGATCAACATGATCCTGGGAGGAGACCTTAATGCCGCCTTGATACCCCGTCTCGATACATCAGCCGGTAAGTCCTCTGTTTCCCCAGCTTCTCTGACCAAAATCCGAACAATTTTTGCTGAGCTTTCCTTGGTGGACGTGTGGAGAGTTCTTCAACCCTCTACCAAGGACTATACATACTATTCTCCTGCACATTCCTCTTACAGTAGGTTGGACTACATTTTCATCTCCCAGACGTTATTGGACTATAAACCGGACACTTCTATAGGTCTTACCCTTTGGTCTGACCATGCCCCCATCCACTTGAGCTTAGGAAGGATTCCGTCAGGTAAAACTAGAACCTCCTGGAGACTTAATGATAACCTGTTATTTGACTCAGTGTGTGTGCAGGACATCATACAGACCATTAAACACTTTGTTACGGATCATGCACACGACGATACTAACCCACTTATAAAATGGGAAGCGCTTAAATGTGTCCTTAGGGGCAAATTTATCCAACATGGATCCAAATTAAAATGAGAGCGTACGGTAGACATTGCACGATTCCTCGCCTCCATTACTAAATTGGAAGACTCACATAAACGGAACCCTGACATGGTCACACAATTAGAACTGACTAACGCCAGGAGAGACCTCCTGGAAATCTTTGCGGAACGTTCCTTGGTAGCAAAGAATAAGGGACGTTTTGTTCACTACTCTCAAGCTAATAAATGCGATAGGCATTTGGCAAACACATTGCACCCCCGTCAAATCAGGAAACCCATCCCTTTTATTAACTCAACAACTAAAGGGAAATTAATGAATAATTCAGCAATAGCGGAGGAATTCCGCCAATACTACTCTTCTTTATATAATCTCCCTTCACAGGCGCCAACTTTTAAACCCCACGGTGGTACCCCTCCGCAAGACCTCCCCTCATACATTCAAGAAACCGCCCTACCCACCATCCCTTCTTCCGATTCGGAAGAACTGGAATCTGCCCTTTCTGACACAGACTTTATACAGGCCATAAAAAATCTCAAATCTGGCAAAAGTCCTGGTCCGGATGGGTTTTCCCCACGTTTTTATAAAACATTCCCACTATTATTATCACCTCTCCTAGCAAAGGTGTTCTCAGGGACTATAACCCCCTCTGCAACCCTCCCCCAAGCCCAAATTGTAGTCATACTGAAACCAGGCAAAGACCCCGCTTCATGCCCTAATTATAGACCAATATCCCTATTAAACATTGACTTGAAGCTCTTTGCCAAGATCCTTGCCAATCGAATATCACCATTCCTACCCAACATTATACACAGAGACCAAGTGGGTTTTGTCCCTGGTCGCGAGGCTGGGGATAACACCACCAAAACCATACACCTAATAGCATATGCCCAACGCACCCACACTCCAACCTGCCTTCTTTCCTGCGATGCAGAGAAGGCTTCCGATAGGGTAAGCTGGTCCTTTCTTCAATCCACCCTCTCCCAGATAGGATTAGGCCCTAGAATGTTAGCACGTATCATATCTCTTTACTCGAAACCGACGGCCACTATTTTGACGCATGGTACACAATCAGACAAATTTTCAATTGCCAACAGCACGAGGCAAGGCTGTCCGCTGTCCCCTTTACTGTTTGCTTTAGTGATTGAACACTTAGCCCAAGCCATCCGGATGAATCCAAATATACACGGCATTCAGACACCCTCTTCCCAATGTAAACTTTCCTTATACGCAGATGATTTGCTTCTCTATGTGACCCAACCCCATATTAGCATCCCTTCAATACTAGCCGAAATTAATAGGTTCGGCCATTTTAGCAACTACAAATTAAACGTTTCCAAAACAGAAGCACTGAACCTTTCACTAACACAAAATACCCTGACAACTCTCAAAGCCAACTTCCCATTCCAATGGCAGACACGTTCCATCTCATACTTAGGCACCGCTATTCCTAGATGTATAAACTAAACTGCGACGCCTCTCTGATGAACGCAAGGACCTACCGGTGTCATGGTTTGGACGTATGAGCACATTGAAAATGGACATACTCCCAAAATTACTTTATTTATTTCAAGCTCTTCCGATTGCTCTCCCATCTGCCTTCTTTCGGGCCCTCCGCACCATGGCAATTCGCTTTGTATGGAAAGGGAGCCACCCCAGACTGAAATATAAGCTTCTATGCGCCCCCACCTATAAAGGGGGGGTTGGCTTACCTGACTTTGAGGTATACCATACTTCAGCAGTAATCTCTCGAGTTCTGGAGTGGTTCCCTCACCCTCTGACTAAAGCATCAACCTTGGTAGAACAGGATATGTCCTCGAAACGACCTCAGGGCACTTCTCTGGGGAGTCGATAAAACTCATAAATCCTCTCTAATGTTATCCCCCCTCACCAGAGATGCCTTGGCGGTATGGTATCGAAAAATGGAGGCATACTCACTGTCTACTGAACAAAGTCCCCTTACTCCCTTGTTCGATAATCCAGCCCTCCCAGAAGGTAGACTTGCACACAGCTTGGAAGGTTATACTAGAGATCCCTGGCCCACAGCACAACAATATGTAGACGCTGAAAACAGGGCCTTCGTGACTCTTCGCAACGCCGCTCCCTCTAGGGTTACATGGCTTACCCATTTACACTTAACCTCCTATTCCAAAAAACTTCACGACTCTAATCTAATCCACAGACCTCTGACAGGGTTTGAACAACTAACTACATACGCAGAGACGCCACGACATACCCTATCACTGATATATAAGATGTCACTAGACCACATCTACAACAACCTTCCTAAATACACCACTGCATGGTCGGAGAGGCTTGGGAAAGAAGTAACAGAGGCGGAATGGGGTAAGGCTTTTCTTTTTACCCATAAATCGTCAATCTCGAGTTACACTCAAGAAAAAGATTATAAATTACTATCAAGGTGGTATCGGGTCCCAACTACTCTCAGGACTATGTTCCCATCGGCAACCGATACCTGCTGGAGATGTAACTCCGCAAAGGGTACGTATAAGCACATCTGGTGGGATTGTGATGTGATCCGGCCTTTCTGGACGCAAATCTTTCAAATCTATAATGAAATATATGACAAATCTATCACGCCCTCCCCAGTCACAGCACTTCTTTCCGTACTTCCAGGGACCCTTAAATCCCAAAAACATAGCCTTCTCAAATTTTTCCTAAGTGCGGCGAGACACTTAATTCCCAGACACTGGAAAGCTACCTCTCCTCCATCCCTCATTGAATGGGTGGCTGAGATAAACGACATCATGCTCATGGAGGAAATGCAGGCTAAATCCATAGAAAAAGAAGCAAAGTTTTCGTTCATCTGGAGTATTTGGAGGCATTACTCTGCTTCAGATAAATTGAAAAATAGACTTTCACCAGTAAATACATCTTAAGAGTAGGAGATCTACTTTCTCCCCTTCTAACCTTTCTGTGAATAGTACATCCGCTGGAATGTGAGGCCCACTGCCTCAACCCCCCCCCCTTACTCCCCTTCTCGGGGTTCCCCCTCTTTATCATCCTTTCTCTTCTTTCTTCTGTTCTTTCATCCTTCCTATCCCTACTTTTTTTGATAATCATTCCGGGTGCTAATATACACTCTTGACTGCCGATATATGCATGTTAGGCAGCCAAGACACTCGAAATTACTAATAATCCTGGTTCTGAGGTTACATATGGATATTTCTGACCCTTCGGCTTCCAGAGCAGCAGGATCCCATTTTTTTTTTGGTTGGTACACCCTCTGTTTGGGTCCCGATCTAGTTCTTGTCCTTTTCTATTTACAATGTGAAAACAATAAAATATATATTGAACCTAAATTAAGGATCTTATTACCACACTAGATAGCTGCCTGTGTATCAACTCACACTTCAATAGCAATAACAGATCTCCCAGCAGCCAGCATCAATAGACCCTCCAGCAGCCACCAACAATAAACCTCTCTCTCATCAGTAGATTCCTCCCAGCAACAATAGATCTCCCAGCCCCCAGCACACCCCAGCACCCTTTGCCATTACATACATTCAGTGCAGAAGGTGCCGGAACTGCGTTCCCCCATGTTCCTAGGCCATCTTTATGAAGAGCAACAATTCTTTTTTTCAGATCCTCAGAGTTCTTTGGCATGAGGTGGCACGTTGAACATTCAATGACCAGTATGTGAGATTGAGAGCGATAACACCAAACTTAACACACCTGCTCCCCATTCACACCAGAGACCTTGTAACACTAACATGTCACATGACACCGGGGAGGGAAAATGGCTAGTTGGGCCCAATTTGGACATTTTTTTACTTGGTGTACTCACTTTTGTTGCCAAATGGCTGTGTGTTGAGTTATTTTGAGGGGACAGCCAATTTACACTGTTATTTAAGCTGTACACTCACTAATTTACATTGTAGCAAAGTGTAATTTCTTCAGTGTTGTTACATGAAAAGATATAATAAAATATTTACAAAAATGTGAGGGGTGTACTCTGTACTCACTTTTGTGCGATACTGTTTATATGGTAATCACAATAGAATCATAATTGCAATAGATACATACCGGGCAGCTGAGAAAGTGACCTGAACTTCAAACACTCAAATTCGTTCCCACGGCACAATACCATTCCATTGCTTTTGCAGCCATCAGTAGATGTATTCACATAGCAGCTTGGACACACGAAGTTGTTTAGTGGCATTTTATCACGACATTGTTCTATAAAATAAAACTAAATGAATACATTTGCTATCTATCTATCTATCTATCTATCTATCTATCTATCTATCTATCTATCTATCTACATACTTGGGAACTTTCGAAGCGAGTTTGGGGTAGAGGAAGTTGACCTGAACAGTCCTGACTTCAACCCGAAAGAACACTTTTGGGATGAATTAGAGCGGAGACTGCAAGCCAGGCCTTCTCATCCACATTAGTGCCTGACCTCACAAATGCGCTTCTGGAAGAATGGTCAAACATTTCCATAGACACACTCCTAAACCTTGTAGACAGCCTTTCAAGAAGAGGTATAGCTGCAAAGGATGAGCCAACTCAATATTGAAGTCTATAGACTAAGACTGGGATGCCATTAAGGTTGATGTGCGTGTAAAATAGGTTGGTAAAATAGTGTGTGTGTATATATATATATATATAATATTTCGTAGGCAGAACTTCCGGGACTGGCCCTGTGCTCACCTTTAACTGCTTTCACTTTCAAACACAGAAGCCAGTACAGGAAGTTTTCTGCAATAATCTCTTCCTCTACCGGCTTCTGTGTTCACAAGTGACAGAGCAGCATCTTTTCTGGTGGCTTATACAGAACCCTCCCTGCCCTGCACCAGTGGCGGCCTGTCCATAGGGGGCGCACGGCGACCCCCCCCCCCCCCAGGCAGTCACAAAATAAATAAATAAATCATTTTAAAAAAGGGCCCTTTAAAAAAAAAATGTCCTTAAGTGCACTATGGGAATCGCAACGTCTATGCAATCACGAGATTGCAGACGAGACGCTTCATTTGCAGGGTTTTGACCTGCCTTGTGGTGCAATCCATTGCGCCAGAATACTTCCGCCCGTAGTATCACTACAAGTGCATTGTTCTTGATTGGCACCACCCTAGGACATGGGTGGTGCTTTCCCTCTGAGTTATGACGTAACTTCCGGTTTCCCTGGCCAGTGATAAACCGGAAGTGACATCAGCAGCTCTGTGGAACGAACGGCCTGAACTGAGCTTTTTTTTTCCCAGCCCTCCCTCCTCTCTAAACTGACACTTCCATCCCAGCCTGGAGCACGGGCAGCTATGGTTGGCAGGCTAGCCTTGCAGGATGTCACTGAGCTGCTGGACATGAAGAAGAGGGAAAGGGTGCCGGACAGTTCAGACTCAGGATTCCTCCCAAGTCCTTGTCCCAGCAACTGACTCCTCAGCCCACTAACAGCTGACAAGTCATCTGATCAGGAGGTGTCTGGGCCGACAGTGCCGGTGGTGATTAAAGTCCTGTCTATGTACTACAGGTCATTGGGCTGTCACATAAGAACCTGTATAGATATAACCCTTATGGACTCTAGGGGGCACTAGGTGTATAGAAGGGCACACTATGTTCCAGGAATGTGATGTTCATTGATGATGTGATCATTGGTGATCAGTATTGGGATGATGATCAGTGATGCAACGTGACGATAATCAATGATGTGAACAGTGATGATCAGAATGTTGTAATTCTGGGCTGAATACTCTGCTGTGAGTCTGGGCTGTTTACTCTGCTGTGAGTCTGGGCTGTTTACTTTGCTGTGAGTCTGGGCTGTATACTCTGCTGTCAGTCTGGGCTGTATACTCTGCTGTGAGTCTGGGCTGTATACTCTGCTGTGATTCGTGGCTGTATACTCTGCTGTGATTCTTGGCTGTATACTCTGCTGTGATCCTGGGCTGTATACTCTGCTGTGATTCTGGGGCTGTATGCTCTGCTGTGAGTCTGGGCTGTATACTCTGTCCTGTGATTCTGGGACTGTATACTCTGTCCTGTGATGCTGAGCTGTATACACCTGACACTATGGGTGGAAGCAAGTGGAATACAGGGGACGGAGTGGGTGGATGCTATAGGGGTGGGGCTTATAAGTGGAGGGGCTGGTCTGGTGCCCCAATATCCTAAAACTTCACCAGCCGCCACTGCCCTGCATACCCATATAATTTTAGAGGAGGAGGTGAGGGTATTTACACAGCCATACAATTCTAGCGGCAGTGGACTTCTCCACTCCTTATCTAGTTATAGCTGCTCTTCTGCAACAGCCTCTTTCTCTGCCACTCTGTAGAAGGAATTTTTGGGGTGGGGGATTAGCTCTGTCAGGGGAAGGTCATTTGTGGTTGTACAGTTGTTGTCTGTGTGTTACCTACTTTCTGTATGATGCACACCCTTGATAAGAATCTGGTATGTATGTGGGGGTGTGGGCCCCACCTCATTTGGTAGCAGATGCAGTTTGCTTATCTACCGTTAGATGACTCTGTTGCAATTTTGGTATGGTAAGGGAAAAGTTATAAAGTTATAAGCAGGTTTTAGCTCCCTTTTAGAGAAATCCCTCCTAGGGATGCCAAGATATACAGTAGACCTACACTGAGATGAGCTAAGGGGCCCTATGCGGGCTGAATTTCCAGGAGAGGTGGTATAGATCAGGGTTTTTCAATCAGGGTGCCGCGGACAGATCCCGATCTGATCGCTACTCTGTGTTAACTCCCATGCAGTGCGAGTCTGCGAGGAGAGAGGGAGCACAGCCCGCACGGCTCTCTCCTTCAACTATGTGTACTATTGTCAGCAAAGCAGAAAGCTGTGCATGCCGCCCGCCTGCGTCCTTCCAACCAATGACTCATAAAGTGTTAAGGTTAAAGTGGATGTAAACCCAATGTCATCCTTTCTAAATTACTGCCATAGGGGTTATCTATAAGGATATAAATGCCTCCTGCATGTATCTTTACCTGTCAAATGTCTCCCCTCTGTCTGTTATGTGACCCGAAAAACAGCAGATTCTGTGGGTGGGTCTGTTGTCTGGAGCTCGGTGGGTGGAGTCGTGATGTCAGTAGACACTCCGCCCACCTCTACACTCCCCTTGTCAATATGCATTTTCTTCTGTGTATTTCTTACACTGAACTTCTGCTATGATCTCTAACATCCAGTGAAAAGACAGGAAAGTAACCACATGACTTCAGCATGCCAAATCATGCTGAGGTGTGGAATAGCCAATCCTTGCAGAGCTGCTGAAGAAAGGAGTGGGGGTGGGAATTAAAAAATAATGCATGTCTCTTAGGCTAGTGCACAAGATATGTAAATCACCTGTCACTCACAGCAAGGGGGAGGATTTGACAAAGGTTTTCTCTGTTTGTCAAGTTTTATCTCACTGAACAATAAAAGAGGATTGCTCAGAGCTGGATTAACTCTTTGTAGCAAGACTGGGCTCAAATGATAGGACATTTTATACTCTACGTTATGACATAAAAAAAAAAAAAAATTTCGGGTTTACATCCACTTTAAGCTTTCTGCTTTGCCGGCAATAGTACACATAGCTGCAGGGAGGAGGTGATAGCTCTGCATACTGTGCTCTCTCTCTCCTCGCAGAGTCGCACTGCATGGGAGTTAAAGTGGAGTTCCACCCAAAAATGGAACTTCCGTTTTAAGGGAGGTGACCCCCTAACATGCCACATTTGGCATGTCATTTTTTTGGGGGGGGGGCCAGTACCCTCTTTTTAGAGGGTCTCAGCTCCCACTTCCTCCCGGTGCACCACGGCACCAGAAGGGAGATCACCTCTCCCCCTCCCTCTCGGCCATCATCTGGGACATGCCACAGGTCCCAGATGATTGCCCGGCCAGTCACGGTGCGCAGTGCAGCTTGTGCATGCGCAGTGGGTGCCCAGCTGTTTAGCCACAGCTGGGTGCCCATAGTTACAATGCCGGTGCCGCAGAGAGGAGGGGGAGACGAGCGGGGCTTTGTTCCCCCACATCGCTGGACCCTGGGACAGGTAAGTGCCCGATTGTTAATAGTCAACATCTGCAGTATTTGTAGCTGCTGACTTTTAATTATTTTTTTTAAGCAGAACTCCGCTTTAACACACACAGCCCACAGTTGGGGAAGCAAGATTGGGAGAAAGAAGAGCAACAGCAGCTGATCATATTTTACTGGGAGAGGATACAGAGCAGTAGGTGGTCATTCAATGGGGAATGAAGGAAGAGGAAGTGGAGAGAACTGAGCGTGAAACATGGAGGGAGGGAACACTGCACGAGAGTTAAAGTGGTTGTAAAGTCAGAAGTTTTTTTTATCTTAATGCATTAAGATAAAAAGCATTCTGTGTGTAGCAGCCCCCTCTCAGCCCCCCTAATTGCGCGTACACACGAGTGGACTTTTCGGCATCAAAGGTCCGACGGTCTTTGCAACGGACTTTCGACGGAGTTACGACAGACTTTCAAACAAATGGACTTGCCCACAGACGAACGGACTAAAGTCCGTTTGAAAGTCAGTTTGTTTTGAACGTGATGACGTACAAAGGGACTAGAATAAGGAAGTTCATAGCCAGTAGCCAATAGCTGCCCTAGCGTCATTTTTTGTCCGTCGGACTAGCATACAGACGAACGGATTTTTCGATCGGTCTCAAGTCCATAGGAAAGATTTGAAACATGTTCTATTTCTAGGTTTGTCGAAATTTTCGACAGAAAAGGTCCGATGAAGGTCCAATGAAGCCCACACACGATCATAATGTCCGACGGATTCGTTCCGTCGGACCCTTTCTGTCAGACAGTCCGCTTGTGTGTACACGGCATAATACTTACCTGAGCTGCTGTCAATCAAACTCAGTTAGCCAATCAGGAGAGAGGGGGAGGGGCTGAACCGCAGCTCCGTGTCTGAATGGTTTAGGTGCCCCATAGCAAGCTGCTTGCTGTGGGGGCACTCAACAGGAGGGAGGGGCCAGAAGTTCTAGTTAGGGACCCAAGAAGAGAAGGATCCAGGCTGCTCTGTGCAAAACCAACTGCACAGGGTAGTTAAGTATAACATGTTTTTTATTTTAATAGAAACAAAATGAGACTTTACAATCATTTTAAGGACAGCGCACATTTGTGCTAGGTGGGGGGGATTTGAGAGGATTGTGTTGGGAGAGGGAATTGGGGGAGGGGGAATTGAAGTGTGGTTTGCGCTAGGAGTGAGGATTTAGGAACTAGTGAGTTTGTGCTGTGAGGGGGGATGGGGGGGTTGTGCTAGGAGGAGGAATTTGGTGGTGGGCGGTGCTAGGAGGGGGGATTTGGTGAGAAATGTGTGCTAGGACAGGGGATTTAAGAGGTTTTGTGCTAGGAGGAGGTTTTGGGGGTGGCGGGGTTTTGCTATGAGGGGGAATTTGGGGGGGTTTTTGCTAGGAGGAGGAATTTGGGGAGATTCATGTTAGAAGGGGGGATTTGGGGGAGTTACAACCTAAGATCACTGAACTTCGCCTCAAAGACTACATTTTAGGGGTTGTTCACACCAGGTGCAGTGAGGTAAGAGGGGCCTGAACAGAGTCCTTGTGTAAGAGTAACGGTGGACGCTTGGGAATTAATGTCATCAGGGAGCATTTCCTGATGGGCAAAGCTATAGAAGGGACATTTGGAAGAGACTGGTATACTAAAGGAGGCATCTTCAAGCTTTTGGGCATCTTGTCCCCCTAACCTTCAGCTGAGGGTCCCGTGACTCTGTGATGGACAGCATAAGGTAGTGGACTTTGTATACATAGAGAAGTGGTCCGAATGGAGGAGAGTCAGTAGGGAAGATGGCTAAAAGATGTGTACTTGTGCTCTGCACTGAAATAACTGCTAAAGAATGTTTAACCTTTCACATTGCATTCTGCTCTGAAGATTCTGATAGTATGTCAAATGTGAAATGGCATGGGAAATAATTTGAAGATGTGAAGGTAAAGTGCTGAAAATGCATTCATGTGACATTCCTTTATTAAGTGTTAGTCATAGGGCTAGGAATTTGTGTGTGGGCCTCTAACCAGGAGACATATGGTGGCTACAAAAACAGTTGAATGAGTGTTCTAATCAAAAGGAGAAGAGGAGTGGGACTGGTACAACTTGGTGCCAACATCTGACCATACTATCAGAATCTTTAGTGTAGCACACCATATGAAAGGTTAAACATTTTGTAACAGTTATTTAAGTGCAGAGCACAATTATACATCTTTTAGCCATTTTCCTTCTTGACTCTCCTCCTTGGCAGCACCAAAGTATTGGGACCACTTCCCTATGTAACTTTGCCCAGCAGAAAATTCTCCCTGATGACATCCATTCTCAAGCTTCCACCGTTACTCTTAACCCATACACATTATTTATAAAACAAAGGAAGCTTGCAGGGAAGCTTGGATTAACTACATTGTAATGGCTTTTTTTCTTTTCCTTCGTAGAAATATCAATTTGGCTATATTGCTTTTTTCACAAATGCATCACTTGCCAATGGGGTTTAGGGGCATTTTTAATGTTGCACTTTCAGCAATATTGAAGTCACTGCTCTGCAAAATTGTATTTGCTATGGTGAAAGTCCCCTGGGGCAGTGCTCCATGCACTCCTTTTGCCAATCCACTGGCTATTAGCCTTAAATTGGAGAAAATTGATTTGATAGATTCAGCTCTTATTGACTTCAATGTGGTTTAGACTAGGCATCAGAACTTTTAATATGTTTTTCCACACCTCTGCAAACTGAGGATGCAGAAGAAACAAGGAAGAAGAGGTGGATCTGGTGGCCCACCTTTATGCTGCAGTTCAAGGAAGGCCATAGCAGAGCTTTTAGTGCTCCATGGAGAGTGTAGTAGAGGGAATTAATGCTGCAGAGTGGAGCCAGTTTAATCTGGTTGGTTTTGGGCAGATGCACCACTGGGTAGAGGTGGGTCAGGCTTAAGATTGCCACCTTTACTTCAAGCCAAACCCGAACACTTTAGCCTGTGATACACTGCTGCTCCTAAATTCAAATATAGGAGCTTTTGCCTTTTTTTTTATGACGGGGTGTCCATGCACACATAGGCTTTTACCAGAGTTTAGGAGCAGCAGAATTTAGAGGCAGTGAAATTCTCCTCTCCCAAATATAATTCTTCTGCTTATTCTTCAAGCTTTTGGGCAAAAAAAACTCCAAACACTGCTAGGGACTTATTCATTTCAAAGGACAGAATAAATTAGAATTCCGGCCAATGAAATAAATAAACACCCAAACACCAAATGCTGCTAAACCAACCTAAACGGGTTGAAAAAATGCAGCTTAGGTGACTTTTTTACTTTTTAAACCAGTGTGCATTAAACCTTATTCTGGCGCAGCAGTATGGGGAATTCAACTTCCAGGCAGACCTTGTGTGATGACACCTGCCTGGTCCTGCACACATGTCCTGCTCTCAGGCTACTATTGGATGGATACCTTGTAAAACCGCTTGCACCTTGCCACCTCTTGAATTTTGGCATCTGTGCATCCAAGCAACCACTACCTACAATGTTTACAGTCAACGGATGCTGAGCATTACAGAGAGCTGGAGAACTGAGCCCAGCCAGTAATGAACTGGCAAGAAAAGCCAACATTGCTGGCCTGACTATGGCAAGTTCCCAGGTATATCTTTCTGTCTGTTGGTATTTCTTCACCTTGTTGTCCTCAGCTTATAACCTCCAGTGGTGGATGTTGATGGAATAGGGTCCTGTATAGGAAAACAGTTTGGCGCACCTTTTGAACTTCAGTTTTAGATGCAATCTTGTTTTAGGTCAGGCTACCTGGCTAATGCTAATACTCTTGCTTGCTAGTGATGCAACTGAAGAAGCTCTATCTAGGTTCACCTAGCTTCAAACAGAAAATCCTTTGCATGCACTTATCTGTATAAATTGCTCAGCATAGTAGTTTATGGGTAACAATTCATCATCTACGAGCACTTTCCCTGTAGTGATGTAGACTTCGTCCTTGAAGATGATGAATATTTTAGTTTTACATAAAGTGATGAAGGGTCCAGAGTGTGGAGATGTGCTTTCTTTATTTATCTTGGTGACTGTTGTTGCTGGAAAGTGGAGGAAATCCAATATGTTACCACCAGAACTGGAAAGAATGTGAAATCATCCAATAAAGGTGCCTGTTTTGGTGATAACTGTTTGAGAAGAGATTTTCCTGTTGTGTCTTCTGAATAGGAAGTGAAGGGAAATCCTAATGGCACACAGATGGCAAATAAACTTGCCTACTCTACCCAAAATGACAAAAATGGGCTTTAAATACTTTCAAACTTACAGTTGCTTGCTGAATTACTGCACTTCTTTTTTGCTTCAAAAAATAGGAGGAAGACAACAAAACTATAATTATTTTCACCGACAAGGATAAATAAACTCACCCTTATACTCCAGTTCGGCGTTACTGTTGTCTCCTTCCCTACATTCACCACTGCTTCGGAGTTTGAAGCCATGGTTTGTTGATACGGAGAAGCAATTATCACACATTATATCCGTTGCACACGTTTTTTTCACAGTATTATAAATCACATTGCCTGAAAAAAATATCACAAAGCATGAAAGTGAACATTTGTCTTACAAGAAATGACTGAGGGGACAAAAAACTGGCATTGGATAAGGTAAGTATGCAAGTGTTAAATCTGATCTTGGGATATAGTTATGGGTTAGGTCAATCTAAAGTTGGCGATAAATTGTTAGTATTTTTTTTTTTAGCCTGAACAAAGGATGGGATTCCCCTGAAGGAATGCCCCCGTCGGGACATTGTGCTGTTTCTAAAATACACTGATCAGCGGCTGTAGCCACTGATCGAGAAACATTTTCCAGTTTAGTGGTTAGAGTGAAGGTCAAGGTTAGGGTTTATGAGGCTAACTGTTAGGTTAAACATTAGGGGCTGGTTAAATTGTAACAGTAGAGTGTTAGGGTTAGGTTTAGCAACACAATGGGATTGATTTATGAAAACTGGAGAATGCACAATCCAGTGCAGCTGTACATGTAGCCAATTAACTTCTAACATCAGCTTGTTCAATTACGCTTTGACAAAAAAACAGAAGAGATGCTGCCTTCTATATAACAGCAACTCTCCCACCCAGTGGCAGCTTGTGCTCAATTTTTTTGGGAGGGGCAGCAAACAAATCCCCCGCCAGGTCTGCACTCACCCAATATACAGTCATGGCTTCTCTGGCTTCTCCTTCCAGCTAATCTGGTCTTAAGGTCCGCCTCCTGTTCTGATTGGCCGGGAGGAGAAGCCGGAAGACCATAGCGAATATTGGGTGAGTTCGACCTTTTTGAAGCCAATCAGAGCCTCAGGCTCTAATCATGTGCTTCCAAAAAAAAAAAAAAAGATGAGTCTGGCGCCCCAAATGGAATTAGGGGAGCTGTGCCCCTTATGGCCCGGCCGCCGCTGTTCCCAACCCTCCACTCTGCTGTTCATTCACAGAAGGCTTTTTTATTTTGTGAATAAGCTAATATAATACAATGTTCTCTGTGACTGGGCAAGAGGAGGGGCAGCCACAGTGGCTGCAGGTGACTATGCAGTTGTAGAGCTGAGACCAGAAGGTCCAGTGATGGAGAAAATATAGCAAAAGCTATGCTCTTGGCACTCAGTAAAAATGTAATTGTAAATCAAAGAGATAAGTCCATGAGGTGGCATACACCTTGTTGGAATTAATTGAGAAATGTTTTCCAGCTTAGTGGTTAGGGTGAAGGTCAAGGTTAGTGTTTATGGGGCTAAATGGTAGGTTACACATTAGGGGGCTGGTTAAATGGTAACGTTTGAGTGTAAGGGTTAGCTTTAGTAACACAATGGGATTGATTTATGAAATCTGGAGAGTGCAAAATTTAGCACAGTTGTACCAAAGCTAATTTATTTGTATGCAGAACTTCACCAGATTTTGCACTCTCCAGTTTTAGTAAATCAACCCCAATAGGTTTGAGGTAAGAGCTAAGCAGGATCAGGTTCATTGATAAGTGTTAAGTTTAAGGGCTAAGTGTAGTTAAGTTTGTGTGGGTAAGGGAGCTTAGTTAAGTGTTAAGGAATCCTTCCAAATGTTGAAGTCCAAAAACCTTCCTTTACCTCACTGATCGGAATCCTCCTACATTTTGTTTATCACATGCCCCCCATACCCATATACAGCACTATGCTCACGATGGGAGGGTTTCAACAACACAGGCAGTGCTGTCAATATAAAAAGCAATGGACAGGACAAGGTGTGGCCAGGTGATGATTGACAAGCTACAGGCTTGTGACTCATCAGGGGAAATGGTGTTAGCCACACCCAGGGCTGCTGTGAGAAACCACGGGGCCCCATACAGCCAATCTATCAGCCCCCCTCATCCCAAATAAAGACAGTTTGCTATCAGTTATGAATGAACACAGTGAATGGTCGTTACCGATCACTCATTGTGTTCATTAAGAAAAGGAAGGGGCTGGTAAATTTGACATATTTACCAGACCCTCCACGCTGAAGGATCCTATGGTGTCCCTGCATCTGCCGGTTGGAAGGAGGAGAGGGAGGGAGGTGGCACGGTGGTGGTGGCAGGGGTACACAGGGGGGCCTGGGAATCAGGGGGGCATGTTTGGTGTCCAAGGAGAGTGCTTGGTGTGGCAGGGGGGCGATTACTGGAACCCATCCCTTGCAAGGCTCACACTGCAGCAGCCAAAAGCTGGTGGGAGGGAGAGGAGAAGAAGTCAGCTTTCAGCTGCCGTGGAGAGAGCCATACAGGGGATCAGTTCTAGTAATTGACAGTAGTAACAAAAGTTAGCTTACAAAAGTACACTGCAGCAGTATGAAAACAAGGACTGATATAATAGCAGAGTATAGGCCTTTTTTTAAAGCCCTGGGGGCCAAGTGGTCCTGGGGAGGTTCCCGCAAGAGCGGGGTATCCTCTAGGCCCACAATATCCATACAATGGTACAATTTGTAGCCTATACAAATCTAGGAAGAGGAGATGGATCAGAAACCAGGAAGAAAATAGGCAGAAAAGTGGTGTTGGGGAAGGAAGAATGCGCTCCTGAGGAGTAGAGAGCCAGGGAGGGGATGAGGAAAGCTAGAAAGGAAGGGAGGCCAGGGGTTAGAGGCCTAGAGATTAGAGGCCTGACCTCACAAATGCGCTTCTGGAAGAATGGTTAAACATTCCCATAGACACACTCCTAAACCTTGTGGACATCCTTCCCAGAAGATTTGAAGCTGTTATAGCTGCAAAGGGTGGGCCAATTCAGTATTGAACCCTATGAGCTAAGACTGGGATGCCATTAAAGTTCATGTGAATGTAAAGGCAGGTGTCACCATATTTTTGGTAACATAGTATATATCAGCATGCAGTTCCCCAATGCTAACAAGCTTACCTCCTTCCCAGTAAGATATGTGCCACTGATATAAATTATGGTAATCTGGTAATAGATGCAAAACAAGAACACGACCCATACTTACTGATATTGAAGTATTCTGACAGCATCATGCACTTGGTTCCATCACATTCTGCATCCTTTTCTGTGCCGCATTCAGTTGAGTCAAGACTCCAACACCTTTTGCACATGGTTTTGAGATACCCTAAAATACAAAAAGACAACATGATGGAATTAAAGTGAAAAATCTGTGATTTTCCCATTCAAGGCAAAGTTATCAGTTCAGCTAACTGTTGCCTCTCCTCATCTAACTACTACCTCCCTCCTTTTGTCCCTCTGGCTGCTTTGGAAGATGACAGCTGGCGGTGTCCACGGCACTGCAAGGACCTGGTCCTGGTATAGCACAGAGTCTCAGGAAAGGGCGGGTGGCAACATGTTTCAGGAGCACAGCCCTCTTTGCCAAGCCTGCCCAAAGGAGAATATGCCAGCTTATAAGCACAGCTTCAGCGAAAGGAACAGAGGGGGGAGAGCACTGCAAGTGGGACCTAAAGTGTCACTAAACCACATCATAAAAAACTATCAACACAATGGTGTATTACATGCTGTTCATACTCACTCAGGCACTATGAGATTCACTTTCTGTATTCTGCAAAAAAAAATAGGTTTATCCTGCTGCTCTCTATCTCCCCCTTCTGCTCAAGTCCCCGATTCTGCTAGGGACTTTTCAGAGCATGGTTGGCAACTCTGCACATGCTCGTTTATCAGTGAGTTTCTACGCTGAGCATTTCCTCCCTATCACATCTGAGCAGTCCATGTGACTATAGAGTCACACATGTGGGCATATACCCAGTGGTATATGACAGCCCACTCCCTCTCTCCTCCTCCATGCCCACTAACCAGCTAAACACAATAGGGGTTGGGATATCACATATAGATTGATGGAGGCTTCACCTCCCTCTTATTCTAAGACACAGGCTAGAAAGCCGTGATGCAGCCTATGACTGACAGAAATCCACCTACACCAATTGCCAAAAAATAATGAAGATTTGATTTCAAATATTATATTTGTATGACAATTTATAACAGTTTTATTTATATTAATTATTTATTTTTACTCTGTATTCCAAAGGCTGTTTTTTTTTTTATATTGAGAATGTATAATGTGCTAATATTAACCTCCCAATATAACACAGGGTGATCTCTTAATGATTAATCAGTGAATCAAGTGCAAAATAATCAAATGGAGCCTCTTATAAATAACATAACATCCTTCACCAAAACAAAATCCTATAACTAAATATCAATGTGATATTGAATTATTGAACACAATTAAAAAGAGAAAAATAAAGATGAGATATATTAATGTAATGAACCACAGTGCACAGGTATCTCAATAGGACAGCACACTGCTGTGAAAAAATATAACGTCTTTGGTGATTTGATGAATATAGACAGGTTTCAATGAGTAATCCCCAGTGATAGCTGGCTTGCTCATATATTCAGCTGCTCATTAGCATGGGCTGGCTTCTGGCTTTCAAAGAACTTCCGCAGTATGAAACAACAAAAAAAAGAAAGACCATTGCGCAGGCAGTGTGATATGTAATCCCTATAAACTAAGGGTAAAAATTCACTCACACTTTTCAGCAGAATAAATCGCATATGGTAAGGTCAGTTGCATACAGCTAACAGCTGGGATCTCCTCACACGCCAACAGTGTACACACAGCACTGCTCGTCACTGGCTCCTCCTAACCGGTTTCATCACTAGACACGTGACTTTTTTAAAGGTGACCATGTGACGACCTTGCTTAGTATTTATAGTGTGCATGCCAGTTGCCATAGTGACAAGGGAGTGTAGTGCATCATCATGCCGCTATATGCGTTCTGCACTACATTCAAACGACATAATATCCATACAAAGTAACAATTTAATACATATAGATACATAATTTTTACAACAAAACATATATTTAAAAACATAATTGCAACTCTACCCTAAGACCCATTTAAATACATGAAGTAAGCAGATATAACCTAGGAACTCCCTCCAGTGGTGAACCAATGGAATTACATCTCTACAATTACATCTCTGAGGATGGAGTAAATGAATGGTATACATTTTTTAATGAAAAAGGCCTGGAATTACTGCAGTTTTTAATTAAAAGGAAACAAAGAAAAACTGCAATCATAAACAAACAAATTGAGGATTGCAAAGTTATATTAGAAGCATACAAGGATTCACCATCTTTTGCCTCACTAACGAATCAGTTAAATAGAGTATTAGAACAAAAGGATGAGGAAATCAAACAAAGGAAAAAAAGAAAATACCTGAGAGATACAAATGATTACAAATTAGAACAATCTTATAAATGGCAATTAAATTTAAAAGAAGGTAATACTGGATCCATAGCCTCCTCTCCAGAAAGAGAGGTACGAATCCGGTCTCCAAATCGGGATTAAAGGTATAAATCCCCCAGATAGACAATATAGGGATAATAATAATGGGCCACCAAATGGGCCACCTAAACAATATGAAACCAATAGGCCAAGGACATCTAAACCATGGTGGCAAAACAAGAACTATCCTAAACCATGGGTAAAATCGCCAAAAAGGCCATATTGGAAAAATAATAGTAAAAATCAAAAACCCCGGAATCACCCTAATAATCATTATGATAATTCAGTGCCCCGAAGTTATGGCCAATCAGATACTAACAATATGATGTATCAGAGCTATGGATACCAAGGACATGGTAATCAGGGAGATCCAGAATATGGTCATTCAGGATATTCCAGTTATTACAATCAGGACAGGAGGAAAGCAAGAGAGCAACCCCAATACCACTATCAACAAGGGTGGAACCAAGGGCATCATGATCAGTACCAATATGGATCTAGGAATAGCCCTATTTGTACCCAAAATCGATATGAAGCATTAAGAGACTATAGAGAAAATGACCCATCAACATCTTTTCTGGACCGGCGCAGGAGCGAAAGGACCCCGCCTCGGCAGGACGTAATAACGCATGTGAGAAGCCCAAACGCAGGAGGGGATGCCGAAGAGGATTGAAGGTCCAAAAGAAAAAGAGAGTAGTGGGTGAAGGCATATACAATCTAAGTGGAATTGATCTAAGTAGAACTGAATTACTAGTACTGGATAAAGGATTGAAATATGCACCAAAACGCAATCTATATAAGTTTGATTTATATGTGGATATCCAAAAATATACAAGAAGATTGAATATCAAAAATATATGTTGAACAAAACTATTGTGATTAATGTAGAAAATGGAGGTAGGATTGATACACCTGGAAGAATTCTCCATAGCAACTTAAGAAACAAATCCTTATTCAACCCACCTGTACATAACAACCAACATATAGAAGTGTTTAACAAAATGGTGACACAAGAGGTAGATAAACTTAAAAATAAAAGAATGAAAGATCCGCAAGTTATTAGAAAAGGAATCAAAGAATTGGAAGATAATAACAATGTTGTAGTGAGACCGGCAGATAAAGGAGGTGCAATTGTGGTTCTATCAAAAGAATACTACAACAATGAACTTCAAGGACAACTGAATGATCAGAATATGTATATAAAACTGAGAGGAAATCCCACTAGAGAATATAAAAGTGAATTACAGGAGTTGATACTAAAAGGAAGCAAAAAGAATATATTAACCAAAAAGGAGGAAAAATATCTCCTACCATATACATGCAGGGTGCCTATTATTTACACAATACCAAAGCTCCATAAGGATCACAAGAATCCGCCGGGACGACCAATAATAAATGGTATACATTCCATAAATGCAAGATTAGGGGAATATGTGGACAATTTTTTGCAACCATTAGTCCCATCAACACCAGCTTATCTAAGGGACACCAAGCACTTGATTCAGAAATTGAATAACATTGAAATCTGGCCAGATCAAAAATATTTGTTAGCCACAGCAGACGTTTCGTATTTGTATGCAAGCATAGGCCATCAGGAGGCCATGCAAGCCTCAAGATGGGCCATGGATAGATATAGTAATATCATTTCTAAACAGAAAAGATTTATTTTAAGATGTTTTTGGTTTACAACATAATTATTTTTGGTATAACTCAGAATTTTATAGACAACTTAATGGTATTGCAATGGGTGCTAAATATGCTCCAATATTTTTATGGCCGAATGGGAGGAATATGCGGTGAACTTAAATACCCCCCACAATTGATAATGTATTGAAGATTTATAGATGATTGTATAATATTATGGAATGGGGATGAAAATACTCTAATGGAATTTTTAGAAAAACTGAATGACAATCAAAAAAATATCAAGCTTACCTATGAAATCAGTAATACATCTATACATTTCCTGGATCTGGATATACAATTAACTAAGAATGGATTCCTAACAAAAACTTTTTTTAAACCAGTCGAGAGGAATAGTTATATCCCTGTGGACAGCTGTCACTTTGATCCCTGGCTGATTAGCATTCCGAAGGGGCAACTAATACGTCTAAGAAGAAATTGCACTGATAAAAGCACTTTTTTGGAACAAGCTAATATTATTGGAAGGAGATTTGTTCAAAAGGGATATAATAATGATTTTATAGAAGATAAAATCAAGGAGGTATCAGAGCTCTCAAGGGAAGAATTAATTAGAGACAAACAAAAGAAAACCACACAGTACCAAGAGATTCCTATGATTCTGGATTATAATATTCAGCATAGGCAAATCGAGCATATATTTAAAAAGGATTGGTCACTAGTTTTAGCGGATCACCGATTACGTAGTATTTTACCAGAGAAACCAAAATTTGTTTATAGAAAGGCACCAACTTTAACCACATGCCGACTGGGCCATAGCCGAAAGACGGCCACAGCGCGGTCGGCTTATCCTGAGAGGGTGTCCATGGATGTCCTCCCAGAATACTGCTCTCGCGCGCCCCCTGGGGCGCGCACCCGAGAACTTCCGTGACCGCCGGGTCCAGAGGACCCGGCGCATCACAGATCATGGTGAACGGCCGCTCATTGCGGCCGTTTACCATGTGATCGCTCCGTCAAATGACGGAGCGATCACATGTAAACAAACCGGCGTCATGTCATGACGCCGGTTCCTCCCTCCCCTCTGTGTACCGATCGGTACAGAGGGGGAGGAGCGGGGGAGGGATCGGATGGTAGCAGCGTTGTGGGCTGCATCTGTAGTGCCCACAACGCTGCTCTGTGACAAATACAGTCACATCCATCCATCCATCCCTCCATGCTCAGCCATCCCTCCATACTATAATACCCCACAATACTCTGCACTACTCCGCAACACCCCACAATACCCCACAATACTCTGCACTACTCCGCAACACCCCACAATACCCCACAATACTCTGCAATACTCCGCAACACCCCACAATACCCCACAATACTCTGCACTACTCCGCAACACCCCACAATACCCCACAATACTCTGCACTACTCCGCAACACCCCACAATACCCCACAATACTCTGCACTACTCCGCAATACCCCGCACTACTCTGCAACACCCCACAATACCCCGCAATACCCCACACTACTCTGCAACACCCCACAATACCCCGCAATACCCAGCACTACTCTGCAACACCCCACAATACCCCACAATACCCCGCACTACTCTGCAACACCCCACAATACTCCGCAACACCCCGCAATACCCCACAATAACCAGCAATACCCCACAATACTCCGCAACACCCCACAATACCCCACAATACTCCGCAACACCCCACAATACCCTGCAATACTCCGCAACACCCCACAATACCCCACACTACTCTGCACTACTCTGCAACACCCCACAATACTCTGCAATACCCCACAATGGCCCGCAACACCCCACAATACTCCGCAACACCCCACAATACTCCGCAACACCCCACAATACTCTTCAATACCCTGCAATACCCCGCAATACTCTGCACTACTCCGCAACACCCCGCAATACTCTGCAATACTCTGTACTACTCCGCAACACCCGGCAACACTCTGCAATACTCTGCAATACTCTGCAACACCCCGCAATACTCTGCAACACCCTGCAATACCCAGCCATACCCAGTCATACTCGGCGATACCCTGCCATGCGCAGCCATACCCAGCCTTGAGCAGCCATACCCAGCCTTGCGCAGCCATACCCAGCCTTGCGCAGCCATGCTCAGCCATGCTCGGCCATATTCAGCTGTACTTGGCCTCTGTATGTGGCCAGGCTGTGGAAGTCTCACACATGGGGTATCGCCGTAATCAGGAGGAGAAGGAGAATCTATTTTGGGGTGTCATTTTTGCTATGTACATGCTATGTGTTCGAAATATTGTATAAATGGACAACTTTGTGTTAAAAAAAAATGTGTTTTAACCACTTTCCGCCCGCTGGCCATCATATGACGTCCTTGACTTTGTGCGGGGATATCTGAATGATGGGTGCAGCTATAGGCATCATTCAGATATCATCTTTTTCAGCCCTACACCATAGGAATGATCATAGTGGCTATTCCACTGCTTGATCATTCTTATGGGAGGCGAGAGGGGACCTCCCCCCCTTCCCGCCGCCCTCCGGTGCGTCTACCGTCTCACCGACCGCTACGATCGAAGCCAGGATCGTTTTTTTTTTTTTTTTTTTATTTCAGGCTTCCCAGCCTAGAGGTGAGATGTGGGGTCCAATTGACCCCATATCTCACTGTAAAGAGGACCTGTCATGCCATATTCCTATTAAAAGGGATGTTTACATTCCTTGTAATAGGAATAAAAGTGATCAAAAAAATTTTTTTTGGGAAAAAAGTGTCAAACTAAAATAAATAAAGTAAAATGAACAATAAAAAAAAAAAAAAATTTTTTTAAAGTGCCCCTGTCCGTGTGGTCGCATGCAGAAGTGAATGCACACGTAAGTCCCGCCCACATATGAAAACGGTGTTCAAACCACACATGTGAGGTATCGGTGCGAACGTTAGAGCGAGAGAAATCATTTTGGCCCTAGACCTCCTCTGTAACTCAAAACATGTAACCAGTAAAAAATGTTAAAGCATTGCCTATGGGGGTTTTTAAGTAGCGAAGTTTGGCGCCATTCCACGAGCGTGTGCAATTTTGAAGGGTGACATGTTAGGTATCTATTTCCTCGGCGTAACTTCATCTTTCACATTATGCAAAAACATTGGGCCAACTTTACTGTTTTTGTTTTTTTTTTAAGCACAAAACTGTTTTTTTCCCCCAAAAAAAGCGTTCAAAAAATTGCTGCGCAAATACCGTGCAAGATAAAAAGTTGCAACAACCACCATTGTATTCTCTAGGGTCTTTGCTAAAAAAAACATATATAATGTTTTGGGGTTCTATGTAATTTTCTAGCAAATAAATGATGATTTTTACATTTAGGAGAGAAATGTCAGAATTGGCCTGGGTGCTCCAGAACGCCTGGAGGTGCTCCGTGCATGTTGGGCCTCTGTATGTGGCCAGGCTGTGTAAAAGTCTCACACATGTGGTATCGCCATACTCGGGAGTAATAGAAGAATGTGTTTTGGGGTGTAATTTGTGGTATGCACATGCGGTGTGTGAGAAATAACCTGCTAATATGACATTTTTGTGGAAAAAAAAAAAAGAAAAAAAAAATCTTGATTTTGCAAAGAATCGTGGGAAAAAATGACAACTTCAAAAAACTCACCATGCATCTTTCTAAATACCTTGGAATGTCTTCTTTCCAAAAAGGGGTCATTTGGGGGGTATTTGTACTTTTCTGGCATGTTAGGGTCTCAAGAATATAGATAGGCCGTCAGTAATTTAGGAATGATCAATTTTCAGATATTGGCACCATAGCTTTTGGACTCTATAACTTTCACAAAGACCAAATAATTTACACCGATTTGTACTTATTTTTACCAAAGATATGTAGCAGTATAAATTGTGGCCAAAATTTACGAAGAAAAATTACTAAATTTGCTAAATTTTATAACGGAAACAAAGAAAATTTCATTTTTTTACCGAATTTTCAGTCTTTTTTCTTTTATAGAGCAAAAAATAAAAAACCCAACGGTGATTAAATACCACCAAAAGAAAGCTCTATTTGTGTGAAAAAAAGGACAAAAATTTCATATGGGTACAGTGTTGCCTGACTGAGTAATTGTCATTCAAAATGTGAGAGCACCGAAAGCTGAAAATTGGTCTGGTTAGGAAGGGGGTTTAAGTGCCCAGTTGTCAAGTGGTTAAGGGATTTAATAGCGAAAATTTTTTCGGCCCTCCAAAAATCTCACAGGGGTTCACATTTTTTCAAGGAAAGGGTTTCTTTGCATGTAAAAGATGCTATGCTTGTAGAAATACAAAGCAAAATGGTCAAAAATGCATCAATTTCGCATCTACCAGTAAAAACAAAGATTTTGAAATCAAAGATTTTGTGTCATGTAGAACTAAGGGGGTGTTGTAGTATTACAATGTCCGTGCTCCCTACAGTATGTGGGAAGAACGAAATGCCCTATGTGGAAACGCATTCGGGAGCACATACAGAATATTGAAAAAGGTTTTCCAAAACACAGTATGTCACGCCATTTTGCTCTATATCATGACAAAGACCCTGCGTTATTGAAATTTTGGGCCATTGAAAAATATAAACCGCACTGGCGGGGTAGCAATAAAGTGAGATAATTAAGTAAAAACTAATCAAAATTGATTTTTGAAATGGGTACTCTTGCACCTTTTGGCTTAAATGTAGATTTTGATATAAATTGTTTTATTTCAGATTTTTTTCTCTTGACATCTGCTCCTCCAAAACAAGTTCTAATATTTTAAAATATTTTTAATAATTTTATTATATATCTTTTAAATATTTTTGTCAAAAAAATTTTTAGCGATTTTTTTTGTTAGCGTCTTTCTAGCATCTTTCTATCTCATACACATCCATTTACCCTTAGCTCATTAAAGGATGATTATGTAGAGATGTAATTCCATTGGTTCACCACTGGAGGGAGTTCCTAGGTTATATCTGCTTACTTCATGTATTTAAATGGGTCTTAGGGTAGAGTTGCAATTATGTTTTTAAATATATGTTTTATTGTAAAAATGATGTATCTATATGTATTAAATTGTTACTTTGTATGGATATTATGTTGTTTGAATGTAGTGCAGAACGCATATAGCAGCATGATGATGCATAAGGCCCCTTTCACACTGGAGCGGTTTTCAGATGGTATTGCGCTAAAAATACCGCCTGAAAACCGCCCCTAAACAGCCTCCGCTGTTTGTTCAGTGTGAAAGCCCGAGGGCCGCTCCTAAACCGCTCCTGCCCATTGAAATCAATGGGACAGCGCGGCTATACCGCGGTAATACCGCGGCTATAGCCGCGCTGTACGAGCGGATTTAACCCTTTTTCGGCCGCCAGCGGGGGTTAAAACCGAACCGCTAGCGGCCGAATACCGCTGCAAGAACGACGGTACAGCAGCGCTAAAAATAGCGCTGTTGTACCGCCGATGCCCCCACCGCCCCAGTGTGAAAGGGGCCTTACACTCCCTGGTCACTATGGCAACTGGCATGCACACTATAAATACTAAGCAAGGTCGTCACATGGTCACCTTTGAAAAAGTCACGTGTCTAGTGATGAAACCGGTCAGGAGGAGCCAGTGACAAGCAGTGCTGTTTTAAATTTTAAGTTTTAAATTTAAAAGAGAACAAAACTTTAATACTACTTTAATAGTGAACAATACTTTATTAAACAAGACAATAAAGTGTTATAAAAATGATATAAAATGTGTAAGAAATATACATAAATAGGTATAAAAATTTTAAAAAATGTAACTATTTATATATAAAAATATACTAATATAAAAAAAAATTACCAAAGGCTTATGAGATCAGATATACCAGAGTATGGTATGGAGCAAAGCTGAGACATGATCAGTGGCATAGTTATATATATGAAATTAAAAATATTAAGGTAAAATAATAGACATGTGCACTGCCGAAAAATTCATTTATTTTTTTTTTCCGTTTTTCTGGTCATTTGTTATGATCGCAATTCATAAATTAAAAAAAATGTAAATTCGAAAAAATTCAGTAGTTCGAAAAAACTTCGAATTTGGAAATTCGAAAATTTGAAAAAAAATTGGAAGTTCAAAAAAAATTGGTAAATATGAAATTCAAAAAGAAAACAAATTGGAAAATGTTTAAAAAATCTGAAATTTGAAAACCAGAAAATTTGAAAATCTGAAATAACTAACTAATAATACCGTATATACTCGAGTATAAGTTGAGATTTTCAGCCCTTTTCTTTAGGCTGAAAGTGCCCCCCTTGACTTATACTCGAGTCACCGCCATCTGCCTACATGATCAGCATGTCATGCAGACAGACTATGGCCATTCCACTGTTCAAAAGCAGCGCCTCCTCCTCGTCTGAGATAGGCAGAACACTCAATTTCCCAGCAGTCAGTGTACAGTCTATCATGGACATTCTCTCATCCTCGTCCGTGGTATGAGGATAAGAGAATGTCTGTGATAGGTTGACCGCTGACCGGCTTTTGAACAGTGGAATGGTTGCCAAATGTTATTATCACTAGCTGATCGGTGGATGCAGATCGGCACACAGACGCATGCACAGGAAACAGGTAGGCTGCACAGGACACATGCACAGGACACAGGGAGGCATGCAGCTGCAGATGGGCATTGTTGACCCTCTTTTTCACTTACAGTAGCTGCTGCATTTCTCACCCTCGGCTTATACTCGGGTCAATACGTTTTACCCAGTTTTTTGTGGTAAATTAGGGGCCTTGGCTTATATTCGGAACGACCTATACTCAAGTATATAAGGTAACTTAACTATTACTAACTATTAAATTATAGCTATTGGAATTTCCTTTCAAATGTGTTATTATGGCTATTAGTGACTGAATACCAATTTATCAAAAGTTACGAATTATCCGAAATAACGAATGCTGCATCTAAACAAATGGAATGGAACAAATTAATAATAAATAATAATAAATCATTTTATTATTATTATTGTAATTTATTATTATTAATTTGTAATGTTCCATTCGTTTAGATATGGCATTCGTTATTTTGGATAATTCATAACTTCGGATACATTTGTATTTTTTACATTCACTAACAGCCAAATTTGAACGGGAAATCCAATACCTATAATTTAATAGTTAGTAATACTTAGGTTATTAGTTAGTTATTTCAGATTTTCGAATTTTCGGTTTTTCATGTTTTCGAATTTCCGATTTTTTTTTAATTTTCGAATTTCCGAATTTCAGATTCATTTAGAATTTCCGATTTTTTTCGAATTTCCAAATTTACGAATTTTTTCAAATTTACAAATTTTTTCAAATTTACGAATTTTTTCAAATTTACGAATTTTTGAATATTCAAAATTATGAATATTCAGAAAAGTTTGTTAAATGGGTTTTCATTCATTTGGATATTAACGAATTAACAAATTTGTCAAAGTTCATTAAAAAACTAATTTGGAATGAAACGAATGTCTAGGAAATAAAACATTCATATGGTCAGAATGAATGTAAATGTGAAAATATATATAAATGAACCAGATATCTTATTTAAAACGATCCTATTGAGTATTACATTCTGATTGGAATATGCTAAAGAAATAATAATGTAGAGTAAAAAATAATACAGGGTAAAAAAGTAAAGGCAAGATAAGTAAAATTGACAAGCATGATGTCACTAAATGTGCAGCTCAAAAATGATTCCCCAAAATTCACTAATAATCAACTATGTTTACCTTAAAAATATAATAAAATTATATGAGAGATATGAGGAAAATAATAATACGTGACACACTAAATATTACATATTGACAAAAAATGATAAAATTGATAACCTAAGCTAATAATTACTGATAAAACAGTTAATGCCAAATTCAATATTGTGGCCTAGCGGATGAAGGGTCTCATGTATCCAAAAAGACTCCCGCTGGCTGAGGGTGGTCATTTTATTACTTCCCTCCCAATAGGGTTTTTTTTTTTAATTCCCCAAAAAATTAGGAGGAGAAGTCTTTATTGTAATGAGTTGCATCATGGTTTGAGATGCTATGTTTAGGGTAACCTTTTGTAATGTATTGGACATGTTCCCTAATTCTCATACACATTGGTCATTTGGTTTGTCCAATATATTGGATCTGGCATGGGCATTGGAGGGCATAGACTACTCCCTCTGTTCTATGTGTTATGAAATATATCTGAGAAGTATAGCCAAAGCTTTTTTGGGCTGTTCTTGTCCTATGGATCATAGGCGTGCAGTTCATTCGAAAGCTGCTAAAGTATAGTTTGATTGCCCAGTTCTTGGTCTAGATTTTTTTTTTGTGAAACCCATACTTCTCTTTTAACATCCATCTGGGGCCATGTGTCTTTATTGTTAGCCCTGGATGGACCAGTAAGACATTTATGGTGGACCCTCTCTATAAGTTCAGGGTTATGTTGCTTTTCAACAAACTTTTCAACAAACTTCTTTTTCCGTAACTGACCTTTCAAAAGATTATCAGCTTTGTATCTCTGACAGAATCAACTGGTATTCTATTGCATTTTATAAATAGTTTTAACAAAATGCTTTCAATATATATTTAACAGACACAATTGGAGTAAATAAGACCAGTTCGTTGTTAGGATTTACACACTCTGTGGCTTACAATTTACTACTTCCAGTTTGTATTAGAGTACAAACATTTAGTACAATGGAGCAACACAAATTAAAAAGAAAAATACAATTTTATGCTATAAGTATTTCTTACCTGTAGTTACCATAGCACTCAAGATCAAAAAGACGAAGATTTCATTCATGGTTATGGAAGTTATGGTTATGGTTCAGTTTCGAAGGCCAATATTCGAGTAGCCTGACAGATCTTGTACCTGAAACTAGAGTTGAGCGAGGGTTTGGGAATATAGGAGAGATATTTATACTAATTTGAGTTTCATTTTGTGCCAAGGTACAGGGTACAAGGTGTACAAGCAGTTCCTCTTTGGCAAAATCCATATTTTACACAGTTGCATTTTACTGTTTGTTCAACAAATGTTCTGAAATGTTTGGACACCTGTGCAAAGACTTGGAATGGTTTGTAAATGTTACTTTGTATCCAAAAACAATTTTCTACATTTCAAGAAAGAATTTAACCCCTGTTCTCACCAACGAACTACAAACGCACAGTGAGAAAATAGTAAAGCCTATGTACCCAGACAGCAGGGCAAATGCATACCCCTCTGCTATCCCTGAAGGGTGTGATTGGTAACCCAGGAAAAGTCTGAGGCAATGGTTTGACAGCAGGAACATGTGCCACAAAATGCCTCATAAAACATATCTAAAACCGAAAATGAAAATGTAATATATTGAAAATATTTAAATGAGGTGACTGTGTGAGTTTTAATATTATTTTTTCCCTTTATTTTCTCCTAATAATCATGAAAGTAACACACTTCCTCTCCCCTGGTGTCTAGCACCCCTCATGCTATTTTTTGTCATCTCCTTGCCTATTAAACTAGAAAATTGACATTTTTAATTTGACAGACTTGGCCCATTGATTTCCGGTTTGCCATCCAAATTTCTGTAAAAGGACAGTTCAGTTCATCACAACTCACCACTTACTATGGCATCACCTCTCCTTCTCTTTTAGGGCATGTCTGCTTTTTCTTTATTTTTTTGGACAGATCTTATTTGGGAAAGGGCTGGCAGCCTTTAGCTGTATTACTCCATGTTTTATTTTTGCTGTTGCCTGCCCTTTCCCCAAGCAGTTGAATCCCCCCCTCCATTTGCTGCTGCCCAGCCTTCCTCCTGCATTGTGGAAGGGTGGGCAGCCTATGACCATAGGTTTTCCCCAGTGGCGGCTGGGGCTCAAAATTTTTTTTTTGGGGGGGGGCGCAAACAAACTGAAAGAAAAAAAACATCAATTGCAGCCTCACTGTACCATCAAACGCAGCCACTGTGCCCATCAAACGCAGCCACTGTGCCCACCAAACACTGCAATTGTGCCATCAAATGCTCCCACTGTGCCATCAAATGCTCCCACTGTTCCCATCAAATGCTGCCACTGTGCCCCCCCACCCACCGTTTGCCCGGCACTTACCCTGTCTCAGTGAGGCAGCGGGTATCTGAGGCGAGCAGTGAGCGGTTTCCACCATGTCCTCGATGTCGTCTCCCGTCCTCTCATATGATTGGACGCCTGGTAGGTGTCCAATCACAGCACCTGTCATTTCAGCCAATCAGGTGACGGGTAACAGACCCGAGCACCTGATTGGCGGAGAGGCGGTTCAGTGTTAGGAAAGTGAATATTCATTCGCTTTTCTAACACAGCTGAGTGAACTGCAAGCGCCAAATATGGCGCTCACTGCTTACCTTTTTGATGCCTATTAGAGCCTGTGGCTCTAATCAGGTGCTTCAAAGAATACCCCGCCACTTTAATTCAGGGGCTGGGCGTCTGAATAGGGTGTGGCAGCGGCGGCCATAGATAGATTCATGCAATGCATGAATCTATTTATTGGTGATAGAGGGGTGGCTGGAGAGAGGGGGTGGCGCCCGTGCGCCCTTATGGACGCACCGCCACTGTTTAAACCCCAAAACTGATTATAGTGGTGATATTTGTGCCTCTGAGTTCCCAGCTGTGCCCACCTATGAATACCAGTAGCAAGGGGAATAATTTTTCCTTTTTGCAGCTCAATTACATTATAAAGAATGTTGTCTGGCAAGTTATATGTAAGCACTTTACACAAAGGGGTTAAGGGTTGGAATATAATTATTATGCGCTAAAATTCAACAAAATTCTGGTCCAATTAATAAAAGCAAGATATCTGAGTTATTTAACATAGCTGTAACACATGCATCATTCTCTAATAAGATCATTATTTACAGCAAATATTAGTTTTAAATAATAATCATTTTGGCAAATTAGGCACATTGTGTATGACTTTTAGCATTGTGAATTTACCTTTTTGTTTTTAAATGAGAAGCTTTTAAAACTGCTAAACACAGTACAACTAATACTTCTGATAAATGGATTTGCCATACGAGAGCAGTTTAAGCCAAAATCCATTTTTTTCCCAATTTGTTCAGTAACCACATGCAGAGTGTCTCTAGAGAAGCATGCATGCAGGGTACAGTTTACTGATGTCCCCCTATTGGCCCAAAGTGCCAATATTTTGTGTGGCCACCATTATTTTCCAGCACTGCCTTAACCCTCTTGAGCATGGAGTTCACCAGAGCTTCACAGGTTGCCACGAGAGTCCTCTTTCAATCCTCCATGACGACATCACAGAGCTGGTGGATGTTAGAGACCTTGCGCTCCTCCACCTTCCGTTTGAGGATGCCCCACAAATGCTCAATAGAGTTTAGGTCTGTAGACATGCTTGGCCAGTCCATCACCTTTACCCTCAGCTTCTTTAGCAAGGTAGTGGTCATCTTGGAGGTGTGTTTGGGGTCGTTATCATGATGGAATACTGCCCTGCAGCCCAGTCTCCAAAGGTAAAGGATCATTCTCTGTTTCAGTATGTCACAGTACATGTTGGCATTCATGGTTCCCTCAATGAACTGTAGCTCCCCAGTGCCAGCAGCACTCAGGCAGCCCCAGACCATGACACTCCCCCCACCATGCTTCTCTGTAGGCAAGACACACTTGTCTTTGTAATCCTCACCTGATTGCCGCCACACACGCTTGACACCATCTGAGCGAAATAAGTTTATCTTGGTCTCATCAGACCACAGGACATGGTTCCAGTAATCCAAGTCCTTAGTCTGCTTGTCTTCCAAACTGTTTGCGGGCTTTCTTGTGCATCATCTTTAGAAGAGGCTTCCTTCTAGATCAACAGCCATGCTGTTTAATGCAGTGTGCGACGTATTGTCTGAGCACTGACAGGCTGACTCCCACCCCTTCAACCTCTGCAGCAATGCTGGCAGCACTCATACGTCTATTTCCCAAAAGACAACCTCTTGATATGACGCTGAGCAAGTCCTGCTGCTACTTGGTCTCTTACTTTGAACTCATCTGGGACCCCTCTAGGGACCCCTATGGCATCTATGTATACATGAGGGTCAAAGCTTCCTGCTGGGGCACTGCTACGCCTCCTGTTAGGTTGGGGTGTGTTGTTTGTATTTAGCCTTGGGTTCTCAGAGAGAATATGTAGAGGCATTATTGCCTTGGCCAATGCACATTCTCCTGTCCACTGTCCTGTCAATCTGCTTCTAATTTTCATGCCTCTGCAGATCCAGTACACGTCTCCAGAGACTGGACTTGATTTTGCACTAGATCTGCAGACACCTCACTATAAGATCCACAGTAACCCTTAGTGAAATTCCCAAGAGGTTTCCCAACTCCCTGATACCGTCCATAACATGTGTAATTGCCAGGATATATGGTGATACCTTTTCCTGGCTTGGGGGTCTTGGTTACTATGGGATATTCCTTCTTCCAATGTTCACACAGGGAGTGGTCAAGTGGCTGTGTTGGTAAATAGGCTGAGGAAACATGTCTCATGTTCTGGGGGTATGTTTAGGGGTACCGTTCCTAAGTTTGGTCTAGCCCCCCCACACACACATAGCAATTGGTCTTATTGTGTTTCCCTGCACTGTACCTCATCCACTTGAGCCACAAGTTGACATCTGAGAACCCGGTTTCTGCAGCCATGGTATCCTCAAAGGTAGGGTCTGCTATGGCCACCATGTCCTTAATGTCTGTTTATGGGGCCTCAAGGGGTTTGAGCTAGAGGTGGATTGGGGAACTCCCCACTCTGGGTTATTGAACATATCTTTCAGTTGGAAAGGCTTTCTAAAACTGGGATACCCACTTCCCCACCATAGGCCCAGAACATAGGTCCCACTGTCTTCTGGGCTAGGATTCTCAATATTCAGCCTGAACTCTTTGGTGTAATACTGATCTGTGTGTTTGTTGATTGTCATTCTATCCAAGAGTGACTTCCCATTTTTGTCTTTTCTATTTTGGGCATTTTCAGGTTTTTACCCCCAGTGTTCCAACCCACTGCTCCCCAGGAATCACAGTTGTTGCCCCAATAGGTGTCAGTGACGCATACATACTCAGTCATGGGTCTTACTGCTTCATCCCAGGACCAGATCTTGTACATAGTACCTGGAATTATCTGTTCATAAGAGGATATAAAAGTGTCAACATGTGTATTGGATGAGTTATAAAAGAATTGTGTTATACCATCTTTTTGTTTGATGGCTACCTCTTGTGCCTGAACAATGATTACTATGAAAAGGATATACAGATTCATTTGGTCCCCTCGGCCTCTTACTCAGGTACAGGGACTTTCTTGCAGTATCCACGTGTTCTTTCCAGCCACTTCGTCTGATGTGGCAGTTGTTAAGAGAACCTGGAAAGGACCATCATATCTGGGTTCAAGAGTATGTTTTCTCACAAACTTCTTTATCAGGACCCAGTCACTAGTAACCAGCTTGTGTGTGGCTGTATCTAGCTCTGGATCTGAAATGGAAGAAAACACTTCCGAATGGATACGGGTTAATTCTCGAGATAAAGCAGTCACATAATCAGTCAATACATCAGATTGGAGCAGCAACTGTTGTTGGGAAATAACAACTGTTGGGAAATAACAAACTAGTCTGGGGGCTGAACCAAATAATGTCCTATAGGGTGACAGACCAAGGTTTCCCCTTGGAGTGTACCTAACACTGAATAAGGCAATGGTTAGGCTGTCTGGCCAACTCATTCCCGGTCCTGAGACATTTTTAGCATTCTAGATTTTATTGTACCATTCAATTTTTCCACCTTCCCACTGCTCTGAGGCTCTGAGGATGGTATGGAGTGTGGAAAGCTAGTGTAACCCCCAAAGCTGCCCATATTTCCTTGGTCTCTGAGGCCGTAAAAGCCGGCCCCTGATCGCTCTCTATGACCTCTGGAACACCATATCTGCACACGTTTCTGTTAAAAGTCTTTTAGCTGTGGTCTTTGCTGTCATGTTGGTAACGGGATAGCCTTCTGGCCATATGGAGAACATGTCAATGACAATCAATGCAAATTCATATCGGCCACTCTTCGGCATCTGGATGTGGTCGATCTGTATCCTTTGGAAGGGGTACTGGGCTTTTGCTAGATGCTTCAAAGGTACCTTCTCTGTTCTTCCAGGATTGCACCTAGCACAGATGGTGCATGACTTGCAGAAGTTGTTGGTGAGTGGAGTGATCCCCGGAGCCAAGAGGTATTTGTTGATCAGGGCGTTCATCAAGGTTTTTGAAAGATGAGAGGCACTGTGGGCCCACTGTACCACTGCAGGAAACATTGATTGTGGTAGACACGGTCTCTTGTTTACGTCCATGATTCCTTCAACTTCTGTGGCTCCTTTTTTGATCCACACTTCTTTTTCTTCCTTGTCAGTTGCCTCCTGTTGCTCCTTGAGGTGAGTCCTGTTTACAGGAGGGTTTTGTAGAATCATAGTGGTTTGCACAGTCTCTTCAGGGGTGTTTATTGGGTCATCCAGGATGGGTGCATTCACTCTGCTAACCACTTCTCACGTCCCAGCTGCAGCTTGTTTCGCAGCGGTATCTGCCAGATGATTGCCTCATGCTTCTTGAGAAACCAGCTTCCCGTGCGCCTTTACCTCAAGTATAGCCACTTGTGCTGGGAGGAGTAGGGCATCCATTAAGTCCTTGATAGCTGCACTGTGTTTTACAGGTGTTCCTGTTGCTGTCAGGAACCCTCTGGTTTTTCCAATGATCCCAAAATTTCCTTCTGCCAATTTGCATGCCATAGTTAGGGCCTGGAGTTCTTCTGCTTCCTGGGCAGACATGGAGGAGGGTAATGCTGAAGCTTGAAGAACTGTATCTTCGGTGGTGACTGCGTATCCTGTGTGGTACCGTCCAGTACTGTCCGCATACCTGGAACCATCCACAAAAATTGTCAAGTCAGGATTCTCAAGGGTTGTCATCACTTCGAAGCAGTCATGAGCAGTGAGATGAGGATTATTCTCTAAAGAGGTTCCCCCTCAAGAAGAAGAAGCAGAGTGGACGGGTTAAGGGTATCACATGGGAGGACGGTGATGTTATCGGGGAGAAGCAAGGCACACTGGATTCTGAGGAGGTGTCTTGCTGGGGACAGGTGTTTGGGCTGTACTTGGTACTCTCTGAGACAAACAGTTTGAAAGTCTTTCATAGTCTTGGAGGTCCAAAGGGCTGTTGAGAGGATCTCCTTCAGAGTTTCAAAATTGTCCACAGCTTCTGGTAAAAGCATGAAAGGGTCAGATTTCAGGGCATCATAAAGGGATTGCATCGAAAAGGAGGCTTCTGGAACTGGGATCTAAGAACGGCAGTAGGAGATTAATTCTAGAAAGGCGTGAAGGGGCTTTTGACCTTGAGGCAAAGGGATACCCTTGATTGCAACTCTTTCTTCAGTGAGATGTCAGGTGCCTTGGGAGATGCAGAGGCCTAGGAAAATCACTTTCTCTCTGGACATTTTGCTTTAAGGCCTTGCATCCTTGCTCAGCCAGGTAGTGGAGGAGGTTTTCAGAGAAGATTGAGGCATCACCAAGGGTATCTGCACAAGCAGGAAGTCATCCACAGAAGGAGTACAATGTCTGGGTGTCACTTCATCCAGGCATCCAGAATGAGGGCCATTGCCTTGGCGAATTGGGAGGGGGAGTTCTGGGCACCTTTTAGCAGTACAGTCCAGGTGTGGCTGGCAGGTGACACAGGCTTGCTTGAAGAAGAGGTCTATGTGATTCGGAGAGGTGGGCGAGGTGGTAGGCGAGGTGGGGTGTCAAGTCCCTGGTACTGGGCGTTTCATGTGGACCACGGTTGGGGCTTGGTTGGCTGTGGGTGAATTTCCGGGGGCTTCGGTATTCCCTTGTGGAGTGGCTGGGTCTTCCGCAGTTGTAGCAGACACGTGGAGTTGGTACTGGTGGGCGCAGATAGGGTGTGTCAGAGGCCATCATGAGAGGAGCTACTCTCTACTGCTCTGTGAGGATTCTGGACCTAATAACTACTAATAACAATGTCTCAAGTTCCATTACACTATACTCAGACCCTTTCAGATTGACTCTTTAAGACCTGAAATAAATGCAGCAGCTAACATGTGTCTATGCGCTCTGTTCAGCACGCTAAAACCCAAATCAGTAAACTTCTGGGCTATTTCTCAACAGATTTGCCTTTTCTTGTGTGACCTCTTGTACACATATTGGCTTCAGGCGTTTTAGAGTGGAGATGTGAACCATCTCAATACAGAATAATTGTTTTTTGTTTTTTTTTCAGAATACAAAACGCTCAAATGTAAATGGGGCCTAAATCTAGCACATAGATTTAAGCAAGGAAAGCACTTCCTCTTTCGTTCTTCTGGCATAATGCCCAGAATATATAAACGTCCTCTTTATTTATAATACTCTTAAATATTAAAATTGAACATTTTAAACTCCCCAAGTATTGGTAATACAGCTTAAACACAATTAAAACCTTTTGCTTAAATATAGCACATTTGCTACATTTACTGTTATTAGAGAAACTCCTTTTAGCTTCAATAATGCAAGGGTAAGCAATTACAACTAAAGTCAGATTCTGACTGAAATATTCAGAAATATTCAAGACATCCTATACATAAATTATTTATTTAATTAAAATGCTACATTGATTGCTACTATGTTCCATCACTGGAAACATGTGGGTGGGTTTCGGTGTGGGCTGTTCAGGGGGCGGTGGCATAGGGCGTGTTGCCACAGGGGGAGGTGTCACTTAGAACAGAGGGACGGAGGGCAGTGTCTACTTCCTGGAGACCAGATGCCATTATAGGGCGGTGGCTGACTACTTAGCTTCCTCTTTTCTAGTTTTCTATACACATATACAATACGACCATTTTGATTATTTTGATTAATTTCATGTTCTGTCCACCCCCTATTTCATGAATAGCGTTTGCAACTTTAAACCAAGCATCTGCTGCTCATAGCAACCTAAAATCTGACAACAGACCTTATTTACGTTTCAAAAACAGTACGCCATTCATCTACTTGTAGCCTTCCGCCCAAATGCATATCAACCACTCACTTTTGCCAATTTCTTTCCCTTTTTGACAGCACCCTCTCCTTCCCACTCTAATACCAAGTCACAAGCCAAACTGCCCTCATTACAGAGTGAGAGAGAGAGAGAGAGAGAGAGAGAGAAAGAGAGAGAGAGAGAGAGAGAAACCTCTCAGCAAGACACTTATCAAACAGATAAGGAGTACAGCAGTTAATATTCAATAATGCACCACTTCAAATGTTAT
The DNA here is from genome assembly GCF_042186555.1 of Aquarana catesbeiana. Taxonomy (NCBI): domain Eukaryota; kingdom Metazoa; phylum Chordata; class Amphibia; order Anura; family Ranidae; genus Aquarana; species Aquarana catesbeiana. The sequence goes on from NC_133333.1 coordinate 41,883,777, forward strand.
TTACATGTTCCAACTCAAAGCCCAAACTTCTCACTCTGTCTTTTTCCCTTTCTTCTAACCCTTCCGGTTGTTCAGGTTGCAAGGGGCACCTTTCCGCTGCGTGTCCTGTTATTCTAGCTTGGGCCTCGATGACCTCCAATGACTTGCCAACAACAAGTTTGACTGGGTAATGCACATTTAATCTGAATACCAACACATGTGTGGTCTCCGCTAACAGGGGTTTACAACCAAGACATTTCCTTTTATATCCTGGCTCGACCACTTTAACCAACCCCCAGCCTTCTTCATGTATCCCAAATAACAGACCACAAACACACTTAGGACATGACATTACCACCACCAACAAAATGTGACCAACAACCAACAACAAGCAACAAGATGTGTGACAACTGTAGAGAAATACAGGATTGATCAGATCTCACGGAATCCCCACGCCACCGCTGGGCATAATCCTGATGCCCCCTCCTGGTTATCCGTGCTTCCTTGCACCCGTGCTTTGCCGCACAATTATTTGTTCCCCAGGAGGAGTTTAACCACATCCTGACACCTCCTCCTGGTCCCTATTCCCCAGAAGTTTAAACCACGTCAGCTATTTTCATCCGTGACTATATAAGCAATCCCTCATTCCCAACAGCCACCACAAAACACAAGATCGATCAACAAAACAGAACAGAACAAAACATGAGGTAGATATAATTGCAGGTTCCTTATTATATCAACAGACTTGAGGCAAGATATATACCTGTCTTTGAGGGCCGCAGGAAGCCGATATGGGCACAGGGGTTGACCAGCCACGGGTACAGGATAAACAGTAGACTAGATATACGAGATATCAAAAGTGTCTTACCGTTTTTAGAGGCGATCAGTTTCCATATCCTGTCTCTCCGTGTTGGCTTGTCCCGGTCCCTTCTGGATCGGCTATCCCTTGGGATCCTAGCCTCGAGCCCCACGTTGGGTGCCAAAATGTTTTGGATTCAGAACAAAAGTTCCGATATTATTATATCTACCCCTGATAAGATTGTTGAATATAAAGGCATGCTTCAAGTAAGCTCACACTGAGACAGACACGAGTTCAGTGGAAAAGTTACTTCTGTTTAATATTTCCGTTTCTTAAGATTTTTATACAATTCCATCAAAGTTCTGAGATACGTCAGATAGACTAGCACATACAAACCACAAGTACAAAAATACATATGGTGCAAGGAACATGACAATGTTTTGGCTTTTAGCTGGTGCACATTTGCAGAAGTAAATAATTGTTTTTGCAGCACTTTGCAGCATTCTCTTGCTTCTCTGTGTAAGGCTCTTATATTCTGTATGTAGGGGCAAAGCAGGGGCAAACTTTTTGTTAATTCTTCAGTTCCACAGTAGCAAGGGAAAAGGGTGAGCTTTGCAGAAAAATCTGAATATTGTTTTTAAGGCTTATAAGCGTAGAAGCTGAAACATATATATGTTAGTTATATAAAGCATGTGTTGGAATAGACAGTTCACCATGATCACATCCATTACACTCAATCTAAAATGACTGGGCCTATTATTTCTCCCAGTCCAGGCCTGCCTATCATTGAGCTCAATGGGTGGAATAGTGCCCCATTGTTCGTGTCAGTACAGAAATGATTGCCCCATTGTTGGTGTCAGTGCAGAAATGATAGCCCCATTGTTGGTGTCAGTGCAGAAATGATAGCCCCATTGTTGGTGACAGTGGGAGGAATAGTGCTCCAAGTGGTTTAGAGGACTAAATTGCACAACAATAGTATGCAGTGCTAAAGTACAAAGAGCTGGTTTTGCAATGTCACTAACAACTTCACACTCACTGCCAACATCTATGAAAAAAATAAATAAAAGACCCAAAAAATGGAACACAGATAAAAGTGCTCTAGGATAAAAAAAAAAACAAAAAAAACCCAACTACCAACCCTAAATGAAATTTTTATAATTTAATTTTTGTTCATACAAATCAAGCTTTCTTTTGGTGGTATTCAATCACTACTGGGGTTTTTATTTTTTGCTAAACAAACAAAAAAAATGTAAAAAAAAAAATTTTTCATAGTTTGTTATAAAATTTTTGCGAACAGGTAATTTTTCTCCTTCATTGATATGCGCTGATGAGGCTGCACTGAGGGCCACTGATAGGGTGCACTGATGGGCACTGATATGCTGCACCGATAGGCACAGATAAGGCGGTACTGATGGGCGCTGATAAGGCGGCACTGATGAGGCGGCACTGATGGTCCCTGATAGATGGCACTGATGGGTGGCACTGAAGGGCACTGATAGGTGTCACTGATAGGTAGCACTAATGGACACTGATGGGCACTAATAGGTGAAACTGATGGGTACTGATAGGTGGCACTGATGGGCACTGGTAGGTAGCACTGATAGGTAGCACTGGTGATGAGGCACTGATTGGTGGCATTGATAGGTGTCACTGTGGGCTCTGATAGGTGTCACTGTGGGTACTGGTAGGTGGTGCTGTGGGCTTTGGTAGGTGGTGCTGGTGGGCAATGGTAGGCGGCACTGTTGTGCACTGGTAGGTGGCACTGGCAGGTGGCACAGGTGGGCACACATCACTTGGCGGTGGCTCTCAGCAATCGGAACCGATGTCCATCTGACAGCCACCGGTGATCAGCTTTTTTTTCTCCCCATGCTATCAGCGTGAGGAGAAAAATAGCCGATTACCGGCTCTGTTTACATCACATTATCAGCTGCCATTGGCTGATAGCTGATCATGCGGTAAGGCGTCAAGATCGACCCCCTACTCCGATCTGTGATCAGCCGGGTCTCATAGACTCGCTGATCACAAAGCGTGGTGCGCACGCCCTGCAGGGGGCATGCAGGCTGCTCGAGCATGGGAGGATGTCATATGAAGGCTTCCCGGCAAAGTAGGTCTGAACTGTAGCCATCATTCGGCTATAGCACGGGCGGGAAGGGGTTAAATAAACATTGTATACTTTCCTGTTCTGTGCCTAGATCATAGAGTCTTGCATAGAGCAGCCCCAATCCCTCTCTTCTCTGGTACTCTGTCAGCACTCTGGGCCCCTCCCCCTGCTGAGTGCCCCCATAGTAAGCTATTTGCTATGGGGACACTCATGCATGCTCGCTTCCCAGCCCCGCTCTCTGTGTCCATAAAACACATAGAGTGCAGCGCAGCCCTGCCCCAAAATCTCATACGTGTCTCATAAGCAATGGGTGGCCTGCCAGGCTTTTACCATGTGTGCACAAGCTTCCATAGATGCAAAGACTTTGCCAACATCATATTTTGCCCAGGGCTCTTAAATTGTGTAAATGTCCAACAGATTAACTGCCAAAAAAACATCAATATTTGTTGACTAGTCATGGGATCTTTTCACAATCGTTTCATTGTATCTCTTCTGCTCTAGCGCAGATGGCTCAATCAATTTTTCTTTTTAATATGCATACTTGTAAACCATACATTCATAATGTATCTTATTTCACAATATCCACGCCCCACCAGGGCAGCGCCAGCATAAAACTGCTTAGGCTTGAGGGTGCCAGGTTGAGAGAGGAGGTAAAATAAAAAATCCCTAGCTATTTGTTGGGGATTCGGGTATTTAAAATACCTGTCTTCTCTTTCCATACCTCCCAACCATTCTGGATTCGCCAGGACTGTGCCGGGATTTGATGTAAATTTCGGTGAATCGAGGCTGAATCCCAGAGAGAAGCTCAGTGCGCTAGTGTGAGCACAGGCTACACCTGCCCCGTAGCTTATTTGGGGTGTTTGGGGTCCCACATGCTGCGATCTCTGTATGGTAGCCGGCATCTCTCCCTGTCGGCTGCTTCTCACACTAGCGCACTGCAGAGAGGACTGAAGCCACCTCCACCTCGACTCTGATTTCTTTCCTGTACACAGACAGGATGAGGAGCCGGGGAGGAGGGTCACTGTCCTACATGTGCTGTGCTGATCTGAAGTATGTAGTAAGTACAGGATACATAAGACTTGCAGGGGAGGGCGACACAGGGAAGGGGGTGAGTGGGGGGAGCAAGTTGACAAAGAGGATACTGTATGGGCTAGGGGGAGCTTTGGGAGGGGAGAGAACTTGTGCTAGAAGGCTGGTTGGCAATGGATTATCATGAATAACATCTGCAGCTAGGAGGAGGAGGCATCCAGGATCCCAAGATGGAGCCGCTGCTGCTAGGCCTGCTTGAAAAAGAGGCGTAGGCCTTGAAACGTGTAGCCACCGCCCCCTGACGTCACTTACGATTTTGTCACTTCTGGTCCCCGCCTGCGCTCCATCAATCTGCATGTGCTACTTCCTGTCCTGAGGATGCCCGGTCCCCCTGCTACCACACTCCACCCCCACCGGAATCCTGGATGCCTTCTCCTCCCACTTGTAGATGCACCACTGACTGTTATGTTAGTCATGAGATCATCCATACATTGTGTGTTGCCAATTTATGTGTGCTGTGTCTTCCTCTCCACTTTGCTGCACTTAGATTGGAACCCCCTTGCTGTTTTTCTTAGCCATCTTACCATATCAGTGTATCTATTGTTACCAGAAAATAAAAAAAAAAAACTGGCGCGCTGTTATGATGACATTTGTAGTGAAATTTGGATCGCTCACACCTAAACACACTTTCATAAATTGTACATACAAAATATTCATAACTTAAGTGGTGCCGCGCTCCTATGTGCAAAGGGCCCTAAGTATATTAAAATAAAATGTTGCTGTCCCTTTAAATCTGAATTATTATTATTAAGAAAGTAAGCAAAGTGTTAATCTCCCTTAAAACCAATGACATTATTAAAACAGTATATAAATGTGCATCAAACATTAAACATAAATTTCCAAAATGTCCATAAAAAGTGAACCAACACCTTCTAAATGTCCCTTATGCCGTGTACACACGAGCGGAATGTCGGACAGAAAAAGTCCGACGGGAGGTTTTCATTGTATATTCCGATAGTGTGTATGCCCCATTGGACTTTTTACGTCGAAAATTCTGATGGACCTAGAAAGAGAACATGTTCTAAATTTTTCTGACCGAACCAATTCCTATCGGGAAAAACGCTCGTCTGTATGCTGTTCCAACATACCAAAAACGACGCATGCTCTGAAGCAAGTACGAGGCGGAAGCTATTGGCTACTGGCTATTGAACTTTAGTTTTCTAGTCCCGTCATACGTGTTGTACGTCACCGCGTTCTGAACGGATGGAATTTGGTGTGACCATGTGTATGCAAGACAGCTTGAGCGGAATTTTGTCGGAACTCCATCGGAAAAACCTTCAGAGTTTATTCCGACGGGAAAAACAGTCGTGTGTACAGGGCATAATATTGGATGATAAATAACAAAATCCAGTAGATGTATTATGCAATACAGTCCTCAAAATTCCCAAAGAAAAAAGTGAAAGCCTTTTGGAATTCTGAGGACTGTATTGCATTATACATCTACTGGATTTTGTTATTTATGATTCACTATAAGGGACATTTAGAAGGTGTTGGTTCACTTTTTATGGACATTTTGGGAATTTATGTTTAATGTTTGACGCACATTTATATAATGTTTTGATAATAGCATTTGTTTTAAGGGAAATGAACACTTTGGTTAAATCCTTAAAGCGAAGGTCCGCCCACTGCTGCAAAAATTAAAAGCCAGCAGCTGCACATACTGCAGCTGCTGACTTTTAATAATCGGACACTTACCTGTCCTGGAGTCCAGTGATGTCGGCACCGCAACTGATGTTTCCATCAGCTGTCGGGTGCATGCCGCCTCCATTGTGAGTAAGGGAACCCGGCAGTGTAGCCTTTCGGCTTCACGTCGGAAACCCTACTGTGCATGCGCGAGACTCCGCTCCTCTCTTCTTCTAGCCCGGCGGCTGGGGGAGGAGGAGGGAGCCCCAGCCATGACATCAATACTATCTACGGCTGAGGCTCCCAGAAGTGGGGAAAGCATACCTGTGAAAGACAGGTATGCTGTCCCCCCTCCCCCCTGAAAGGTGGCAAATGTAGCACCGGAGGGGGGGAGGAGTACAATGAGCAGAAGTTCCACTTTTGGGTGGAACTCCGCTTTATTAATAATACAGATTTAAAGGGACGGCAACATTTTTGGTAATATACTTAGGCAGGGTTTTTTTCTCAGAAACATGTGCAGGAACTCAACCACAAGCTACTCCCCCAACACACACACACCCTCCAAACTGCATCAAATAGTGGGTGTGGTCAAATTTTATTAATAGTGGGAGGGTCTTAAAGGGGCATTAAATACCAGGAGTGCATCACGTGCAGAGTGGAGGGGGGGTAACACAGAGTGCAGAGTTCAAGGTTGCGTTGCATACAGAGTGCAGAGTTCAGGGGTGCGCTACACACAGAGTGCAGGATTCAGCCTTCTTCCACAGCTGCTAACCTCTGCATTCCCCATCCACATCTCACTTTCACCCCTCTTCAGCTCTGACCTCTGCATGCAACCCCCTCTACTGCCCCCATATTCTCCCCCCTTCCTTAAAAGCTCCACCATCTTCCACCTTACTTTTGTTGCTGTATTAAGTTGAAGCACCCAGCTGGCTCTAGTACTTCCCCACACACTGTAGGTGGCTCCATCTCTCTCGCTTGCAGGAGATCATCCATTGGGGGTGTCGGCATCCTCATTGCACCCCGGGCACCTGCATCTCCCTTGTCCCCATCCTGTACTGAGTGGGAGACACTCAGGAGATCAGATCCACGGGGGGCCATTGAGAGTCAAGCTGTCACTTGTAAACACAGAAGAAGGACTTCTGTGTTTACAAGTGATAGCGGTGAGCAGGGAGCAGAGGGCCTGAGCAAGAGGTAGTGGAACTGAGTTCCACCAAGTTCCAGCTGAAAAAAAAGCCCTGCACTCAGGGCACTTTGAACATAGGAGCACGGCACCACTAACAGTGCCTTGAAAAAGTGTTCATACCGCTTGACATTTTCCACATTTTGTCACCTTACAACCAAAATTATAAATGTATTTAATTGGGATTTTATGTGATAGACCAACACAAATTGGCACATAATTGTGAAGTATAAGGAAAATGATAAATGGTTTTTAAAAATGTTTACAAATAAATATGTGAAAAGTGTGGCATGCATTTGTATTCAGCCCCCCTGAGTCAATACTTTGTAGAACCTCCTTTCTCTGCAATTACAGCTGCAAGTCTTTTTGGGTATGTCTCTACCAGCTTTGCACATCTAGAGAGTGACATTTTGCCCATTCTTCTTTGCAAAATAGCTCAAGCTCTGTCAGATTGGATGGAGAGCATCTGCGAACAGCAATTTTCAAATCTTGCCACAGATTCTCAATTGGATTTAGGTCTGGACTTGGGCGATTCTAACACATGAATATGCTTTGATCTCAACCATTCAATTCATAGGTGTGCGCAGCCAGTTACATTAGGGTGTGCACCCCAAAGCTCAAAACACACACTCCTTTCTCTGCAGCCTCAGTTGCACTGAACAGTGAATGAATGGGAAGTGCTCTGTGCTGAGCGGCTTCCTGTTCATTCACAAACTTAAGCATAGTATGCAGTAAACTATGCTTCAGTTATGAATGAACACAGTGAGTGAGGGTGTTCATTTTAAAAAGGAAGGGGCTGGTAAATCACATATTGATTAGCCCCTTCCCCCAATCTCCATCCTGAAACATCTTGCAACATGGGGGGGGGGGGCATGGGCATTAGAGTAAATCGGCAAAGTACAGAGTGATTAGGGTGGCACACCCCTGCACACGCCTATGATTACATTGTAGCTCTGGCCGTATGTTTAGGGTCGTTGTCCTGCTGGAAGGTGAACCTCCGCCCCAGTCTCAAATCTTTTGCAGACTCTAACAGGTTATCTTCTAAGATTGTTTTGTATTTGGTTCCATCCATCTTCTCATCAACTCTGACCAGTTTCCCTGTCCCTGCTGAAGAAAAGCATCCCTACAACATGATGCTGCCACCACCCAGGACTGTTTTTAAGGCAGGGAAAAAGGAGCAGCTGCCCTTGACCACATCATTGTTGTGGGGCCCAAAGCAGCTGCCTCATACTTGCCAACTATCCCAGTTTAAATTCCCTTACCCCTTGAAGTTTTAGTCCTGTGCTTGGTCCCGAAATCTCAGTGTAAAGTTCTGTTGCTGCTGCCCAGCTCTGCCCTATTACCATATATAGATGACTCACCTGTAGACCCTGTGTTTACATGTAAATAACCCGCATTGATATGTAAATAGAGGCAGCATTAAAACATAAATAGTCAAGGACCGCGGCATTGATATGTAAATAGAGGCGGCATTAAAACGTAAATAGTCAAGGACCGCGGCATTGATATGTAAATAGAGGCGGCATTCATATGTATATCATGTCCTCCCCGAGGTCATACCTCCCATCACTTCTGCTGAATGCTGCCCACTGGGGAGGTAAAGGAGCATGCTTGAAAGTCCTGCCTACAACTATAGTCATTAAGCCTACCATCAGCGTGTTCTGCAAAGGTAAGCCAATGGCACTGCTGTGTATCTGCTAAAGGGCAGCATGTTTCTGTAGTGTCAGGAAAGCGATTTTGCATGTATTCCCGACACACACAAATGTGAACGCAAGCTAAATGTCTCATTGTAAATCTTCTCATTACTTTTGGGCTTGGTGTATAATCCTTTCATTCACACTAGTGGCCAGTGTAAATCCCTCTTTATATTGGTGATTACTGTGAATGCTCCTATTACATTAGTGGTCAGTGTAAATCCCCATTACATTGGTGGCCAATGTAGAAACCCCGCTTTATATTGGTAATCGTTAAAAAAATCCAAACTTGCATTTGTGATCTGTTTCGAATCCTCCCTGACATTGGTGGTCCATGTAGAAGCCCCCTTTAAATTGGTGGTGATTGTAAGTCCCCCTTACATTGGTGGCCAGAGTAGAAACCCCCCCCTTATTCGCTATTGATGTAAAATCCCCCATTACATTGGTTGTCAGTGTAAATTCTTCATAACATTGGTGATCAGTGTACATTTCCCTTTACATTGGTGGTAAGTGCAGAATTGTCCTTACACTGGTGGTCATTGTAAAGCCCCCTTTACATTGGTGCTCAGTGTAGCTCCCCCCTAACATTGGTGGTCGGTGTGGTTGTGTCACCTTACATTGGTGGTTAGTACAAATATCCTTGACAATGGTTGTCAATGTAAATTCCCCCTTACACTGGTGGTTGGTGTAAATCCTCTTATTACATTGGTGTCAGTGTAGAAATCCACCTTTTCTATTGGTGGGTGGCGTAAAATCCCTCGTTACATGGTGGTCAGTGCAAATCCCCCCTCACATTGGTGGTCATTATAAATTCCCCATTACATTGGCAGAATCCCCCACTATATACTTGCCAAAGATGTCCAGCTTTGCTTTACATGATTCAGAATTTAAAGGGATGGTGAACCCGCGCAGTGGACATAAAGACTTAATTGGTAAAGTTTGGAACTGCTGCCTCCCAACAAGCAGTCACCCTAAAATGGGGACAGCTGAGATATATTAGAAATGATAGAAGGGTTTGGCGCTGTTCCTATTTAGTTTCCTACCTCCATATAGGTTACTAGATTAAAATAAATTCTTAGGTGCACCGTGCATATATCAAATATTAAATACAAATAAACAATATGGATTCCCAAGTATACCGTGCATGTGTCAATTAAATATTCTGCTACAATATTGTGCAATCATAGGTGATACATAGACATAACTTAAATGCTTACATATGTAATATTGCTAGGGAGGGAAGAAAGGGGGGGGGGGAAGGAAAAGGGAAAGAAGAAATCTGAAATTATACAGGAGGTACATTGACGACATTGTCATGGTATGGGGGGGTACGATAGAGGAATTACAGAATTTCTTCAACGAGATCAATGGCAATGCCTATGGACTGACCTTCTCAGGAAACTGGAATAAAGAGACTGTGGATTATCTGGACCTACAAATATATAAAGAGGATGGACAGCTGAAAACAAGAACATATTTCAAAACTACGGACAGAAATGGGTACATCCCAACTAGCAGTTGCCACCACCCCCGTTGGCTAGGAAATATACCTAAGGGTCAGTTCATGCGGTTATATAGGAATTGCTCCAACAAACACGATTATGAGAGACAAACGGACACTTTAATAAACAAGTTCGTGGAAAAGGGATATAAAAGAAAGGACCTAGTGGCAATGAAACACACCGTCGGGAAAATGGACAGAAACAAAATGTTAGACGAAACAGGAATACAACATAGAAGAACAAAAAATGAAAAACCGGAAGTAGCTTTTCTAACGGGGTACAATAGACAATACAAACATGTGGAGACTATAATTAAAAAACATTGGCCCATTTTACAATCTGATAGGACCCTTAACTCTATATTGCCTAGGAAACCAGTTTTCATCTACAAAAAAGCACCAACTCTGAGGAACAAACTGGTACACAATGCAATAGATCCACCTAGGGAGATAAAAATAGGAAAAGGTTTAAAAGGGTTTTTTAAATGTGGCAAATGTTTACCTTGCAGAACCAGTAAAAGAACCAGCAAGAAAACAACGAAATTTAGGTCTACTGCTAATGGAAAAGAGTTCAATATTCGAGAGCTCATTACCTGCCACAGTACCCACGTCACTTACGTGTTAGAGAGCCCATGTCGGAAGCAATATGTAGGAAGGACAACGAGGTTGCTGCATGTCAGGGTCAGAGAACACATTAAAAACATTAAGAAAGGTTTTAACAAACACAGCGTGTCCAGGCATTTTAGAGATTACCACAATAGAGACCCGGCGCAGATGACCTTTTACGCAATAGATAAAATCAAGGGTCACTGGAGAGGCGAAAATAAAAAAATTAAGGTCTCACAAAACGAAACCAAGTGGATTATCTTATTAGATACCCTGCAGCCTATGGGCATGAACATTGACCTTGACCTCAACTGCTTCCTAACAAATTATTAATATTCATATCAAAATGGGAGACATAGAGCACCTATACTCTTGACACATAAACACTCTGACATCTAACTACCCCCTTTTTCCTTCTTCCCTATAAATGAGCAGAAAGTACCGCAATAGGATATAAACATGAAAAATAACCAATAGACCCAGTACACCCTCTAGTATATATATATACACGCACGAATAGTATAATACAGATTTCGAAATTAACCCTTCTCCTCCCGTTTTATTCTTCCTGTCTTTCTTAAGCCATTTTATACCAGTATATATATATTTTTATAGTGTCTTTTATAATATTTTTTATAATTTTTTACATATATCTTCTTCATATAGTCCATGTATGGGACATAGTATCCAGAAAGAAATGCTAAATAAAAAAAAAAAAAAAAAAAATCTAAGATTCCTTTCTCACGTACGCACTATACAAGTAATTACTCTTAAAAATGAGGATATATAATGTATAAATGTGGACACCCTAAAAGATTAATATATACAACAAGCCCCCTTAAAAATAAAAATATGTTCCCCCTCTCTTCAGATATACAAAAAAATGCCATATAATATATGAGGTTAAGTTTTATTTATTTAATTAATTTTTTTCCAATTTTTTCCAATTTATTTTATTTATTTTAATTTAAGAACGATATGTATTTAGTAAGCTCTCATTTAAGTATTCCTCATGATCCTCTATGTGCTCCTCATGATTTTAATTTTAATTTTATTTGTATTGATTTTTATGTATTCTTTATGTTTCTTCATGTATTTCTTATGGGTTTTAAATCATTTTGAATTTAGTATAATTTTTTGATTTTTAGCGTCATATAAAGCAAGCCGATTAATGTACAATAAACCTTTTATAGTGTGTGATAGATTTAACACCATATATCTGCAGCTGACAATAATAGGGAGATCTATTTACGGTCTCCATTGTCCACAAAAACACAGGCAAAATGGCCGCCGGACTATGCAATACAAACAATGGGGAGAATTGTTTACGGTCTCCATTGTCCACAAAAACATAGGCAAAATGGCCGCCGGTCTCCATTGTCCACAAAAACACAGGCAAAATGGCCGCCGGACTATGCAATACAAATATACAGAGACAGGTAACTTGAACTACTGTCTACAAATAGCTCAGGCAAAATGGCCACCAGTAGTCCCACTGCTATTAACACAGGAAGTCGGACTTCTGTCTGCAATATAAACAAAATGGCCGCGGACGAACTTCCGGTCCGCGGGAAAATGGATGCCAATTGAAAATTTAACAAGGGGACACCACACACACTATATAAGGATGGGAAGACACAACACAGGTCACGCTCCCGTAGACGTCCTAACGACGAAACGCGTAGGGCGTGGCCTAATCTGTGCTTCCCAAACATCACCTCCTGTACCAGCGCTGAAGGATATTTATGACGGTTTTGACGTTTTTACCATTTCGCTTGATTTTTACTGTAAAAGTGTGAGTACCCTTTCATTTTGTGTAATAAAACTTTTTTAAAGCAATTTTACGCTATGGGCACTCCCTCTCTCTTTATATATGATATACCACGATCCTGAGCCCGCCAGCGATCGCTGTACAGTGGCGATAAAACTGTAACTGCCTACTACCCCCGCAGGGGTGAAGTGATCTGGTGAGTGGCTGCACTTTCAGAGCAAAGAGATATTATAAGTGAAGGATTATCACCACAGCACAAGAATATGGCACAAGAGACTCACTAAAGAATCTTGAAGCACGTTTGCACTTTATCTTGTCACTGTTGCCTTTTGGATTGCACCAGCACATTTGCACTTTATCTTGTTATTGTAATTTTCCTTAGGAACAGACTTCCTACACCCCCTCCCCACCTCCCTATCTCACTCCCTTCTCCCTCCCCCCCCCCCCCTTTTCCTTCCCCCTCCTTTCTTCCCTCCCTAGCAATATTACATATGTAAGCATTTAAGTTATGTCTATGTATCACCTATGATTGCACAATATTGTAGCAGAATATTTAATTGACACATGCACGGTATACTTGGGAATCCATATTGTTAATTTGTATTTAATATTTGATATATGCACGGTGCACCTAAGAATTTATTTTAATCTAGTAACCTATATGGAGGTAGGAAACTAAATAGGAACAGCGCCAAACCCTTCTATCATTTCTAATGATTCAGAATTTGCCACAGTGTACTGCCTCCTAACTAATCCCATCCCCCCACCACTGTCATTCATCCCATCAACACCCCAGCATTGCCACTGATCACACTCCCCTCCCCCAACATTGCCACTGATCCCAGGAGTCCTAGGATTCCTAGGAGTTTTCTGTCTATTGATGGGTCCCACCACCTCCCCAGTCCATGGTGTGCAGGCAGTGAGGAGATGATGTGCTGTAACCTTTAGCAACCAATCAGTGAGCAGTAATGCTGTGCACTAACCTCTTGCAACCAAGTATTTGTTGTAAGGATATGCAGTAACCTCTAGGAACCAATCAGTGAGAAGTAATAATGTGCAGTAACCTCTAGAAACCAATTTGTGAGTGGTATAGATGTCCAGTAACCTCTAGCAATCAATCAGTGAGCAGTATTGATGTAAAGTAATCTCTAGCAACCAATCAACAAGCAGAAGTCATGTGTTGTAACCTCTAGAAAAGAAACAGTGAGTTATAATGTGTGCTGTAACCTTTACCAGCCAGTCAGTGAGTGGTAATGATACACTGTAACCTCTGGCAACCAATCGCAATCGCTGCCTGATTTGATTCAGTAAATTGATTTTGAGTCTAGCTGCTATTTATTGTATGTCTCAGAGCAGGTGGAGAGTGAAATTGCATGGAAGAGGGGCCCAAGAAAATGTTTGCCCAGGATCCAGTCAATATTAAAGACGGCCTTGCCAACACCATGTTTCACTGTGGGAATGGCGTGTTCAGGGTGATGTGCAGTGTTAGTTTTCCGATACACATAGCGTTTTGCTTTTAGACCAAAAAGTTCAATTTTGGTCTCATCTGCCCAGAGCACCTTCTCCACGTTTGCTGTGTCGCCCACATGGCTTCTCGCAAACTGCAAATGGGACTTCTTATGGCTTTCTTTCAACAATGGCTTTCTTCTTGCCATTCTTCCATAAAGGCCAGATTTGTGGAGTGCACGACTAATAGTTGTCCTGTGGACAGATTTTCCCATCTGAGCTGTGGATCTCTGCAGCTCCTCCAGAGTTACCATGGGCCTCTTAGCTGCTTCTCTGATTAATGCTCTCCTTGTCCAGATTGTCAGTTTAGGTGGAAGCCATGTCCTGGTAGGTTTGCAGTTGTGCCATACTCTTTCAATTTTCGGATGACGGATTGAACAGTACTCTGTGAGATGTTCAAAGCTTGGGATATTTTTTTTTTTATAATCTAACCCTGCTTTAAACTTTTCCACAACTTTATCTGGTGTCTGGTGTGTTCCTTGGCCTTCATGATGCTGTTTGTTCACTAAGATTTCTAACAAACCGCTGAGGGCTTCACAGAACTGGTGGACTCTATTTATTAATTTGGTGACTTATGAAGGCAATTGGTTCCACTAGATTTAGGGGTGTCAGAGTAAAGGGGGCTAAATACAAATGCACACCACACAACACTTTTCAGATATTTATTTGTAAAAGATTTTGAAAACCTTTTATCATTCTCCTTCCACTTCACAATTATGTTCTACTTTGTGTTGATCTCTCACATACAATCCCAATAAAATACATTTAAGTTTTTGGTTGAAACATGACAAAACGTGGAAAATTTCAAGAGGTATGAATATTTTTTCAAGGCACTGTAAATGTATCTATTGTTGCAGTTCTTTTGATGGCCTCCCAGACTGGGATCCCTTTCGAGAACCTTTTCAATAAGCACTATTCAATGCATTTTATGTTGGTTGCCAATTGTCTTTTTTTGATAAATGTTTAAACATTTACTTCAATAAACACAGGGGCCAAATATCGGGTGGCATGGGCTGGTTTAATAGAAAACCGGTCCAACAGAAACCGGCTGTTTGGTCTACCGATTGGCACCTCACCAGTGCACTGACCAGTGTTTTTTGGCAGGGGGGCGTCCCCCTGTCAGAACACAATAGCTCAGCTAGCTCAGATGTACTAACATCGGATAGTTAGTACAGCGGCTCATCCCAAGCGCTTCAGTTTTTTTTTGTTCAGCCCGCTGGGTTGAAGGGAAAAAAAAATAAAAATGTGTACCAGTCTTAACCATTTGCCTACTGGGCACTTTTACATCCTTCCTTCCAAGGCCAAGTTTCAGCTTTCAGCACTGTCGCACTTTGAATGACAATTGTGCGGCCATTCAACACTGTACCCAAACAAAATTTTTATATTTTTTTCACACAAATAGAGCTTTCTATTAGTGGTATTTAATCACCATTGGGTTTTTAAGCTTTGTTAAATAAATGAAAAAAGACCGAAAAAAAAAAAAAAAAAAAAAAAAAACTTTTTCATAGTTATAAAATTTTACAAACAGGTACTGATAGGCACTTATAGGCAGCACTGGTAGGTTGCACTGGTAGGCGGCACTAATGGGTGACACTGATGAGGAGGCATTAATGGGCACTGATTGGCAGCACTGGTGGGCACTGTTGGGACTGCGCTGATAATCAGGACACTGATAATCAGTGCCCTGATTACCAGTGTAGATTTTTTCACAGAAGTCGGTTATCAGTAGGGATGGGCCGAACGGACCCCTGTTCGGTTCGCACCAGAACTTTCCGTGAAAATTCGGACCTGAATAACGAACCCCATTAAAGTCAATGGGACCCGAACGTCAAAAATCAAAAGTGCCCATTTTGAAGGCATATATGCAAGTAATTGGGCATACATTGGTTATAGGGGTCCGGGTCCTGCCCTGGGGGACATGTATCATTAAAAAAAAAAGTTTGTGAAAAGCGTAATTTTTAAATGAGCAGTGATTTTTTGATTCTTAAAGCAAAAGCATAAAAATGAAAAATTCCTTCCAATATAGTGCCTGGGGGTTCCCACATGACCGGACTTTCCGGCAGACTAGGTCCGATGGTCTTCCCGACGGACCTCCGGCGGACTTCCGACGGACTTTCTGAATGGACGGACTTGCCTACACACGACTGATGGACTTTGCGGACTTTCCAAATGGACAGACTTGCCCACACATGGACAAATCCGTTCATTTTGAACGTGACTCGGGTAAGACGGGACTAGAAAAGGAAGGCAATCTCGCCGCTTTTATTGGCGAGATTGGCACCTTGCGGGCCCCGTCACAGGGTATAACAGGGCCTTAGGTCTGGTATGGATTTTATGGGGAACCCCCCCACAATCCACACCAGACCCTTATCAGAGCACCCAGCCCGGCCGGTCAGGAAAGGGGGTGGGGACGAGCGAGCGCCCCCCCTCCTGAGCCGTACCAGGCCGCATGCCATCAACATGGGGGGGTGGTTGCTTTGGGGGAGGGGGGCGCCCTGCGGCCCCCCACCCCAAAGCACCTTGTTCCCATATTGAGGACAAGGGCCTCTTCCCGACAACCCTGGCCGTTGGTTGTCGGTGGTCTGCGGGCGAGGGGCTTATCGGAATCTGGGAGCCCCCACATCTCGGCCCCCCACTCTATGTGAATGAGTATGGGGTACATCATACCCCTACCCATTCGCCTAGGGAAAAAAGCGTCAATAAAAAAACACAGTACACAGGTTTTTAAAGTAATTTATTAGGCAGCTCTGGGGGTCTTCTTCCGACTTCAGGGGTCTTCTTCCGACTTCTCCTCTCTCTCTGGCCTCTTCTCCCGGTGTTCGGCCTCTTCTCCCGGTGTCCGGTTCTTCTGCTGGGCTCCTCTGCTATCTTCTGCCGCTCTTCTGCGTCGTCTTCTTCCCTCTTCTCTTCTTCCGATGTTGACACAACACTCTCTCCCGCTGTAATGCTGTGTGGTTGGTGCGTAATGACTTATATAGGCATGGGGCGGGGTCACTGGGTGATGTCATCCGGTGACCCCGCCCCTTAAGACGTCATTCCCGGGGCATGCTGGGACTGCTATCTGCCATAACTCTGGTATCCTCTTCAGTGAGCAGTTCGGTTTCAGATAAAAGTGGTCTCTGTGGCGGATTCGCCGTGGACCACTTTTATCGGCAGTGGGAGAGGGGCCCCCCCTCCACAATCCGGTGCCCCCCGCCGCTTACCAGAGATGTCGGCAGCGGCGGAGGCAATCGGATCCTTCCTGCAGGGCCGTCTTTAGCGCAGGGCAAACGGGGCACTTGCCCTGGGCCCAATCTTTGTTGGGGGGCCCGCGCTAGCCGTGAGTTTGGGCCCCGATGACAGCTTTGCAGAGCGCACAGAGGACATGGGAGGATGTATTCCTCGCTAGCCAGCTGAGAGGGGGCGGGGCCGGGAGCTCCACTGACGCTCTGACCCCGCCCACGTGCAGCCTGTGTACTCGGAAAAGAGCTTCTGTAGTGAGAGCCAGTGATCGGAGTGGGAGGGTCAGTGGAGCTTTCGGCCCCGCCCCCTCTATAGTGGCTGGTGAATACAGAGGTCCGGGGGCGGGGCCGGGAGCTCCAATGACACTCCCACTCCGATCACTGGCTCTCACTACAGGCGCTCTATGCCCAGTACACAGGCTGCACGTGGGCGGGGTCAGAGCGTCAGTGGAGCTCCCGGCCCCGCCCCCTCTCACCTGGCTAGCGAGGAATACATCCTCCCATGTCCTCTGTGCGCTCTGCAAAGCTGTCATCGGGGCGACAATTCACGGTTGACGTGGGCCCCCCAACAAAGCATCAGTGGAGCTCCCAGCTGCTTTAGTGAGAGCAGAGAGTGGAAGCCCCGTCCACAGTCCTGAATGTATGTAGTGAGTTTGGCTGGCCAGGTATGTCCTTACAACCATAAAATGCCTGACTATTTAAACCCTGAGCTGTGTTATTTAACTGTACAGCTGTGCATTGCTGAAAGTTCTCTGACCATCCCCTGTATAATGTCCACAGTCTCTGAGTGTCTCCAGTATTTACACAGTCTCTGATTGTCTCCTGCAGTATGTCCGCAGCCTCTGATTGTCTCCTGCAGTATGTCCGCAGTCTCTGATTGTCTCCTGCAGTATGTCCGCAGTCTCTGATTGTCTCCTGCAGTATGTCCGCAGTCTCTGATTGCCTACTGCAGTATGTCCGCAGTCTCTGATTGCCTCCTGCAGTATGTCCGCAGCCTCTGATTGTCTCCTGCAGTATGTCCGCAGTCTCTGATTGTCTCCTGCAGTATGTCCGCAGTCTCTGATTGTCTCCTGCAGTATGTCCGCAGTCTCTGATTGCCTACTGCAGTATGTCCGCAGTCTCTGATTGCCTCCTGCAGTATGTCTGCAGTCTCTGATTGTCTCCTGCAGTATGTCCACAGTCTCTGAGTGTCTCCTGCAGTATTTACACAGTCTCTGAGTGTCTCCTGCAGTATGTCCACAGTCTCTGAGTGTCTCCAGTATTTACACAGTCTCTGATTGTCTCCTGCAGTATGTCCACAGTCTCTGATTGTCTCCTGCAGTATTTACACAGTCTCTGATTGTCTCCTTGTCTCCTGCAGTATGTCCGCAGTCTCTGATTGTCTCCTGCAGTATGTCCGCAGCCTCTGAGTGTCTCCTGCAGTATGTCCGCAGCCTCTGAGTGTCTCCTGCAGTATGTCCGCAGCCTCTGGTAATCTCCTGCAGTATGTCCACAGTCTCTGGTAATCTCCTGCAGTATGTCCGCAGTCTCTGATTGTCTCCTGCAGTATGTACGCGGTCTCTGATTGTCTCCTGCCGTATGTCCGCAGTCTCTGGTAATCTCCTGCAGTATGTCCGCAGTCTCTGATTGTCTCCTGCAGTATGTCCGCAGTCTCTGATAGTCTCCTGCAGTATGTCCGCAGTCTCTGATAGTCTCCTGCAGTATGTCCGCAGTCTCTGATTCTCTCCTGCAGTATACCCGCAGTCTCTGATTGTCTCCTGCAGTATGTCCGCAGTCTCTGGTAATCTCCTGCAGTATGTCCGCAGTCTCTGATTCTCTCCTGCAGTATACCCGCAGTCTCTGAACCTCTCCTGTAGTATGTATATTAATGTGCCCCTTTACTTGCTCAATTATTTGGGATTGCTCCACTGCTCAGTGAGAGGTAATGATGTGCATTGAATCTCTAGCAACCAATCAGCAAACAGTAGTGATCTGCTTTAATCTCTAGCAACCAATCAGTAAGTGCTAATGATGTGCTGTAACCCCTAGCAACCAATTAGTGAGCGCTAATAATGTACATCAACCTCTAGCAACCAATCGGCAAGCAGAAATTATGTGTTGTAACCTCTAGAAACCAGCCATTGAGCAGTAATGATAGGCTGTAACATCTGGCAAACAATTGCAATCGCTGCGTGATCTGCTGCAGTAAACTGATTTTAAGTTTACCTGCTATTTTTTGTATGTCTCAGAATGGAGGGGGGGCCCCAAGAAAATGTTTGCCCAGGGCCCAATCAAAATTAAAGACGGCCCTGCTTTCCTGTGGTCTGACATGGAGACGAGTGAGGGGAAGATGGCCCCCAACCCATCTACCATATCATTGCAGGGCAGAAGCGACGTCAAAACGTCACTTTCGCCCATAGCTCTTAAAGGGACTTTTTGTTTTTTTTTTCATTTTTTTAAATGACAATTTTTTTTTTATATTGCATTTTAGTGTAAATAGTGGTCTTTTTGACCACAGATCTCATATTTAAGAGGTCCTGTCATGCTTTTTTTTCTATTACAAGGGATGTTTACATTCATTGTAATAGGAACAAAAGGGACATATTTTTTTTAAAACCGTGTAAAAATAAAAAACAAAAGGTAAAATAAATAAGAATAATCATTTTTTTTTTAAAATGCACCCCGTCCCGACAAGTTCATATGCAGAAGCGAACGGATACGTGAGCAGCGCCCACATATGAAAACGGTGTTCAAACCACACATGGGAGGTATTGCCGCGATCGGTAGCGCGAGAGCAATAATTCTAGTCCTAGACCTCCTCTGTAAAATAAAGCATGCAACCTGTAGAATTTTTTAAACGTCGCCTATGGAGATTTTTAAGGATAAAAGTTTCTCGCTATTCCACGAGCGGGTGCAATTTTGAAGCGTGACATGTTGGGTATTAATTTACTCGGTGTAACATTATCTTTCACAATATGAAAAAATTGGGCTAACTTTACTGTTGTCTTATTTTTTAATTAAAAAAAGTGTATTTTTTCCAAAAAAAGTGCGCTTGTAAGACCACTGCACAAATACTGTGTAACAGAAAATATTGCAACGACCGCCATTTTATTCTCTAGGGTGTTAGAAAAAAAAAGTATACTGTTTGGGGGTTCATCTCAAAAAGAGGCTCAGTCCTTAATGTGCCCATGAAACCTATACCAAAAACATTCTTCCAGATGAAATGATTGAACACCCTCAAAGCTAGGCAGCCTCAAAGTACTGCAGAGATTCCACATCCTAAAAAGACTTAATCAGTGACATCGGCATCAGGGGCTTCATAGCTGGTAATCCAGGACTGATTCGTTTTTTTATAAAAGTCAAACAGTCCACGGAGTCTGTGGACAGACGCATTCTATGATCAGTAACAAAACCTCTTGCAGCACTGAATGCCCGTTCTGAAAGAACGCTGGATGCGGGGCAGCCCAACAATAGCATACTGGACTGTTTTGGCCCCGAGGTAATCGTCCACCATATGATACAGACGCTGCCAATGGGATGTGGAAGCTGACAGCCCTGGGCGACGAGGACTAAAAAATTCTGAAATGCCTCACTTAGACGGAAGCCTTCTCCAACGCTCCTCTTTTGACCAACAGAAGACTCAAAATGACGTTTTCCACCACACTGTAATCTACTGGAGTCAGGAAAAACATTCAATAAAATCCTCTTTAACGTGTCCTCAAGAGATTTTATCTTCTATACTCTCTGTGGGGAAAGGATGAGTTCTGAGACCTTCCCCTTATGACGGTGGTCAAGGAAGGTTGCCAACCAGTAATCATCCTTCTCCTTTATGCCACATATTCTTGGGCCTTTTGCAGGCTTTCAAGCATGAGATTGCCCATGCGCCTCAAATTTGCAGAGGCATGACAAGCAGACTCCTCGGGGTCACTCAGAATGAAACCATCTGGAACTCCCAGCCACGTACTACTCCTAAGGGTCCTGGTGTTGGAAAGCCGTTGCTTACAGATTGGCGCATGTGTTCCTCTTCTTTAAAGCCTATTAAAGCGCCAGAATCCTCCTCCCCTCTCTCCTCCTGTGTGTTCTGTGACATAGGAATGAGAGTGTCTGGATAAAGTGGGCCTTGAGAGGAAAGGAAGTCCTCCTCTTCCTCTTGCTGCTCTGCCTCTAGTGTCCTGTCCATAATGCCACACAGAGTCTGCTCCAGCAGGAACACAACAGGGATTGTGTCACTGATGAATGCACTGTCACTGCTCACCATCCTTGTGGCCCCCTCAAATGGTGACAATACAGTGCATGCATCCTTAATGATCAGCCATTGGCGTGGGGAAAAAAAGCAGAGGCCATGTGCCAAGTAGGGATGAGCTTCGACTCGAACATCGCCTGTTCAACCGTTCGTCGAATTGCGAACATTATGGGATCATTTGTGCCAAATTCTGGTGCCGCGTCACAACCCATAATTCACTGCTGCATCACAGTGCATTGCTGGCTGATGATTGGCCAAGCCACTATGACCCGCATGCTTGGCCAATCACAGCGCCATCTGTACAGAGAGCCGTAATTGGCCAAAGCCAGGGTGGCTTTGACCAATTATGGCTCAGGGGGTTTAGTACAGGCCCCACACTATATAAGGCCACCTGTGTGGCGGCCTTGTGTAGTGTGTTGCGGCGGAGAAAGATAGACAGAGAGGCAGTGTCATTTGATTTAAGCTAGATAGAGTAGGCAGGCGAGTCAGTTAGCTGCACTTACAGTGTATTGTGTATATATATGCATCCTAGGTGATATATATATATATATATATATATATATATATATATATATACACTGTATTCAGTTAGTGTACTGTGTCCTTTGCACAGTGCGCACCTAAAGCTACCTGAAGAAAATTGTTGGTGTTTTTCTGATCCTATTAGTACCACAGGCAGGCAGCAACAGTATTTACAGTTAGTGTACTGTGTCCTCTGCCCAGTGTGCACCTAAAGCTACCTGAAGAAAATTGCTGGTGTTCTTCTGATCCTATTAGTACCACAGGCAGGCAGCTGCAGTATTTACAGTTAGTGCACTGTGTCCTCTGCACAGTGTGCACCTAAAGCTACCTGAAGAAAATTGCTGGTGTTCTTCTGATCCTATTAGTACCACAGGCAGGCAGCTACAGTATTTACAGTTAGTGTACTGTGTCCTCTGCACAGTGTGCACCGAAAGCTACCTGAAGAAAATTGCTGGTGTTCTTCTGATCCTATTAGTACCACAGGCAGGCAGCTACAGTATTTATAGTTAGTGTACTGTGTCCTCTGCACAGTGTGCACCTAAAGCTACCTGAAGAAAATTGCTGGTGTTCTTCTGATCCTATTAGTACCATCGGCAGGCAGCTACAGTATTTACAGTTAGTGTACTGTGTCCTCTGCACAGTGTGCACCTAAAGCTACCCGAAGAAAATTGCTGGTGTTCTTCTGATCCTATTAGTACCATAGGCAGGCAGCTACAGTATTTACAGTTAGTGTACTGTGTCCTCTGCACAGTGTGCACCTAAAGCTACCTGAAGACAATTGCTGTTGTTCTGATCCTATTAATACCACAGGCAGGCAGCTGCAGTATTTACAGTTAGTGTACTGTGTCCTCTGCACAGTGTGCACTTAAAGCTACCTGAAGACAATTGCTGGTGTTCTTCTGATCCTTTTAGTACCACAGGCAGGCAGCTGCAGTATTTACAGTTAGTGCACTGTGTCCTCTGCACAGTGTGCACCTAAAGCTACCTGAAGACAATTGCTGTTGTTCTGATCCTATTAATACCACAGGCAGGCAGCTGCAGTATTTACATTTAGTGTACTGTGTCCTCTGCACAGTGTGCACCTAAAGCTACCTCAAGACAATTGCTGATGTTCTCATACTAATACTAACCCTGAGCCTGGGTGAGAGAGGATGAGGAGGATGAGGCAGGCAGTTGATTCTGCTAGCTGCAGTATCAGTATATATATACATCACAGCTTTGTGCAGCTACATCTCACTGCAGGCCATTAGTATGTCTGGAAGGCCAACAAGGAGAGGCAGACAGTCACAAGCCAATAAAAGAGGGCAAGCAGGCTCTGTGTCTAGAGACAACAGTGCTGGTCATGGAGATGGTGCATCCTCATCAGCACGTGGCCGTGGGACGCGCTTGTCCTTTTTTTCAGCAGCTGGCCGTGTTGAGCCGCAACATGCCGAAGACTTGGTAGAGTGGATGACCAAGCCATCCTTATCCTCCTCATCCTCTCTCACCCAGGCTCAGGGTACTTTGTCTAGCAAAGCAGCTGCCAACGCGGCCTCTTCCCTTGGCTCAATGGCATCAGTCACTCCTTCCCTAGCCCCACCATGTCCTCCTGAGGAGTCCTCGAGCTGTTTGACCACAGTGTTGGGTACATGCTTCAGGAGGATGCCCAGCATTTTGAAGGCTCCGATGATGGTAGTCAGCTAGAGGAAGGCAGTAACGTGAGCCCAGAGAGAGGGGGTGCCCAAGAAGGACAGCAATCTGGCAGTCATGTTCCCCCAGCTGCAGCATACTGCCAGGTTTGCTCCAGTGATGAGCAGAAAGGGATGATGAGGTCACTGACTCCACGTGGGTGCCTGATAGGAGAGAGGAGGAGGAGGAGGCACATCTCCAATGAGGCAGGATGCCCTCCAGGGGCCAGCTTAAGGGCAGCACACTGACTACATGACACTGCAGAGCTCAGCATGTGCAGGACGCTGCTGTATCGGCGCGTTATTCCAAAAGTTCTTTGGTGTGGGCCTTTTTTGAGATGAGTGCATCAGATCCCACCGCTGCTATATGCAACATATGTCTCAAGCGTATCTCGCGTGGCCAAAACATCACCTGCTTGGGCACCACATGCTTGACCAGACATATGTCGACCTGCCATGCAGTTCGTTGGCAAACGTACCTAAAAGACCCACACCAAAGAACAAAGCGGACCTCTCCTTGCTCCTCATCAGCTGGGATCTCCAACCCCACTATACCTTCAGTCCTCTCTGAAACCTGCACTGAGAGGAATGAAGGTGTAGAATTAGGTGTGTTACAGCCAAGTACTTGCGGGCAATCTGCTATCGGTACACAGACGTCAGATCGTACCAGGAAAATTTCCCTGCCCCAGCTGCTGCACCGACGAAAGAAGTTCGCTCCCAGCCATCCACATGCCCAGTGGTTGAATGCTAGCTTGGCTAAATTCAACTTCAACTGCTGCCTTTTCAGTTGGTAGACTCTGCCCCCTTCCATGAGTTTGTGGAATGTGCAGTTCCTCAGTGGCAGGTTCCCAAATGCCACTTTTTCTCACGGAAGGCGATTCCGGCTCTCTACCGGCATGTGGAAGGCAATGTCTTGGCCTCGCTGGACAGCGGTAAGGGGCATATTACCGCTGACTCATGGTCCAGCAGGCATGGACAGGGACCTTACCTATCTTTCACCGTGCACTGTGTGACTCTTCTGGCAGCTGGGAAGGATGCAGGACAGGGTGCAGTAGTGTTGGAGGTTGTTCCACCACCACGACTCCAAAATTCTACTAGTGGTGATTCTGCCACACCTCTCCCTCCACCTCCTCCTCTTCTTCTTGCTCCATGGCCTCTTCCTGTGCGATGCGGTGCTTGAGCTGGTGTGCTTGGGGGACAGGAGCCACACTGGGGCAGAGATTCTGTCAGCTCTGCAAGGGCAGGTTCAGAGGTGGTTGATGCCATACCAGCTTAAGCCAAGTATGGTGGTTTGCGACAATGGCACCAACCTCCTCTCTGCCCTCCGACAGGGACAACTGACCCATGTGCCCTGTTTGGCTCACGTCCTTAACTTGGTGGTGCAGCGGTTCTTGGGCAGGTACCTGGGCTTACAGGATGTCCTGAGGCAGGCCAGGAAAGTCTGTGTGCATTTCCGCAGGTCATATAATGCCAGTGCATGGCTGGCTGACCTCCAAAAGGAATTTAACCTGTCCAAGAACCGCCTAATCTGTGACATGCCCACCAGGTGTAACTCAATGTTGGCCATGCTGCAGCGTCTGCACATGCAGCAGAGGGCTATCAATGAGTACCTATGCGACTATGGCACCAGGACAGGGTCAGGGGAGCTTGGTTTTTGTTCCCCATGCCAGTAAATTAAACCAGGGGAAGGGTAAAGGGAAAAGGAACAAGGAGCATTAAGGAGTGGTCAAATTTGGGTGACCACAAAGTTCATAATAAACTGATGCTGTAACCATAATAATGCGAAAAAAACAAAGAGCACCCAGTACTAGTGTCTGGGTAAGGGGTTACTAAAGCAAAGCTATCTAATAATCAATCATTAATTGGCGGAGTTGCCGGAGGTTGGGTAATTCACTTTATTTGGATAGTTAAAAAACATTAAACGTTAGGCAACACACTTAATTAAAATGTTAGTAAGTTAAACGCAGTAGGACCAAAAAAGGCCCTATTACTGCGATAATGGTTTAGTGATAAACCTGACACTACAAACAAAGAAACACACTAAACAAAACAAAAACAATACATACAACGGATGACCACGCCCGGGCGCCGTAAGGATTTTGCTGGTAGCCGGCTGGTAACAAGTAATCAATTAATGTAACCCGTTAGGTATCTATTATTATGATACTAGTGTTCGCAATTGGCCAAAAAATACCAGTCAGCAGCGAGAAAAATCCTTTTGAGGATGGGTGGGAATAGTGGTGGGGGAACAGGATGAGTGGTTATTAGGTACTACCAGCTTCACGGGAAGTGCTAAGCACTGGAATTACAGAGCTGTGGATAAAAATTAAAAAGCAGTAGTAGTCCACATATGGTGATCAAATCCTGGGGATGTTGATGAGAGGCTTGTTGTAAAAGAAGCGGTAAAGGAGTGGTTGGCCTTTGAGCAGTTTAGGTAAAAGTCATTAATATTGACATAGTGGGTATAGAGTATTCTCAAAATATGTAAAGATATGAAATCTACCAGACTTGGCTCAGGTGAATGAAGGTATTAAACTTTACCATTTGTTGCATCAGTTGTCCTCTAAGATCCACTCAGGATTGTTCGTTCACAAGTACTGTCCACCTGGTGAGAAGGAGAGCTGGTAAAGAGATGTGGCTCCGATACAGACAGCATCAGCTGGAGGGACAGTGGGATCGTAAATTGTAAAGCCGCGGTCACTACCTCCTAGTCAGATCGCTGTTAAGGTAGCCACCTACTGATGAAAGTCCACCGGCTCCTAGTATTCCTCCTGGGGGCTTGAGTCCATCACCAGTTGGTAGGAGAAATCAGATAAACACGGATGCCGGGTTAGCATCAGAGGGATGGGCTGGTCGGAGCAGTCAGCTGTCAGCAGCTACCTGACGCTTCGTCTCATCTCCTGATCTCACACACACTCACTATGCCCGGCGCCCGCGGCGTGTCGGCGTTGATGACGTCAACGCGTTTCGCTATGCCGATAGCGTAGCTTCTTCTCGGACGACTGCGGGGCTGGTGAGGACGCTCCTCTTGTATCGTCGGCTGCGATCAATCACCGCCCTGTTGCTAAGGTTTTGACACAAGTGAATCTCAATCACATTTGTGTGTTGCTTGTCAGGAGAATTTCATATGTTGTTTGTTTGGGGGATAATAAATGGAATAAACTGTAAGAGTAAGAGTTTTTTTCTAATTTTGATGGTTCATTGAAACAGCTATATATTTCAAATAGTTACAAGTACCTAACCTGATATGATATCATAAAAGGAAGGAGAACAAGAGGAGAAGGGGAACACAACAAAAAACGGACATACTAATAAGACTAGAATTAGGTTAATGATGCCGCATATTAAATGAGAAGGGATAGTAAATACTAGTACTAGTATAGGGCTTCCTAAGTGTTAGCAGGTGACTGTACTTTGGTATTTGCGGCCATGTCAGTGTTTTGTTCATGTGTAGTGTTAATACACTTACATGGATGGAGTGATAACACCAAATATAATGCGGAATTGTTGTTTAGGTGGGTAGGAAGGGCTGAAAGTTTAGTTCAGTGTTTAGCCCTGCCGGAACTAGCGACTTTAGGCGGTATACCCACCATTTTTCTTTTTGAAGTAATATGCGATCGAAATCGCCACGTCTAGGGGGTAATTTCAGGGCATAAATGCCTTTTACCGTCATCCCACGCGAATTGCTCCCATGGAATTTAGCAAAGTGCTTTGCCAAGGGTTTCTCTGGGATTTTTGTTTTGTCATTAATTTCTCGCAGATGTTCCCCAATGCGAATTTTTAGTTGTCTTTTTGTTTTTCCAATGTAAATTTTAGGGCATGGGCATGTAATCATGTAGATTAATCGTGATGTAGAACAATTGATTAGATCATGAATTTTGAATGATCCCTTTCCATACGCGTCAGTAAAGGTGGAAGTTCTGTGTACATAGGGGCAAATTTGGCACCTATTACACGGATACATACCAATAGTTCGCGGATAGTCGGACAGCCATGAATTTTCAGGTTTTCGCGTAAACTCTGACTGTATCAGCATGTCCCCTAGATTTTTGGCCCGTCGGGCAACCATCTGGGGAGAGGTACCAACTATCGTGCCCAAACCCGGTGAATTAGTGAGCAAACCCCAGTGTTTCTCTAGAATGGACCGAATGTCATTCCATTGAGAGCCGAAGGTGGTAATTAATCTAACTGGGTCGTCTGTTTTTGGTTTAGGTAAGTCCGAGTTGTGAGTTGACTCGGTTAGGAGTAGGCTTTGACGGTTCCGAGTCGACGCCTTCCGCCTAGCTCGCTTAATTTGACGATGTGAATAGCCCCGCTCTCTAAAGCGTGTATAGAGATCCTGGCTTTCCTTTCGGTAGTCACTGGCTTTTGAACAGTTTCGTTTAAGGCGTAGAAATTGACCGACCGGAATACCATTTTTTACCCAGTGGGGATGATGGCTGGTGGCACACAGAAAGGTATTTGCCGCCGTTTCTTTGCGGAAAGTTGAAGTATGAAGTTGTCCATTCTCAAAATGAATTTGCAGATCAAGAAAGGACAATTTCTTTTGGCTGAAGGAATATGTTAAGTGTATATTGAATGTGTTATCATTCAGCTTGTTGATAAACTCCAGCATTTTGGTCTGAGTGCCCCGCCAAATCATGAAAATATCATCGATGTACCGTAACCAGGCGTGAACGTGGTCACGGTACATCGACGAAGGAAAAACCATCATCTCCTCCCAGAAGCTCAGGTGAAGGCACGCGTATGAAGGTGCCCAAGCTGCTCCCATAGACGTGCCTCGAATTTGCTGATAATAGACCGCCAGAAATTGAAAGTAATTATTCCCCAACATAAATCTTAGGAGGTCAACCAGAAATTCATTTTGTGGTCCTGATTGGGGGTAAAGGGTATTCAGAAAGGTCTCAACTGCTCTGATCCCATGCTCATGGGGTATTGAGGTATATAATGACTCGACGTCAATGCCGACGAGCCATATTTCACCCAGCTGGTCAAGATTTTGAAATTCCATTAGTTTGGCCAAGACATGGCGTGTGTCTTGTACAAAGGATTTTTGGCCAGTGACCATGTCCTTCAACAGGAGGTCAAGATACCTACCAACACGTTCAAAGGGGCCTTGACAGGCTGATACTATCGGTCTTCCCGGTGGATCTTTCAGGTTTTTGTGCAGTTTGGGGATTACGTAAAAGGTAGGTGTGTTGAACTCCTGAACGGAAAGATACTGATATTCACGCATGGTCAATAGTCCCTCGTCCCTGGCAAAAGTGAGTATCCGATTAAGTTCTTGAATTAACATAGGAAAAGGATTGTGGTCCAATCTACAATAGGTGGTATTATCATTTAGTAATTTCTTTGCCATTTTTTCATAATGTGTGTCATCCAAGATGACCACATTGCCCCCTTTATCGCTGTTTTTAATGACTATGTTTTTCCTCTTTTTAAGGTCATCGAGGGCGATTCTTTCGCCTTCGGTTAAGTTATCCATGCCTCTTTTGTTCCAATTTACTTTCTCGAGATCGGTTTGAACCATCTCAAGGAAGAGGCTTAACCACTTATGTTTGGACAGAGGGGGCATTTTTTGTGATTTGATTTTTAAATCAACCTTTCGTTTGGTTAATGTATTGACCTCATCGCTATATCCTAGATTTTCATCTAGTAAAGAGTTTAAAATATCCAGAACTTGTTGATCATCTGAATCAACAATGGGATTGGAGGTCGCACCTTTGCCGTCATATAGGGACCGTAAAAAGACCTTTCTCAAAAATAGAGAAATGTCCTTATATACGGTAAACTCATCCATGGTGGATGTCGGTGAAAAGGACATACCCTTCGTGAGGAGACTAAGGTGATCCGGACTGAAATTATGGCTGGATAAATTGACCACCTTCAGGTCATTTGGCTCATATTGTGAACTCTGAGGGGGTTGCATGATTAATGTCTTTTTTGACTTCTCGTGTATGTGCGGTCGCCTGATGCTTTGATCTGTTTTTGTTTCTGAGAGCTTGTTTTGTTTTTTTGTGTCGGAGGCGGGGTTTGTAGGGTATTTGACTCCGCCCCCCTTTGTTCTAAAAAAGTGACTGACCTTGTTGTTTCGTCGTCAGAATCAGTATGTGATTTATCTCGACGTTGTTTGGATTGTTGGCGTTGGCCCCTCCCTCTAGATCGACTACGGCCACGCCGTATAGTCAGATCAAATATCTCATCTTTTTCGAAATCTGAGATATCCCGTTTAAATTTACTTTGTTTTGTTATTTTAAGATTTAATTGGGTCTTTTCTATGTCTTTTTTGAGAGTGTCGTTTTGTTTGATAAATTCGTCAAGATGTTTAAATGCCTCCAATCCTCGAGCACTTTCCTCTATTTGGGCCTGGATTTCTATCAACTGTGCCTTTTCTTCTTCAACTATGAGCCCCATCACAGCCATGCCGTGGTTGATACATAGTTCTTTCCATTTGGGTAGAAAACTTTCAGTATGTAGGTGTTCCGCTGGTATAGTTCGATCGCGTAATCCCCTTGGGACAATCCTGTGTGCTATATATGTTTCTAGTGAGGTTACGTCCCATTTTCTATTCAAGTGTTTTATTAGCAGTTTTTTGTGTTCCTTGAATTTATTTCTGATCTCATCCTCTTGTTTGGTGACTTGTGGGGTGTCACTCTGAAAAGCTGTTTTAATCTCAAGGTCTATTTCCTCCCCTAGCATAAATGCCATTACCTTTTAAATTAAAGACACTTTTTTTGGGGTTTATAAAAAGCTGGATAATTAATAATTAAGCACACAAACAACGTAAATAAGTACTAATAATGCTTCTCGTTAGAGGTGACCATCAGAAGAGTCACAATAGTCAGTAAATTAAACCAGGGGAAGGGTAAAGGGAAAAGGAACAAGGAGCATTAAGGAGTGGTCAAATTTGGGTGACCACAAAGTTCATAATAAACTGATGCTGTAACCATAATAATGCGAAAAAAACAAAGAGCACCCAGTACTAGTGTCTGGGTAAGGGGTTACTAAAGCAAAGCTATCTAATAATCAATCATTAATTGGCGGAGTTGCCGGAGGTTGGGTAATTCACTTTATTTGGATAGTTAAAAAACATTAAACGTTAGGCAACACACTTAATTAAAATGTTAGTAAGTTAAACGCAGTAGGACCAAAAAAGGCCCTATTACTGCGATAATGGTTTAGTGATAAACCTGACACTACAAACAAAGAAACACACTAAACAAAACAAAAACAATACATACAACGGATGACCACGCCCGGGCGCCGTAAGGATTTTGCTGGTAGCCGGCTGGTAACAAGTAATCAATTAATGTAACCCGTTAGGTATCTATTATTATGATACTAGTGTTCGCAATTGGCCAAAAAATACCAGTCAGCAGCGAGAAAAATCCTTTTGAGGATGGGTGGGAATAGTGGTGGGGGAACAGGATGAGTGGTTATTAGGTACTACCAGCTTCACGGGAAGTGCTAAGCACTGGAATTACAGAGCTGTGGATAAAAATTAAAAAGCAGTAGTAGTCCACATATGGTGATCAAATCCTGGGGATGTTGATGAGAGGCTTGTTGTAAAAGAAGCGGTAAAGGAGTGGTTGGCCTTTGAGCAGTTTAGGTAAAAGTCATTAATATTGACATAGTGGGTATAGAGTATTCTCAAAATATGTAAAGATATGAAATCTACCAGACTTGGCTCAGGTGAATGAAGGTATTAAACTTTACCATTTGTTGCATCAGTTGTCCTCTAAGATCCACTCAGGATTGTTCGTTCACAAGTACTGTCCACCTGGTGAGAAGGAGAGCTGGTAAAGAGATGTGGCTCCGATACAGACAGCATCAGCTGGAGGGACAGTGGGATCGTAAATTGTAAAGCCGCGGTCACTACCTCCTAGTCAGATCGCTGTTAAGGTAGCCACCTACTGATGAAAGTCCACCGGCTCCTAGTATTCCTCCTGGGGGCTTGAGTCCATCACCAGTTGGTAGGAGAAATCAGATAAACGCGGATGCCGGGTTAGCATCAGAGGGATGGGCTGGTCGGAGCAGTCAGCTGTCAGCAGCTACCTGACGCTTCACTTGTGTCAAAACCTTAGCAACAGGGCGGTGATTGATCGCAGCCGACGATACAAGAGGAGCGTCCTCACCAGCCCCGCAGTCGTCCGAGAAGAAGCTACGCTATCGGCATAGCGAAACGCGTTGACGTCATCAACGCCGACACGCCGCGGGCGCCGGGCATAGTGAGTGTGTGTGAGATCAGGAGATGAGACGAAGCGTCAGGTAGCTGCTGACAGCTGACTGCTCCG
Organism: Aquarana catesbeiana; assembly: GCF_042186555.1. Classification (NCBI taxonomy): domain Eukaryota; kingdom Metazoa; phylum Chordata; class Amphibia; order Anura; family Ranidae; genus Aquarana; species Aquarana catesbeiana. The sequence goes on from NC_133333.1 coordinate 41,915,552, forward strand.
ACCAGCCCATCCCTCTGATGCTAACCCGGCATCCGCGTTTATCTGATTTCTCCTACCAACTGGTGATGGACTCAAGCCCCCAGGAGGAATACTAGGAGCCGGTGGACTTTCATCAGTAGGTGGCTACCTTAACAGCGATCTGACTAGGAGGTAGTGACCGCGGCTTTACAATTTACGATCCCACTGTCCCTCCAGCTGATGCTGTCTGTATCGGAGCCACATCTCTTTACCAGCTCTCCTTCTCACCAGGTGGACAGTACTTGTGAACGAACAATCCTGAGTGGATCTTAGAGGACAACTGATGCAACAAATGGTAAAGTTTAATACCTTCATTCACCTGAGCCAAGTCTGGTAGATTTCATATCTTTACATATTTTGAGAATACTCTATACCCACTATGTCAATATTAATGACTTTTACCTAAACTGCTCAAAGGCCAACCACTCCTTTACCGCTTCTTTTACAACAAGCCTCTCATCAACATCCCCAGGATTTGATCACCATATGTGGACTACTACTGCTTTTTAATTTTTATCCACAGCTCTGTAATTCCAGTGCTTAGCACTTCCCGTGAAGCTGGTAGTACCTAATAACCACTCATCCTGTTCCCCCACCACTATTCCCACCCATCCTCAAAAGGATTTTTCTCGCTGCTGACTGGTATTTTTTGGCCAATTGCGAACACTAGTATCATAATAATAGATACCTAACGGGTTACATTAATTGATTACTTGTTACCAGCCGGCTACCAGCAAAATCCTTACGGCGCCCGGGCGTGGTCATCCGTTGTATGTATTGTTTTTGTTTTGTTTAGTGTGTTTCTTTGTTTGTAGTGTCAGGTTTATCACTAAACCATTATCGCAGTAATAGGGCCTTTTTTGGTCCTACTGCGTTTAACTTACTAACATTTTAATTAAGTGTGTTGCCTAACGTTTAATGTTTTTTAACTATCCAAATAAAGTGAATTACCCAACCTCCGGCAACTCCGCCAATTAATGATTGATTATTAGATAGCTTTGCTTTAGTAACCCCTTACCCAGACACTAGTACTGGGTGCTCTTTGTTTTTTTCCCCATGCCAGTAGGCTATGATCAGGGATGCATGCACTGTCCTGTCACCATTTGAGGAGGCCACGAGGATGGTGAGCAGTGACAGTGCATGCATCAGTGACACTGTCCCTCTTGTCCACCTGTTGGAGCACACGCTGCATGGAATAATGGACAGGGCACTTGAGGCAGAATAGAGGGAGGAAGAGGAGGACTTCCTTACCTGTCAAGGCCCCCTTTATCCAGACAGTGTTCCTGCGTGCCCGCCGATCACACAGGAAGAGGACGAGGAGGATTGTGTCAGCATGAAGGTGGAGCCTGGCACTCAGCATCAGCAGCAGTCTTCAAGGGATCATTTACAGTCTGAAGAAACCCATGAACTTGTACGTGGTTGGGAGGAGGTGGCTTCAGATCATGTCGTCCTTAGTGACCCAGAGGACTCTGGACCGAATGCCTCAGAAAACCTACGCTGCATGGCCTCCCTGATCCTGCAAAGCCTGCGGAAGGATCCTCGTATTCATGGTATTAAGGGGAGGGATAATTACTGGCTGGCAACCCTCCTTGATCCACGTTACAAGGGTAAGGTTGCGGACCTTATCTTGCTGTCGCAGAGGGAGCAGAGGATGAAACATCTTCGGGAGGCTTTGCAGAAAGGTTTGTGCAACGCGTTTCCAGAGCCTGGGAGGTTACAATTTCCTGGTCCTCCTGGACAACGTGTTGCTGAGGCTTTGGTCAGTCACAGAAGGAGCAGTGGAGAAGGTGGCCGTCTGACCGATGCGTTCAGACAATTTTTTAGTCCGCAGCCCTAAGGTCTGATCGGTTCCAGCAACCATCGTCAGCGTCTGATTCACATGGTGCAGGATTACCTAGGGGCAAGATCAGACTTAAACACCTTTCCCACTGAAAATCCTCTGGGTTACTGGGTCTTGAGGATGGATCACTGGCCAGAGCTTGCACAGTATGCAATTGAGCTACTGGCCTGTCCTGCATCCAGCGTTCTTTCGGAAAGCACATTCAGTGCTGCTGGAGGCTTTGTAACCGATCACAGGGTGCGCCTGTCCACCGAATCGGTCGATCGGCTGACCTTCATAAAAATGAATCAGTCTTGGATCACCAGCTACCAAGCACCTGATGCTGATGTAACCGATTGATTTTTTTAAAAATGTGAGATCTTTTCAAGACTGCCTATGCTGATGCTGAGTGACTATCCTGTTATGCTGAGTGACAATCCTCTTCCTCCTCAATTTTCATGCTGATAGCTTGTAAGAACATTTTTGGTTCTGGGCACTGCCACCAGTGGCCAAGGCCCAATTTTTCAGCCCCTGTTTAACAGGGGCGTGTGATTATAATTTTTGATGCAATAATTTGCAGCAGGGCTCATTCCTGCGCTCCAACTAGAGTATCTGTGAGGGGTTGCAGTGTTGTGGCACCAGCACCAGTGCCCAAGGCCCAATTTTTCAGCCCCTGTTTAACAGGGGCGTGTAATTAAAATTTTTGATGCGATACTTTGCAGCAGGGCTCATTCCTGTGCTCCAACTAGAGTATTTGTGAGGGGTTGCAGTGTTGTGGCACCAGCACCAGTGCCCAAGGCCAAATTTTTCAGCCCCTGTTTAACCACTTGAGGTCCGGGCCATAGCCAAATGACGGCCACAATTTCCGGGAGGCCGTCATGGGACGTCCTCCGCGCTGTGATCACTGAGTCATGGAGACTCGGATGATCACAGATCCGTGTAAGGGGCCGAAAGAGGCAAACATGCCTCATCTGTGCCTGACAGTGCCACCTGACATTGCCGCCTGCCGGTGCCCACAGTGCCCAGTACCACCTATCAATGCCCACAAGTGCCACCTATCGATGCCCACAAGTGCCACCTATCAATGCCCACAAGTGCCACCTATCAATGCCCACCAGTGGTGCCAATCAGTGCCACCTAGCAGTGCTGCCATCACTGCCACCCATCAGTACCCATCACTGCCACCCATCAGTGCCCATCACTGACACCCATCAGTGCGAATCAGTGCCACCTATCAGTGCCCATCAGTGCCTCCTCATCCACTTACATCAATGAAGGAGAAAAATTACCTGTTTGCAAAATTTTATAACAAAATATAAAAAAAAATAATTTTTTTTTTTTTAATTCGGTCTTTTTCATTTTTTTTAACAAAAACTAAAAACCGCAGAGGTGATCAAATACTACCAAAAGAAAGCTCTATTTGTGGGAAAAAATGATAAAAATGTCATTTGGGTACAGTGTTGTCTGACCGCGCAATTGTCACTCAAAGTGCGACAGCGCTAAAAGCTGAAAATTGGTCTGGACAGGAGGGGGGTTTAAGTGCCCAGTAAGAAAGTGGTTAACAGGGGCGTGTAATTACAATTTTTGATGCAATACTTTTCAGCAGGGCTGCTCATTCCTGCGCTCCAACTAGAGTATCTGTGAGGGGTTACAGTGTTGTGGCACTAGCACCAGTACCCAAGGCCCAATTTTTCAGCTCCTGTTTAACAGGGGCGTAAAATTACAATTTTTAATGCAATACTTTGCAGCAAGGCTCATTCCTGCGCTCCAACTAGAGTATCTGTGAGGGGTTGCAGTGTTGTGGCACCAGTGCCTAAGGCCCAATTTTTCTGCCCCTGTTCAACAGGGACATGTAATTACAATTCTTGATCTAATATTTCACAGCATGGCCCATTACTGCGCCCACCAAGAGTAACTGTGAGGACTTACAGTGTTGTGGCAACACCACCACCACCACCAAAGACCCAATTTTTCTGCCCCTGTTCAACAGGTGCATGTAATTACAATGATATAATATTTCACAGCAGGGCCTGTTCCAGCGTCCACTAAGAGTAACTGTGAGGACTTACAGTGTTGTGGCATCAGCACCACCACCACCACCACCACCAAAGGCCCACTTTTTCTACCACTGTTCAACAATGGCATGTCATTTCAATTCTTGATCTAATATTTCACAGCAGGGTCCGTTCCTGCGCCCACCAAGAGTAACTGTGAGGGCTTACAGTGTTGTGGCAACACCAACACCTAAGGCCCCAATTTCTGCAGAGTATAAAGGGCAGGCCCCTATTTTCAAACATCCAACTTACAAACGACTCCTACTTGCAAACGGAAGGAGACAACAGGAAGTGAGATGAAATCTACCCCTAGGAAGGGAAATTCTCTCCTGCAAGAGTTAATATGGGAAAAACGTGTCTCCTCTCCACTGATGCTTTATCACCAATCCTTGTTTCACTAAAAAACCCAAATTTTCAAAAAACATTTGTCATTGGGACAGAAAGTGAGGTGAAATCTTCTGAGAGGTGCACAGACAGTAAAAAAAATGTCACAGGGGTGATAACCCTTCCCTATGTTTTCCAAAAAGCTTAAAAATAGATTTTTTGGCTGGAGCTACACTTTAAAAACGTAACAGTTCAAAATTACAAACAGATTCTACTTAACAACAAACCTACAGTCCCTGTCTTGTTTGCACTGCCTGTATACTGCTGTTCAGAGTATCTAGGGCCTGGGGGCCCCACACCTTTCCTTTTTTTAATTTGGGTGCGGGTTTCCCCTTAACATCCATACAAGACCCAAAGGGCCTGGTAATGGACTGGGGGGGGGTACCCATGCCGTTTGTCTCACTGATTTTCATCCATATTGCCAGGACCCGACATTACATTAAAGCCACAAGCAGTTTTAAATGACTTTTTTTCCTTTTAAAATGACATTTTGTGCAGGGACTGTTCTAAGCACGGGAAACACAAGCCACTTTACAGGCATACTATAGACACCCCCAGGTACGATATTTAAAGGAATATTTCACTTTTTTTCACTTTAAGCATCATTAAAATCACTGCTCCCGAAAAAACAGTCGTTTTTAAAACTTTTTTTTGCATTGATACATGTCCCCTGGGGCAGGACCCGGGTCCCCAAACCCTTTTTAGGACAATAACTTGCATATTAGCCTTTAAAATTAGCACTTTTGATTTCGAATGTTCGAGTCCCATAGACTAATGGGGTTCTAAACTTTCAATCCATTCGCAGGTTCTGGTGCGAACCAAACCGGGGGTGTTCGGCTCATCCCTAGTTACCACAATAATTGTTTATACAAGTCAGAGGAAAAAAAATATATCTATAAGGCCCAACATTTGTAAAATTTTGAGTAGGTGTTGGTGCAAAGATGCCTCCATTCCTCCCCCTCCATAATATCTTGTACCCTCAATATCCATTCTTTGATTGCAGGGGCCACCGGTGATTTCCAGTGGATTGGGATAAGATATTTGCCAGCAGTGAGTAGGGCGGGACCTATGAACGTCTTGCGTCACCTCCAGTGAGACGATCACAAGCCGATTGCTACGGATCTTATCATTTTGCGCTTACCAGTATCTTTTAAAATGTGAGTAAGATCTCTATATATGTCATAATAAAGCTTTTTAAACGGTTTCACTATATGGACATTCCCTCTCTTTTATGGTGAATATATTCTAAGCCGTTAAACCAACATTTAAAGCACAGACTGGGGACATCCAGGGCTGCTACACAATGGCAGACACTGTGACTGCCTATACTCCTGCAGGGGTGTTTTGATCCGGTGAGTGCAAGCATAATAAGAGCACGGTTTAGAAGCACATCACGAAGCCAGCACCTGGACAAGAAGTGGTTTATAAAAAATAAAACAACATTATCTTTCAATGAGGACTTAACCCTTTGAACTATATCTAAAAAGACTTTTCATTTTTTTAAAAACACATATATTGTCTTTTCCGGCAAGTACTGGGTTTATGAAGCATAAGTCACTTTGTTTAATTTTTCAAGCACGAGTCACTTTATTATTATCAGCACATTTTTGCTCTTGGGAGTTATAATGCAATAGTATATGATATATATATATAATATAGGATTGCGATTTCCACTGATTTTTACTGAAAAAAATTTTTTCACTTACAATTAAAATTTAGCATAAGGCACTTTATTTATAAGTATTTATATACTTGCAACCAGCAAACACTTTTCTCCACTTTTAGCTTAGGCGTAAAGGTATGTGATATAAAATTGCGATTTCTATTTGCATATTTAACCATTCCCGCTCAGAAGAACATCCAAGAGGAGTAATCTACACCATTTTTGGCTAAAATTATACAATAATTTGGCAAAACAACCACCAGAGGGTGTAGTACAATGGAAAGCAAATACAAATCGGGCCCTTAAGGTTATATCACATGTTGGGCCTCATACATTTCACTTTGTAACTTTTATCAAATGTAAGTTTATTCATTTGTCCACATATTATGTTTTGAATAAGTTTGATTGTCAATTTTAGCACCATACTGTATGTTTCAGATTCATACACACAATAACCTAGACTCTTGCAAGACAGTATTTACAACTTAAAATATTTAGTCTCTACATCTAAGTCAGGTCATCATATAAGGCACAGAAGGGTGACCTACCATTACAATTGTACTACACAGCGCCACACCTACATTCATTTTTTGTTCCCATTGAGTAGGTGAACCATTTAGGACCGTTTATAGGACCCCGCTGATTTCACTGTATCGTGAAATACCATAGGGAGAGGGTCATCTGCAATCTGTTTGTCACCTTTATAATTAGGTTACGGACTTCAACCCAAAAAGGTCTGATAACAGGACATTCGCACCACGAATGTAAGAAGGTGCCTTTCTATCCGAAGCCCCTCCAGCAAAGATCAGACACTGTCAGAAATATGCGAGACAGTTTGTCAGGTACCCTATACCACCTTGACAAGAATTTCTAACAACATTCTTGGGCTTTTGAGTTGACTAAAGAAGTGTGAGCTAATGTTGTAATCTTCTCAATACTACCATCAGATGGCCCTATACCCAATTCCTTCTCCCATTCCTTAATGTAATAGGGGGCTGTAGTAGTTAGCTTCTCTAGTGAAAGTTTATACAATTTGGAGAGTAAGTGGGTTGAGTCATCTCTATCCAGGCACATAACCTCAAACCCAGTTAGGGAATCACTGGGTCTCAAAGCAGCCCGTGATGTTTAAAAAACATTTTTTAGCTGGATATGCTTCCAACCACCCCAGGACGACGTTCCCCATTCTCTGTGGAGGTCTGCTAGGGACATGGGTGTCCACAGAATTTTTTTAAGGAGGGGGCATCATTTTATTTTCACCCATGCATCGGGAAACTTTCTTCCCTAGCGTTGCCACAATGTCTTCATGAAGGTCTTCTGGTTTTGGTTAACTACTCCATTTTTCTTCCTTAGCTTACCCAGTCATCTTTTAGGCCCCATTCACACTAGCGCGTTTTTTGATGCATTTTGCATTTTGCAGAAATGCACGGGAATTTTTTAACATGGGTTCCTATGGAACATGTTCACATCAATGCTTTTTTGTATCTCTGCGTTTTTGGAAAGGGTCGGGGACTTTTTTTCATGCAAAAAGCAGCGTTTTGCATGTAATGGTTTTCAATGGACAAGCATCAAAAACGCAAGTGCACCGTTTTTGCAGCGTTTTTGCAGCGTTTTTGGTGCGTTTTTGGTGCGTTTTTGCCGTTTTTTTTTTTTTGTAATTTTTTTTAAGACTGTAAAAAAAAATGAAAAAAAAAAAAAACGCAAAACGCAAATCGCGGCAAAAACGCCGCAAAAACGCGGCAAAAACGCGGCTCAAAAACGCGGCAAGCATGAAAAAAAAACCTCCAAAAACGCTCAAAAGCAACATGCATAGGTGTGAATCGAGCCTTAGGATTGTTTTTATCTTTCAAGACAAGTGTATGAACAGAGCACTATGATTAGAATTTCACAGACAATAATAAAATAATTTTTGCCTGAACCTGTAACTGATTTCATTATGACACAAAGCATTGTGGCCAGTCTATTTTCTGCCACTATTTAAAGATAAAAGAAGGGCTTGAAACAGATATTATTCTATGGAATTATTGCAGGTTAACAGTGTGGCACTGTACACACATGTATCATATAAAAATCAATTAACTCATTTTGTAATGAATAGCATTTACCGTATTTATCTGTGTATAACACACACTTTTTTCCCCTTAAAATCAGGGGAAAATCGTGGGTGCGTGTTATACGCCGATCCCTGCTAATTGTGATCTATTGGAGCGATCGCCGTGATCGCCGCCGACATTCACATAGCGTGTAGTTTTAAATATGGCACCGCAGAGTTTGAAGAGACTCGGCGGAGGTGAACGAGTGCCGCTGAGATCACAGTGACTGGGCGGAGCCGAGATACACATAGCCGAGTGTTCTCAGCTCTTTCCGGCGCCGCTCACAGTCATGCCCAGTCCCGCCATTGGACGTATGTTATGTCCATCATACGGCGGGACTGGGCATGACTGTGAGCGGCAACGAGAAGAGCCGAGTACTCTCAGCTATGTGTATCTCGGCTCCGCCCAGTCACCGAGTCCCTCCGAACTCCGCGGCGCCATATTTAAAACTACACGCTTTGTGTATGTCGGCGGCGATCTGTCCAAGGCAAGCATGTAATGGACACTGGGGGCAAGGCTGCACTGACCACTGGGGCAAAGCTGCACTGACAAGGCTGCACTGACAAGGCTGCACTGGGGCAAAGCTGCACTGACAATTCTGCACTGGGGCAAAGCTGCACTGACAAGGCTGCACTGGGACAAAGCTGCACTGACAAGGCTGCACTGGGACAAAGCTGCACTGACAAGGCTGCACTGGGACAAAGCTGCACTGACAAGGCTGCACTGGGACAAAGCTGCACTGACAAGGCTGCACTGGGACAAAGCTGCACTGACAAGGCTGCACTGGGGCAAAGCTGCACTGACAATTCTGCACTGGGGCAAAGCTGCACTGACAAGGCTGCAATGGACACTGGGGCAAGGCTGCACTGACACTGAAAAGGCTGATTATACGCCGATAAATACGGAATATTGGATAAACAGTTAGGGATTTGTGGAAATTTCCATCACCTTCCAACCTCAATATTCTGCCTCCAAAGATGTCAATCATTTCACAGTTTAAAACTTTACTTCAGTGTCAAGTTATTTGTTGCTTTAAAGGCTTTTCAGTTGGCACAATCTTAGTTTTTATCAAGTCACGCCACATTTTTGATAAACTTTTTGCTCTAAACTAGAACCAATGTCAACTAAGAATGGCAGAGAGGTGTAATTAAAACTTTAAGAATTGTCACAAATTATGGTGGCCAAACACAAAGCTATATATTAATTACATTTCTACCAATTTTGATAATTTCTAGTTAGCTTTTGATCCCAAAAATGAGCAAAAGAAGAATGTTATCTCCCACCATCAGTTTTTTTTTTCAATTCTTTATTTAGATACGGTGGTACGGAAACCACAACAATATGAATCCACATTGGATATAATGCACATACAAGATCCCGTGCGCATACAGCTCTTGGCCTCAATGGTCAAAACATATAAAATGTGGCTCACGCCGTTTGCTTAGTGGGCTAGGAAGTCTCCGTATGCCGCACTGTTTTTTCCTTTTTCTTTTTTGATACCTTTCTCTTAATAATGATATCAAGAGAATAGGAAGATCAAGAATGCCCCGAGGGTTCGAACAAAAAGAGAGATCAGAGTCAAGAGTATAGTAGCAGAGGGGAGATAAAAAGAAGGGGGGGAGGGAGGGGGGAGGACCACCACCGGCCAGTTCTGCCCTCCGCATCCGGGGGAAGCCCTCTCTCAGGATCCGTCTCTTGAGTGATTCCCACCAACAGTTTTTATATACACTCTAAGATTAACTAAATTGTTGTCCTCCTTGAACTTGCCCTAGTCTTGACTTTTTTTTGTTTTGTTTTGCTTTGTCCCTCTCTTTCTGTTGGCAGTGAAAAGCCAACACTTGGTCACATACACAACCCCAAGAAAAATTGTTTTCCGCACGCACCTGTTGGTATTAGGTATAAGGAGTAGGGATGAGCTTCGAGTTCGAGTCGAACTCATGTTCGACTCGAACATCGGCTGTTCACCGAACAGCGAAAAATTTGGGGTGTTCGCGGCAAATTCGAAAGCCGCGGAACACCCTTTAAAAGTCTATGGGAGAAAACAAAAGTGCTAATTTTAAAGGCTTATATGCATGGTATTGTCATAAAAAGTGTTTGGGGACCCGGGTCCTGCCCCAGGGGACATGGATCAATGCAGAAAAAAGTTTTAAAAACCGCTGTTTTTTCGGGAGCAGTGATTTTAATAATGCTTAAAGTCAAACAATAAAAGTGTAATATTCCTTTAAATTTCGTACCTGGGGGGGGTGTCTGTAGTATGCCTGTAAAGGGGCGCATTTTTCCCGTGTTTAGAACAGTCTGACAGCAAAATTACATTTCAAAGGGAAAAAAGTCATTTAAAACTACTCGCGGCTATTAATGCATTGCTGGTCCGACAATACACATAAAAGTTCATTGATAAAAACGGCATGGGAATTCCCCACAGGGGAACCCTGAACCAAGATTAAAAAAAAAAAGACGTGGGGGTCCCCCTAAATTCTATACCAGGCCCTTCAGGTCTGGTACGGATATTAAGGGGAACCCCAGCCAAAATTTTTTTTAAAATGGCGTGGGGTCCCCCTCAAAATCTATACCAGACCCTTATCAGAGCACGCAACCTGGCAGGCCGCAGGAAAAGAGGGGGGACGAGAGAGCGACCCCCCCTCCTGAACCATAGCAGACCACATGCCCTCAACATTGGGAGGGTACTTTGGGGTAGCCCCCCAAAACACCTTGTCCCCATGTTGATGGGGACAAGGGCCTCATGAAGGGGCCTCCCTGAGGGGTCTGGTATAGATTTTGAGGGGGACCCCACTCCATATTTTTTTTAAATTTTAGCCAGGGTTCCTGAAGGGCCTGGTATGGAATTTAGGGGAACCCCCCACGTCATTTTTTTTTTTTTAAATTTGGTTCGGAATTCCCATGCCGTTTTTATCAATGAACTTTTATGTGTATTGTCGGACCCGCAATTCATTAATAGCCGCAAGTAGTTTTAAATGACTTTTTTCCTTTGAAATGTCATTTTGCTGTCAGACTGTTCTAAACACAGGAAACATGCGCCCCTTTACAGGCATACTATAGACACCCCCCAGGTACAAAATTTAAAGGAATATTACACTTTTATTGTTTCACTTTAAGCATTATTAAAATCACTGCTCCCGAAAAAACACAGTTTTTAAAACTTTTTTTGCATTGATCCATGTCCCCTGGGGCAGGACCCAGGTCCCCAAACACTTTTTATGACAATAACTTGCATATAAGCCTTTAAAATTAGCACTTTTGATTATTCATGTTCGTGTCCCATAGACTTTAACGGTGCTCGCGTGTTCGAACAAATTTTTTGCCTGTTCACATGTTCTGGTGCGAACCGAACAGGGGGTGTTTGGCTCATCCATAATAAGGAGCCAACTCACCAGGCTATTTATGTCAGAAGACATTGTGCCCTTATGAGTACATATTTATTTATTTGGCACACAGAGACACACAGCACAGAACAACCACAATCAGTTCCAAGAAATTGGCTGTGGTCTGCTTTGAATAAATATTAAGAATTTTTCTTTTTTATTTTAAGGCCGCAGGGTCTGGATGCACAAATAGCCTACCAGGCTGACGTCTTAACATGTTATTTGAAATTTTGCTGTTATTTTAGGGCTTTGTATGAAGCATACACAAAAAAACACACCCACATGCAAAAATATGCACTTAAACAATATGATCTTTCCTGAAACGTTAGCTATTTTGCATTAATTTTTTCAAAAAGCAGTATTATACTTATTAATGGAAAATGTATGTCTTTTGATTCTTTTAAGGGTGTCTCCAGACATTAATAAAATGCATGTCATATGATTCCATGCTTTACCACTTGTTATTACCACTTTTGAGGATCTGAGGATGTCACTTATCTTCTGCTCTCAGGAAAAAAAGATTTGTACAAGAGATTTACCAGGAATGAAACATTTTCAGGACAAGCATTTGGGGTCAGCAGTGCTACTTGGATCAAGAAGGGAACACCACTTGTCCTGAATGTTAGTGCAAATAAAAGCATATTATGGGCAGCATTCAGTTGTTTTTGTTGCAATTGTGCTATTATGGCTACAATCATCACAAGCAAGTTAGTAAATCGCATTTTAAATAGTTTTTCTCATCTGCACCGATTGGTCATTTACCTTGTAAGGTCATAGGCTCAATTATTATATTTGTATATAAAAAAACTTTCTGCGCTTAGTGTGTTACCATATGACAGGAGCTGCACTCACAATTATCTGAATATTAGATAAATAACGATTGGTAAGTAGTTAAAAGTGCACATCCACATCTACTCAAATTCCAGCAAATGTCCACAATCTCTGTGTAACAAGTACCAGAACATGGGGGTATCGGTGATTAGACTCCAGAGTGTGCCACATCCCTAAATACGAATATAGACATAGAGGTTCCCCAGTTGTGGAACTTTATAGGCACTTCCAACACATAACAGATAAAGTGATAAAAACAGATATTTATTATTAATCATCAGCTGGCGTCAGTTGTCAGAATAGTGTCTTATATGTGGGAGGAATAGGGCCCCAAGGGCTGGATAAAGGCAAGCAAAGGGCCGTAGTTTGGAGACCCCTGTGCTGGGGAATATTGTGTTGTGTGATTGACTTTCACATGCAACAATCCGGCATCCATAGGGACAGGCTGAGTGATAGTAATTCCAAGCGTTGGGATAACTTGTTATCCTATTGAGCACCTATTGTTCTCTTTTCTGTATATACATAACTGTAGTCTGAGGTTCAAAGTTTTGAAGCGTTGATCTTAACATCATCAACTTATGTACTTAAGTCTCAACAGTATAATGTGGATTACTCAATTTAAAGTGATTGTAATTGATCACCTTGTAAAACAACCCAGTCAGTTTAAAATAGAAATGAAAGACAAAACATTTGTGTATGGATATAAAAAAAAAATTAAATACCTTTTTCCCCTTTTTTATTAATGATCACATTTCCTCTGTTCTCAGCTTCATAAGAGCTGGGGGAGGAGAAACAGCAGCACACCGAGCTTGCCAGTGAATGGCTGTGCAGGGGGGGCATGTCAGGACAAGTCTGATCATTGGAGGAGAGTACACTGAGTTCCCAGCATAGCTTTTCTGCTTAGTGTGTTCAGTTTTTAATAGGAAAGTAGAGGGACCAGCAGGAACCAGGCATTTCACATAAAGGAAGCAATACAAAGAGAACGGGATACTGATTCATACAAGCACATGGTACAGCAGGCAGATGTAAGGAATATGAAGTGTTGGGGTAACAAATGCTTTAAGGTTACATAAACTATAAAATCTTTTAGATAGTATACCAAATCTCTTTGACCACCAATGTAAGGCCATGCATCCCACTGACCACCAATGTAAGGGCATGCATTCCGCTGACCACCAATGTAAGGGCATGTATCCCACTGCCCAACAAGGTAAGGGCATGTATCCCACAAATGACCAATGTAAGGGCATGCATCCCACTGATGACCAATGTAAGGGCATGCATCCCACTGACCACAAATCCCACTGACCAGCTGTGTAATGAGCATTGTTCCCACTCACCACCAATAAATTGTTTATGTTTTATTTGATTACAGAAGAACTCATACGTACTGGGTGGCGAAGCCTCAAGGATACACTTCAAAGACACCAGAGACTGGAGTGTGAAGCACAAAGTGGGTCTGGTACCGCCCCAAAGTGTCCCTATGCCTTTGCCAGATACCTGGATTTTCGCAAGCCAGTTCTAGAATTAAGGAAGTAAGTTTACATACAAGACTATCTCTCTCTACCCTCTCTCTCTCTAATTTACCTGTCCTCCCCCTAACCTTTGCTTCTACCGCTATCATCTTTAGTTAGAATTTCAAGTATCAACTTTTGTATTGCAGCACAGAAGCAAGTTGGGAAGAGGAGGAGGAAGAGGGAGAGGAGCATGCTGCTATTGTTGACGTAGATGAGGGAGTATCATTTGCTTGCACAAACATAAAAGATTCATCATCTATGGAGGTAGAGGGTGACGCAATCGAGGTACATGAATCATCTACTCAGGAGCAAGATAATGGGGATACTGACATTTCTACACCTTCCAACAGAAGGCAAAGGCAAACATCTACCTCACGCAGGAAGCGAAGCAGCAGGGCAGCAGAACAGGTGGAAGACCAAGACGAGACAAATAAATTACTCAATATAGTGTCAGGGATCACTGAACAAATCAATGTCCAGCGATGCCCTCATACTATGTTTGCCCTAAGTTTGGTGCCTCTTCTCAAAGATGTCTTGCCAGACCATTACTTCAACATGAGGATTGCAGTGCAACATTGCATACATTCCTTCACTATGCCACGCCATGTTTCAGAGCCAACGCACGAGAGTACTAGTACTCAAATAACACCCATTTCTTCTGCTTCAAAGCCTGCACCAAACCCTTATCCTTCTAGTTTTTCTGACCCCTCAAGCATATATGAGACCCCCAGATCAAGAAGCCCATATCCCATTCCTCCACCAATAGCTTCCTTAATGACCCCTCCAACTAGAAGCCCGGATATGACAAGAGCAATGGAATTGAGACCACGCAACTCAATTCCTCACCATTTCCCACAACAAAGCAGAGTACCACAGCTCTACATTCATGCCATCCATGCCAAACCACTATCCACCTGTGTCAACACCCATAGAACAGCTCAAACCAATCATTACAAGTCCTTATCCATATAGAAATCAATCACTTTAAGTTAATTAAATCGTGCCTCCCACAAATGCACAATATGGGCCCCCGAGTGAATCACCGGATAGAGTGATATCCCCGCCTGTGCCTTTGAGGCAAGCAACACCTGAGCAACAGAGTGTTACAACATATTTGAATTTATAGATGCCTACCTGTTGAATGGCACTGGCACTTTCATGTTGTTAATCCATATTGGATTTGTTTGTTATGTTTTGTATTTTTATAGTGGATTTGCATCCCACCTCTGACCACCAATGTCAGGGCTTGTATCCCACCTCTGACCAAAATGTAAAGGCATGCATCCTACTGACCAGCAATCCAAATGACCACCAATGTAAGTGCATTTATCCCACTGACAACCAATCCCACTGACCACCAATGTCAGGTCATGTAACCCACCTCTGACCACAATGTTAAGGGCTGTGGTGCGATTATGCTATATGGGCCCGCCCCGAGTGAACCACCGGATAGAGTGATATCCTCGCCTGTACCTTTGAGGCTAGCAACACCTGAGAAATGGAGTGTAACTATTATTTTGAATTTATAGATGTCTACCTGTTAAACGGCACAGCCTCTTTCATGTTGTTAACCATATTGCATTTGTTTACATTATGTAAAACTCTTTTGGTCTATACCAATTTTTCAAGTCCGCATGGATTATGCAGTGGGATACATGTACAAAAATAGGATGAAAAGAGAGAGTACGAGAGTGAGGTGGGGGTTTAGGTGCTTCTTTTTGGACAAGAAAAGTGAAAATGTCCAATATGTCCATAAAGACTATAGAAACAGATAGGAAGTAGGAGGGTCAGAGGAAGTAGGATTGTCTGAGAAAGTTGGAGGGTCTGAGGAAGTTGGAGGGTCTGAGGAAGTGAGAGGGTCTGAGGAAGTGAGAGGGTCTGAGGAAGTGAGAGGCTCTGAGGAAGTTAGAGGGTCTGAGGAAGTGAGAGGCTCTGAGGAAGTTAGAGGGTCTGAGGAAGTTAGAGGGTCTGAGAAAGTTGGAGGGTCATACTAAGTTAGACTTGAAAGAAGAGATCGAGTGAGGGGGAGAAAGCATGAAGGGTGAGAGAAAGGGAAGAAGGAGACAGAGTATTATCTCCTCATTATGTGGTTCTTTACAATGTTTGAAGTATGATTATTTCATGAAGATTACAAATTTAAAAAAATATATTTTTTTTTTGGGAAGACAACTATGGTGTGATATCTGTCTGCATTGCTTCTATTGCTTACTATGGCGCAAATCATCCATCTCATGTACCATGACAGCTTACCTCCTGGAACATCCATCATCCATCTCATGACCGGTACAGCTTACCTCCTGGAACCTATAAACCCAATTGTAAGTATATTGCTTATCGATGTGTATTTGTCTATTGATGCACTGATTGGAGACGTCAGGGTTAGGCTACATTTTATGGTTAGGGATACAGAAGAGGGTTAAGGTTATCTGTAATGAGGATATGGTATGGGAAGACCGATATGTACCCAACACACTCTGTAAAATAATGACACGTGAACAGTATCAAATTCAATTTTTTATTTTTAATGTTGAAAATTGACACCATGCAAATATGTGAAGCAGAGTATACAGCATTTTAACCTATTGCATCGAGCTGCCACGATAGCTGCCCATTTGCTGACATAATGTACTCTGTGAAGTCCTGGCGCACATTTTCCCCACTGTAGTTGCCACGGGTTCTGATCCATGTTGGATCTTCGAGGTTATGCATCAAAGAGTCCTCAAATAGGTACCCATCTCAAGCACGAACAAAATTGTGCAATGCACATGCTGCTTGCATTGCACCAATGGCATGCTCCATACTAAGGCTGATAGGTGAGTGTAGGAAACGCCACTTATTGGCAAGTATGCCAAAAGCACACTCCACTACACGTCTTGCCCTTGACAGTCTGTAATTGAATACCCTCTTTGCAGTGGACAGTCCCCTGTTTGCATATGGCTGTAGAAGTCGCACAGAAATAGGGAATGCCTCATCCCCAACAAACACATAAGGCTCCAGAGGTTGATTTGTTCCAGGAAGTGGGAGATTATCAGGAAGGTTCACTGAGTTTTCTCAAAGCATCTTGCCAAAAGAAGAATGCGAGAAGATGCTGGAGTCAGAGCTACTTCCATATGATCCTATATCCACATTGGTAAAAGAATAATTGGCATCAGTCACTGTCATTAGGACAAATGAAAAATATTTTCTATAGTTAAAATACTTTGAGCCACTACGAATTGGGCTGATTATTCTGATGTGCTTTCCATCTATTGCACCCACTCAATTTGGGAAATTGCACCGCTCCCAAAAAACGTTGGCAATTTTAGCCCAGTCTTCCCTAGTCGGCTTCTTCATCATCAAATCCTTTAAAACTAGCCGATAGCTGCACAGGTTGTATGCACAATAGAACTCACGGTCGATTAGCCCAACTTGAATTCGTATTGTAAACTGGCGAAAGAATTGCCAGTAGCCAGGTACCTGTAAGGAAGGAGAAGGATAATTAATTGTGTGCTTACTTCGTTTTCGTTTTTTGCTCTAAGTAAAGACAAGGTGGCGTAGTGTACGCAACACCTACATCAAATACGTGAGGCCAAGAGTGGATCAGCTGCCACGACAAATAAGAAAAGCATACGAATTTGCTGGCTATCTGGGTTTTTATTAAATATGTTACCTTAGGGTGACAAGTAATTGCTCAGCTGGCTCCACACTATTTCAGAAAGTGGTGTTCTGATGCTCCACACTGCTGTAGATCAGTTGAAGCAATCCGTCGAAACTGAAATTTAAATATGAGTGCATGAAAATCAATAATGCATGACAAAGTGGATGAAATGACAAATCCAGAAATTATTGTGAAAAAATATCATAATGAATACATAAAATCATAAGTGCACAAAAAAAATGAATGTGTGACTAAGTTCATGAAATAAAAAATCCAGATATTCTCCGTGAAAGTAGGAAAAGTCCCCTTGATGTTTCTCAGTGGAACTGAACGTGAAAAGGCAGAACATAAACACCGCTCACAGTGATCCTCCAACACATTCACTTTTTTTGTGCACTTATGATTTTATGTATTCATTATGATATTTTTTCACAATAATTTCTGGATTTGTCATTTCATCCACTTTGTCATGCATTATTGATTTTCATGCACTCATATTTATGATGTTATGTATTCATTATGATATTTTTTCACAATAATTTCTGGATTTGTCATTTCATCCACTTTTTCATGCATTATTGATTTTCATGCACTCATATTTGTATGATATAGCGCGCAGGTTTTTTCCTTTTTTCTTGTATTGTTGTGTGTATCTCGAAATTGAACTGCTGTTTCCTGAGGGGGGGGGGGGGGGGTTGTGTCAGCGCGCTGATGCTCTGTTTTTATGAAATTTAAATATATACAGAGAAGAGGGAAGATTGAATATATAAAGGAGGGGAGAAGGTATCACATAAGGAAGTGAGGTGAAAGGGGGGAAAATTAGGATAAGGGGGAGAAGTGGGGAGAGGGAGGGAGGTTGGATACAGTGCAGAGGGATGTATTGGGTTATGAAGGGTGAGGGATGGAGGGGGTAAGGGAAAGTGGGGGTGAGGGATAGATGGGTGACGTATAGTGGGGGGGAGGAATAGCGGGATGAGGGATATTGGGGTGGGAGGGATGTTCGGATACCGGTAACGGTGAAGGTTAGGGATGGAGGGGGGAGTGATGTAGGGTGAGGGATGGAGGGGGGGATGTAGTATAAAGGCAGGTCTGGAGGAATGGGGAGAAAAAGTATAATTGCTCACCTGTCAACTGACATACGAGTGTAGTTGAAAAATTTGTCATTATGTTGACGTAGATCATTGTAGATCATCTTGAACTGTTCTCTCTCCTCCCTATTTGCAATTACAGGGTGTACCCAGTATCTTCTGGTTGACAATGTCATCATCGTCCTCCTCCTCAGCCTGGCTTTCTTCTTTTTTATTATGACTGCAGCAGTAGCAGTAACTACTGCTGCCATAACTAAAGACAATGAATGGTACATTATCCTACGCTCCTCTCTCCATACACTCCACAAAAACCAGGAAGAGAAAAGGAAGTAAATAAAGCTATTTTTTTTTTAATGTCAGCATAAACACTGGGTTCCATTGGCCAAACATGAAATCGCAGTCACCTCCCAAAATTAGAACTATTCCTGTAGAATCGTTATAAATTCGCAACAAACACGTAATGAATTCGCAAAGAAGATTCGCAATGCATCGGGTCAAAATCGCGTTAAATTCGCAATGCATCAGTGTGAACCGACCTAAAACTGCAGCCTAAGAAACCTGATCTCAGACACAGCAAATTGATACATTTCTCTGCTGCTGAAAACTGTACTATAAACCCCCTCCTTGTTAACAAGATGTTTCAGCAAGGCAATATGCAATCTGGGGATGCACAGCCAGGTTTAGTACTCCTTCCAGTTGAGGAATTAAACCCTGAATCAAACCAAAGGGAAAAAGGCTTAACAAAACCAACCTGGAAAGTGCAAGAGAATCTTAAAGCTGACAAAGAAGAACTGCTGTTTAATATCAATGACTTATGGTCTAATACTGTTAAATGCATGTCTGCTCTCTCCACACAATCTCATGAGCCATTACAACTAGAGGGTGCTATCAAGCAATTGAATGTTGCTTATGAGAGTTATCAAAGACTGTGTTAAATATACTGATCTCTTAAAGCGGTACAACACTCAAGGGTCATTGGAAGAATTAAAGGGATTTGAGGAGCTCAATCTTTAAAGAGACAATTTAATGGTGCAAACAAAGACAAAGGCAGAAGTGAGAATAACACGGCTTCATGAATCCACATCTTATCGCTCTGCATCTACTAGATGCTCCACGAGATCTTCCAAATCCCTACAATCAAGATATTCTGCACTCAGTCAACAACTCATAAAGGCCCGTGCAGATGCTGAAGATTCTAAAATTCAGGCAGCTTTCGCCCAAAAGAAAGCAGAGAAAGAAGCTGAAGCCGCACGCCAAGCCGCATGCTAGAAAGCAGAGAACTAAGCTGAAGCCGCATGCCAGAAAGCAAAGAACTAAGCTGAATCTGCACTCCAGAAAGCAGAAATGAATGTTTTGAAAAAAACAATGTGAGCATGCCACAGCCATGGCAAGGTTAAGGGTCTTAGAACAAGCCACTAGTGAAAGCGAAAGAGACAACAGTTGCAGACACTCAGCTGCATCTTATGCCTCAGATTCTTCACATACCTCTCCAGTATGCCAACTCCCTGTCACAGCAACCAAAGCACTCAATCAAAGTCTCTTATCTGCACCTACTGTACCTCAAGACAATTTGCCTTTATATCTTCCAGTACACCAGACTGCAGCATTTCAGCAAGCAGCGGACACTGGTATGCATATATTAGACTGTCCACTTTACTTTGGCACTAACCAAGTACCTCCTGGCAAGCACACTAATCTACAGCTACAAACCAACATGTCAATGAACTTTAAGCCAGTTCCAGCATTGAATGCCTTTGCACCAACATATATTCCCAAGTCACTTAATGTCAATGCACCAGCCATCACGACTAGCTCTGTTCCACCTGCAGTCATGCATCTAAAGTCTGAGAACACGGACATGTCACAGTTTGCTAAATACATGCTCCGCAGATAGCTCACTAAGACAGGCCTCACCAAGTTTGATGACAAGCCTGAAAATTACAGAGGCTGGAAATCCACCTTTAAAGGGGTTGTAAAGGTAAAAGTTTTTTCACCTTAATGCATTCTATGTATTAAGGTGAAAAAACATCCGACAATACTGGCCCCCCCAGCCCCCTGTTTTACTTACCTGGCCCCTCAAAATTTCCACGCTTGCCCCCGATATCCTCTTCGCCGCTCAGCCTGGCCATTGATTGTTTACAGTGGATGGATTGAAAGCAGCGCAGCCATTGGCTCGTGCTGCTGTCAATCACATCTAATACTGCGGCGTGCCGGGGGGCGGGGCCGAGTGATACAGTGAGCGACTATGGCCGCTGGCTGTATCACGGGAGCGCACCCGCAGGCACTCAACACCATGCGAGGGAGCTCGCATGAAGGTGTTGAGTCCTTCTCAACACCATGCGAGGGAGCTCGCATGAAGGTGTTGAGTCCTTCTCAACACCATGCGAGGGAGCTCGCATGAAGGTGTTGAGTCCTTGCAGGGGGGAGCTGAGACAGCTGCCGAGGGACCCCAGAAGACCAGGTTCGGGGCCACTCTGTGCAAAACAAGCTGCACAGTAGAGGTAAGTATAACATGTTTGTTATTTTACACAAAAAAAAATTATCTTTAGTGATCCTTTAAGGCCACTATGAATGACCTAGACATCAATGCCACAGGAATTAGATCTGCTCATCAGATGGCTAGGTCCCCAGTCAACTGAACGCATCAAGTGGCTCAAAGCAGTTCACATCGACAACCCCACTGCAGGCCTTAATGCTGCTTGGGACAGACTTGAAAGATTTCCTCTAGAGACTAAAGTTTCAAGAACTCAGCTATGTTCTTTTAGAGCTTCAACTTGTTAAGGTGGACATCAACTTACCTGATCTCAGTTACCTTGATACCGCTCGTGGCATCAACCCTATTGTTCTCAAGCTACCATATGGTATTCAAGAAAAATGGGCAGCGCTTGAATCAAAGTATAAGGAAACTCATATAGTTCCCTTTCCTCCTTTTTCCTACTTCTGCAAGTTCATCAAAAGAATTGCAGACACTAAGAATGACCCAAGTTTCTCCTATGGTGACTGTAACATTCTCAGTTCACCCTCTCCAAGACCTATGAACACACTTATGACACACAGAGACCATAGAGGTCCAGTGTTAGTGAAAAGGACTAATGTTCTACCTACACCTGCTACAGTTCTTGAAAAGACTGATCAAAACAAGAAAATTGAGAACCCAAATCGCCAATGTCTGATACATGACAAACCACATCCACTTAAGAAATGTATCAGCTTCAGAAAGAAAACCCTACAAGAACGTAAGGAACATTTAAAGAAATTTGGAGTTTGCTACAAATGCTGTGCCTCCACAGAACACTTTGCAAAGGACTGTAAAGCTATCATCAAATGTATAGAGTGTGACAGTGATGACCATGTGCAAGCTCTTCATTAATATCCGCACAACCCTACTACACTCACAAACAATCTTCCTGAGGCAAAGCAAGGCGGGGAGCGCACAGATCAAACAGCACCTGCCACCTCAGTGTTCTCTACATGTACAGAAGTCTGTGGAAAAGGACTCTGCGACAAATCCTGTGCAAAGATTTGCTTGCTTCATGTATACCCCAAAGGTCAACCTGAAAAGGCCATAAGACTGTATACTATTCTGGATGAGCAGAGCAACAGATCTCTTGCAAGAACACAGTTTTTTGAATTGTTGAACATAACAGGAGATGCTCTACCTTATACCCTGAGCACTTGTGCTGACACTACAGTAGTCTTAGGTAGGAGAGCCAGCGGTCTTGTAGTTGCTCACCTGAATGACAATGTAGAAATATTCTTGCCCACTATCACTGAGTGCAACCAAATCCCAAGCAACAAAGAGGAGATCCCTACTCCTGAAGATGCCTTTCACCATTCTCACTTGAAGGACATACCTAACAAAATACCAGCCCTCAACGAAAGTGCTGATATCATGCTGTTACTCGGCTGAGATATCTTAAGGGTGCACAAGGTTCCTCAGCAAATCAATGGTCCACATCATGCACCATATGCTCAGTGTCTGGATCTAGGCTGGGTCATCATAGGCAATGTTTGTCGAGACAAAGGCAAAAGGTCTTACTCAGTCTCTTCCTTTAAAACACACGTGCTGTCAAACGGACAGACTACTTGTTCTGCACAACGACCACATCAATATAATGTGAAAGATAGACTGTTTGAAAAAGGTGCACAACAGCACAGCATACAAGATGATAAGAAAGCCCTTAATGTCTGGGATGACGACATCGGCAACACAGTGTTTGCGGTAACCACTAAAGACAATGAGTTGGTAGCTACAATGGAAGACAAAGAATTCTTGAAAACCATGAGTAAAGAGTTCTACCAAGATGATTCCAACAGTTGGGTAGCACCTCTACCATTTTGTACCACAAGAAAGAGACTACCAAATAACAGAGTGGAACGCATTAGGAAGTTCTCTACGCCTGAACAATGGCACTATGTTTCCACTAACTTCAACCCTGATGATCGCAGCAGTCGTGCAGTACCTACTACTGCATTTATGGACACTTCATGGCTATCTCCACCAGTACTCTTGAATGATAAACTCATCTTAAGTTCTACAGATTCTAACTTTGAACTGGTTCATCCAGAATCTGATAAGGAAATCAGAGCTGTTACCACCACACTCAACACCTCTGTGAAACCAAGGGTAAGGCTGAGTCCCCACCGCTTTGAACACTTTTCTAAGTGGTCCTCTGTTGTACGAGCCATTGCACGTCTTATTCACATTGCTCATCAATTTGCAAATGGCTCTAGCACCGGAAAAGAGTACCACAAGTGGAACATCTGTAAAGGCCCTCCCGCAATTGAGGAAGTCTCTCAAGCAGAAAAGGTTATCATCCAATGTGTCCAACATGAAGTGTACTCACAAGAGATTGCTAACGTTTCAAAAGGACTCAACCTATCTAAGAATAGCCCTCTGTACAAATGAAATCCAATAATTGATCACAACCAGTTACTTCGAGTTGATGGTCGCATTTGAAGGGCGAATTTGTTTAGTGAAGAGCTTGATTTGTTGTAGCCGTATTAGTGCAATTGTGACAGAGAAAATTGAGTACTGTCCGTGATACTTTTTTTATTTGCACTAACATACAATTTTTCAGGACAAGCTTTCGGGGTGTGTCCCCTTCTTCAAGGTCCAAGCAGTACTCAGTGAAGTACTTAGTGAAGAGAAAATTCCCTCATTATTGCAGGACGTCATCACATTGCTCTGTTAGTTAGGCATTTCCATGAGCAAGTTCAGCACCAAGGACGTCACTTCACAGAAGGAGCAGTAAGGTCTGCAGGTTTCTGGATCGTCGGGATAAAAAGGTGTATATCGTTCATACTCCACAAATGTGTCAAGTGCCAAAAACTAAGAGGAAAGCACCTACAACAACAGATGGCAGAGCTGCTGGCTGACCGATTAAGCACCGAACCTCCGTTTACTAATGTTGGCATGGACATATTTCGCCCCTGGACTGTTGTTACATGCAGAACTCGTGGCAGAGTTGCTAACAATAGGCGATGGGCTGCACTGTTCACTTGCTTGAGCATTCGTGCAGTGCACATCGAAGTGATAGAATCAATGGATTCTTCCTGTTTTAATGCCTTCAGAAGATTTGTTTCTGTGCAAGGACCTGTAAAGTTACTTAGATCTGACTGTTGGACGAATTTTACAGGAGCAGAAAAGATTGTGAACTTGAATGACAACAAGTGTAAATGGGAATTCAACCCACCTCATTCCTCTCACATGGAAGGCTCCTGGGAACGCATGATTGGAGTTGCAAGGAAAATCCTGGACTCTATGCTACTGGACCAAAAAAATTCCCAGCTTACCCATGAAATCTTATGCCGACAACAAAATCCTAGGATTTTTTCCGACAGATGTTGGCTCAAGCTTGTCTTGCATACGCACGGTCACACAAAGTTGTTGGAAAATCCGATCATTCTGAACGCGGTGACGTAAAACACGTATGTCGGGACTATGAACGGGGCAGTAGCCAATAGCTTTCATCTCTTTATTTATTCTGAGCATGCGTGGCACTTTGTCCGTCGGATTTGTGTACACACGATAGGAATTTCCGACAACGGATTTTGTTGTCGGAAAATTTAATATCCTGCTCTCAAACTTTGTGTGTCGGAAAATCCGATGGAAAATGTGTGATGGAGCCTACACACGGTCGGAATTTCCGACAACAAGGTCCTATCACACATTTTCGACCGTGTGTACGGGGCATTAGTCACTCTTCTTGCAGAGGTGTCTGCTATAATAACGCAAGGCCTCTAGTCCCTGTGTCCTCAGATCCAGAGTCTCCAGTATTGCTCACCCCAGCCACTCTTATTACTAAAAAATTGGGATAGCCATTATCCCCATAGAGGAACTTCATTATCCTAATGTTTACAAGCATCAATGGAAACAGGTTCAACACCTTGTTAATGTGTTTTGGAACCGTTGGAAGATGGAGTACCTTTCTAACCTTCAAAGTTGCAGTAAATGGCAAGCCAGCAAACTGAACCTGAAAGTGGGAGACATAGTTCTCTTGAAAGAGACAGATTCTCATCGTAACCATTGGCCTATGGGTCTTATTACAAAGACTATGCCAAGTATTGATGGAAAAGTAGGAAAAGTGGAAGTTAAAGCAATGAAAGAAGGGGGCGTGGTCTGGCTACGCAGGAAGATGGCTGCTTAATTGCATAGCTCCCGCTGTTGCCATTCCTTTTTCAACATTACAGGAGGAAAACTCGCTCAAACTATGTCTAACTATACTCTGGAGGATGGGGACGGCTTCCCGGCAATCTTCTACCTCGCGGTCCCGTTCTCCCCGCGAGCACACAGGGAGGATAAGCCAGAACATCCCGGAGATGTTCAGAACACACAGGAGCAATATGGCGTCGTCCCGCCACGGCCCCTCACAGACATCTGGAACGTAATTATCGGGACCAACGCAGGCACCTCTCCTGCAACCACCTGTGGTAACGGGACTCCAGGATAACCCTCCGCACTCCCACCTTAGCATTCAGGACCTGAGAACAATTGTCGCCGATATAAAAGATACTCTATCGGCCGCAATTGCAGATTTACGCCTGGACATCCATTCACTAAGTGATAGGGTACATGAAGTTGAGAGAACTACAACCCAACATGATACGGTCCTCCACAAAGTAACGAGAAGAATCGACACACACATCCTGCAGCTGAGAGAAGTGCAAAGACACGTTGAGGAACTTGATAACCACGGTCGCCGTCACAACCTCAGAATCAGAGGCATGCCTGAGGCCATTGATTCTGAGCACTTGCTACCGGCAGTTACTGACCTCCTCAATGGCCTGTTAAACAGACCCCGCCAATCACAAATAGAGATGGAGAGAATCCACAGGGCGCTACGTCCTAAAGGGAGAGAAACAGACCCCCCCAGGGACATTATATGCTGTATTGTGGACTATGAATTAAAAGAGGAAATACTGCGTCAGGCAAGAGACAAATCTCAACTTCAGCATGAAGGACAACGTATCCAGATATTCCAGGATTTGTCTGGCATCACTCTACAGCATCGAAGGGATCTAAAACCTCTTCTTGAGGTACTACGCACTCACGGGATACGATATTGAGGGAAATACCCGTTCTGCCTATCTGCCACACATTTGGGTCGGACGGCCATGCTGAAAGTTCCTGAAGATCTGCCACAATTCTGCCAGAGCCTGGACATCCCTTTGGTGGATGTACCTAATTGCTACACTGAATTCCGACATACCAATGCAAGATGTCACTCGCCTCCAGAGGAGCCGATGGAAGCTCAGGAGGTGCGCTACAGGAGGAGAAGATCACCATTGGGCACCAGATCCCATGCTGCGCACCGTGACGCTCAACATGGACACAGCCCGTCAGGCTCCCCGCGCTCTCGAAGAGCCCGAAGAGACCATTAACAATACCCTTCTTGCAGAGCGCCACATGAATGCTTTACTGACTCGTTCCGGCTGAGTTTACTAATCTCGCAAGTTCCCAAATGTTTTATTTGTTGATCAATATTTTATGGTTCACAAGATTATACCTTTATGGTCTAGGGTTTGTTCCCTCCTTACAGTACTATAGAGTAACCCCCTGGGTTTGTTACACACTAAGCCGGCACTGAGGTCTGCAGCTGCTGCTTATTTCCCCACAGACGCACACGTTCTACACAGCCAGTGAGAAACTGCACGAAGAGGCTGCTTTGACTCTCCTCCAATGAATAATGCAAGACGAGAACGCAAACCGCATTGCTAACATCTAATAACTTCCTCCTAGACTGACTATTGTCATGTTCTGGACTCCGTTTTCTGATTCAGGACCTCAAAGAGTTTGATTTCAAGCTAACCCGAGCGCTTCACTGTAGCTACCCGGTTCCACGGCTAATACCTCTCAGGAATTAACGCTCAAGAACAACCCGGGCAGTTTGTTATATGACACTATGGGACAGTATATACCTGCCTAGTGCCTTCTCCCCTTCTCCTTCACAATGTCGCAAACCTTACTCTTACTCTTTTTAAATCATAATCCCAACAGAAACTACCCATTGTCCCGGTGTATACCATCCACAGCTATAGGAGTGGAACGTCTGGACTTCTTTCTCAGTGGATCAGAGATCCAACTAAGCGCTGTGTGACCTCTCTGAGTAAGAGGGGTTGCTGGCTTTCCAGTAGGCCTCTATTTTTATTATGGTGATGGGTGTCACGGCTTTCTTTGATGGAATCCAGCTTTGTATGAACTTTTTGTTTGCACTTTATTCACATGTGATGTAATTTAGCATATGTGTCTTCAAACTTTATTTACAGTTATTATTGTTTATATACTGTTGATTATCTGCACATTCATATATTTTGATATTTGTCTGTATTTGCACGAATGCACTTTATTGTTTGGTGTGTACTGTTTTTACATATTCTAATGGATAGATAGAGGGCAGATGGGCCTGGAGGTAGCCAATCCTCAAAGGCACAGGGGTGCACTGAACACCCAGTATATAGCACAATGGCAGCAAAGATGTCCAGTGTGTCCCCTCATCAATATTCCTGGAGACCTGGTTCCTCCAAGGCAAAAAGGTTGAGAAAGGCTACTGCATGAATTAATTCTTCATGACACATCATTAAGGCAATGGCATTGTGCAGTGTATTGCATATACCAATTACTGTGTGTAATAATGACAAATGCAAATTGTCTTTGAAAAAACAAAGTAACGGCGCATGTGCGGCAGCCTGAGGTGAAGGTAATGTTACCTTAGAGCTCCGCTCCTCGGGAGTTTTCATCAGAGGACTACAGGTCCCAGTGAACCAGCAAGTATCCCAAAACTGCAGAAAATCCTACCTAATACTGTCAGCTTCACTGACAATGGTCTTGAGAGCTCCTAAAACGAAAATTAAAGCAGAAAAAACAAAGGAAACGGCACACAGGCTGGCGGCTGGAATGGCGGCGGCATCCTCTCCCCCACAGCACAGCGGTGAATACACTAAAAAATCTTTACCTCACAGTCAGCACAGCGGTGAATACACTGGAAAATCTTTACCTCACAGTCAGCACAGCGGTGAATACACTGAAAAATCTTTACCTCACAGTCAGAAGACACAGGCTGCTAACGGTGAGTCTGAGTCTGAATATGAATACTGTGAATTACAAGCTGCTACACAGTCTGACATCTTCAAAAAATTTGAATGTATGCTTCAGAAAGCCCTCAAACAGACTTCTGATCATATAACTGACAAACTGACTAAAGAAATTAGAGAACTAGGTCAGAGAACAGCTGACTTAGAACTGAGGGTTGATGAAATTGATAATTTTACACATAACTACATGTCTGAGATGAAGGTACTAAAAGAGGAAAACCTTACATTACAAAATCTTTTAGAGGACCAAGAGAACAGAGATCGTCGATCGAATCTGCGAATCGGGGGAATCCCTGAATCTGTTCTAGACCTGCAGGCTAATATCACGGCGCTCTTTCAAGAATTATTACCTGGAACCCCTATTGACAGGTTCGAAATGGATAGAGTGCATAGAGCGTTAGCCCCACGCAAAATAAATGGTCCCCCGAGGGATATTATAGCTAAATTGCACTTTTACAGAACCAAAGAACAGATACTAACAGCTGCCAGAGGGAGAGAATCTCTTAGCTTCCAGGGCAATACCTATCAACTCTTCACAGATTTGTCCCCACTAACGGTTGCAAAAAGACGTGCACTTAAACCTCAACTCCAGGTACTCCAGAGAAATTTCCTATCAATGGGGATTTCCTTTTTGTCTCAGATTTACTCATTTGAAAACAAAATATGTTTGTCGCTCTTCAGAGGACTTGAAGTCAGCCCTATTTGAAATGGGCCTAGCCGAAGCAATCTTACCAAATGACCAGTCTCATAGGCGCTCAGCTTTTCGTTCTACACAGCAAAACAAAGACCCAAAACCCAGCTATTCCACATCTTCCCATCAAAATCTTAACAAGCGAGGTCGATATGAACATTTACCACCAAACAATGAGGATTCAATGGACTGAAAATCTGAGCCAGACTAGTTATTTGTCCTTGCTACTTTTTTCCAGCACAGTATGCTGACAGAGTTAATAAACTGGCCATATTCATGACTAAAATGAGTTATGGCTACATACTACTGTTATGTTACAAAAAAATTTTTTTTTTTTTTAATTTTTTTTTTTTTTTTTTATATTAACTTTTTTCTGTTTTTTTTTTCCTCTCAAGTTTTTGAACTTTATCTTTTCTTTTTTTTGTAACAATTTAAGCGAAATTTTTCCATGATAGTAATGGAATAGTTCCTGTGGTCCTCCGATGTTATACATCCCTTAGGAATTTCTTATTGCCCTTTATTCCACCTAAGGACTCCTACTATTGTTATGGGAGTCTCTATTGGTGGTCCCGGATCCTCTCAGAGAGTTCTAAAAACTCTCCTGAGATGCTCCTACACCCTATTATTTAGCCTTTATATACTGCTAAATTGTCTTCATATTGGGTTTGTTCGATTCTCCTCTCCTTTTTTCTTTTTCTATTCTATTGCTTCTTTCTTTAATCTTTGCTATTCCCTCCTGACTCTCGGGTTGGTGATCCTGGCTCTTGGTGAGTACTCTGCTTGTTATGCTATAATATTCGCATTCGTTGTTTTATGGCTCCTATAAATATCTTGCCATTAAATGTACAGGGGTTTAATACTCCACATAAGCGAACCAAGGCTTTACACTCTTTTGCTATGAAAAAAGCTAATATTACAGTACCTGACCGCGAGATTGTGTTTCCAGCACGATACCATCGCGCTGGTTCTCGGCGACAGGGTACTGTGCATGTCGCGCTGGCTCACTCATCGGGAGAGGAAAACTTTATTTTCCTTCCGCGATGAGTGACAGGCAGTGCTGACAGCTGTCTGGTATGAATCCTGAGACGGGAACACGCGCCAAATTTTAAATGAAAAAAACGGCGTGGGTCCCCCCCCAGGATCATACCAGGCCCTTAGGTCTGGCATGGATTGTAAGGGGAACCCCCTACGCCGAAAAATCGGCGTGGGGGTCCCCCCCAAATCCATACCAGACCCTTATCCGAGCATGCAGCCCGGCCGGCCAGGAAAGGGGGTGGGGACGAGCGAGCGCCCCCCCCCTCCTGAGCCGTACCAGGCCGCATGCCCTCAACATGGGGGGGTGGGTGCCTTGGGGGAGGGGGCGCCCTGCGGGGCCCCCCCACCCAAAAGCACCTTGTCCCCATGTTGATGAGGACAAGGGCCTCTTCCCGACAACCCTGGCCGTTGGTTGTCGGGGTCTGCGGGCGGGGGGCTTATCGGAATCCGGGAGCCCCCTTTAATAAGGGGGCCCCCAGATCCCGGCCCCCCACCCTGTGTGAATGAGTATGGGGTACATGGTACCCCTACCCATTCACCTAGGGAAAAGTGTCAATATAAAAAAAACACAGTATACAGGTTTTAAGAGTAATTTATTAGTCAGCTCCGGGATCTTCTTCCGACTTCGGGGGGTCTCCTTCCGACTTCTCCCGGTGTTCGGCCTCTTCTCCCGGGCCCCGCCGCTATCTTCTTCCAGCTCCATTGCCAGCGAGGGGCCCGGTCTGCTGCCGCTGTCGTGTCGCCGCTGTCATGTCGCCGCTGTCTCGCCGCTTCTTCTCTTCTTCTCTTCTTCTCTTCTTCCACGATGTTGACACAACGCTCTCTCCGGCTCGAATGCTGTGTGCGAGCTGCGGAGCCATTTATATAGGCGGTGACCCCGCCCCCTTACGACATCATGGTCCCAGCATGCGCAGGGACTCTGGGGTCACGCCCCCTTATGACACCAGAGTCCCTGCGCATGCTGGGACCATGACGTCGTAAGGGGGCGGGGTCACCGCCTATATAAATGGTTCCGCAGCTCGCACACAGCATTCGAGCCGGAGAGAGCATCAGGGAAGAAGAGAAGAAGCGGCGAGACAGCGGCGACACGACAGCGGCGGCAAGACAGCGGCGGCAAGACAGCGGCGGCGAGACAGCGGCAGCAGACCGGGCCCCTCGCTGGCAATAGAGCTGGAAGAAGTTAGCGGCGGGGCCCGGGAGAAGAGGCCGAACACCGGGAGAAGAGGCCGAACACCGGGAGAAGAGGCCGAACACCGGGAGAAGTCGGAAGGAGACCCCCCGAAGTCAGAAGAAGATCCCGGAGCTGACTAATAAATTACTCTTAAAACCTGTGTACTGTGTTTTTTTTATATTGACACTTTTCCCTAGGTGAATGGGTAGAGGTACCATGTACCCCATACTCATTCACACAGGGTGGGGGGCCGGGATCTGGGGGCCCCCTTATTAAAGGGGCTCCCGGATTCCGATAAGCCCCCCGCCCGCAGACCCCGACAACCAACGGCCAGGGTTGTCGGGAAGAGGCCCTTGTCCTCATCAACATGGGGACAAGGTGCTTTGGGGTGAGGGGGGCCCCGCAGGACGCCCCCCTCCCCCAAGGCACCCACCCCCCCATGTTGAGGGCATGTGGCCTGGTATGGCTCAGGAGGGGGGGGCGCTCGCTCGTCCCCACCCCCTTTCCTGGCCGGCCGGGCTGCATGCTCGGATAAGGGTCTGGTATGGATTTGGGGGGACCCCCACGCCGATTTTTCGGCGTAGGGGGTTCCCCTTACAATCCATGCCAGACCTAAGGGCCTGGTATGATCCTGGGGGGGGGAACCCACGCCGGTTTTTTCATTTAAAATTTGGCGCGGTGTTCCCACCTCATGATTCATACCAGACAGCTGTCAGCACTGCCTGTCACTCATTTCGGAAGGAAAACAAAGTTTTCCTCTCCCGATGAGTGAGCCATCTCGGCGCTGGCTCCTGCGACGGGGCTCGCAGGTGTCGAATCTCGCCGCAAAATGCGGCGAGATTGACACAATATCGCGGTCACCTACTGTATATGTTTGCAGGAAACACATTTTACTGACATAGTTTATCCCAAATTTCTTTCATCATCATATCCACAATTCTATACTGCTTCAGCTACGGTTAAACAGCGCGGAACTCTCATTGGTTTTCACCGTTCCACTCCGTTTAACCTTGTATCCAAAATAACAGACCCTGAAGGACGATATGTTCTCCTAACAGGATTTATTTCTGATAATCCTATTACTATTGTGTCTTATTATGCCCCTAACAAACGCCCAACTGCTTTCTTATCCCACCTTTTTCAACTTATAGAAGTACATAAGTTTGGTACTGTTGTTATTTGTGGGGATTCTAATGCTACTATTTTCCCTTTCTTAGATAAATCTCCCCCTGGACCTACCACAAACTCAATAAACCTAACTTTTCAACATTTACTCGCCACTCATAGCCTGGTAGATACTTGGCGAGAGATGAACCCTATTAGTAGGCGCTTCACTCATTATTCTTATCCGCATAACTCTTTTTCACGAATAGATCATATTCTAATCCCGTCAAGTATGCTACCAGAAATCATATCATCCAAAATCATTCCTTTTCCATGGACAGACCACTGCGCAGTATTCATTACCATTGCTTCCACAATTCCTAGATCACACGATACCACTTGGTGTATAAACGATTCAATTCTGACCCACCCTTCTCATCGTGTTGAGATTGAAAAAGCACTTTCTGATTACCTAAAATCCAATGATACAGACGATGTCTCTGCTATTACATTATGGGAGGCGCACAAGGTAGTCATTAGGGGTAGACTGATACAACAAGCAACTAACCTTAAAAGAGAACGCAAACTGTTGTTTGCAAAACTTGAATCTACCTTTAATGACTGTCATCAAACTTTTCAAACCTCCCCGAATGCTACTAACAGTACCAAACTAGAAAAAGCCCGCCTGGATCTAGATCTTTTTCTTACTGATACCGCAGATAAACTTATAAGTAAACGCCAGCATGTTCAATATCGCAGGGCAAATAAACCTGATACACCTATGGCCAGAATTTAAAAAAATTCACAACATATACATACGCCTATCAGATTGAAAGTATCTCGGGAATCTTACACTAGTAACCCAGTGAAAATACTTGAAATTTTTCGCTCTAAGTTATCTAAACTATATTCTTCTGTCTCAAATTTTGATAAAACTAAAGCAGACACACTGTTCTCCAATATCACGCTTCCTAACCTTGATCAACAACAGAAAGATCTTCTTGAATGTCCAATTACAGATACTGAAGTCCTTAACGCAATAAAATCTTAAAAATTACATAAAAGACCAGGCCTAGATGGATTTTTGGCAACATATTATAGACAATTTGCATCAATCTTAACACCTGTCTTAACTAAAGCCTTCAATTCGATCCTTAAAGGTAACTCATTTAGAACAGAGACTCTCACCTCTATAATAGCAATGATCCCCAAACCACATTCTGACTCCACCTCCTGGACTAATTATCGTCCTATATCCCTTCTAAATCTCGATATAAAATTAATTGCTAAAATTTTGGCCACTAGACTGAATAATATTATTGGCCTACTAATCCATAAAGACCAAACAGGCTTTATGCCTAAACGCCAAGCTGGAGATAATATCAGGAGAGCACTCTTACTTATTAATGCGGCTAAAACTAGACGAATCCCAGCTTGCCTTGTATCCTTAGACATAAGGAAAGCATTCAATTCGGTTACGTGGCCTTATATGGAATATGTCCTTGGTAAATGGGGATTTGGAAACAATTTTTTAACCTGGGTCTCATCCTTATACAATAATCCTAGAGCATATATCAAATATGCAGGCTATAAGTCAACAATGATTGATATCAAAAGAGGCACTAGACAAGGATGCCCTCTTTCCCCTCTACTTTTTGCCTTAATAATATAACCCCTGGCACACCTTATGAGAACCAATCCTGACATTAAAGGTATCAAACTAGGTGGTTATCACCAAAAACTATGTCTCTTTGCGGATGACATTCTCATATTTTTGTCTCATCCCCATATATCCACCCCTAATCTACTAAAAACACTAGATAATTTTGCCCAAATATCAGGACTACATGTTAATCCAACAAAATCAAATGCATTAAATATTTCCTTATCTCAATTAGAACTTCAGGCACAAACTTCCTTACCCTTTACTTGGGTTCCAAAGCTGCTTCCATACCTAGGAATAAAACTCACAATCTCTCTTAAAGACCTTTTTGCGGCAAATTACTTACCCCTCCTTAAACAAACTTCCGGCTTCCTGAAACAATGGGCTCTTCTATCATTGTCATGGTTGGGAAGGATTAATGCGGTAAAGATGTCAATCCTGCCAAAATTCTTATATTTATTTAGGGTACTCCCTATTTCTTTACCATCTTACTTTCTTAGACCTACTCAACGTAGAGTTATGTCCTTCATTTGGGGTACCACCAAACCTCGTATACCTAAATCTACGCTTTACCTTAATAAATTGAGTGGTGGTTTGGGATTGCCCAACTTTTCCTCCTATTTCTACGCTGCACAGCTAGCACTTATACCCAAGTATCATACTTCTGTAGAAGCTCCCCTATGGGTAGCTATTGAATCAGTGGAAAGTGACCCTATCTCAGTGGCAAATATGTTTTGACTCTGTCCTGCTGATAGAATACATCTTTCTAATCCTATCACGAAACAGACCCTAGCAGTATGGGATAAATGTAAATTTGCACATAATCTTCAATCAACACATAATCCCTTGCTTTCATTTCTTAATAATCCAGCCTTTTATCCTGCCTGGAAATTCCCAAAATCATTCTCTGCATGGACCTCTACGAGCCTGACTCGTTTATACAATCTTTCCTCGACTAAAGCTATTTATACATTTCCTGTACTATGTGAAACCTTTGGGTTACCTAAAACTGAAATATTTCGATATTTACAAATTAAACATTTTTATGAACCACTTCTTAGTACAGGCTCAACTCTTAATCAAATGACTCAACTTGAGCGGATTTGTATAAGTGATCCACACATTAGAGGACTTATCTCAATATTACATTTCCAACTTAATATGATATCTAGTGAGTTTCTACCCTCATACACAACTAAATGGGCACAAGATATGAATCAAGTGTTTAATAAACAAGATTGGTCGAATATATGGTCAGCCATCAAAACTTCCTCCCCAAATTGTTGTGCTGTAAAAACTAATTACAGGGTTCTAGCACGCTGGTACCTTGTACCAGCTAGAATAGCTAAATTTGTCCCCACATATTCACCTAATTGCTTTAGAGGATGTGACACAGCAGGAACACATTTTCACATATGGTGGCAATGCCCCGTAGTTGAAGAATTCTGGAAGACTATATTTCTTATGGCTTCTAAAGCCCTGGAAATCACGATTCCTCCAGATCCTGCAACGGCACTCCTAAACCTTAAACCCACAATACTCACCCATACTCAATTCCAATTGTTTATCCAACTTAGCACTGCAGCTAAACAAACGATTGCCAAGGCGTGGAAGTCCCAAAATCTAATTCTTGCTGAAGCTAAACACAGAATGAACAGAGCACTTTTATACGCCAAGATGACAGCTATTGAAGAAAATAAAATAAATAAATTTCGCAAAGTTTGGCAACCATGGGTTAAAAACTACCTCCCTACAGATTTTGACCAATCTCTGTTGTTACCACACTAAGATATATA
This sequence comes from Aquarana catesbeiana, assembly GCF_042186555.1. Classification (NCBI taxonomy): domain Eukaryota; kingdom Metazoa; phylum Chordata; class Amphibia; order Anura; family Ranidae; genus Aquarana; species Aquarana catesbeiana. The sequence continues at coordinate 41,951,087 of NC_133333.1, forward strand.
TCATATTATTACTGAAATATATATTATATTTGTATACCTAATGAGAGCTGGATCATCATCCCGGGAAACTCTCTTTTTTTTTTTTTTCTCTTCTTTCCTTCTTTCCATCTTTATCTCTCCTCCCTCTCCTTTTCTTTTATTATTTCCTAAAATATTCCTATGGATACTTAGTCTAATAACTTGATTTATTTCTCTAATCTTACATCTAGAATCCCAACTAGTGTATAGTAAATATGGTTGTAAGATATCTCTAAAATTAATTTATATTATTAACTTATTTATTTATCTTTTTTATCATACTGCAAAGATCTTCTGATGATTGATATGTATCCATGTATTGTATCATTTTATTTCTTCTTCTGTGAAAACTCAATAAATATATTTAACAAGAAAAAACAAAGTAACACTGATGATGAGTTAAAGATTTTATTAACATGCATTTAGCACATCTACTATTTGATACATCTCAATGCTGTTTTCAGTTGTCATTGTTTCTAAAGCAACCAAAGCTTATGACGTTTTACACATGCATCAAAATCTTAACAAAAAATCAAGCACGGCTTGCAGCTGCTTTGGTTGATTTTTTTTTAGCAGGAATAACTGGTATTGCAGGGGTACACGTCTTCTCTATTGCTTCTAATTGCTTTGTTCCGAGTACAACTCCAATCCCTATTTTACAACCACCTTCTGTAATGCAGCCTTGCATTGACATTGGTACTTCCTTACCATCTGCAAATCAAGATAAGATTTTATTTTTACCAAATACTTCCAAATAGGGTACAGTGAATAATGTTGCTAAACTTGATTTGCTCTGAACCTTGTCACCCTAAAACAGGTAATTTGTTACTTGAAGGATCCCCAGGTAAAAATAGGAGAAAACTCCTGAAAAAGGGAAAATAATGCAACCACCACATCTAAGGATTGGTAAGCTGCAATATTTTTCATTTTTGTTTTAGGATTTGGTTGTTCCAAGCTGGAACTACATCAAGGTGGGCAGGGGCAGATCCTTAAATTATAGTAAGGAGATCTGACTGATGGACTCTTCATTGGGTGAAACAATATATCGTGAATTAACCCACTAGAAATTATTACTTTGGAGGGATTTGTACCTCTAAAACATGGGAAATTCCTTACATGGTTGGACGGTTCAAGTGACTTGAGACAGAGGAGACAGGAGGGATCATTCCCTTTTCCTATCACATACAGTATGTAAAGTTCTAAAATTCAGATAGGGGTAAAAGAGGATGAAAAGGGAAGGCTCATTTGTTTGATGTTCAATAGTAGCAAAAATGTGTTCTTGATAGACATGTGCATTCGTTTTCGTACGAATTTCAGGTATTTTCGTTATCGTTTTAACAAACGATAACGAACGTGCAGAATCCGAAAACCGAAAGATCTTACATAAACAAATGCTTTATTTTAGTTTTTGTTGCGACAACAGTTTGATATAGATATGAGATTCGACATGACGCTGACAATAGCAATCAGTGTCCATCGAACCTGTGGTCGAATGTGCCTAACCTTAGCTCTATTAGTCCAAGATTATTCTACATAGAGAGAAGAGATTCGACATAGAGAGAAAAGATTCAACATTATAGAGACAATAGCAAAAAAGGTTGAAAGTGCCTAACCTAACTCTATTAGTCCAAGATTATTCGAAATAGAAAGAAAAGATTCGACATGAAGATTCGACGAAGCAGTGGACATTTATGGTCAAATGCTCTGCCCATAGGCTATAGAATAATTCTAATGTTGGTTGACTAGTAATAATAATTAATAAATATAATTATTACTAGTGTCATACAACATTAGAAATTCTACTATAGTTTGTAGGCGGAACATTCGACCGGAAATGTACGATTGCGACGTAGTACAGTTTAGCTGCTCCGTCGAATCTTCTCAGAACTTTCGACAGACACCATAAGCCTTCAATGACAGATTCGACCTTAACTATTTTGGATTTTTGGATGAATGCATTTTTTTAAGGAAACAAAATGAATAAAAACTAATTTCAGGAGTAACTAAATAAATTTATTTTTTGAACAAAAACGAAATTCCGAAACAAAATATTTCAGTGTGCACATGTCTAGTTCTTGATTGCTTGATTTTTATTAAAAATGTAGTTTCTATGTAAAATTGTATACATATGCAGTCTAAACTATGTACAGGGTTCATTTAATATTTATTTCATTTAAGTAGGCAAGGGAACTCTGTGTTGCACCTTAACGTAAAGGGGGTCTTTGGAGCCTTATACCATTCTTATGAACCTCAAAGTGAATCAAAATGTATGGCAAGGAGTACATCACTCCATGTAAAGTATCTCACAAAAGTGAGCACACCCCTCACATTTTTATAAATATTTTTTTATACCTTTTTACGTGACAACACTGAAGAAATTACACTTTGCTATAATGTAAAGTAGTGAGCGTACAGCTTGTATAACAGTGTAAATTTGCTGTGCCCTCAAAATAACTCAACACACAGCCATTAATGTCTAAACCGCTGGCAACAAAAGTGAGAACACCCCTAAGTGAAAATGTCCAAATTGGGCCCAAATTGTCAATATTTTGTGTGGCCACCATTATTTTCCAGCACTGCCTTAACCCTCTTGGGCATGGAGTTCACCAGAGCTTCACAGGTTGCCACCAGAGTCCTCTTCCACTCCTCTTCCACTCCTCCATGATGACATCAAGGAGCTGGTGGATGTTAGAGACCTTGCGCTCCTCCACCTTCCATTTGAGGATGTCCCACAGATGTCCAATAGGGTTTAGGTCTGGAGACATGCTTGGCCAGTCCATCACCTTTACCCTCAGCTTCTTTAGCAAGGCAGTGGTCGTCTTGGAGGTGTGTTTGGGGTCGTTACCATGTTGGAATACTGCCCTGCGGCCCAATCTCCGAAGGGAGGGGATCATGCTCGGCTTTAGTATGTCACAGTACATGTTGGCATTCATATTTCCCTCAATGAACTGAAGTTCCCCAGTGCCGGCAACACTCATGCAGCTCCAGACCATGACATGCTTGACTGTAGGCAAGACACACTTGTCTTTGTACTCCTCACCTGGTTGCCGCCACACACGCTTGACACCATCTGAATCAAATACATTTATCTTGGTTTGATCAGACCACAGGACATGGTTCCAGTAATCCATGTCCTTATTCTGCTTGTCTTCAGCAAACTGCGGGCTTTCTTGTGCATCATCTTTAGAAGAGGCTTCCCTCTGGGATGACAGCCATACAGACCAATTTAATGCAGTGTGCGGCGTATGGTCTAAGAACCGACAGGCTGACCCCCACCCTTTCAACCTCTACAGCAATGCCGGCAGCACTCATACGTCTATTTCCCAAAGACGACACTGAGCACATGCACTCAACTTCTTTGGTCGACTGTGGCGAGGCCTGTTCTGAGTGGAACCTGTCCTGTTAAACTGCTGTATGGTCTTGGTCACCGTGCTGCAGCTCAGTTTCAGGGTTTTGGCAATTTTGTTATAGACCTAGGCCATTATTATGTAGAGGAACAATTCTTTTTTTCAGATCCTCAGAGTTCTTTGCCATGAGGTGCCACGTTGAACTTTCAGTGACCAGTATGTGAGATTTAGAGCAATAATACTAAACTTAACACATCTGCTCCTCATTCACACCAGAGACCTTGTAACACTAATAAGTCACATGACTCTAGGGAGGGAAAATTGCAAATTTGGCCCATTTTCACTTAGGGGTGTACTCACTTTTGTTTCCAGTGGTTTAGAGATTAATGGCACAGTACATGTTGGCATTCATGGTTCCCTCAAGGAACTGTAACTCCCCAGTGTCGGCAGTACTCATCCAGCCCCAGACCATGACACTCCAACCACCATGCTTGACTGTAGGCAAAACACACTTATCTCTGTACTCCTCACCTGGTTGTCACCACACACGATTGACACCATCTGAACCAAATAAGTTTATCTTGGTCTCATCAGACCACAGGTCAAGGTTCCAGTAATCCGGGTCCTTAGTCTACTTGTCTTCAGCAAATTTTTTGTGGGCTTTATTGTGCATCATCTTTAGGAGAGGCTTCCTTCTGGGACAACAGCCATGCAGACCAATTTGATGCAGTGTGCAGCATATGGTCTGAGCACTCACAGGCTGACCCCCCTACCCCTTCAAACTCTGCAGTGATGCTGGCAGCACTCATACGTCTATTTCCCAAAGACAACCTCTGGATATGATGCTGAGCATGTGCACTCAACTTCTTTGGTCGACCATGGCGAGGCCTGTTCTGAGTGGAACCTGTCCTGTTAAACCACTGTATGGTCTTGGCCACCGTGCTGCAGCTCATTTTCAGGGTCTTGGCAATCTTCTTATAGCCTAGGCCATCTTTATGTAGAAAGAACATTCTTTTTTTCAGATCCTCAGAGTTCTTTGCCATGAGGTGCCATGTTGAACTTCCAATGACCAGTATGAGAGAGTGAGAGCAATGACGGCAAATTTAACACACCTGCTCCCCATTCACACCTGGGACCTTGTAACACTAACGAGTCACGTGACATCGGGGAGGAAAAATGGCTACTTGGGCCCAATTTGGACATTTTATGTGGTAATCACAATAGAATCATAATTGCGATAGATACATACCGGACAGCTGAACAAGTGACCTATACTTCAAACACTCAAATTCATTCCCACGGCACAATACCATTCCATTGCTTTTGCAGCCATCAGTAGATGTAGTCACATAGCAGCTTGGACACATGAAGTTGTTTAGTGGCATTTTATCACGACATTGTTCTGGAAAATAAAAATAAATTAATACATTTGCTATTTATCTATCTATGTACATACCTGGGAACTTTCCAAGCGAGTTTTGGGTGGAGGAAGTTGACCTGCACAGAGTTCTCACCTCAACCCGATAGAACACTTTTGGGATGAATTAGAGCGGAGACTGCGAGCCAGGCCTTCTCATCCACATCAGTGCCTGACCTCACAAATGTGCTTCTGGAAGAATGTTCAAACATTTCCATAGACACACTCCTAAACCTTGTAGACAGCCATCCAAGAAGAAGTATAGCTGCAAAAGGTGGGCCAACTCAATATTGAATTCTATAGACTAATGCCCTGTACACACGGTCGGATTTTCCGACGGAAAATGTGTGATAGGACCTTGGTCTCGGAAATTCCGACCGTGTGTAGGCTCCATCACACATTTTCCATCGGATTTTCCGACACACAAAGTTTGAGAGCAGGCTATAAAATTTTCCGACAACAAAATCCGTTGTCGGAAATTCCGATCGTGTGTATACAAATCCGACGGACAAAGTGCCACGCATGCTCAGAATAAATAAAGAGATGAAAGCTATTGGCCACTGCCCCGTTTATAGTCCCGACGTATGTGTTTTACGTCACCGCGTTTAGAACGATCGGATTTTCCGACAACTTTGTGTGACCGTGTGTATGCAAGACAAGTTTGAGCCAACATCCATCGGAAAAAATCCTAGGATTTTGTTGTCGGAATGTCCGAACAAAGTCCGACCGTGTGTACGGGGCATCAGACTGGGATGCCATTAAAATTGATGTGCATGTAAAGGCAGGTGTCCCAATACTTTTGGTAAAATAGTGTGTGTGTGTGCGCGCGTGTCTATATATATATATATATATATATATATATATATATATATATTATATTTTGTAGGCAGAACTTCCGGGACTGGCCCTGTGCTCACCTTTAACTGCTGTCACTTTCTAACACAGAAGCCAGTACAGGAAGTTTTCTGCAATAATCTCTTCCTCTACCGGCTTCTGTGTTCACAAGTGACAGAGCAGCATCTTTTCTGGTGGCTTATACAGAACCCTCTCTGCCCTGCGGGCGACACCCATCCCCCCCAGGTAGTCACAAAATAAGTAAATAAATAATTTTTTAACCAGTTGCCGACCGCCTCACGCAGATCTACTGCGGCAGAATGGCACAGGCAGGCAGAATCACGTACCTGTACGTCATCTGCCTCCCTCGGCGGTCGGCTTCTGTCTGGGAGCGATGAGAGGTGAGGGGGAGGCCATCCATACGTGGCCCCCCCCTCGTGATCACTCCTAGGCAATTAAATCCTTCCCCTGCTGCTGCATAGTAAACAGCAGCAGAGTAAGCGATGTCATCTCTCCTCGGCTCAGTATTTTCACTGGTGACGCTAGTTAGGGGGGTAAATATTTAGGTTCGCCGTCAGCGTTTTATAGCGTCAGGGACCCCCATATACCACCTAATAAAGGTTTTAACCCCTTGATTGCCCCCTAGTTAACCCTTTCACCAGTAATCACCGTATAACTGTTACGGGTGACACTGGTTAGTTTGTTTATTTTTTATAGTGTCAGGGCACCCGCCGTTTATTACCTAATAAAGGTTTAGCCCCCTGATCACCCGGCGGTGATATAACTTAGGTTTTAGGGTCAGATAGGGTCTGCACCAGGCAGCGTCAGGTTAGCGCCAGTACCGCTAACACCCACGCACACAGCATACACCTCCCTTAGTGGTATAGTATCTGAACAGATCAATATCTGATCCGATCAGATCTATACTGGTGTCCCCAGCAGTTTAGGGTTCCCAAAAACGCAGTGTTAGCGGGATCAGCCCAGATACCTGCTAGCACCTGCGTTTTGCCCCTCCGCCCGGCCCAGCCCAGCCCACCCAAGTGCAGTATCGATCGATCACTGTCACTTACAAAACACTAAACACATAACTGCAGCGTTCACAGAGTCAGGCCTGATCCCTGCGATCGCTAACAGTTTTTTTGGTAGCGTTTTGGTGAACTGGCAAGCACCAGCGGCCTAGTACACCCCGGTCGTAATCAAACCAGCACTGCAGTAACACTTGGTGACGTGGCGAGTCCCATAAGTGCAGTTCAAGCTGGTGAGGTGGCAAGCACAAGTAGTGTCCCGCTGCCACCAAGAAGAAGAAAAACACAGGCCCGTCGTGCCCATAATGCCCTTCCTGCTGCATTCGCCAATCCTAATTGGGAACCCACCGCTTCTGCAGCGCCCGTACTTCCCCCATTCACATCCCCAACCAAATGCAGTCTGCTGCATGAGAGGCATTTTCTTTATGTCCTCCCGAGTACCCCTACCCAAAGAACCCCCCCAAAAAAGATGTTGTGTCTGCTGCAAGCGCGGATATAGGCGTGACACCCGCTATTATTGTCCCTCCTGTCCTGACAATCCTGGTCTTTGCATTGGTGAATGTTTTGAACGCCACCATTCACTAGTTGAGTATTAGCATATGGTACAGCATTGCACAGACTAAGCACACTTTCACAGGGTCTCCCAAGTTGCCATCGCATTTTGAGAGACCTGAACCTGGAACCGGTTACAGTTACAAAAGTTACAGTTACAAAAAAAGTGTAAAAAAAAAAAAACACAAAAAAATATATAAAATAAAAACAAAAATAGTTGTCGTTTTATTGTTCTCTCTCTATTCTCTCTCTATTGTTCTATTGTATTCTATTCTGCAATGTTTTATTGTTATTATGTTTAATCATGTTTGCTTTTCAGGTATGCAATTTTTTATACTTTACCGTTTACTGTGTTTTAACCATTTTTTTGTCTTCAGGTACACCATTCAGCTGCAGCGCGGATTTATTTATCTTGACAGCAACAGCGTTTGCTCGCACGATATATAAAGCCGTGACTCCAGCGGAGGTGATATATGCCGAAGCATGGGGGCAGCAGGGGCGGAGGAGCAATTTGCTCCTACCTTTTGCGGGAGGATGCCCCCATGCTTCGGCATATATAAATGGTGCACGTATGCCCATCATTAGAAGTGGGTGGATGAAGGGAGGTATTCTAAAGGTGGGCATACCCACCGATAATCTCTTTTTTTCGTTCAGCCCACAGGCTGCATGAAAAAAAAAAAATTACAATATATGCCCAACAAGGACCAGCAACGTACTGGTATGTTGCTGGACTTTGAGTGGTTATACCAGAATGATGCCTGCAGGTTTAGGTATCATCTTGGTATCATTCTTTTCAGCCAGCGGTCGGCTTTCATGTAAAAGCAATCCTAGCGGCTAATTAGCCTCTAGACTGCTTTTACAAGCAGTGGGAGGGAATGCCCCCCCCACCGTCTTCCATGTTTTTCTCTGGCTCTCCTGTCCCAACAGGGAACCTGAGAATGCAGCCGGTGATTCAGCCAGCTGACCATAGAGCTGATCAGAGACCAGAGTGGCTCCAAACATCTCTATGGCCTAAGAAACTGGAAGCTACAAGCATTTCATGACTTAGATTTCTCCGGATGTAAACAGCGCCATTGGGAAATTGGGAAGGCATTTCATCACACCGATCTTGGTGTGGTCAGATGCTTGAGGGCAGAGGAGAGATCTAGGGTCTAATAGACCCCAATTTTTTCAAAAAAGAGTACCTGTCACTACCTATTGCTGTCATAGGAGATATTTACATTCCCTGAGATAACAATAAAAATGATAAAAAAAATAAGATAAAGAAGCAAAAAAATAAAAAGGAAAAAAAAAAAAAAAAAAGCACCCCTGTCCCCCCCCTGCTCTCGCACAAAGGCGAGCGCAAGCGCCGGTCTGGCGTCAAATGTAAACAGCAATTGCACCATGCATATGAGGTATCACCGCGAAGGTCAGATCGAGGGCAGTAATTTTAGCAGTAGACCTCCTCTGTAAATCTAAAGTGGTAACCGGTAAAGGCTTTTAAAGGCTTTTAAAAATGTATTTAGTTTGTCGCCACAGCACGTTTGTGTGCAATTTTAAAGCATGTCATGTTTGGTATCCATGTACTCGGCCTAAGATCATCTTTTTTATTTCATCAAACATTTAGGCAATATAGTGTGTTTTAGTGCATTCAAATTTAAAAAAGTGTGCTTTTTCCCAAAAAAATGCGTTTGAAAAATCACTGCGCAAATACTGTGTGAAAATGAAACACCCACCGTTTTAATCTGTAGGGCATTTGCTTTAAAAAAAGATATAATGTTTGGGGGTTCAAAGTAATTTTCTTGCAAAAAAAAAAATTTTTTCATGTAAACAAAAAGTGTCAGAAAGGGCTTTGTCTTCAAGTGGTTAGAAGAGTGGGTGATGTGTGACATAAGCTTCTAAATGTTGTGCATAAAATGCCAGGACAGTTCAAACCCCCCCCCAAATGACCCCATTTTGGAAAGTAGACACCCCAACATATTTGCTGAGAGGCATGTCGAGTCCATGGAATATTTTATATTGTGAAACAAGTTACAGGAAAAAGACAATTTTTTTTTTTTGCACAAAGTTGTCACCAAATGATATATTGCTCAAACATGCCATGGGAATATGTGAAATTACACCCCACAATACATTCTGTTACTTCTCCTGAGTATGGGGATACCACATGTGTGAGACTTTTTGGGAGCCTAGCCGTGTACGGGACCCTGAAAACCAAGCACCGCCTTCAGGCTTTCTAAGGGAGTAAATTTTTGATTTCACTCTTCACTGCCTATCACAGTTTCGGAGGCCATGGAATGCCCAGGTGGCACAACCCCCCCCCCCCCCAAATGACCCTATTTTGGAAAGTAGACACCCCAAGCTATTTTCTGAGAGGTATAGTGAGTATTTTGCAGACCTCACTTTTTGTCACAAAGTTTTGAAAATTGAAAAAAGAAAAAAAATGTTTTTTTTCTTGTCTTTCTTCATTTTCAAAAACAAATGAGAGCTGCAAAATACTCACCATGCCTCTCAGCAAGTATATTGGGGTGTCTACTTTCCAAAATGGGGTCATTTGGGGGGGGGGTTGTGCCACCTGGGCATTCCATGGACTCCAAAACTGTGATAGGCAGTGAAGAGTGAAATCAAAAATTTACGCCCTTAGAAATCCTGAAGGCGGTGATTGGTTTTCGGAGCCCCGTATGCGGCTAGGCTCCCAAAAAGTCCCACACATGTGGTATCCCCGTACTCAGGAGAAGCAGATAAATGTATTTTGGGGTGCAATTCCACATATGCCCATGGCCTGTGTGAGCAATATATCATTTAGTGACAACTTTGTGCAAAAAAATTTTTTTTTAAATTGTCACTTTCCCGCAACTTGTATCAAAATATAAAATATTCCATGGACTCAACATGCCTCTCAGAAAATAGCTTGGGGTGTCTACTTTCCAAAATGGGGTCATTTGGGGGGGTTTTGTGCCATCTGGGCATTTTATGGCCTTCAAAACTGTGATAGGTAGTGAGGAGTGAAATAAAAAATTTACATCCTTAGAAATCCTGAAGGCGGTGATTGGTTTTTGGCGCCCCTTATGCGGCTAGGCTCCCAAAAAGTCCCACACATGTGGTATCCCCATACTCAGGAGAAGCAGCTGAATGTATGTGCAATTCCACATATGCCTATGGCCTGTGTGAGCAATATATCATTTAGTGACAACTTTTTGTAATTTTTTTTTTTTTTGTCATTATTCAATCACTTGGAACAAAAAAAAGTAATATTCAATGGGCTCAACATGCCTCTCAGCAATTTCCTTGGGGTGTCTACTTTCCAAAATGGGGTCATTTGGGGGGGGGGGGGTTGTACTGCCCTGCCATTTTAGCACCTCAAGAAATGACATAGGCAGTCATAAATTAAAGGCTGTGTAAATTCCAGAAAATGTACCCTAGTTTGTAGGCGCTATAACTTTTGCGCAAACCAATAAATATACACTTATTGACATTTTTTTTACCAAAGTCATGTGGCGGAATACATTTTGGCCTAAATGTATGACTAAAATTTAGTTTATTGGATTTTTTTTATAACAAAAAGTAGAAAATATCATTTTTTTTCAAAATTTTCGGTCTTTTTCCGTTTATAGCGCAAAAAAAAAAAAAAACGGCAGAGGTGATCAAATACCATCAAAAGAAAGATCTATTTCTGGGAAGAAAAGGATGCAAATTTCGTTTGGGTACAGCATTGCATGACCGCGCAATTAGCAGTTAAAGCAACGCAGTGCCAAATTGTAAAAAGTGCTCTGGTCAGGAAGGGGGTAAATCTTTCCCGGGGCTGAAGTGGTTAAAAAATGCACTTTAAAAAAAAAATGTCCTGAAGTGCACTATGGAAATCTCATGATTGCATAGATGTTGCGCTTCATTTGCAGGGTTTTGACCTGCCTTGTGGCGCAATCCATTGTGCCGGAATACTTACGCCGTAGTATCACTATGGGCGCATTATTCTTGTTTGGCACCACCCTAGGACATGGGCGGTGCTTTCCCTCTGAGTTACGACGTCACTTCTGGTTTCCCTAGGCCAGTGATAAACCGGAAGTGATGTCAGCAGCTCAGTGGAACGCACGGTCCGAACTGAGCTTTTTATTCACAGCCCTCCCTCCTCTCTACACTGACACTTCCATCCCAGCCTGGAGCACGGGCAGCTATGGTTGGCAGGCTAGCCTTGCAGGATGTTCCTGAACTGCTGGACATGTAGAAGGAGGACAGGGTGCTGAACAGTTCCGACTCAGGACTCCCCCAAAGTCCTTGTCCCAGCAACTGACTCAGCCCAGCAACAGCAGACAAGTCCTCTGATCAGGAGGTGTCTGGGCAGACAGTGCCGGTGGTGATTACAGTCCTGTCTATGTATTACAGGTCATTGGGCTGTCACATAAGAGCCTGTTTAGATATAACCTCATGGACTCTAGGGGGCACAAGGTGTAGAAGGGCACACTGTGTTCCAGCAATGTGATGTTCATTGATGATGTGATCATTGGTGATCAGTAATGAGATGATGATCAGTGATGCAATGTGATGATAATCAATGATGTGAACAGTGATGATCAGTATGCTGTGATTCTGGGCTGTATACTCTGCTGTGAGTCTGAGCTTTATACTCTGCTATGAGTCTGGGCTGTTTACTCTCCTGTAAATCTGGGCTGTTTACTCTGCTGTGATTCTGGGCTGTATACCCTGCTGTGATTCTGGGGCTGTATACTCTGCTGTGAGTCTGGGCTGTATACGCTGTCCTGTGATTCTGGGGCTGTATACTTTGTCATGTGATGCTGAGCTGTATACTCCTGACACCAGTGGCGGAATTATCAGGGTCGCACCAGTCCCATTTGCGACTGGGCCCCTGAGTTCTGCCACTGTGGGGGGGCCCGCCGCCGCCGCCCAGGAGATAGTCATTCACCTGGAGTCCCGATCGTCCCGCCCATCCTCTCCTGCTGCTCCGCCCATCCTCCCCGCCCATCCTCTGCTCCCTCACTCACGGGGACAGGCTTCGCCCATCCTCTCTGCCCGCACAGTCCCCGCCCATCGTCTCTAACCCCATCCCGCTCCGCCCATCTTCTCCTGCTCTGCCTTCACTTAAGTCCCCGCCCATCTTCTCTGTCACACCTGCACTCACGGGCACAGTCCCCACCCGCTCCGCCTTTACTCACAGGCCCCGCCCATCCTCTCTGCTCACCCAAGCAAGACGGAGCAAGGAGGTGGACCAAGTGATCTGCAAGTGAGTGGCACCCATTCTTCAATATCAACACTGCCACTGATCCCCCCCACGCCACTGCCACTGATCCCCCCCACACCACCACTACTGCCACTGATACCCCCCACACCACCACTACTTCCACTCATCCCCCCCACACCACCACTACTGCCACTGATACCCCCCACACCACCACTACTGCCACTCATCCCCCCCACACCACCACTACTGCCACTCATCCCCCCACACCACCACTACTGCCACTCATCCCCCCCACACCACCACTACTGCCACTCATCCCCTCCCACACCACCACTACTGCCACTCACCCCCCCACACCACCACTACTGCCACTCATCCCCCCCACACCACCACTACTGCCACTCATCCCCCCCACACCACCACTACTGCCACTCATCCCCCCCCACACCACCACTACTGCCACTCATCCCCCCCACACCACCACTACTGCCACTATCCCCCCCACACCACCACTACTGCCACTCATCCCCCCCACAGCACCACTACTGCCACTCATCCCCCCCACACCACCATTACTGCCACTGATACCCCCCACACCACCACTACTGCCACTGATACCCCCCACACCACCACTACTGCCACTGATCCCCCCCACACCACCACTACTGCCACTCATCCCATCCCCCTCCAACCATCACCCTTGCCACTGATCCCACCACCTCTGCCACTCATCCCATTCAACAATCCTACCACTGATCTCACCCCCCCAACCACAACCCTTGCCGCTGATCCCATCCCCCCTCATCGCTGCCACTCATCATATCCCCCCACCACCACCGCTGCCACTGATCCCATCCCCCCCACCATTGCCACTCATCCCATCTCTCCCTCACCACTGCCACTCATCCCATCCCCCGCCACTGATCCTATCCCTCCCCAACCACCACTGTTGCCACTCATCTCAGGGGTGTAACTACAGGGGTAACAATTGCAATAGCGCACATGTTGCCCCTGAACACCTAGATGTGGGGGGGGGGGCATTTAGTAGAAAAAATCCCCTCAGTTTTTCTCCTGCAGCCACTAAAAGTCTGCTTCTCCTCCTCTCCCTCTGATAGGCATTAAGTGGTTGCAGGAGGAAAATGGGGGGGATTTGTTCCCCCTCCTATCCAGGTCCTGCTGCCCCCACGATCAGTGGGAAGGGTCCTGGCTGGAGGTCAGGGGGGCCCTCCATGGTTTCTTGCACCAGGGCCCTGAAGGTTTTAGTAACGCCACTGCCTGACACTATAGGTGGAAGCAAGTGGAATACAGGGGATGGAGTGGGTCTATGCTATAGGGGTGGGGCTTATAAGTGGGAGGGGTCAAAAAGGAGGGGCGGGTCTGGTGCCCCAACATCTTAAAACGTCACCAGCCGAAGGTTTTAGCTCCCTTTTAGAGAAATCCCTCCCTAGGGATGCCAAGATATAGACCTACACTGAGATGAGCTACAGTAAGGGACCCTTTGCGGGCTGAATTTCCAGGTGAGGTGGTATAGATCAGGGTTTTTCAACCAGGGTGCCACGGACACATCCCGATCTGATCGCTACTCTGTGTTAACTCCCATGCAGTGCGACTCTATGAGGAGAGAGGGAGCACAGCCAGCATGGCTCTCTGCTGCAACTATATGTACTATTGTCAGCAAAGCAGAAAGCTGTGCGTGTCACCTGCCTACGTCCTACCAACCGATGACTCATCAATTGTTAAGGTTAAGCTTTCTGCTTTGCCGGCAATAATATACATAGCTGCAGGGAGGAGGAGATACTGTGCTCTCTCTCTCCTTGCAGAGTGGCACTGCATGGGCGTTAAAGCAGAGTTCCACTCAAAAATGGAACTTCCGCTTTAAGGGAGGTGACCCCCTGACATGCCACATCTGGCATGTCATTTTTTTTGGGGGGGGGGAGGAGCGGATATCCTCTTTTTAGAGGGTCCCAGCTCCCACTTCCTCCCGGTGTAGCGCGGCACCGGTCCCAGATGATTGCCCAGCCAGTCACGGCGCGTAGCCACAGCCGGCACCCACAGTTACAATGCCGGTGCCGCAGAGAGGAGGGGGAGACAAGCGGGGCTTCGTTCCCCCGCATTGCTGGACCCTGGGACAGGTAAGTGTCCGATTATTAAAAGTCAGCAGCTGCAGTATTTGTAGCTACTGACTTTTAATTATTTTTTTTAAGCAGAACTCCGCTTTAACACACACAGCCCACAGTTGGGGTAGCAAGACTGGGAGGAAGAAGAGCAACAGCAGCTGATCATATTTTACTGGGAGAGGATACAGAGCAGTAGGTGGTCATTTAATGGGGAATGAAGGAAGAGGAAGCAGACAGAACATGAAACATGGAGGGAGGGAACACTCCACAAGAGTTAAGGTGGTTCTGTGTGTAGCAGCCCCCTTTCAGCCCCCCTAATAATTACCTGAGCTGCTGTCAGTCAAACTCAGTTAGCCAATCAGGAGAGAGGGGGTGGGGCCGAACCGCAGCTCCGTGTCTGAATGGCTCAGCTGCCCCATAGCAAGCTGCTTGCTGTGGGGGCACTCAACAGGAGGGAGGGGCCAGAAGCTCCAGTTAGGGACCCAAGAAGAGAAGGATCCAGGCTGCTCTGTGCAAAACCCACTGCACAGGGTAGGTAAGTATAACATGTTTGTTATTTTAATAGAAACAAAATGAGACTTTACAAACACTTTAAGGACAGCCCACATTTGTGCTAGGTGGGGGGGATTTGAGAGGATTGTGCTGGGAGAGGGAATTTGAGGGGGGGGATTGGAGTGTGGTTTGTGCTAGGAGTGAGGATTTAGGAACTGGTGGGTTTGTGCTGTTAAGGGGGGGTGGGGGGGTTGTGCTAGGAGGAAGAATTTGGGGGGAGGGTGCTAGGAGGGGGGATTTGGTGAGAAATTTGTGCTAGGACAGGGGATTTAAGAGGTTTTGTGCTAGGAGGAGGTTTTGGGAGCGGTTGAGTTTTGCTATTGGGGGGAATTTGGCGGGCTTTTTGGAATTTGTGCTAGAAGGGGGAATTTGGAGGAGTTACAATCTAAGATCACTGAACTTCGCCTCACAGACTACATTTTAGAGCTTGTTCACACCAGGTGCAGTGAGGTAACAGGGGCCTGAACAGAGTCCTTGTGTAAGAGTAACGGTGGAAGCTTGGGAATTAATGTCATCAGGGAGCATTTGCTGATGGGGAAAGCTATAGAAGGGACATTTGGAAGAGACTGGTATACTAAAGGAGGCATCCTCAAGTTTTTGGGCATCTTGTCCCCTTAACCTTCAGCTGCGGGTCCCGTGACTCTGTGATGGAGAGCATAAGGTAGTGGACTTTGTATACATAGAGAAGTGGTCCGAATGGAGGAGAGTCAGTAGGGAAGATGGCTAAAAGATGTGTACTTGTGCTCTGCACTGAAATAACTGCTAAAGAATGTTTAACCTTTCACATTGCATTCTGCTCTGAAGATTCTGATAGTATGTCAAATGTTAAATGGCATGGGAAATAATGTGAAGATGTGAAGGTGCAGTAAAGTACTGAAAATGCATTCATGTGTGGACATTCCTTTATTAAGTGTTAGTCATAGGGCTAGGAATTTGTGTGTGGGCCTCTAACCAGGAGACATATGGTGGCTACAAAAGCAGTTGAATGAGTGTTCTAATCAAAAGGAGAAGAGGAGGGGGACTGGTACAACTTGGTGCCAACATCTGACCATACTATCAGAATCTTTAGTGTAGAACGCCATATGAAAGGTTAAACATTCTTTAACAGTTATTTAAGTGCAGAGCACAATTATACATCTTTTAGCTATCTTCCCTCTTGACTCTCCTCCTTGGGAGCACCAAAGCATTGGGACCACTTCCCTATGTAACTTTGCCCAGCAGAAAATTCTCCCTGATGACATCCATTCTCAAGCTTCCACCTTTACTCTTAACCCCTGCACATTATTTATAAAACAAAGGAAGCTTGCAGGGAAGCTTGGATTAACTACATTGTAATGGCTTTTTTTCTTTTCCTTCGTAAAAATATAAAATTTTGCTATATTACTTTGTTCACAAATGCATCACTTGCCAGTCGGGTTTAGGGGCATTTTTAATGTTGCAATTTCAGCAATATTAAAGTCACTGCTCTGCAAAATTGTATTTTACAATGGTGAAAGTCCCCTGGGGCAGTGCCCCATGCACTTCTTTTGCCAATCCACTGGCTATTAGCCTTAAATTGGAGAAAATTGATTTGACAGATTCAGCTCTTATTGACTTCAATGTGGTTTAGACTAGGCATCAGAACTTTTAATATGTTTGGCCACACCTCTGCAAACTGAGGATGCAGAAGAAACAAGGAAGAAGAGGTGGGTCTGGTGGCCCACCTTTATGCTGCAGATCAGGCAAGGCCATAGCAGAGCTTTCAGTGCTACATGGAGAATGTAGTAGAGGGAATTAATGCTGCAGAGTGGAGCCAGTCTCATCTGGTTGGTTTTGGGCTGGTGCAGCACTGGGTAGAGGTGGGTCAGGCTTCGGATTGCCACCTTTACTTCAAGCCAAATCTGAACACTTTAGCCTGGGACACACTGCTGCTCCTAAATTCAAATATAGGAGCTTTTGCCTTCTTTTTTATGACGGAGTGTCCATGCACACATAGGCTTTTACCAGAGTTTAGGAACAGCAGAATTTAGAAGCAGTGAAATTCCCCTCTCCCGAATGCAATTCTTCTGCTCATTCTTCAAGCTTTTGGGCATAAATAAACTCCATACACTGCTAGGGACTTATTCATTTAAATGGCCAGAATAAATTACAATTCCGGTCAATTAAATAAATAAACACCCATACACCAAATGCTGCTAAACCCACCTAAACTGGTTGAAAAAATGCAGCTTAGGAGAGTTTTTAACTTTTTAAACCAGTGTGCATTAAGCCTTATTCTGGCGCAGCAGTATGGGGAGTTCAACTTCCAGGCAGACCTTGTGTGATGACACCTGCCTGGTCCTGCACACATGTCCTGCTCTCAGTCTACTATTGGATGGATACCATGTAAAACCACCTGCACCTTGCCACCTCTTGGAGTTTGGCATCTGTGCATCCAAGCAACCACTACCTACAATGTTTACAGTCAACGGATGCTGAGCATTACAGAGAGCTGGAGAACTGAGCCCAGCCATTAATGAGCTGGCAAGAAAAGCCAACAATGCTGGCCTGACTATGGCAAGTTCCCAAGTATGTCTTTATGTCTGTTGGTATTTCTACACCTAGTTGTCTTTAGCTTATAACCTCCAGTGGTGGATGTTGATGGAATAGGGTACTGTATAGGAAAACAGTTTGGCGCACCTTTTGAACTTCAGTTTTAGATGCAATCTTGTTTTAGGTAAGGCTACCTGGTTAATTCTAATACTCTTGCTTGCTAGTGATTAATAATAATGCTTCAATAATGCTTCAAACAGAAAATCCTTTGCATGCACTTATCTGTATAAACTGAAGATGATGAAGATGATAAATATTTTAGTTTTACATAAAGTGATGAAGGGTCCAGAGTGTGGAGATGTGCTTTTTTTATTTATCTTGGTGACTGTTGTTGTTGGAAAGTGGAGGAAATCCAATTTGTTGCCACCAGAACGGGAAGGAATATGAAATCATCCAATAAAGGTGCCTGTTTTGGTGACAACTGTTTAAGAAGAGATTTTCCTGTTGTGTCTTCTGGACAGGAAGTAAAGGGAAATCCAAATGGCACACAGATGGCAAATAAAATTGCCTACTTTACCCAAAATGATAAAAATGGGCTTTAAATACTTTCAAACTTACAGTTGCTTGCTGAATTACTGCACTTCTTTTTTGCTTCAAAAAATAGGAGGAAGACAACTAAACTATAATTATTTTCACAGACAAGGATAAATAAACTCACCCTTATACTTCATTTCGGCGTTACTGTTGTCTCCTTCCCTACATTCACCTCTGACTCGGAGGTTGAAGCCATGGTTTGTTGATATGGAGAAGCAATTATCACACATTATATCCGTTGCACACGTTTTTTTCACACCATTATAAATCACATTGCCTGAAAAAAATATCACAAAGCATGAAAGTGAACATTTGTCTTACAAGAAATGACTGGTGGGACAAAAACTGGCATTGGATAAGGTAAGTATGCAAGTGCTAAATCTGATTTTGGGATATAGTTATGGGTTAAGTCAATCTAAAGTTGGCTATACACTGTTATAGGGCGTACACACGGTCGGACTTTGTTCGGACATTCCGACAACAAAATCCTAGGATTTTTTCCGACGGATGTTGGCTCAAACTTGTCTTGCATACACACGGTCACACAAAGTTGTCGGAAAATCTGATCGTTTTAAACGCGGTGACGTAAAACATGTACGTCGGGACTATAAACGGGGCAGTAGCCAATAGCTTTCATTTCTTTATTTATTCAGAGCATGCGTGGCACTTTGTCCATCGGATTTGTGTACACACGATCGGAATTTCCGACAACGGAGTTTGTTGTCGGAAAATTTTATCTCCTGCTCTCAAACTTTGTGTGTCGAAAAAACCGATGGAAAATGTCCGATGGAGCCCACACACAGTCGGAATTTCCGACAACACGCTCCGATCGGACATTTTCCATCGGAAAATCCGACCGTGTGTACGGGGCATTAGTATTTTTTTTAGCCTGAACAAAGGATGGGATTCCCCTGAAGGAATGCCCCCCTGTCGGGACATTGTGCTGTTGCCAAAACAGACTGATCAGTGGCTGTAGCCACTGATTGAGAAACATTTTCCAGTTTAGTGGTTAGAGTGAAGGTCAAGGTTAGGGTTTATGGGGCTAACTGTTAGGTTAAATATTAGGGGTTGGTTAAATTGTAACAGTTGAGTGTTAGGGTTAGGTTTAGTAACACAATGGGATTGATTTTTGAAAACTGGAGAATGCACAATCCAGTGCACCTGTACATGGTAGCCAATTAACTTCTAACATCAGCTTGTTCAATTAAGCTTTGACAAAAAAACAGAAGAGATGCTGCCTTCTGTATAACAGCAACTCTCCCACACATTGGCAGCTTGTGCTCAATTTTTTTGGGAGGGACGGCAAACAAACCCCCCGCCAGGTCTGCACTCACCCGATATACGGTCATGGCTTCCCTGGCTTCTCCTTCCAGCTAATCTGGTCTTAAGGCCCGCCTCCTTTTCTGATTGGCCGGGAGGAGAAGCCGGAAGACCATAGCGAATATTGGGTGAGTTCAAACTTTTTGAAGCCAATCAGAGCCTGAGGCTCTAATAATGTGCTTCCAAAAAAAAATAACGATGAGTCTGGCGCCCCACATGGAATTAGGGGAGCTACGCCCCTTATGGACCGGCCGCCGCTGTTCCCAACCCTCCACTCTGCTGTTCATTCACAGAAGGCTTTTTTATTCTGTGAATAAGCTAATATAATACAATGTTCTCTGTGACTGGGCTAGAGGAGGGACAGCCACAGTGGCTGCAGGTGACTATGCAGTTGTAGAGCTGAGACCAGAAGGTCCAGTGATGGAGAAAATATAGAAAAAGCTATGCTCTTGGCACTCAGTAAAAATGTAATTGTAAATCAAAGAAATAAGTCCATGAGGTGGCATACACCTTGTTGGACTTAATTGAGAAATGTTTTCCAGCTTAGTGGTTAGGGTGAAGGTCAAGGTTAGTGTTTATGGGGCTAAATGGTAGGTTACACATTAGGGGGCTGGTTAAATGGTAACATTTGAGTGTAAGGGTTAGCTTTAGTAACACAATGGGATTGATTTAGGAAATCTGGAGAGTGCAAAATTTGGTACAGTTGTGCATGGTGGCCTATTAACTTATAACATTAGTTTGTTCAATTAAGCTTTAACAAAAAAAAAAAAACTGGAAGCTGATTCATTTCTATGCAAAACTTCACCAGATTTTGCACTCTCCAGTTTTAGTAAATCAACCCCAATAGGTTTGAGGTAAGAGCTAAACAGGATCAGGTTCATTGATAAGTGTTAAGTTTAAGGGCTAAGTGTAGTTAAGTTTGTGTGGGTAAGGGAGCTTAGTTAAGTGTTAAGGAATCCTTCCAAATGTTGAAGTCCAAAAACCTTCCTTTACCTTCCCTCACTGATCTGAATCCTCCTACATTTTGTGTATCACATGCCCCCCATACCCATATACAGCACTATGCTCACGATGGGAGGGTTTCAACAACACAGGCAGTGCTGTCAATATAAAAAGCAATGGACAGGACAAGGTGTGGCCAGGTGATGATTGACAAGCTACAGGCTTGTGACTCATCAGGGGAAATGGTGTTAGCCACACTGAGGGCTGCTGTGAGAAACCACGGGGCCCCATACAGCCAATCTGTCAGCCCCCCTCATCCCAAATAAAGACAGTTTGAATGAACACAGTGAGTGATCGCTACCGATCACTCATCGTGTTCATTAAGGAAAGGAAGGGGCTGTTAAATGTGACATATTTACCGGACCCTCCATCCTGAGGGATCCTATGGTGTCCCTGCATCTGCTGTATGGAAGGAGTAGAGGGTGGCAGGCAGCACGGTGGTGGTGGCAGGGGTACACATGGGGGCCTGGGCAGCAGGGGGAAATGTTTGGTGTCCAAGGAGAGTGCTTGGTGCGGCAGGGGGGCGATTACTGGAACCCATCCTTTGCAAGGCTCACACTGCAGCAGCCAAAAAGCTGGCGGGAGGGAAAGGAGAAGAAGTCAGCTTTCAGCTGCCGTGGAGAGAGCCATACAGGGGATCAGTTCTAGTAATTAACAGTAGTAACAAAAGTTAGCTTACAAAAGTAAACAAGCTGCAGCAGTATGAAAACAAGAACTGATATAATAGTAGAGTATAGGCTTTTTTTTTAAAGCCCTGGGGGCCAAGTGGTCCTGGGGAGGTTCCCAGAAGAGCGGGGTATCCTCTAGGCCCACCAATATCCAAACAATGGTACAATTTGTAGCCTATACAAATCTAGGAAGAGGAGATGGATCAGAAACCAGGAAGAAGATAGGCAGAAAAGTGGTGTTAGGGAAGGAAGAATGCGCTCCTGAGGAGTAGAGAGCCAGGGAGGGGATGAGGAAAGCTAGAGAGGATGGGAGGCCAGGGTTAGAGGCCTAGAGAGGTTAGAGGCCTGACCTCACAAATGCACTTCTGGAAGAATGGTTAAACATTCCCATAGACACACTCCTAAACCTTGTGGACATCCTTCCCAGAAGAGTTGAAGCTGTTATAGCTGCAAAGGGTGGGCCAACTCAATATTGAACCCTACGGACTAAGACTGGGATGCCATTAAAGTTCATGTGCGTGTAAAGGCAGGTGTCCCAATACTTTTGGTAACATAGTATATATCAGCATGCAGTTCTCCCATACTTACTGATATTGAGATATTGTGACAGCATCATGCACTTGGTTCCATCACATTCTGTATCCTTTTCTCTGCAGCATTTAGTTGAGTCAAGATTCAAACACCTTTTGCACATGGTTTTGAGATGCCCTAAAATACAAAAAGACAACATGATGGAATTAAAGTGAAAAATCTGTGATTTTCCCATTCAGGGCAAAGTTATCAGTTCAGCTAACTGTTGCTTCTCCTCATCTAACTATTACCTCCCTCCTTTTGTCCCTCTGGTTGCTTTGGAGGATGACAGCTGGCGGTGTCCACGGCACTGCATGGACCTGGTATAGCACAGAGTCTCAGGAAAGGGCGGGTGGCAACATGTTTCAGGAGCACAGCCCTCTATGCCAAACCTGCCCAAAGGAGAATATTCCAGCTCATAAGCACAGCTTCAGCAAAAGGAGCAGAGCGGGGAGAGCACTGCAAGCGGGACCTAAAGTGTCACTAAACCCACATCATAAAAAAACAATCACTACAATGGTGTCTTACATGCTGTTCATGCTCACTCAGTCACTATGAGATTCACTTTCTGTATTCTGCAAAAAAAAAAACTGGTTGATCCTGCTGCTCTCTATCTCCCCCTTCTGCTCAAGCCCCCAATTCTGCTAGGGATTTTGCAGAGCATGGTTGGCAACTCTGCACATGCTCGTTTTTCAGTGAGATTCTACGCTGAGCATTTCCTCCCTATCACATCTGAGCAGTCCATGTGACTATAGAGTCACACATGTGGGCATATACACAGTGGTATATGACAGCCCACTCCCTCTCTTCTCCTCCATGCCCACTAACCAGCTAAACACAATAGGGGTTGGGATATCACATATAGATTGATGGAGGCTTCACCTCCCTCTTATTCTAAGACACCATCTAGAAAGGCGTGATGCAGCCTATGACTGGCAGAAATCCACCTACACCAATTGCCAAAAAATAATGAAGATTTGATTTCAAATATTATATTTGTATGACAATTTATAACAGTTTTATTGATATTAATTATTTATTTTTACTCTGTATTCCAAAGGCTGTTTTTTTTTTATTTTGAACACGTGACCAGCAGAGGAGGACTAGAAGCTCCTCCTGCTTATGTTTCCTTGCAGACAGACTGCGGAATATCTGGGTCATGTGATAGCTGTACATTGATTAGGAAAAAGGTACTTAGATTTTTTTTTTATAAAATAATTACAGTGCCATCATCCATATACAGGAATAGAAGGGATAATATCAATTAAACTGGGTGTGTTTAGTATCACTTTAATGATATTTACAAAGCAGACTTCAAGCACCAGCATACCATCAAACTTAATAAAAAGAGACGATTGTGAATAAAGGAATATAACACAATGGTATACAATACTAACTGAACTACACAGCACCAAATATAATATAAAGTAATGTCTAAAAATTCACATAAAATATATATCCTAGACATCATTAAATGTCTGAAGGCTTTAAATATACTTAAAGTGGTTCTAACGGCTGAAGGTTTATTTACCTTCTATGAGTGAAGGTAAAAAACCTCTGCGTGCAGTGCCCCCCCAAATCCACTGAGCCCCCTCCAATCTGGCGATGTTCACGATAGCCTTGGCTGCCCCAAGACTCTCCCTCCTCATTGGGTGAGACAGCAGCATGAGCCAATGGGGAGAGAGCAGGGGGGGAGCCACGGCTCTAAGTGTCTTATGGACGCATAGAACAGCGGCTCAGGAGGTGCCCCCAGGACAAGCAGCTTTTTTTGGGGGCACTGAGGAGGAGGAGGAGCCAGGAGCACCTATGGGGGACACGAAAGAATAGAATTGGAGCTGCTCTGTGCAAAACCACTGCACAGAGCAGGTAAATATAATATGTTTGTTATTTTAAATCTAAAAGAGAACAAAACTGTAATACTACTTTAATAGTGAACAATACTTTATTAAACAAGACAATAAAGTGTTATAAAAATGATATAAAATGTGTAAGAAATATATATGAATAGGTATAAAAATTTGAAAAAATGTAAAACTATTTATATATAAAAATATATTAATATAAAAAAAAATAACGAAAGGCTTATGAGATCAGATAAATAAGAGTATGGTATGGAGGAAAGCTGAGACATGATTAGTGGCATAGTTATATATATGAAATTAAAAATATTAAGGTAAAATAATAGACATGTGCACTGCCGAAAAATTCATTTATTTATTTTTTTCCGTTTTTTGGGTCATTTGTTATGATCACAATTCATAAATTCGAAAAAAATGTAAATTCGAAAAAAATTCAGTAATTTGAAAAACCTCGTAAATTTGGAAATTCTAAAAAAAATTGGAAATGCAAACAAAATTGGAAAATCTGAAATTCAAAAAAAAAAAATCAGAAAATTCAAAAAAAATCTGAAATTCCAAAACCAGAAAATTTGAAAATCTGAAATAATAACTAACTAATAATATCTTAACTATTACTAACTATTAAATTATAGGTATTGGAATTTCCTTTCAAATTTGGCTGTTAGTGACTGAATACCAATTTATCCGAAGTTACGAATTATCCGAAATACCGAATGCTGCATCTAAACAAATGGAACGGAACAAATTAATAATACATAATATTAATAATAAAACATTTTATTATTATTATTGTCATTTATTATTATTAATTCGTAATGTTCCATTCGTTTAGATATGGCATTCGTTATTTCGGATAATTCATAACTTCGGATAAATTTGTATTCTTTACATTCATTAACAGCCCAATTTGAAAGGAAATTCCAATACCTATAATTTAATAGTTAGTAATAGTTAAGTTATTAGTTAGTTATTTCAGATTTTCGAATTTTCGTTTTTTCAGGTTTTCGAATTTCCAAATTTCCGATTTTTTTGAAATTTTCGAATTTCCAATTTTTTCTGAATTCCCAATTTTTTTTTGAATTTCCAAATTTTGGATTTCTTTCTGTTTTCCAAATTTACGAATTTTTTCAAATTTACGAATTTTTGAATATTCAAAATTTTGAATATTCAGAAAAGTTTGTTAAACAGGTTTTCGTTAATTCGGTTATTAATGAATTAACAAATTTGTCAAAATTCATTAAAAAACTAATTCGGAACTAAGCGAAAGTATAGGAAATAAAACATTCATATGGTCAGAATGAGTGTAAATGTGAAAATATATATAAATGAACCGGATATCTTATTTAAAATGATCCTATTGAGTATTACATTCTGATTGGAATATGCTAAAGAAATAATAATGTAGAGTAAAAAATAATACAGGGTAAAAAAGTAAAGGCAAGATAAGTAAAATCGACAAGCATGATGTCACTAAGTGTGCAGCTCAAAAATGATTCCCCAAAATTCACTAATAATCAACTACAATGTTGACCTTAAAAATATAATAAAATTACATGAGAGAGATGAGGAAAATAATAATACGTGACACACTAAATATTACATATTGACAAAAAATGATAAAATTGATAACCTAACTTAATAATTACTGATAAACCAGTTAATGCCAAATTTAATATTGTGGCCTAGCGGATGAAGGGTCTCATGTTTAAACCCCAAAACTGATTATAGTGGTGATATTTGTGCCTCTGTGTTCCCAGCTGTGCCCACCTATGAATACCAGTAGCAAGGGGAATAATTTTTCCTTTTTGCAGCTCAATTACATTATAAAGAATATTGTCTGACAAGTTACCGTATATGTAAGCACTTTAAACAAAGGGGTTAAGGGTTGGAACATAATTATTATGCGCTAAAATTCAACAAAATTCTGGTCCAATTAATAAAAGCAAGATATTCGGGTTATTTAACATAGCTCTAACACATGCATCATTCTCTAATAAGATCATTATTTACAGCAAATATTAGTTTTAATTAATAATCATTTTGGCAAATTAGGCAGATTATGTATGACTTTTAGCATTGTGAATTGACCTTTTTGTTTTTAAATGAGAAGCATTTAAAACTGCTAAACACAGTACAACTAATACTTCTGCTAAATGCATTTGCCATACGAGAGCAGTTTAAGCCAAAATCCATTTTTTTCCCTTAATTTTTTCAGTAACCACATGCAGAGTGTCTCTAGAGAAGCATGCATGCAGGGTACAGTTTACTGATGTCCCCCTATTGGCCCAAAGTGTCAATATTTTGTGTGGCCACCATTATTTTCCAGAACTGCCTTAACCCTCTTGGGCATGGAGTTCACCAGTACTTCACAGGTTGCCACGAGAGTCCTCTTTCAATCCTCAATGACGACATCACAGAGCTGGTGGATGTTAGAGACCTTGCGCTCCCCCACCTTCCGTTTGAGGATGCCCCACAAATGCTAAATAGGGTTTAGGTCTGTAGACATGCTTGGCCAGTCCATCACCTTTACCCTCAGCTTCTTTAGCAAGGTAGTGGTCATCTTGGAGGTGTGTTAGGGTAAAGGGTCATGCTCTGCTTCAGTATGTCACAGTACATGTTGGCATTCATGGTTCCTTCAATGAGCTGTAGCTCCCCAGTGCCAGCAGCACTCAGGCAGCCCCAGACCATGACACTCCCCCCACCATGCTTGTCTGTAGGCAAGACACACTTGTCTTTGTACTCCTCACCTGGTTGCGCCACACACGCTTGACACCATCTTAGCCAAATAAGTTTATCTTGGTCTCATCAGACCACAGGACATGGTTCCAGTAATCCAAGTCCTTAGTCTGCTTGTCTTCCAAACTGTTTGCGGGCTTTCTTGTGCATCATCTTTACAAGAGGCTTCCTTCTGGGACAACAGCCATGCAGACCAATTTGATGCAGTGTGCGGCGTATTGTCTGAGCATTGACAGGCTGACCCCCCACCCCTTCAACCTCTGCAGCACTGCTGGCAGCACTCATACGTCTATTTCCCAAAGACAACCTCTTGATGTGACGCTGAGCCCGTGCACTCAACTTCTTTGGCCGACCATGGCGAGGCTTGTTCTGAGTGGAACCTGTCCTGTTAAACTACTGTATGGTCTTGGCCACCGTGCTGCAGCTCATTTTCAGGGTTTTGGCAATCTTCTTATAGCCTAGGCTACCTTTATGTAGAAAGAACATTCTTTTTTTCAGATCCTCAGAGTTCTTTGCCATGAGGTGCCATGTCGAACTTCCAGTGATCAGTATGAGAGAGTGCGAGCAATAGCACCAAATTTAACACACCTGCTCCCCATTCACACCTGAGACCTTGTAACACTAATGCTGCGTACACACGATCGGAAATGCCGCCAGCAAAACTCAGATGAGAGCTTTTTGACGGAAAATGCGGCCGTGTGTATGCTCCATCGGTCTTTTGCTGGCGGAATTCCAGCCAGCAAAAGATTGAGAGCATGTTCTCTATTTTTCAGTCTGGAAAAGTTCCTATCCGAAAATACGTTCGTCTGTATGCAATTCGGATGCGCAAAAAATCACGCATGCTCGGAAACAATTTGACGCATGCTCGGAAGCATTGAATTTCATTTTCTCAGGTCGTCGTAGTGTTGTACGTCACCGCGTTCTCGACGGTCGAAAGTTCAGAGAACTTTTGTGTGACCGTGTGTATGCAAGGCAAGCTTGAGAGGAATTCCGTCGGAAAAACCATCCAAGTTTTTTCTGACGGAAATTACAATAGTGTGTACGTGGCACAACGTGTCACATGACACCGGGGAGGGAAAATGGCTAATTGGGTCCAATTTAGACATTTTCACTTAGGGGTGTATTCTCTTGTTGCCAGCGGTTTAGACATTAATGGCTGTGTGTTGAGTTATTTTGAGGGGACAGCAAGTGTACACTGTTATACAAGCTGTACACTCACTACTTTACATTGTAAATAAAACATTCATATGGTCAGAATGAATGTAAATGTAAAAATATATATAAATGAACCAGATATCTTATTTAAAACGATCCTATTGAGTATTACATTCTGATTGGAATATGTTAAAGAAATAATAATGTAGAGTAAAAAATAATACAGGGTAAAAAAGTAAAGGCAAGATAAGTAAAATCGACAAGCATGATGTCACTAAGTGTGCAGCTCAAAAATGATTCCCCAAAATTCACTAATAATCAACTACAATGTTGACCTTAAAAATATAATAAAATTACATGAGAGAGATGAGGAAAATAATAATACGTGACACACTAAATATTACATATTGACAAACAATGAAAAAATTGATAACCTAAGCTAATAATTACTGTTAAACCAGTTAAAGGGGTTGTAAAGGTAAAAATTTTTTCACCATAATGCATTATATGCATTAAGGTGAAAAAACTTTTGACAATACCGCCGCCCCCAGCCCCCCCGTTTTACTTACCTGACACCTCGAATCTCCGCTGCTCGTTCTCGTCATCTCTATTGCAGCTCAGCCTGGTCGCTGATTGGCTGCAGTGGATGGATTGAAAGCAGCGCAGCCATTGGCTCGCGCTGCTGTCAATCACATCCGATGACGCGGCGCGCCGGGGGGCGGGGCCGAGTGATACAGCGAGCGGCTATAGCCGCCGGCTGTATCACGGGAGCGCGCCCGCAACAACTAACCACCATGCGAGGGAGCTCGCATTAAGGTGGTTATTTCTTTCGGGGAGGAGCTGAAACAGCCGCCGAGGGACCCCAGAAGAGCAGGTTCAAGCCACTCTGTGCAGAACGAGCTGCACAGTGAAGGTAAGTATGACATGTTAGTTATTTTAAAAAAAAAATAAAATTACCTTTACAACCCCTTTAATGCCAAATTCAATATTGTGGCCTAGCGGATGAAGGGTCTCATGTATCCAAAAAGATTCCCGCTGGCAGGGGGTGGTCATTTTATTACAGTACTTTCCCTCCCAAAAGGGTTTTTTTTGTAATTCCCCAAAAAATTAAGGAGGAGAAGTCTTTATTGTAATGAGTTGCATCATGGTTTGAGACGCTATGCTTAGGGTAACCTAATGTATTGGACATGTTCCCTAATTCTCATACACATTGGTCATTTGGTTTGTCCAATATATTGGATCTGGCATGGACATTGGAGGGCATAGACTACTCCCTCTCTTCTACGTGTTATGCAATATATCTGAGAAGTATAGCCAAAGCTTTTTTTTCTGTTCTTGTCCTATGGATCATAGGAGTGCAGTTCATTCGAAAGCTTGCTAAAGTATTGTTTGATTGCCCAGTTCTTGGTCTTAGAGCTGGTGGACCCTCTCTATAAGTTCAGGGTTATATTGCTTATCAACAAACTTCTTTTTCAGTAACTGACCTTTCAAAACATTATCAGCTCTGTATCTCTGGCAGAATCAACTGGTATTCTGTTGCATTTTATAAATAGTTTTAGCAAAATGCTTTCAATTATATATTTAACAGACACAATTGGAGTAAATTAGACCAGTTCGTTGTTAGGATTTACACACCCTGTAGCTTCCAATTTGTATTAGAGTACAAACGTTTAGTACAATGGAGCAACACAAATTAAAAAAAAAAAAACACAATTTTATGCCATAAGTATTTCTTACCTGTAGTTACCATAGCACTCAAGATCAAGACGACGAAGATTTTATTCATGGTTATGGAAGTTATGGTTATGGTTCAGGTTCGAAGACCAATATTCGAGTAGCCTGACGGATCTTGTACCTGAAACTAGAGTTGAGTGAGGGTTTGGGAATATAGGAGAGATATTTATACTAATTTGAGTTTCATTTTGTGCCAAAGCATAAGGTACAAGGTGTACAAGCAGTTCCTCTTTGTCAAAATCCATATTTTACACAATTGCATTTTACTGTTTGTTCAACAAATGTTCTAAAATGTTTGGACACCTGTGCAAAGACTTGGAATGGTTTGTAAATGTTACTTTGTATCCAAGAACAATTTTCTACATGTCAAGAAAGAATTTAACCCCTGTTCTCACTGACGAAATACCAAATGCACAGTGAAAAAATAGTAAAGCCTATGTACCCAGGCAGCAGGACAAATGCATACCCCTCTGCTATCCCTGAAGGGTGTGATTGGTAACCCAGGAAAAGTCTGAGGCACTGGTTTGACAGCAGGAACGTGTGCCACAAAATGCCTCATAAAACATATCTAAAAACGAAAATAAAAATGTAATAGATTGAAAATATTTCAATGAGGTGACTGTGTGAGTTTTAATATTATTTTTTTCCTTTACTTTCTCCTAATAATCATGAAAGTAACACACTTCCTCTCCCCTGGTGTCTAGCACCCCCCATGCTATTTTTTGTCACTTCCTTGCCTATTAACCTAGAATATTGACATTTTTAATATGACAGACTTGGCCCATTGATTTCTGGTTTGCCATCCAAATTTCTTTAAAAGGACAATTCAGTTCATCACTTCTCACCACTTACTATGGCGTCACCTCTCCTTCTCTTTTAGGGCATGCCTGCTTTTTCTTTATTTTTTTATTTGGGACAGATCTTATTTGGGAAAGGGCTGGCAGCCTTTAGCTGTATTACTCCATGTTTTATTTTTGCTGTTGCCAGCCCCTTCCCCAAGCTGTTGAATCCCCCCCCCCTTCCATTTGCTGCTGCCCAGCCTTCCTCCTACATTGTGGAAGGGTGGGCAGCCTATAACCATAGGTTTTCCCCAGTGGTGGCTGGTGCTCAAAATTTTTTGGGGGGGCGCAAACAAACTGAAAAAGAAAACCCCATCAATTGCAGCCTCACTGTACCATCAAACGCAGCCACTGTGCCCATCAATATCCGCCACTGTGCCCATCAAATGCCGCCACTGTGCCCATCAAATGCCGCCACTGTGCCCATCAAACGCTGCCACGATGCCATCAAATGCTCCCACTGTTCCCATCAAATGCTGCCACTGTGCCCCCCGGCACTTACCCTGTCTCGGTGGGGCAGCGGGTATCTGCAGCGAGCAGCGAGCAGTTTCCTCCATGTCCGTGATGTCTTCTCCTGTCCTCTCATATGATTGGATGCCTGGTAGGTGTCCAATCACAGCACCTGTCGTTTCAGAATCAGGTGATGGGTAACAGACCCGAGCACCTGATTGGCGGAGAGGCAGTTCAGTGTTAGGAAAGCGAATATTCATTCACTTTTCTAACACAGCTGAGTGAACTGCGAGCGCCAAACATGGCGCTCGCTGCTTACCTTTTTTTTTTTTTTTGTGTGTGTTTTTTGTCGTGTCTGTCAGTTCATTTTTAGCATACCTTGATTTGGAGTCTTATGCTTTCTATAGTGCATTAACCTTAAATTTGTATGTTCCACCTCACCCAGGTGATTTTACAATGGATTAATAAACTGTTACCTTTGATATTATCATTCTATGTACTGACCATTAATTGCTATAGGTAACCTCTTTCCCCTCCGGTAGCCTATACCGAAGATCCTTTCCCCTTCCCCTGGCCCCCACTCTAGAATTATATGCATTTCATTTTGGTTACAGCAATTACACCTCACAGGTGTACGGTCAGGCACTGATCAGTAAGTGGACTGATCGAACTACCTATACTCACTTGCTCCATGCCCCTCCCCCCCTCCCCCAAGGTTTTACCTTTTTTGACGCCTATTAGAGCCTATGGCTCTAATCAGGTGCTTTAAAAAAAACCCGCCGCTTTAATTCAGGGGCCAGGTGCCTGAATAGGGGGTGGCAGCGGCGGCCATAGATAGATTCATGCAATGCATGAATCTATCTATTGGTGATAGATGGGTGACTGGAGAGAGGGGGCGGTGCCCGTGCGCCCTTATGGATGCACCGCCACTGTTTAAACCACAAAACTGATTATAGTGGTGATATTTGTGCCTCTGAGTTCCCAGCTGTGCCCACCTATGAATACCAGTAGCAAGGGGAATAATTTTTCCTTTTTGCAGCTCAATTACATTATAAAGAATGTTGTCAGGCAAGTTATATGTAAGCACTTTAAACAAAGGGGTTAAGGGTTGGAACATAATTATTATGCGCTAAAATTCAACAAAATTCTGGTCCAATTAATAAAAGCAAGATATTCGATTTATTTAACATAGCTCTAACACATGCATCATTCTCTAATAAGATCATTATTTACAGCAAATATTAGTATTAATTAATAATCATTTTGGCAAATTAGGCACATTATGTATGAAATGAATACCAGCTTTACACATCTAGAGAGTGACATTTTGCCCATTCTTCTTTGCAAAATAGCTCAAGCTTTGTCAGATTGGATGGAGAGCGTCTGTGGACAGCAATTTTCAAGTCTTGCCACAGATTCTGAATTTGATCAAGGTCTGGACTTTGACTGGGCCATTCTAATACATGAATATGGTCTCATATAAACCATTCCATTCATAGGTGTGCGCAGCCAGTTGCATTAGGGTGTGTACCCCAAAATTTAAAACACACACTCCTGTCTTTCTCTGCAGCCTCAGTTGCACTGAACAGTGAATGAATGGGAAGTGTTCTGTGCTGAGCGGCTTCCTGTTCATTCACAAACTGAAGCATAGTATACAGTAAACTATGCTTCAGTTATGAATGAACACAGTGAGTGAGGGTGTTCATTTTAAAAAGGAAGGGGCTGGTAAATTACATATTGATTAGCCCCTTCCCCCACTCTCCATCCTGAAACATCTTGCAACACGGGGGGAAAGCATGGGCATTAGAGTAAATCGGCAAAGCACAGAGTGATTATGGTGTGCCCAGGCACACCTGGCACGCCCCTGCACACGCCTATGATTCCATTGTAGCTCTGGCTGTATGTTTAGTGTCATTGTCCTGCTGGAAGGTGAACCTCCGCCCCAGTCTCAAGTCTTTTGCAGACTCTAACAGGTTATCTTCTAAGATTAGTCCTGTGCTTGGTTCCAAAATCTCAGTGTAATGTTCTGTTGCTGCTGCCCAGCTCTGCCCTATTGCTATATATAGATGACTCACCTGTAGACCCTGTGTTTACATGTAAATAACCTGCATTGATATATAAATAGAGGCAGCATTAAAATGGTAATAGTCAAGGACCGCGGCATTGATATGTAAATAGAGGCAGCATTCGTATGTATCTCATGTTCCCCTGAGGTCATATCTAATAAAGGAGCATGCTTGAAAGTCCTGCCTACAACTATAGTGATTAGGCCTACCATCAGCGTGTTCTGCAAATGTAAGCCAATGGCACTGCTGTGTATCTGCTAAAGGGCAGCATGTTTCTGTGGTGTCAGGAAAGCAATTTTGTATGTATTGCCAACACACACAAATGTGAACGCAGGTTAAATATCTCATTGTAAATCTTCTCATTACATTGGGGCTTGGTGTACAATCCTTTCATTCACACTAGTGGCCAGTGTGAAGGTTCATTGTTACATTGGTGGTCAGTGTAAATCTCTCTTTACATTGGTGGTTACTGTGGATGCTCCTATTACATTAGTGGTCAGAGTAAATCCCCATTACATTGGTGGCCAGTGTAGAAACTCTGCTTTATATTGGTAATCATTAAAAAAATCCAAACTTGCATTTGTGGTCAGTTTAGAATCCTCCCTGACATTGGTGGTCCATGTAGAAGCCCCCTTTAAATTGGTGGTGATTGTAAGTCCCCCTTACATTAGTGGCCAGAGTAGAAATCCCCCCTTATTGGCTGTTGATGTAAAATCCTCCATTATATTGGTTGTCAGTGTAAATTCTTCATAACATTGGTGATCAGTGTACATTTCCCTTTACATTGGTGGTAAGTGCAGAATTGTCCTTACACTGGTGGTCAGTGTAAATCCCCCTTTATATTGGTGCTCAGTGTAGATCCCCCTAACATTGGTGGTCGGTGTAGACGTGTCACCTTACATTGGTGGTCAGTACAAATCTCTTTGACAATGGTTGTCAGTGTAAATTCCCCCCTACATGGAGGTCATTGTATATTCCCCCTTACACTGGTGTTTGGTGTAAATGCTCTTATTACATTGGTGTCAGTGTAGAAATCCACCTTTTCTATTGGTGGGTGGTGTAAAATCCCCCATTACATGGTGGTCAGTGCAAATCCCCCCTCTCATTAGTGGTCATTATAAATTCCCCATTACATTGGTAGAATCCCCCACTATATACGTGCCAAAGATTTCCAGCTTTGCTCTACATGATTCAGAATTAGCCACAGTGTACTTCCGCCTAACTAATCCCATCCCCCCACCACTGCCACTAATCACCCCCCCCACCCCCAGCATTGCCACTGATCCCAGGAGTCCTAGGATTCCTAGGAGTTTTCTGTCTATTAATGGGTCCCCTCACCTCCCCAGTCCATGGTGTGCAGGCAGTGAGGAGATGATGTGCTGTAACCTTTAGCAACCAATCAGTGAGTAGTAAGGCTGTGCACTAACCTCTTGCAACCAATCATTGAGTGGTAAGGATATGCAGTAACCTCTAGGAACCAATCAGTGAGAAGTAATAATGTGCAGTAACCTCTAAAAACCAATTTGTGAGTGGTATAGATGTCCAGTAACCTCTAGCAATCAATCAGTGAGCAGCATTGACGTACAGTAATCTCTAGCAACCAATCAACAAGCAGAAGTCATGTGTTGTAACCTCTAGAAAAGAAACAGTGATATAGTCCACAGCTCAGGCAGAACTCTCTTTCTTCAATGTGTGCATTAATGGTGAGTTATAAACCCTTCACTTACTATTCTCCTGGTCACCATAGCCAATGACCCACCAATGGCTGGGGCTCTGTGCACAGGCCCCTGCATCTCCTTTATGGTTTTAGGATAGGGCTCAGATTGTCCGCTGAACACCTGAGGCCCATGTGACAAGTGGGCCTAGGTCACTTGTCGCATGTTACGTGGAGGTGGTCTGCTTCTCAGTGACAAGAGAGTGACTTTGTCCCCTATCCACCATCAGCAACAACCCAACCAGATTTGCAGTTCTGTATTTCTCCTCAGTATCCTGTATCTTACTGTGTGTGTTCTGCATGAGATGTCTCCTGTCTAGTTCTGTGGCCTGACTGTGTGCTTTCCAAACTCATACTTCACAGATAGCATCCGTCTACTATAACTCAGTCAGAGGCTCAGTACAACTCCATCTTATTAAAATGTTCAAAGTATCACATGGGAACCAGTCTTTAGTATTAAATGTTCTCCATACATTAAATGATAAGTCCTATTTAAGTCAGCAATGTACCTCTGTCAGTGTCACTCTTTCTCGATGACTTCTGCGCATGGCTACCCTACTTTCTCTCATCTGAAGCACCTGCCATAATCCTAGGTGACTTTAACATTCCAGTCAATGTTAACACCTAAGCCACTTCTCAACTATGCAACTTAACCTTCTCTTTTAACACAATGGATGCAAACTCCCACTCATTCCAATGGCAACATTCTTAACCTCATATTCTCCCACCTCTGCACTTGCAACCTCTCTCCAATCACAACCTGATCAGTTTCACATTTTCCCTGTCTCCTACCTCCCATGCTATGCCACCAACTTGCAGTTACCCACAGGAACCTTCACCACCTCAACCCTTCCCTTCTTCATTCTGCTACTGACTGCGTTCATGATAAAATTGCACCCCTGTCCTGCCCCAACCTGCCCCCTTTTAATCTACAAACAACATACTACCCTGTTTCCCCGAAAATAAGACCTAGCGTGATTGTCGGTGATGGCTGCAATATAAGCCCTACCCCCCAAATAAGCCCTAGTTAAAGTCCGTGTAGGTCTTATTTTCAGGGAAGGGCTTATTTTGGGGGGAAACAGGGTAGGGCTTTTTTGGGAGGTAGGGCTTATATTGCAGCCATCGCTGACAATCACGGTAGGTCTTATTTTCGGGGAAACAGGGTATCTTCCTCCCTGGACACACTCGCTCCTCTTTGTACATGCAGAACCAGGCTTCGGCTTTTGCAACCCTGGCAAACAGATGATGCCAGAAGTCTCAAGAGACACAGCTGTTCTCTTGATAGAGCGTAGCCTAAAACTAAATCCCTGCAAGACTTCACCCTCTACAAATCAGCCTTTATCAAATACAACTCCTGCCTCCACACTGCTAAACAAACCTAATACACCACTCTCGTCAAAACTCTCTCATTCAAACCTTGTCAACTCTTTTCTACCCTTAATTCCTTACTGCACCCCCCACTACCTCCATCCACCAATTTGCTTCCTGCCCAGGAGATTGCCAATCATTTCATTGGACCCCACCTGTTTGAATAACTTAATACCCATCTCCCTGCTCCCGTTTGCCTTCAAGCTTCTTGAACGCCATGTCCACAACCATATGAGCCCCTACCTCACTGACAACAACCTTCTCAATCCCCTACATTCCAGGTCCTGCCCACAACATTCCACTGAAACTGCACTACTAAAACTCAAGCAGCTTAGGGTGCAGCTACACCAAGCACAGGTAGTAGTAAAAATTTGCTTTTAACACACAACTGGACCAGCGATCAACACAGGATTAAGTGCTACAATACCCTAGCGGATACAACTAGGACATTTTATGTTGTGTCGATAGTCCTACTGTAAGTGAAATAATTTAACTCAACTTGAGTTAACTGAACTTTGCTCAAGATATTTTCTCCAAAACTGTGTAGACTTGTAAAAAAACAGCACTGATCCGATATAATTACTGTTAATTCATTAATTAATAATTATCATTTGTGGTGGTCCTCACATGAAGTTCTTCTAATAAAAAGATGTATCATGGGTTTTTAATTAGGTTCCAACAGTATCCATAACAATTAATCTGTTCCAAGATATTTCCCATCTCAAAATCTCTTTATTTAAATTGGAACTATCAGGTTTTTGAGAAGGCGAGATCGAGGAGAACAGGGAGGATGTTTAAAATGTTCAAACTCTTGGTGTTTAGCCATAATTTTCTTAGAAGTCAAATTTGGACACTCTAAAACAGAGATATTGAATTTAAATTTATGGAGGTCCGATCAGTAAACTTTTCTTCAAGCAGGGGTCTATAACTCGCATGTTTGTGCAATGTCTCAGATCCTCCCCATCACAGTCCCCCTCATTTTATATCACAATGTCATCCTCAGTCCACCGCACACCACAGTCCCCCACTTCACATCAGTTTTCCCTTCACATTCATGCGCACTGCACCTTCACATCAAC
This sequence comes from Aquarana catesbeiana, assembly GCF_042186555.1. Taxonomy (NCBI): domain Eukaryota; kingdom Metazoa; phylum Chordata; class Amphibia; order Anura; family Ranidae; genus Aquarana; species Aquarana catesbeiana. The sequence continues at coordinate 41,987,787 of NC_133333.1, forward strand.
CCCCCTACAGCACTGACCCTTTTTTACATCAACCCTCCCTACAGCACTGAAACCTTGTTATGTCGCCCCACAAAGCACTGTCCTACTTCACATCACCCCCCACAGCACTGCCACCCTTTACATCACCCCCCACAGCACTGCTCTCCTTTACATCCCCCCACCCCCCACACACACAGCACTACTTCCCTTTCATATCACCATCTCCCCCACCCCACAATAATGTACTCTGCCCTATTCACAAGTGTCCCCTTTAAATCACCACCCCCACACACACATCACTTTCCCCCCATGCATCTTCACAGCCATGTTCTCTTGCCCATGGTTTCTAGCTTACACAGAGCGGAGAGCAGGAGGTACAGCAGCACTGAATGGAGGGCAGAAGCGGGAGCTGCAAGGGTTAACTTTTCATATTTACAAGCTGATGATTGGTTGCTAGGACTGCCTGGTGTCCTAGGACCAATCACAAGCTAGTTAATCATGGAAAGTTAACTCTTGCAGTTCCCGCTCCCACCTTCCATCCAGTGCGGCTGTGCCTCCTACTCTCCTTTCATTGGTATCCTGCCTCCAGCTCTGACTTGAGAATGACAGTTTGTTTAAACATCTAGGATATTATGTGTGCACATTTATATGTATGTATATATGTAGCTTTGAGAACGACTATGTTCGTTAAATTCTCTTTAACTTACAGATCACTTTTAATATCTACACGGAATGCATATTTTGCAATGTGTTTTGTGTATTTACATGAATGTGGAATATATATTTACATCTAATCAGGATTGTTACAATCATAACGATGGTGTCAAGGATCGATATTTTAGATTGCAGGTTTAAGTGGTATTATTGGTCACAGGGTTAACAACAGTTTTTCACTGTATTGTCTGGTGAGAGTCCCATTTATCTGTAGAAGTTCTGACAGAGAACAATTGTTGTGGGTTTTCCTGCTTATTTATGTAAGCATGAGAGTCATATATATATTTATATATCTTTTTTCATTACATATACACGTTTTGAAATCTCTCATGTGAGGCATGCGTTAGGTTTCTCTTCCACAAAACTCAACAGATATTTTATTAAGGAATATATACACATGCATATATGTGTTCACATTTCATTACAAGTTTTATATGACTTTTTGTTCTTAAAATCATTTTTCAGGTGGGATGTTTTCCACTAGTTTAAGTTTTTTTATCATGTAATGTGTTCATTTTTGTTAAAATATCAGGCTCATGACATAATTTTTCTCTTTATTGCATTATCTCTTTTTTCAAAGGAGTCATGTTTGCTGTACACACAGAGAAGAAGTTCAGCTGATTCACTTTAACACTGATTGCTGTGGGTGTATAAGACTTCTAATTGAGACGATTTTCAGTCGTGTCTGTTTGAGTATATATATATATATATGTCTGTGTTAGTATCTTAAAACCTAGCTATGAATAAGCACCTGCCTTGAGTGTGTGAAACGCGTTCACAGTTTTAATCCCTGCTGTATGGATTTACATTAATAAAGGAATTAATATTTTTTGCAGTGCTGTTGTCTGGACTTTTGTTTCGTTTTTCTTCTTGGGAATGACAGAGGTGGAGGCCAGGGGGAAAGAAGCATCTCCTAAATGGCACAACCGCGGGTCTGGATGGGACATTGACTCGGTCTAGATCTAGACCGTGGTCCGCCATTTAGTGATGCTTAGACTAAGGGTAGTCTACCATCACCACATTCTGCACTTCCCAGGAAATTGTTGTTACCACCTTCCAGAGGCAACAAAACTCTATTTTCTTTGCATAGTTGTGAATGTAGTTGTGCTTCTGTTTCACAAATTGTTGCAGAAATCTTTCTGGATTTTTTTTTGAAAAATCTTTATTTCAATTTTTCAGAAAATGGAAAAATAATACAAACACAAACATTCCCAAGAGTGTTACAAAAATATTCCGTAAAGGGACATCATCAGGGTTCTACAAACAAGATGGGATGGGCAAAAAACACCATCAAACTAATAGCAGAAAAAAATGCCCAGACCCAACTATGAATATGGAGGGGTGCGAGGGGGAATGTGGGGGAGGGAAGGGGGGAGAGACAACAAGAGAGGGGGACTATAACAGAAAACCACCATGAGTGTGGCCACATAGTGGAGAGCAGGGGGCACCAAAGCCCATACAGCTCCAAGGAAAAAGAAAAAGTATACATGACAATTCCTTGTCAGCAAGCCTCAGTATGAAGCATAAAAAGCAAAACATAACTTAACCATAGTTAAAACATTAATTGTTTATACAAGTCAGAGGAAAAAAATATATCTATAAGGCCAAACATTTGTAGAATTTTGAGTAGGTGTTGGCGCAACGATGCCTCCATTCCTCCCCCTCCATAATATCTTGTACCCTCAATATCCATTCTTTGATTGCAGCAGCCACCGGCTATTTCCAGTGGATTGGGATAAGATATTTGCCAGCATTGAGGAGGTGAGCCATCAAGGACCGTTTATAGGACCCCACCGATTTCACTGTGCCGTGAAATACCATAGGGAGAGGGTCACCTCCAATCTGGTAGTTTGTCACCTTAATAATTAGGTTACGGACTTCAACCCAAAAAGGTCAGATAACAGGACATTCCCACCACCAATGTAAGAAGGTGCCTTTCTATCCGCAACCCTTCCAGCAAAGATCAGACACTGTCATAAATATGCGAGACATTTTGTCAGGTACTCTATACAACCTTGACAAGAATTTATAACAACATTCTTAGGCTTTTGAGTTGACTAAAGAAGTGTGAGCTAATGCTGTAATCTTCTCAATGCTACCATCAGATAGCCCTCTACCCAACTCCTTCTCCCATTCCTTAATGTAAAAGGGGGACGTAGTGGTTAGCTTCTCTAGTAAAAGTTTATACAATTTGGAGAGTAAGTGGGTTGAGTCATCTCTATCCAGGCACATAACCTCAAACCCAGTTAGGGAATCACTGGGTCTCAAACCATCCCGTGATATTTTCTTTTTTAGCTGGATATGCTTCCAACCACCCCAGGATGACGTTCCCCATTCTCTAAGGAGGTCTGCTAGGGATTTCAATTTAGTACCTGTCATGAAGTGGAAGCAACAGATTTCTTGAGCCCCTCCCCAAGACTTAAAAAAGGCCAAGTCTTCCCCTGGGGTAAACCAAGGAAGCCTCCCAGTTGGGAAAGTGGCGCTGGATTACATTTAAACAGTGACATGTTCTGTCTTTTGCTCAGGTATTAGGAGCTTTGGGACCTACCATTCATTACCAACTTCTATGCTACTGTATGAAGGGGAATCTTCCCTAGCGTTGCCACAATGTCTTCATGAACGTCTTCTGGTTTTGGTTAACTACTCCATTTTTCTTCCTTAGCTTACCCTGTCATCTTCTAGGATTGTTTTTATCTCTCAAGACTAGTGTATAAACAGAGCACTATGATTAGAATTTCACAGACAATAATATAATAATTGTTGCCTGAACCTGTAACTGATTTCATTATGACACTAAGCACTGTGGCCAGTCTATTTTCTGCCACTATTTTGAGATAAAAGAGGGGCTTGAAACAGATATTATTCTATGGAATTATTGCAGGTTAACAGTGTGTGGGACTTTACACACATGTATCATATATAAATCAATTAATTCATTTTGTAATGAATAGCATTTATATTGGATAAACAGGGATTTGTGGAAATTTTGGAAGCTTTCCAACACCTTCCAACCTCAGTATTCTGCCTCCAAAGATATCAATCATTTCACAGTTTAAAATTCTACTTCAGTATCAAGTGATTTGTTGCTTTAAAGGCTTTTCAGTTGGCACAATCTTGGTTTTTATCAAGTCACGCTACATTTTTGAAACACTTTTTGCTCTAAACTAGAACCAATGTCAACTAAGAATGGCAGAGAGATGTAATTAAAGCTTTCAGAATTGTCACAAATTATGGTGGCCAATTAAATTTCTAACAATTTTGATCATTTCTAGTTAGCTTTTGACCCCAAAAATGAGCAAAAGAAGAATGTTATCTTCCACCAACAGTTTTAATATTCTCTGTAAGACTAACTAAATTGTTGTCCTCCTTGAACTTGCCCTGGTCTTGACTTTTTTTTTTGTTTTTGCTTGGTCCCTCTCTTTCTGTTGGCAGTGAAAAGCCAACACTTGGTCACATACACAACCCCAAGAAAAAACTTTTCCCGCATGCACCTGTTTATTAGGTATAAGGAGCCAACTCACCAGGCTGTTTATGCCAGAAGACATTGTGCCCTTATGAGAACATATTTATTTATTTGGCACACAGAGACACACAGCACGGAACAACCACAATCTGTTCCATTAAATTGGATGTGGTCTGCTTTGAATAAATATTAAGATTTTTTTTTTTTTTTAAGGCCAGGGTCTGGAAGCACAAAAAGCCTACCAGGCTGATGTCTTAACTTGTTATTTGAAATTTGAAAAAATAAAAACATATTATGGACAGCATTCAGTTGTTTTTGTTGCAAGTGTGCTAATATGGCTACAATCATCACAAGCAAGTTAGTAAATCACATTTTAAATAGTTTTTCTCATGTACACTGATTGGTCATTTACCTTGTAGGGTCATAAGCTCAGTTATTATTTTTGTATATAAAAAAACTTTCTGCGCTTAGTGTGTTACTATATGACAGGAGCTGCACTCAATTCTAACGATTGGTAAGTAGTTAAAAGTGCGCATCCACATATACTCAAATTCCAGCAAATGTCCATAATCTCTGTGTAACAAATACCAGAACATGGGGGTATCGGTGATTAGACTCTAGAGTGTGCCACATCCCTAAATACGAATATAGACATAGAGGTTCCCCAGTTGTGGGACTTTATAATGACATTGAATGACACAGTAATGGCCAGTTTATGAAGCTGTGATCTCAGCGCTTCACTGGCGATCTGTATCAGAATTCACACTCCCCGATTCACCAGCTCAGAGGTGGAGAATCGGGGAGTGAAGAGGAAATCTCGGGGGATCTGAGGGGGAAAGAAGAAGATTTTTAACTTCCTTCTACCTCGTTCAAACCCCCAACACTGTAACCATGTCCCCCTGTCATATTTATGTGTATACATATATATATATATATATATATATATATATATAATGTGTATATGTATATATATATAATGTGTGTGCATATACATGTATATATAATGTGTGTGTGTATACATATATATACAGGGCTTTTTTTTTCAACGGGAACGCGGGGGAACGCAGTTCCGACACCTCCAGCACTGAATGTATGTACTAGCAAGGGGTGCTGGAGGGTCTATTGATGCTGGCTGCTGGGATATTTATTGTTGCTGGTGGGGATCTGTTTTGGGGTGGGGGTCTATTGTTGCTGGGTAAGTCTACTGTTGCTGGTGGGGGGGGGGTCTTATATTGCTGGGTGGGATCTACTGTTGAGGTAGAGGTCTATTGTTGCTGGCTGCTAGAGAGTCTATTGATGCTGGCTGCTGATATCTGTTATTTCTGCTAGGGGTCTATTGTTGCTGGGGGAAAGTCTTTGTTGTGTGGGGGGTCCATTGTTGCGGGGGGAAAGTATTTTGTTGTGTGGGGGATCTATTGTTTCTGGGGGGATCTATTGTTGCTGCAGGTGGTCTATTGTTTCTGGGGGATCTATTGTTGCTGCAGGTGGTCTATTGTTTCTGGGGTGGAGTCTATTGTTGCTCATTGCGGGACCTATTTTACTATCTTTCTTGTTTTCATTAACAAATTTAATAGAAATTACAGAGTAGCACAAAATGCTTGGTTCTGTATTCTTTGAAAGGTGCTGTACTGGGAGGTGGGTTGGGGGTGGAACCAAGGGATGGTGCCTTGAGACAGGTAGGGGGCATAGATAAAGTGAGACTCAGAAGGGAGTTAAATGGGGGGGCAATTGGGTAGTGGAGGTAAAGTAGACCATATATAAATTGCATGATGAAATGTTTATTGATTGTCAAACATATAAAACATAGTAAAGGAGTATTGATTTCATATACAATAAAATAATTCATACATATATATAGAAATGATGTACATATAATATAGGCATAGTAAAAAATATACATAAATAGCAGCACGAGATTGGATGTTACTAGAAGAGGTAAGAAAACATGATGTTGCTAGCAGCAACATGCCTGATCACGATACGTGCACCCACAGTGTAAATGTGCATTGAATACGTAGGAAAATGGTTGATGTATTCAAGGAGACCAACTAGTATACATGACTATGGTTCCATGTAGAATGTAGTTAAGGGCATCAGATGACAAGGCTCGACGCGTTTCGTGGGTCTATACCCACTCATCAGGAGCTGATGTAAATAAATTTTCCTGTAGAGTATATATGAGATATAATGAACCATACTGTCCATGTAAAAAGAGTAAAAGATAAAAAATGAACATACAATATATAGAGCAGGTAGTATTAAACACACTCACCAACTTAGGCAGCAGGTGCAGTGCGTGGTAGTGGGAGCAAGGCGAGCCAGGGGCAATAGCCTCTCCGCGGGAGCCGAGGCGGCGTAGATGTAGATGCGGCATTGGGCAAGCAGAATAGGAAACAAAAGATTGGGGCAAAGTATATCTACTAGGCAGGAATGTATGTCGTGGAAACAACCAGATCTAAAAATAGAAAATTATTCCATTAAGTGTGTATATAGTAAGTAATGGTGTTTTATTAATAATAATAGTGATAATGGAATAATAGATCGTGAACCCAGTAAATTCCAAAAAGAATAGAGAATGAAGATACAGTGAAACAAGTGTGAGAATCTGTGAAAAAAGTGGATGATGAAGAAAAAGATGTGAAAGTAGCAAAAGTGAAATAGGTGTTGAATGGTAACTACTATATGAGAAGTAGCGAAAGAAAAAGTGACAACAGACTAGAGGAATGAGAAAGACAGACTCACCAAGGAGGTAGGTAGTCAAACCCCAAGGAAGCCAAAATCAAGTGAGGGGAGAAAGAGGAAAAAAGAGACATGAGATAATGACCTACCCAATAATGGCATCTACAGGCACCACCAGCCGAACGAGATCTGCAGGGCTGGTGTGCAGAAACCCCAAAGAGAAACCGGCCGTGAGAACCGCCAGCTCCAAATGGGGAATCTAAATACGCCGCCAACGCCACGTGGGTGGCACGGAGGAGGGACGCCGCACCTGAGCCGAGTAAACTCAGCTTATGGCGCGAAGGGCTTTCTCCATGGAGACACCGAGGAGGAATCACTAGACGTCCGGGCCGCGACGCCGGGAAATGACGTCACAGGCCCGACGTAGGATACGTGGCGCCGATGCGCAGAGTGGTGACCGCCCAGTCCCTCAATCCCAAAGGATGGGGAGGAGAAAGGGAGGACCCACTGGCGCATCGCGGCTCCCGCAGAGAGGAGAGCCCGGCACTGCCCAGCCACCCAGATACCACACTAGAGGCACGAGTGCTGGCCAGGTGGAGAGTGTTAGATGGGGCATCTATAAAAAACATTCTGGGGCATGAAATCAATGATCAGGGTGCTGCTAGCAAAATATGACAATTAAACTGATGGATGCATGTAATGGGCAATAAATCCACAACTAAAGAATAAACATATCTATGTACCTGTAAAAAACAGTATCCTATATACCCTATCAAAAAGGGAGGGAGGAGGGCATACCTCACACAGGGAGGGTAGGGGAACACTACCCATCCCATTTAACCAAGAGCTTCCATCCCGATAATCAATAGAGTTAAATGGGGGGGTTTTGGGACTTTAAATGAGGAACAATAATGTTCCTCCATCCCGGTTTTCGGTAATCAATGAAAAGGAAGTTGGGACTTTAAGATGAAGCAATTGGGTAGTGGAGGTAAAGTAGACCATATATAAATTGCATGATGAAATGTTTATTGATTGTCAAACATATAAAACATAGTAAAGGAGTATTGATTTCATATACAATAAAATAATTCATACATATATATAGAAATGATGTACATATAATATAGGCATAGTAAAAAATATACATAAATAGCAGCACGAGATTGGATGTTACTAGAAGAGGTAAGAAAACATGATGTTGCTAGCAGCAAAATGCCTGATCACGATACGTGCACCCACAGTGTAAATGTGCATTGAATACGTAGGAAAATGGTTGATGTATTCAAAGAGACCAACTAGTATACATGACTATGGTTCCATGTAGAATGTAGTTAAGGGCATCAGATGACAAGGCTCGACGCGTTTCGTGGGTCTATACCCACTCATCAGGAGCTGATGTAAATAAATTTTCCTGTAGAGTATATATGAGATATAATGAACCATACTGTCCATGTAAAAAGAGTAAAAGATAAAAAATGAACATACAATATATAGAGCAGGTAGTATTAAACACACTCACCAACTTAGGCAGCAGGTGCAGTGCGTGGTAGTGGGAGCAAGGCGAGCCAGGGGCAATAGCCTCTCCGCGGGAGCCGAGGCGGCGTAGATGTAGGTGCGGCATTGGGCAAGCAGAATAGGAAACAAAAGATTGGGGCAAAGTATATCTACTAGGCAGGAATGTATGTCGTGGAAACAACCAGATCTAAAAATAGAAAATTATTCCATTAAGTGTGTATATAGTAAGTAATGGTGTTTTATTAATAATAATAGTGATAATGGAATAATAGATCGTGAACCCAGTAAATTCCAAAAAGAATAGAGAATGAAGATACAGTGAAACAAGTGTGAGAATCTGTGAAAAAAGTGGATGATGAAGAAAAAGATGTGAAAGTAGCAAAAGTGAAATAGGTGTTGAATGGTAACTACTATATGAGAAGTAGCGAAAGAAAAAGTGACAACAGACTAGAGGAATGAGAAAGACAGACTCACCAAGGAGGTAGGTAGTCAAACCCCAAGGAAGCCAAAATCAAGTGAGGGGAGAAAGAGGAAAAAAGAGACATGAGATAATGACCTACCCAATAATGGCATCTACAGGCACCACCAGCCGAACGAGATCTGCAGGGCTGGTGTGCAGAAACCCCAAAGAGAAACCGGCCGTGAGAACCGCCAGCTCCAAATGGGGAATCTAAATACGCCGCCAACGCCACGAGGGTGGCACGGAGGAGGGACGCCGCACCTGAGCCGAGTAAACTCAGCTTATGGCGCGAAGGGCTTTCTCCATGGAGACACCGAGGAGGAATCACTAGACGCCCCCATAGATGCCCCATCTAACACTCTCCACCTGGCCAGCACTCGTGCCTCTAGTGTGGTATCTGGGTGGCTGGGCGTGGCCGGGCTCTCCTCTCTGCGGGAGCCGCGATGCGCCAGTGGGTCCTCCCTTTCTCCTCCCCATCCTTTGGGATTGAGGGACTGGGCGGTCACCACTCTGCGCATCGGCACCACGTATCCTACGTCGGGCCTGTGACGTCATTTCCCGGCGTCGCGGCCCGGACGTCTAGTGATTCCTCCTCGGTGTCTCCATGGAGAAAGCCCTTCGCGCCATAAGCTGAGTTTACTCGGCTCAGGTGCGGCGTCCCTCCTCCGTGCCACCCACGTAGCGTTGGCGGCGTATTTAGATTCCCCATTTGGAGCTGGCGGTTCTCACGGCCGGTTTCTCTTTGGGGTTTCTGCACACCAGCCCTGCAGATCTCGTTCGGCTGGTGGTGCCTGTAGATGCCATTATTGGGTAGGTCATTATCTCATGTCTCTTTTTTCCTCTTTCTCCCCTCACTTGATTTTGGCTTCCTTGGGGTTTGACTACCTACCTCCTTGGTGAGTCTGTCTTTCTCATTCCTCTAGTCTGTTGTCACTTTTTCTTTCGCTACTTCTCATATAATAGTTACCATTCAACACCTATTTCACTTTTGCTACTTTCACATCTTTTTCTTCATCATCCACTTTTTTCACAGATTCTCACACTTGTTTCACTGTATCTTCATTCTCTATTCTTTTTGGAATTTTGCTGGGTTCACGATCTATTATTCCATTATCACTATTATTATTAATAAAACACCATTACTTACTATATACACACTTAATGGAATAATTTTCTATTTTTAGATCTGGTTGTTTCCACGACATACATTCCTGCCTAGTAGATATACTTTGCCCCAATCTTTTGTTTCCTATTCTGCTTGCCCAATGCCGCATCTACATCTACGCCGCCTCGGCTCCCGCGGAGAGGCTATTGCCCCTGGCTCGCCTTGCTCCCACTACCACGCACTGCACCTGCTGCCTAAGTTGGTGAGTGTGTTTAATACTGTAATGGAAATTTGTAAGTTCTGTATATAATTGTATTCTATTTTGTATGTATTGCACACTGCCCTCACTGTGCACACGGCACTAATAATGTTTTCAGTAAATGTTTACATTCTTTTGAGTCCTGATTAGAATAAGCCTGCCTATGTAACGCCCCTTGTTACCATAAACGTACAATTGTAATATTAATGTGATACCTACGTAATCATGTGCATAAAAACCTTCAATTGCGTCATAATAAAGCAGAACAGTAATTTGGAAAGATGCTGAGCGTATCTTTTGTGTCTGTTCCCTACTGCAGTAGTTATTATTAATTTGGAACCACTAATCAATATGAGGATAGGAGTTGCCTATCATCAATTCAACCGAGTCAGCATGGCGAGCTTTGCCTTAGGAGGGGATTCCAGGTGACCCTGAGTATCCGAAACAAGGAGCTTGAGACGATCCGGGAATTTCTGATAATCAGCCGGCTGAGGTAAGCCTTTTGCTTACATTTGAGTTATCAGACTTCCTTGATCGGTAAGGCATTTTCGGGACAAAGGGTACCTATTTTACTCCCCTTAATCGAACTGTATTGATTGGTGGTTATATGTTATGTTGTCCCTGTCTATTGTCCATCGGAGTGTTATAGATAAGAAAGGGAAGAATAGTGCTGGTCACAGGTATATGTAGTAAATCTGCTAGATAAAGTAGTTTAGAGGCAAGAGGGTATAGGCACAAGTAGAGAAGAGAGAAGACTGGCCAGTCATTATGGGCATTAAATTAAGTAAGGGAATGAAGGGTAAGAGACCCTCAAAAATGCCCAGCGCAAGAGGAGCGCTATATATGAACCAAAGGTGCGGTTCCGCCTATACTGAGCCCCTAGATTAATGGTTAGATTGGACAGGGATCCACAATGGGTAACTGGGTTACCAAGGTCCACAGGGACTAAGAATCATGCAGAGTAAACAGCTAGAGAAACAGCTATTTATGTGAGCAGGATGGATCAAGGGTGACATTAACACTAGACAGAAAGGGACATTTTCATGTTAAGTTGTGGGATGAATTTGGGGTCAGGCACTACAACTATTAGAGTCAGAAACAGAGAAATGAGAGGTAAAACAGAATACTTTATATGTTGTCAGAGAGAGAAGATGGGATGAGTACTCTGGCTGACCGTCTGATCATAGAAGCTAGATATAAAAGATATCTGAACAAAATAAAGAAAGTAGAATTTAGACAGGAAAATATTAATGAGAGTTAAAAGAAATTGAGAGAATGATATGCATGTGTTGTGTACAAATGGGAAAAATGTAAGCGATTTTAGAGAGATATTGGTGTATGTGTGTGCGAATGCTGGGACCTTTAGTTCTATTGCTTGTGTGTGTCATGTACGCAGATGTGACCCCCTCCTTTGCGCTCTCATGAAAGAATGTGGTCAGTGATAAGCTGGAAGGACACCATGCCTATTTCTGTTTTTTAGACAAAACATTTATAACAAAATGTGCCGGGTTAACGAATCTAATGGTAAACAATGTGATCACAATTATTTTGAATCTGTTTTCCAAACATGGTAAAATGAAGGTTACATTTAACCGTGTATTACACAAATTGAATATCCTTTGATAGTGGAAACAGTGCATTTAAAAAAGGGAAATTAAGTAAAATTAAGTAATAATGAGTATTAATTTCTAATATGAGTTTAACAATTTTATTAATAATATAGATATATTGAAACTGGTTTAGACAACCTTTGGTTGGAAATGAGGTCGAGGTTAATGGGGAAATTTGTAATGAATGAGATTAGTTTAGATTAAGATAACAATTTTGTGAATGTCCAGTACAATGGCACGCGGATTTCATTCTACCCAGATTTCTCAGCTGCAGTCCAGAAGAACCGCGCGCGGTTTTCGGAAATTAAAAAACGCCTGCAGAGAGTACAAGCCTCTTATGCAATGCTCTATCCTGCAAAACTCAGGGTTACATTGAGGGGCAGAGCACATTTCTTTGAACACCCGGCGGAGGCTGCGGATTGGCTAGACGCTAATGAAAATGAGCTTCGTCAGGATAGAAGACCAGAAGCGGAGATAGATTGATATCCCTAACAAAGGCCCAGGGATCTATCCTTTTCTTTTCCCCTCGGAGGAGGGTTGTGCCGGAAACATATATTGATTCATTCTCTACAAAAATGCGAGTTCGATGACAAGATGGATTATGGCAATGTACTTCATAGCAAGTACCAGAAAATATGTCATTGTTGTTTGGAGGGACCGGTTGTCCCATACAGTTTTGGTACATCAGTTGACACATCGGTGTCGTGGATTACAAAAAAAAGTTGCTTTTCAATACGACAAGTGCATATTGATGGATAATCCATGTCAGAAGAGGCACTTCTGTTCGATTCATGCACCGTTGTGCGTTTTACGATACTTCTACACACAAGTTTGTTCCAGAGCGATCGAGGTATTACGGTCCTTGGATAGAGCCGTAACTTTCTTCTTCTTGCATTGGCAGTTTCGTCACTTCTTGGCCCCCGCTGGGTACTGCGTGGTGGTCCCCCCCCCCCCCATGGGTGGGAATCAGGGGGACTCTATATTGTTTTACCCTGTTATTTTTCAACTAGACACCCAAAAATGACGACAGTAACTGTCCTTTCTTGGAATATTCGAGGTCTGCAGGACCCCCTAAAGCGGACGATGGTATCATCCTTATTGAGGAAACGTCTCCCGGCTATATGTGCTTTACAAGAGACCCACCTTACTGTTGATTCTCTGTCATGCATTAATTTTAGATGGGTGGGTAAGGCATATCACTCCACTCACACCTCATATTCTCGGGGTGTGAGTGTACTGGTACCTGGCTCCATAGATTTTGTGGAGTTAGATTCTGAGTTGGATGATGAGGGGAGATATGTATTTTTATGTTGTACATTGTTTTCCTTTAAATGTATACTGGCATTTGTATATGTACCCCCGCCGTACAATAATCTGGTGTTGAGGTCCCTGGTGACGTTCCAAATGAAGTATCCGGAGACGCCAATGTATGTCTTCGGGGACTTCAACAACTATACGGACGCAGTACTAGATAAGCACCCGCCTGTGATGGGAGGGAGGGGGGTACACCGCACGGCTCTAAGGAAATTTATTGAGGAGGTGGGATGGAGGGACCCATGGAGAGCCAAAAACCCGGGGGTAAAACAGTTCTCCTGTTTCTCAAAAAGTTATGCATCACTATCAAGGATAGATTTATGCCTATGCTCTAGTGCAGCTGAACGACACATCTCTGAGGTGACTTATGCTCTTAGGAGTGTGTCGGATCACTCCCCATTGATGGCAACTTTAGAGGTACGCCCCCCTTCCACGATGGCAAAAGCCCCATGGAAAATGAACGCTTTTTGGCTGAGTCTCTTCCCTTCCCATGAGCAAATAGAATCTCATATAATAGATTTTTGGCGCCTACATGAGGCTGACGAACAATGGCCTGTGAATTGGGAAGCCTTTAAGGCTGTCCTGAGAGGCCTATTTATAACTGAAATTCAAGCTGTTAAGAGAAAGACACATGCTCAGATGGAGGGAATTGAAAACATGGCAAAAGAACTGGAGAACAAATTTATCACAGATCCAACCCAAAGTAACAAAGAGGCGTGGCTCTCTGCGCAAGATGCGTTGTATAAAATCACGACATCTACAGCAGAGAGGAAGAGATTTTTTCATAAAGCAGCATATTACGAGGAGGGAGAGCACACTGGACGCCTGTTAGCAACCATTGCCCATGCCCATCAAACTTCCCCCTCAATTGGGGCCTTACGTACACACCTTGGAGGGCTAACCAATGCCCCGGACCAAATCTTAGCAGAATTGGTGGAATTTTATTCCTCCCTCTATGAGTCTAAACAAACATATACCCTAGACTCCTTAACCGAATATCTGGACAATATTCAGCTCCCCAGTTTACAAGTGGCAGCTAGGGGGGAACTTGACGCCCCTTTGACTGTTGAGGAACTGCAGTTGGCGACCAGTTTGTTCCCCAATTCCAAGGCCCCGGGTGACGATGGACTCCCCATCGAGGTATACAAACAATATGGCGAGCATATACTTCCACGTCTATTGAAGGTATTTAATGCAGCGAAACAGAGTGGCAGCCTTCCTCAATCAATGACTAGAGCAAATATAGTTTTGATACTAAAACCCAATAAAGACCCTCTCGACCCGGGGTCATACCGCCCTATATCTCTTTTACAAACTGATGTAAAGATATTAGCCAAAGCATTAGCAATCCGCATGAATAAAGTCATATCCAGTATAATCCACTCGGATCAGTCCGGATTTATGCCCCAAAAGTCGACCGCGATAAACCTCCGCAGACTTTTCCTCAATATCCAATCCCAGGCAGACAATAGGGGAGATAGAGCGTTGCTGTCACTGGACGCCCACAAGGCGTTTGATAGTGTCGAGTGGGACTATCTATGGGCAGTGATGCGAAAATTTGGAATTGGGGAGGACTTTATCAAGTGGGTGCAGTTACTCTATTCGTCTCCTATAGCGGCCATTAGAGAGGGGGGAAGGATTTCATCACCCTTTAAACTATACAGGGGTATGAGGCAGGGGTGCCCCCTGTCTCCGCTCTTGTTTGCTATGGCTATTGAGCCCCTAGCGGCTACGGTACGCGCTAACCCCTCGATACAGGGTTTTAGATACGGAGACATTCAGGAGAAGGTAATTATGTATGCAGATGACACCATGCTGCTACTGGGTGATACATCTAACTCACTGACAGAGGCAATGAGAGTAATTAGACAGTTCGGGAAATACTCAGGCTTAGTTATTAACTGGACCAAGTCCTCTCTGCTGCTTCTGGACCGTGACCCGCCCACGACCCAACAAAATATGCAGGACATACCAGTCTCGACATCCTTCAAATATCTGGGTATACAGATTACAGCCCATATATTGGACTATGTGAGTCTTAATCTAACCCCATTGATCAATAGATGTCGTGATCGGGTCAAAGTGTGGAGTAAATTAAAGCTGTCCCAAGTAGGCAGAATAAACTTAATAAAGATGATTCTTATGCCACAACTACTATATGTGCTCCATAATTCTCCAATGGTTATTACTCTGAAAAAGTTTAGAATCATCAACTCCCTTTTCCGTTCATTTATATGGCTTTCAAAGCCTCCTAGAATTAAACTAGAGCAGCTACAACGTCCTAAAGACAATGGAGGTTTAGCATTGCCTAACCCCTGGGTGTATTATTTGGCCTCCCAGCTACAGCACATTGCTAGAGCCATAGGTCCCGGGGAGGACCTGGAGATGAACCTGAGAGACCCTTCGGCCCACATACTCCGGTTCACTTCCAGGAGAGAGGTAGTGGATGGATTAGAGGCCTTACAATATAACAAATCTAATAAGCTTTTCCCAACTTATGCACTTATGCAGAAAATCTGGAACAAGGTCAGGATGTTGCAGGGGGTGGAGGGCTTCACCAGGTATAGCCCCATCTGGGAAAACAATCACTATTCAGAAATAGCTAAAATACCCTATGGACCCAAATGGCAACGGCACGGGGTGTCCCATATGGTCCACATACTTAGAGACGGTAAATTGAGACCCTTCTCAGAGCTCAGGGAGGCCTTTCAATTGCCGGGCTCTATGCTCTTCTATTACAGACAACTTAAACATGCAATAGATGCACAAAGGGGCCCCGATATTTGGAACCTGCAACCCACTCCTATTTTCAACCACCTACTTGCCATAACCACTTATAGAGGATTTATATCTGACTGCTATACCATGCTTCTGAACCTCTTCCTAGGGGACGCGCCTTTGAGGGTCATGTCCCACTGGGAACAGGATGTTGGCTCCTTTGAGGAGGAACAGTGGGAGGAAGCCTTGCTGGCGGTTTCCACGTGTTCATTAAATGCTGCTCAAAAGCTCTCACGGCTCTATATTATTTCCAGAGTGCACTACACACCGGCTAGAATGGCCCGTATGGGTTTGGGCACTGATTCCCACCTGCACCAGATGCTCCAGAGACCATGGAGATCTCATACACCTCCTGTGGAGATGCCCAAAATTGCACCTCTATTGGAACGAGGTCA
The DNA here is from genome assembly GCF_042186555.1 of Aquarana catesbeiana. NCBI lineage: Eukaryota > Metazoa > Chordata > Amphibia > Anura > Ranidae > Aquarana > Aquarana catesbeiana. The sequence continues at coordinate 42,004,058 of NC_133333.1, forward strand.
TTAACACCATTAATAGAGTTTTCCAAATAGTGATACCTTTGGATCCCAAACCATGTTTGCTGGGGATTGTGGATGGTCTACTGACTGAGGATATCCTTAGACAGGCTATCAGAAGAGCTTTGTTTCAGGCCCGCCTGCTTATCCTCAGGCACTGGAGGTCCACGTGTCCTCCCACGGTACAAGAATGGATTACACAAATGGGGACCACAATCCGTATGGAAAAAATTATATACCAGCATAGGGGAGCGGCACAAAAATATGAGAAACTATGGGCTCCATGGTTGGATACACCAGGTCTAGCGCCAATAGATTTGATATATGATCGCTTATTCTAAAGGTGGCCCTTATTAGCCTCAATTCTTATGGGATATATGTTATGCACTATATAACTAGCCAGTATGCTAAGAGGTGATAAGCAAATGATCCATTGAAGGAATGTGGATAGCTCACAGAAGGATTTTTCTGATGAGAAGTCATGTTTCCTCCTTTCTCCTTTTTGTTTTCTCTTCATCCGATGTAATGGAGTATGTACCCCCTTTTCTTGTACCTTTTTTTTTTTCGTTCTTTATCCTAATACATATGTAAGATGTGACATCTGCCATGTAAATTGCTGTGTGAGCTCTGGAACTGTATACACTTATTCAATTTTAATAAAACCTTCTGTTTGAGAAAAAAAAGATAACAATTTTGTAATTTTACATTTATTCAATAAGCCCTTATTGAGAGAAAAAAAGATTAAGATGAGGTTGTTATTTGGAATACAGCTGCCATAATATTTAACAAAGCCAAGATGGATGGAATACATAAGAAGTTTTTCTACAAAAATGAAATTTCAAGGTTCTTGATAATAACTTGATGTCAGTCCATGATGTGAGAGTTGTTATAAATAAAATTTAAATATAACAGACCAATCACATCAAGTCCACACACCCTGTTAGGATAGATGTCACCTGCAGCCAGTTGTTTTATAGTTTTTGATGCTTTCTGGTCCATCATACAGATTCTTGGTCCTTTTGTTTTTATTTATTTTTATTTTTGAAATCCAAAGCAGAATGTGTGGATTGTGAAATGATGTGCCCCTTTTTCTTGTAAGTACTGTTGTATAAGCAGAAGAATATTTTGGATTTATGGGCATCTCTCCATGACCGCAGGGTATTGTTATCATTTATTATAATATTGCCAGGAAAAAGTTGTCTTTTGAAACATGAAACTGGAGTTCTTACACAAATAGTGTGATAGAAAACAAGACATTGTAATATATTTATGCAAGCTGGACCCAGTAATGAAGGGTTCATCCCGATATATCAGAGCTGCAGCTTTTATGCAAAGGTGCTATTAGACAAAGTTAGGTATTGTTTTGGTCAAACATTTCATTTTTAATGGTCCGACATTCTGTGCAGCAAATATACAGCTAACTAAATGTTTGTCTAATGAAAGGTTTAAAATATGAGTTTGTTTATGTACAAATCTAACAATGAAAAATGTGTACATTTATTCAAAAGAAAGGAAAAGACACATGTGTTAAATTGATGGTGTAGGAATCAGCTGCTGTGAGCCCAGTGCGGGACACACTCCCTGAAGACCCAGATATTTAATTTTTTGTAGATTTGAGGATGCAGTTTATCACCCAGAAGGATACTCTGTATTCAAAGTCATTGGATCCTTTTTCCCCAGCTCAAGAAACAGAGCTCCATGTTTTAGCAAAGCCTGTGAGCTGTAAAAAGAGTGTATATTTATATAGATAGTCGAGATATAGAGAGCATTTGGTTCCATTTAAAGGGCCAGAAGTTTGTTTTTACTTCGGCAGGTAAACCAATAAAGCATGCTAAGTTAATTTGATCGGCTGTTTTCAGCCTTCCAGGTTCTTGCTGAGGTAGCCATATTAACTTTCACACATGGAAGCAGACCAGGTGACTAAGGATGCTGCATTTACAGCCCCGGACACTTGATGGGTCTGTGCAACTCACAGATTCCACCCTAGTTCTGGCCCAGTATAGCTGGGATTAATAATTCAACTTTAAGGACCCCAGAACGAGAAGAACAAGTGGTCCACAGGGGACAACTTCTTATGAAACAGGACTTTGGAAAAGGTGATCATTTATGTCTGCCAGCCACTCTTTTCCCTTCAGCTTGACACATGGACCGTGTCATGAGTCACAAGCAGTTATGGCTGCCTTAGTAAATGAGCATGGGATAGAGCCAGGGTTCTCCACAGTTGTTTTTATAACATACCACTTCTTGTTTTACCTGTTACCAAAGGTGTTACCAAAAGCTGAACATCCCTCCCAGAGATTACAAAAATATATATCCAGATGCCCAAGTTAGGATCTTACGAGTATGCATTTTGTCTGTATGGACATGTTTTTTGGATGTCCAGTGGCAAATGCTACTGCAAAGGCCACAGTAAAAAGTGTTATCAAAAGTAGTTTGTAAGTACAGAGTGCCAGAAAGTACAGAGAGTAACAGAGGAAATCATTTTTTATAGGAGAGTCCTTACTAGAAGTTTTGAGGTTTTATTTTTACACCCCCTACTGTCTACAATGTATCAGACAAAGTAGAGTAAGAAACTAGAAAACTTTTGCCTGAATGTTTTCTTATATTTTATCAAGCCCCTAAGGGGGATGTTGGACTCTCTCCCTATGGGATTTGGTTTGGGAGTGTGTTACTCACTTGCTTATATTTTGTCTCAGCAGCTGAAGTCCTTCATTCGGATCTCATAGAGAATGTTGCTGATCTTTTAAGGTTTTTGACAAACTCATTTATGTGTTTTCTCCCCAATTCCAGATCCTAAAAGTTTGGAAGGATCTAAAACTAAAGCCAGGTGACTTGTGGATTTTTAAGAGACATTTATATATAAGGAAATGTTTGGAGACTCAATACAGCATCTATTTCATGTACAGTTTTTGCAAAACTTGAAGGAAAAGTCACCTGGATCCACACCAGACACTGCAAAAATGACTAAATTAAAGAAATCTCTGTTTGATTTGTTTCCCTCTTGTGATCACAGTCTAGGGTACTTTTTGATTCAGTTACTTTAATTGTAAGGGATATATATATTTGAAAAATAGTTTAGCCATGTTGAAGTCATATTTGTCTTTTGTACGTCTTCCATTTTATGTAGAATTGTCTGTGTTTACATATGCTGATAAGTCAGCATGCCAACAATTAAGCTAGAAGGCCATTCTGGCCACAGGAGTGTACAGCCAGTACTCTGTAAATATGTCTTATCAATCATTTGTTTTTCACAATGAAAAGTCATTTGGTAATGAAAAAGTTGCTCAGCTATTATTTTCTCCACAATGGAGTTTTTTGCCTCTTTGGCCAGGACTACCTCCACCTAAGCGTGTGGAGGTTCCAGGTTAAAGGTGATAGCAGGTATGGTTAGTGATCAAAATATTGATCAAAAGAGGGGAGACTGTAATGGAAATTTGTAAGTTCTGTATATAATTGTATTCTATTTTGTATGTATTGCACACTGCCCTCACTGTGCACACGGCACTAATAATGTTTTCAGTAAATGTTTACATTCTTTTGAGTCCTGATTAGAATAAGCCTGCCTATGTAACGCCCCTTCTTACCATAAACGTACAATTGTAATATTAATGTGATACCTACGTAATCATGTGCATAAAAACCTTCAATTGCGTCATAATAAAGCAGAACAGTAATTTGGAAAGATGCTGAGCGTATCTTTTGTGTCTGTTCCCTACTGCAGTAGTTATTATTAATTTGGAACCACTAATCAATATGAGGATAGGAGTTGCCTATCATCAATTCAACCGAGTCAATACTACCTGCTCTATATATTGTATGTTCATTTTTTATCTTTTACTCTTTTTACATGGACAGTATGGTTCATTATATCTCATATATACTCTACAGGAAAATTTATTTACATCAGCTCCTGATGAGTGGGTATAGACCCACGAAACGCGTCGAGCCTTGTCATCTGATGCCCTTAACTACATTCTACATGGAACCATAGTCATGTATACTAGTTGGTCTCCTTGAATACATCAACCATTTTCCTACGTATTCAATGCACATTTACACTGTGGGTGCACGTATCGTGATCAGGCATGTTGCTGCTAGCAACATCATGTTTTCTTACCTCTTCTAGTAACATCCAATCTCATGCTGCTATTTATGTATATTTTTTACTATGCCTATATTATATGTACATCATTTCTATATATATGTATGAATTATTTTATTGTATATGAAATCAATACTCCTTTACTATGTTTTATATGTTTGACAATCAATAAACATTTCATCATGCAATTTATATATGGTCTACTTTACCTCCACTACCCAATTGCTTCATCTTAAAGTCCCAACTTCCTTTTCATTGATTGATGAGACTCAGAAGGGGGGAGTTCCTGCCCCTATTCCCTGAGAAAAAAAGCCCTGTATATATATATAAAATGTAGGGGGACTCCTTATTTTTCTTAACATTAACCACGCTGTCTGTCAGTGTATTAAGCAGTGATAATTTATCACTGCTTAACCACTTGAGCCCCGGACCATTATGCTGCCTAAGGACCAGAGGTCTTTTTCCAATTTGGCACTGCGTCGCTTTAACTGCTAATTGCGCGGTTATGCAATGCTGTACCCAAACGAAATTTGCGTCCTTTTCTTCCCACAAATAGAGCTTTCTTTTGATGGTATTTGATCACTTCTGCAGTTTTTATTTTTTGCGCTATAAACGGAAAAAGACCGAAAATTTTGAAAAAAAATGATATTTTCTACTTTTTGTTATAAAAAAAATCCAATAAACTCAATTTTAGTCATACATTTAGGCCAAAATGTATTCGGCCACATGTCTTTGGTAAAAAAAATGTCAATAAGCGTATATTTATTGGTTTGCGCAAAAGTTATAGCGTCTACAAACTAGGGTACATTTTCTGGAATTTACACAGCTTTTAGTTTATGACTGCCTATGTCATTTCTTGAGGTGCTAAAATGGCAGGGCAGTACAAAACCCCCCCAAATGACCCCATTTTGGAAAGTAGACACCCCAAGGAAATTGCTGATAGGCATGTTGAACCCATTGAATATTTATTTTTTTTGTCCCAAGTGATTGAATAATGACAAAAAAAAAAAAAAAAAAAAAATATTTACAAAAAGTTGTCACTAAATGATATATTGCTCACACAGGCCATGGGCCTATGTGGAATTGCACCCCAAAATATATTCAGCTACTTCTCCTGAGTACGGGGATACCACATGTGTGGGACTTTTTGGGAGCCTAGCCGCGTATGGGACCCCGAAAACCAATCACCGCCTTCAGGATTTCTAAGGGTGTAACTTTTTGATTTCACTCTTCACTGCCTATCACAGTTTCGGAGGCCATGGAATGCCCAGGTGGCACAACCCCCCCCCAAATGACCCCATTTTGGAAAGTAGACACCCCAAGCTATTTGCTGAGAGGCATATTGAGTCCATGGAATATTTTATATTTTGACACAAGTTGCGGGAAAGTGACACTTTTTTTTTTTTTTTTTTGCACAAAGTTGTCACTAAATGATATATTGCTCACACAGGCCATGGGCCTATGTGGAATTGCACCCCAAAATACATTTAGCTGCTTCTCCTGAGTATGGGGATACCACATGTGTGGGACTTTTTGGGAGCCTAGCCGCGTACGGGGCCCCGAAAACCAATCACCGCCTTCAGCGTTTTTAAGGGCGTGAATTTTTGATTTTACTCTTCACTGCCTAACACCGTTTCGGAGGCCATGGAATGCCCAGGTGGCACAAACCCCCCCCAAATGACCCCATTTTGGAAAGTAGACACCCCAAGCTATTTGCTGAGAGGCATGGTGAGTATTTTGCAGCTCTCATTTGTTTTTGAAAATGAAGAAAGACAAGAAAAAACTTTTTTTTTTTTTCTTTTTTCAAATTTCAAAACTTTGTGACAAAAAGTGAGGTCTGCAAAATACTCACTATACCTCTCAGCAAATAGCTTGGGGTGTCTACTTTCCAAAATGGGGTCATTTGGGGGGGTTTTGTGCCACCTGGGCATTCCATGGCCTCCGAAACTGTGATAGGCAGTGAAGAGTGAAATCAAAAATTCACGCCCCTTAGAAAGCCTGAAGGCGGTGCTTGGTTTTCGGGGTCCCGTACACGGCTAGGCTCCCAAAAAGTCTCACACATATGGTATCCCCGTACTCAGGAGAAGCAGCAGAATGTATTTTGGGGTGTAATTTCACATATTCCCATGGCATGTTTGAGCAATATATCATTTAGTGACAACTTTGTGCAAAAAAAAAAAAAAAAAAAAAAAAATTTGTCTCTTTCCCGCAACTTGTGTCGCAATATAAAATATTCCATGGACTCGACATGCCTCTCAGCAAATAGCTTGGGGTGTCTACTTTCCAAAATGGGGTCATTTGGGGGGGTTTTGAACTGTCCTGGCATTTTATGCACAACATTTAGAAGCTTATGTCACACATCACCCACTCTTCTAACCACTTGAAGACAAAGCCCTTTCTGACACTTATTTTTTACATGAAAAAGTTTTTTTTTTTTTGCAAGAAAATTACTTTGAACCCCCAAACATTATATATTTTTTTAAAGCAAATGCCCTACAGATTAAAATGGTGGGTGTTTCATTTTTTTTTTTCACACAGTATTTGCGCAGCGATTTTTCAAACGCATTTTTTGGGGAAAAAACACACTTTTTTAAATTTTAATGCACTAAAACACACTATATTGCCCAAATGTTTGATGAAATAAAAAAGATGATCTTAGACCGAGTACATGGATACCAAACATGACATGCTTTACAATTGCGCACAAACGTGCAGTGGCAACAAAATAAATACATTTTTAAAAGCCTTTAAAAGCCTTTACAGGTTACCACTTTAGATCTACAGAGGAGGTCTACTGCAAAAATTACTGCCCTCGATCTGACCTTCGCGGCGATACCTCACATGCATGGTGCAATTGCTGTTTACGTTTGACGACAGACCGCCGCTTGCGTTCGCCTTAGCGCAAGAGCAGGGGGCGACAGGGGTGCTTTTTTTTTTTTTTTATTTTTTCTTTATTATTTTTTTGCTTTTTTATCTTATTTTTAAACTGTTCCTTTCATTTTTTTTTTTTTTAAATCATTTTTATTGTTATCTCGGGGAATGTAAATATCCCCTATGATAGCAATAGGTAGTGACAGGTACTCTTTTTTGAAAAAATTGGGGTCTATTAGACCCTAGATCTCTCCTCTGCCCTCAAAGCATCTGACCACACCAAGATCGGTGTGATAAAATGCTTCCCCAATTTCCCAATGGCGCTATTTACATCCGGCGAAATCTAAGTCATAAAATGCTCGTAGCTTCCGGTTTCTTAGGCCATAGAGATGTTTGGAGCCACTCTTGTCTCTGATCAGCTCTATGGTCAGCTGGCTGAATCACCGGCTGCATTCTCAGGTTCCCTGTTGAGACAGGAGAGCCAGAGAAAAACACGGAAGACGGTGGGGGGGGGGGGGCATTCCCTCCCACGGCTTGTAAAGGCAGTCTAGAGGCTAATTAGCCGCTAGGATTGCTTTTACATGAAAGCCGACCGCTGGCTGAAAAGAATGATACCAAGATGATACCTAAACCTGCAGGCATCATTCTGGTATAACCACTCAAAGTTGTGAATGGCGTACCTGAAGACAAAAAAATGGTTAACAATAAAGCACAGTAAACAATAAAGTATAAATAATTACATACCTGAAAAACAAACATGATAAAACATAATAACAATAACAATAACAATAAAACACTGCAGAATAGAATACAGTAAAAAAAGAGCAGAACAATAGAGAGAGAGAATAGAGAGAGAGAACAATAAAACGACAACTATTTTTTTTTATTTTATATATATTTTTTTTTTTTTTACACTTTTTTTGTAACTAACTTTTATAACTGTAACCGGTTCCAGGTTCGGGTCTCTCAAAATGCGATGGCATCTTGGGAGACCCTGTGAAAGTGTGCCTAGTCTGTGCAATGCTGTACCCTACGCTAATACTCAACTAGTGTATGGTAGCGTTCAAAACATTCACCAATGCAAAGACCAGGATTGTCAGGACAGGAGGGACAATAATAGCGAGTGTCACGCCTATATCCGCGTTTGCTGCAGACACAACATCTTTTTTGGGGGTTCGTTGGGTAGGGGTACTCGGGAGCACATAAAAATGCCTCTCATGCAGCCGACTGCATTTCGTTAGGGGATGTGAATGGGGGAAGTACGGGCGCTGCAGAAGCGGTGGGTTCCCAATTAGGATTGGCGAATGCAGCAGGAAGGGCACTATGGGCACGACGGCCCTGTGTTTGTCTTTTTGGTGGCAGCGGGACACTACTTGTGCTTGTCACCTCACCAGCTTGAACTGCACTTATGGGACTCGCCACGTCACCAAGTGTTACTGCAGTGCTGGTTTGACTACGACCGGGGTGTACTAGGCCGCTGGTGCTTGCCAGTTCAATAAAAAGCTTCCAAAAAAACTGTTAGCGATCGCAGGGATCAGGCCTGACTCTGCGAACGCTGCAGTTATGCGTTTAGTGTTTTGTAAGTGACAGTGATCGATCGATACTGCACTTGGGTGGGCTGGACTGGGCCGGGCGGAGGGGCAAAACGCAGGTGCTAGCAGGTATCTGGGCTGATCCCGCTAACACTGCGTTTTTGGGAACCCTAAACTGCTGGGGACGCTAGTATAGATCTGATCTGATCGGATCAGATATTGATCCGTTCAGATACTATACCACTAAAGGAGGCGTATGCTGCGTGCGTGGGTGTTAGTGGTACTGGCGCTAACCTGACGCTGCCTGGGGCCGGTGCTTGCTAGTTCACCAAAATGCTACCAAAAAAACTGTTAGCGATCGCAGGGATCAGGCCTGACTCTGCGAACGCTGCAGTTATGCGTTTAGTGCCTTGTAAGTGTCAGTGATCGATCGATACTGCACTTGGGTGGGCTGGGCTGGGCCGGGCGGAGGGGCACAACGCAGGTGCTAGCAGGTATCTGGGCTGATCCCACTAACACTGCGTTTTTGGGAACCCTAAACTGCTGGGGACGCTAGTATAGATCTGATCGGATCAGATATTGATCCGATCAGATACTATACCACTAAGGGAGGTGTACGGTGCGTGCGTGGGTGTTAGCGGTACTGGCGCTAACCTGACGCTGCCTGGTGCTTGCTTGCCAGTTCACCAAAATGCTACCAAAAAAACTGTTAGCGATCGCAGGGATCAGGCCTGACTCTGTGAACGCTGCAGTTATGCGTTTAGTGTTTTGTAAGTGACAGTGATCGATCGATACTGCACTTGGGTGGGCTGGGCGGAGGGGCAAAACGCAGGTGCTAGCGGGTATCTGGGCTGATCCCGCTAACACTGTGTTTTTGGGAACCCTAAACTGCTGGGGACGCTAGTATAGATCTGATCAGATCAGATATTGATCCGTTCAGATACTATACCACTAATGGAGGCGCATGCTGCGTGCGTGGGTGTTAGCGGTACTGGCGCTAATCTGACGCTGCCTGGGGCGACGCATATCACCGCCGGGCGATCAGGGGGCTAAACCTTTATTAGGTAATAAACGGCGGGTGCCCAGACACTATAAAAAATAAACGAACTAACCTGCGTCACCCGTAACGGTTATACGGTGATCAGTGGTGAAAGGGTTAACTAGGGGGCAATCAAGGGGTTAAAACATTTATTAGGTAGTATATGGGGGTCCCTGTCACTATAAAACGCTGACGGCGAACCTAAATATTTACCTCACTAACTAGCGTCACCAGCGACACTAATACAGCGATCAGAAAAATGATCGCTTAGCAACACTGGTGACAGGGGGTGATCAAGGGGTTAAAACTTTATTAGGGGGGGTTAGGGGGGTACCCTAGACCTAAAGGGGGGTAATACTCACTGTCCCAACACTGTAACTGTCACAAACTGACACTATGCAGTAATCAGAAAAAAAAAAAAAAAAAAAAAAAAAAAACCTGCTGGTGTCAGTTTGTGACAGGGGGGGGGGGGTGATTGGGGGGGGATCGGGGGGCGATCGGGGGGGGGATCGGGGTGTTTTGTATGCCTGGCATGTTCTACTGTGTTGTGTAGTGTGTTTTCACTCACATTGATGTCTTCTCCCCTCGGCGCTGGAACGGAAAATACCGAGCCGAGGGGAGATGACATCATTTCCTTTGCTGCTGTTTAGCATACAGCAGCAAAGGAGTGTTCCCATTGGCCGGCGGCGATCGCGAGGGGGGGGCCACGAACGGATGGCCTCCCCCTCATCTCGGATCGCCGGGGAACAGAACGGGACCGCTTCGGGCACCGGGGGGGGTCCGATCGGACCCCCCACCCGCGAGAGGCAAATCACGTACATGTACGTGATTTTGCCTGCCCGTGCCGCCTTGCCGACGTAAATCGGCGTTAGGCGGTCCTTAAGTGGTTAATAAACTGACATCTCTGTGTTTCTGTGAATTTCTGGTACTGTAATCTCGTAAAGTCTCACGAGATTCCAGTATCAGGGGCCGTTCCCCACTGTTTGAAGCGTTTGTAGATCGCTTCACTCCTCCAAAGGTAAAGCGATCTACTCCGCTTCATAAACAGGCACACAGAGGAGAACGATTTCCACTGTGAATGCCGGAGAACGAAGCACTGAATAGATTTCACTGCTTCATAAAAGGACACCTGAATGTGGACTGTTTAAGGAGCTTGTTGCACAAATAACTTTATTACACTTTATGATATCTATTTATTTAATCCATATTGAGCACTATTTGACTGTGCGTGTGTGCCCAGCAGAAGCAGCCAATCATATATAGTGCTCAAAAAGTGTAATAAAGTGATTTTTTGCAACAGCAGGTACTACTTTTAAATAGACTACTAGATGCGACTACAGGAGATGACCAGACTGCGAATGCGACATACTACAGGAGATGACCAGACTGCGATGACTACTATGATGCGACTACAGGAGATGACCAGAGACTGCGAATGTGACATACTACAGGAGATGACCAGACTGCGAATGTGACATACTACAGGAGATGACCAGACTGCGAATGTGACATACTACAGGAGATGACCAGACTGCGAATGTGACATACTACAGGAGATGACCAGACTGCGAATGTCACATGCTACAGGAGATGACCAGACTGCGAATGTGACATACTACAGGAGATGACCAGACTGCAAATGTGACATACTACAGGAGATGACCAGACTGCGACTTCGACATACTACAGGAGATGACCGGACTGCGATCACTAATATGATGCGACTACAGGAGATGACCAGAGACTGCGAATGTGACATACTACAGGAGATGACCAGACTGCAAATGTCACATACTACAGGAGATGACCAGACTGCGAATGTGACATACTACAGGAGATGACCAGACTGCGAATGTGACATACTACAGGAGATGACCAGACTGTGAATGCGACATACTACAGGAGATGACCAGACTGCGAATGTGACGTACTACAGGAGATGACCAGACTGCGAATGTCACATACTACAGGAGATGACCAGACTGCGAATGTGACATACTACAGGAGATAACCAGACTGAGAATGCAACATACTACAGGAGATGACCAAGTAGCCAGTTTTAAAATGTAAACTTTCAGCAATGCACAGCTATAGAGGGAGGGTAAAAAAACATTGCCAGGGCGGGTTTAGTAACTGTGAGTCTAAAGGTAGAAAGACCTCCCACTCTCAGGGGTTCGGAGGCGGAGCTTACCGCTGTAGGGGAGGGGCTTACGGTGGTAGGGGTGGGGCTTTAGCGGTAGGGGGCAGGAATATTTGTGGTCCAGGAGAGGTGATCTCAGCGCTCCGAGGCACATACAGAGTACATGGGGCGGGGTAGGGCAGGGTCAGAGCATCAGTGGAGCTCCCTGCCCCGCTGCGCCGGGGGCTATATTAGTCCGGGGGGGTGGGTGGGAGTTTTTTTTCATGCAGAGGGCAGCTTTTTTGCCGCCCCTTCCCCCCATGGCTGCCATACCTTAGATACGCCACTGGTTGGGAACTATGTAAATATATATGGACCTAACTGTACATTGGTATACAGATTTGGGAATTTATTCTGTTTTTAAAGTCCCACTCTGGGATAAAAATGTTTTTCACAGTAGTTTCCTCCCAGAGGCAAAAGAAAAAAAAGTGATTTAACCTGGATAAACATTGGCAAGTGCCTTGTGATGTCATGTCACATGACTAGGGTAGGTAAGAACTCACCTGAGACTGCCCTACCTATGTCTGCTCCACTTACCCCCCTCCTCCTCTACTTATCAGGAATGACAACGCAAAACATAAGTGGAGTTAAAATGGCTGAACCCCACCTTTTATTAAACATACACTTTCTATATAAAAGCATAATATAACCATACATAACTTATCAAGCCATCAAGATTAGAGATCCCTGACAGTGCCACATTGCCAATTTTTTTATGTCTGAGGCACCAGATAGCTGAGTTGCCACCCCAGCCGCAAACATCGGCTCGGAACCTAAACCAGCTGACCTCAGACACCCACCGATCTTAATATTAATATGTATTGTACCGTACACACTCAAGGACTACCTACATCAGATGACTCCCCACAGTTTTCCAAATAACCATGAATAGACCTCCGTCAAGGACCCCAACTGCCACAGCGCCACAAATGTAAAACCTTACACTTATGCGCCCCTCCACACCCGAAAAGCTTGTTGTAACCCTTCCTCCAAACCCAAAAGCCACAGATCCGTATCCACTGCATTAGGGTGGACACCATCACCCCTAAGAAACTGCCAAGTATCGGTCTCCAAATCCAAGTGGTGAATAAATAAACCCCCATTCCTAACAATAAACCTCCCCACCTCCTTGTTCACCTTGACCCGTGCCTTATTAATTTTTTTGACTGATCTGGCCATCCGCCAAGACATACGAGCCACGACATCTGACCAAAGTATGAGCATGTCAGGGAGCGCAGTTTGAAGTCTAAGAAAATCAAACTTTACTTCCCTGATGAGCTCCCTACTGGAGCGGAGACCCAAATCATTGCTCCCCACATGAAGAATCAAAATAGTGGGGGCCCTGTCCAACCTGGCAAAATGAGTGACCTCCGGGACTACCCGGCCCCATAGCATCCCCGGGACTCCGATCCAACGGATGTTACCCAAATCACGAGGTAGTCCTAACTGCCTGCCATTGTGCCTAACCTCTGCCCTCCTGGGCCCCCAAAACACAAAAGAAGGTTTCAGGATCCAGACGAGGCATCATGAGACACCTGAAAAGAAAACAAAATCACAGTGCACCCCAACAGGAACCAGGAACAACAACACAAAACAGTAGTACAAAACAAGGAAAAAAAAAACCTGCCTAAAATTATCTAGAGCAAATGCGGCCTAACATACGAGCGGAATCGGTTGGACTCCCACCAATGCGCCTAACAGTATTCTCATCCAATCCCTACTGGGACGCCTCTGTGGCTGTCCCAATACGAAAGGAGTGCGAAAAGTACTCAAACAGGCAAAACCCAGCAGCCGCCAGGCATGTACAAAAGACTGCTACAAATTGAAATTTAGATAGACATATGCCATCCTAATGCAGGAACACGGCACCACCGGTCCGCGGTCACACCAGAAAAAACTGTTCCAAGGCAGGCACCGGACAAAAACGGGGACCATTACTCCGAAAAAGCTGCACTAACATGACCTTGCCACTCTGGTCCATCTTGGATCGCTGAATCAAAATCCTGACTGAATAAGTGGAACAAGCAACGTCCCCCACCATCAAATCCCCAGCTACCCATTTAGAAGGACTAACCAGCTCGCTAATGCGAAGAGCCCCAAAAAAGGCCACCAAAAAGGACGCCCTGAACAATGTTTGTTCATAAGAGGATGAACAGACCATGCGTAACTGTCCTCAGATAGCACCTAGAATAGAAAAAGACACTGGGCGCCGTAAATCGATCGCTCGGTGACCCTTCCGATACCCACTCATGGCCTGTCATACCGAAAACGCCTTAGTACAATCGTGCACCCCCAGCAATTTGAAACAAAAGGCCAGGAAGGCCAATTTTCTATCCACCGCAGAAGCTGATACACCCCTTCCAAAATTGTGACTCACAAAATAAAGTACCAACAAAGCCACGTCCACCCCCCCCATCGCCTACCTCCTCCAACAAAGAAATCCATTCGTTCCAGGCCCTTGAGTAAGCCTCCCAGGTCGCAGTACTCAACGAATCCTGAATCAATCCAGCGGTGACTCCAAAGCAATCCTCTAAAGCGGCCAGGGAGAAGGCATCCCATGCTGTTCCGCTTCCAGTGCCAACACGCGAAACTCGTCCCACTGAAATTGAGATAAAGCATCTGCCACTTTGTTGCAAATTCCCGGAATATGTACAGCATAAATTAAAACGCATTTAGGCGAAGACAAAGCAAACCAAATGTCGCAAAAGGCGCACCACTGGTAGAGAAGATGCCGATGTAGAATTAATCGCTGACTCTGCGCCCATATTGTCACAGTGAAAGCGAACATTTTTTTGCGAAAAGCCTCCCCCCATATCTTAAGACAATTGGAAACAGCTCCAACAGTACCAGGTTTTTGAGAAAGCCAGCTGAATGCCACTCCTCTGGTCACTCTTACGTGCTCCATTTCCCCTGGAAAAATGCTCCATAGCCAGCTGAACCAAAACCAAGTCCGCGTTGCTCACTGGACCAGCCATCTAGAGGGAGCGTCCATTATAGGACTCTAAAAAGAGATCCCAAATCTTAAGATCGACCCGGAGCTCTCTGGTCAGACAGATATAGTGCCGTGGGGCACCAACACGTGAAGTCACCGGTGCCAACCGGCGGCTGAAAATCCTGCCCATCAGAATAATCTAACAAGCGAAATTCAGTTTACCCAGTAACTACTGTAATTCCCGCATCTGTACTTTCCAGTGACCACAGGCCTCCTTGACCTTCTTCCTCAGCGCTACCAACTTATGAAATGGCAGCTGGCATTCCATGGCCAATGAATCAATCGTAATGCCAAGAAAAAAGAGCTCCGTCATAGGACCTTCTGTCTTGTCTGGGGCCAACGGAATACCGAAGCGTTCCGATATATGCTGTAAGGTCCCGAAAAGAATCGCACAAATCCGAGTAACCCGAGGGCCTGATGCAAAGAAAGTCACCCAGATAATGGATGACTGAGTTCACACCCGACACATACCGCACTACCCAGTCAACAAATGAGATGAAAGTCTGGAACAGGGCACATAAAATTGAACAACCCATTGGTAAACAACGATCGAGAAAATACGAGCCCTGCCAGTGACAACCCAACAAATGGATACTGCCAGGATGCACCGGAAGCATCCATCTTTGCCAATAGTGAACAGCGGCCATATTGATGCACCCAAGAGATGGCCGCATCAAACGATGTATAGGTAACCGCGCAGGCAAGCGGATCGATACCATCATTGACAGAGGCTCCCTTAGGATAAGTTAGATGATGGATCAGTCTGAATTTGCCATTGTCTTTTTTGGGACCACCCCCCAAGGGCGAGCCAACCAAACCCGGAAATGGCAGAGATGAAAAGGGGCCGCTCTTCTGCCCAAGGGCAACCTCCTTAAAAGGTTCCTCCGATACCACTTCCGGGTGAAGAAGCGCCGAACTGTGACCTCTTCTTCTCCTGCCAGCAGCTCTGCCTCTCTCCTCCTCCAGCATGCGATCCCTGCTGTGTAAGCTGGCCATGGCTCAGAGGTGTCCGCTGAGCCGTGCTGGGGGTCTGCCTCTCGCTGACGCCATCCCCGCTCACCGCCACTCCATCCACTCTCCCAGGACCCGGCCAGGACCCGGAGGTAGTCACTTTTGTCTTCCTGGCAGAGGCAGACATGCCCGACCTCCCCCGCCACAAATCCAGACCACGAGGAGGGCCCCTGGCCGCACCAGGAGACAGGCTGATGCCCACAGATGTACCTCTCCCCCGCCGGGCTGTCCCACTAACAGGCACATTGCCAGTGGAGGCAGCCGCATGCTCCTGAATCCGGATGATGGAGGAGGTGACAGTGGCCATGCGACGGTAAGTGTCAACCCCCCCGCGTGCTCCGCCTGAGACAAAGATTCCTCCCAGGTCTGCACCCTGCAGAAGCTGGCATGCGCTTAGCAGGGGGGCCTGGAGGGTCCAATTGTGGGCTCTCTAGCGGCCGCTGAGCCCTGGGCATTTGATCTGGGCTAAAGTGCTCCGGGGGCCGAGAGTGGAGTGGAGGGCCCCGCTTGCGAGGGGCTCTGGTGAACCCCTTGAAGAGCGGCTGCAACCTGGCTCTGAACCCAATCTGAGCCATGAATATCTGCTGCAGTCCTAAGTTGAGCCATCAAATGCTCCAAATCGTTTTTTTTTTTCAGGACCCAGCACCGCCCAGGACAGCAGATGTTCTTCCAACGATTTCCTCTCAGCAAGTGAGCCGGGACCTCCCCTTCCGGACAACTGAACTCCCAGCCCCTCCCTGTCACACTGTACTCTGAGCCAATAAGGTAAGTGCAAAGACTGACTAAGCCCTGCCAGCCTGCCAGCAAACTGCAATAAAAAAATTGGGATTTTTAGCTCACATACATCGCAACACATGTTCAAGCTGGCCAAACTGCATCAAAGTAATCCCTCTCTGGCCAGTCCCTACTCTGCTCTGCAATATGCAAATGCTGCAGTGTATATAGTGCGAATATGGGGCAAATAGACACAAGATGTAGGAGCACTACAAGTCTCAGGTCTGGTCACTGACCTGCAATGCAATAGAAGAAAGATATACCTGTGCTCAAATCCCAATAACTTCTACATGTATATAATCTAGCAGGTGCTAAAGGGGTGTGCACCCATCAACAGGTGCCCCTGTTCCGTCAGATTAGGCGACCGATGAAAATTGTGTAACGGAAGTGACGTTCCGTCACGGCCATCTTTGTACACCTACAGCCTACAATCTGAAGTCGCCAAGAGGACATCTTTTTACACCCACTGATATTCTGCATTTCACACTTATTTCTATCATTAAACTGAGCTTATATCATAAAAAAACAGTATTTAGAAGTCCGTGACACTGTTTTGATGTTGAATTTTAAAAGCAGCTGCAAGCCTGCCGATCTCACACGTTTGATAATCTGACAGAAGACCACTGTTTTTAAAATTAAAACATCAAAACAGTATCACAGACTTCTAAATACTGTTTTTCATGATATAAGCTTAGTTTAGTGGTAAAACTAAGTGTGATATGCAGAATATCGGTGGGTGTAAAAAAAAGATGTCCGCTTGGCGACTTCAGACTGTAGGCTTAGTGTGGCTGAGTGCGGGGTGTACCAAGATGGAGCTGAGGGAACGTCACTTCCATTACCAAATCTGACGGGTCGCCTAGTCTGATGGAACACCCTTTCTCCTAATTCTAATAAGAGTTCCTCCAATCAAAGGAAAGGGTGTAAATCATACACTACAGTGGAATGAAAGGAAACCAAAAATCTGTAAGCACATTTTACAGGTTGCTGAGAAAGAAAGGCTAGGTAGTATGGACAGAATTCTATGCAATGCAGTACAGAGCGAAAAATCAAAGCACAGCAATCCATAGGAAGTGAACAGAGATCTCATAAGTGCACAGTCTATAGTAAATTAAACAGATTAAATGTAAAGTGTAAGTAAAGACAATTTTTATTTTTTTTCATAAAAAGAAAGGTAAAATCCCCCTTTGGGATGGTTTTTGCTTCCTGTTTTCTGCTGGGGAAATTTCTTCTTACTTCCTGTACTGGACACACAACAGGAAATGAGGGGGAATCTCTCCAAAGTGAACCGTATTCCCATCTAAGATATTTGTCACCGGAACAGGTTTCCCCTTTGGAAGATTTGCCCTCACCTCTTGTTCTGGTGACAACTCGCAATTTGTGGATTTCCTATCACTTGGTAGAGTACAACTCAATATCAATCCCACGCACAAGGCAGTAAAGTGGCAGTAAAGTGGTTGTAAACAAGCGGGATTTAGGTTATTGTGGTATTACACTCCGGAAAGGCTCCACAAGATTTTCCCTCAATGTACGGATCTTTGTTGAAGATGTGGGGAGGCGACTGGCTCGCTCCTTCTGGTCCTGTCACATCCTCCAGCCCTTTTGGACAGAAGTGTGTCGCATAGTGAAAAAATTCACCCAGGAGGTGCCAGAGATCCCTGAGTTCTTCCTCTTACACCACCAAGAGATTCCTACTAAGGTCTACAGGAGATCTATTTTGCTCCTCCTGCTTACAGCGGCGAAAAGCTGCATCCCCTAGCTCTGGAAGCAGACACAGCCCCCCATCGGTGGCCGTCTGGTTGGAAAAGGTAGCGGAAATCAAAGCAATGGAGGACCTGGTGGCCAAGGAAAATGGCCTTAGTGAGCAATTCTCAAAAAAATGGTTT
Source organism: Aquarana catesbeiana (assembly GCF_042186555.1). Classification (NCBI taxonomy): domain Eukaryota; kingdom Metazoa; phylum Chordata; class Amphibia; order Anura; family Ranidae; genus Aquarana; species Aquarana catesbeiana. The sequence continues at coordinate 42,022,435 of NC_133333.1, forward strand.
TATTGGCACAAGTTCGTTTACAACGAGGAATTTAGAGAGCTGTCGATCTAGCTTCCCAGTGGCACGAAAAAATTGGAAGCTCCCCGGACGGGGATGGTGGGACTGGCTGGAGGTATATATATCTTCTCAATCCCCCCCCCCCCCCCCCCGTGGGGGAGGAGGACCTTAATTTTTTCTTTCTTTCTCTCTCTATTCTTTTCTTATCTTCCTTAGCTGATACTTTTTTTCCACATCTCTTTGGTCGTATGACCTTGGGATCAAAGCGGTTCTTGTTGTCCTTTTTTTATATATAATACTGTGTTTACCGTAAAAAAATTGGCCATTCAGGATGCAGAACCTCTCTTTTCCTATGCAGATTGGTGGAACCCCACAGATATTTATTATTAAAACTGCGCTGACTGTATCATTGAGTGTACTCGGGGGAGTTCACTGTTACCTTTATACATCCCACTGGGGTTGTCTCTGTATTTCCGCATGCTCGTCCTTCTTAAATAAAGAATTTATAAAAAAGTGGTTGTAAACCTGTGAAATGAATAAAGCATATCTTTCTATAGTGTGTAGTTCATCTGCCTTAGGCCCCTTTCACACTTGTATGACTTGTCCTACGATTTGGGCCTGCAAAGTCGCATGACAAGTCGTTCCCCATGATTTCCAATGATAACCGTTCATATTAGTACGACTTCAAGTCGTGCAGACATCAAAATAGTCCCTGCACTACTTTGGTATGACTTTGGTGCGAGTTACCCAGGCATTCCCTGAAATCACTGCAAAAATCGCCGCAAAATCGCGCCGCAATATCGTGGTAAAATTGTGTGACTTTGAAGTTGCGCTAGTGTGAAAGGGGTCTTAGTCTATAGCATCTACTGTAATTTTTGGATACAGGTTATTCTCTCCTTCCTCTACCAGAATGAGTCACTTCTGACAGTTTATGCCAACACCAAACCATCCTGCTAAAGGGCTGCCCCCCTCCAACACAGGACAGGTAAGTGTGTGTGTATTCCTTCCATTCAGGTCGGAGATTACACTCAGCTGTCGTTTGTGCTGTGCAGTGTGTGACATCAAATACCTGCCCCTGCCTTATGAAGCTCAGGAATGCTGTGTAAATTATGGACTTTGAATGGATGTAGAGGAAAAAGTGCTACACATAAACAGGTGCAACTTATATAGGAGGATTTGTTTCATTTCTGTGTATCTCCGGAGGCCAGTCACTTCACTGAGTATATGTAAGGGTTTACAACCACTTTAAATCCAGAGATCAGTATAACAGCAGTTTAGCAGCGGTAGTCCCTCTATTTCTCTTATTATAAGTACAGGTACAGGACAACTGATGAAACACTTTTTTTTACATAAATAAGTTTAATTTAATGAAAAAATCTATTTGACATAGTAAATAGATGACACACAGACCGACAGACCGTTATAGCACATCAGTTTACAATTTAACCAAAATAATGACCCTAAAATTATTTTTCTAAGACCCCTTTCACACTGGGGCGGTGCAGGCGTCAGCTTTAAAGCGCCGCTAGTTTTAACAGTGCTATACCGCTGTTATAGCGGCGCTATTTGGAAAGGGTTAATAGCGCCCAAAAATCATCGCTGCCAAAGTGCTTTGCAGGTGCTTCGGCAGCAGGGCCCATTCAATTTAATGAGCAGGGGTGGTGGAGGAGCGGTGTATACACCAAAGAAATAGGAAAGGGTACTAATAAAGTAACCAAAATGGGACTTTTAAGGCATGGAAACAATGGAGGGGCAAAACAAAACAAATAGTGATCATAATATTTATTGAAAAAGGTTCATAATATATCACAATGTTCAAAAAAGTTAAAAACATGCAAAAATGATTTTGTACAGTGTTATTGTTCTGGTAGCTACTTTCCCCTTGAACACAAGCTGCACTCTTGCCCCTGCCGTAGGATTGTCTAAAGGCTACATACTATTTGCTATAAGTATCCTATGGTTTATGGAAACCTTCCGGATACTACAAACTTGTACAGGAGGCCTAGTCCCTTTAAGATAATGAGATTTTCTTGTTTTCTTGCTACGCCTTTGAACCTTGATCGTGCCCTGAAGAAGCCTCATGGCGAAACGCGTAGACGCACAAGGGCTCACTGTACAAAATCATTTTTGCATGTTTTTAACTTTATTGAACATTGTGATATATTATGAACCTTTTTCAATAAATATTATGATCACTATTTGTTTTGTTTGCCTCTCCATTGTTTCCATGCCTTTTGGTTACTTCATTAGTACCCTTTCCTATTTCTCTGAATTTGCGGATGTGGCATCAGGAGTGCCTCCCCTTCTTATTCTTCCGGTGTATACACCACTCTTCCACCGCCTCAAAGATGCTGCTTGCAGGACCTTTTGCCCCATCCTGCAAGCACACGGCACAAGTGTGAAAGTGGCTTGAGAGGCGCTTTTCAGGCACTATTTTTAACACTAAAACGCCTGAAAAGCGCCCCAGTGTGAAAAGGGTCTTAGTCTTGATACTGTGGGGATATCTAATATGTGTGGTATAATATTTCCTGCAGATATGTGCATTCTGACTGCATGTATATTACAGTATATTTTATCCTTGGCTATTCTTTTAAACTTAAAGTGGTTGTAAAGTCAGAAGGTTTTTTATCTTCATGCATTAACCACTTAAGGACCGCGCCTATTTTTCAAACTTGTGGTTTACAAGTTAAAATCATTTTTTTTTTTTTGCTAGAAAATTACTTAGAACCCCCAAACATTATACATTTTTTTAAAACACCCTAGAAAATAAAATGGTGGCCATTCCAATACTTTCTGTCACACTGTATTTGCACACTTTTTTTTGGAAAAAATACACTTTTTATTTTATATTGTGAAAAATAATGTTATGCCGAGTAAACTGATACCCAACATGTCACGCTTCAAAATTGCGCCCGCTCGTGGAATGGCAACCAACTTTTACCCTTAAATCTCCATAGGTGACATTTTAAAAAAATTCTACAGGTTGCATGTTTTGAGTTAATTTTTTTTTTCTTATTTATTTTACCTTTATTTTTTCTTTTTACACTGTTTTTAATAAAAAAAAAAAAAAAAAAAAAATGTGTCACTTGTATTCCTATTAATGAAAAACATCCATTGTAATAGAAAAAAAGCATGACAGGAGCTCTTAAATATGAGATCTGGGGTCAAAAAGACCTCAGATCTCATATTTACACTAAAATGCAATAAAAAAAAATATATATGTGTCGTTTAAAAAAAAAAAAAAAATGTCCCTTTAAGAGCTATAGGCGGAAGTGACGTTTTGACCTAGCTTCCACCCTGCAATGGTATGGAGCTGGGTGGGGGCCATCTTCCCCTCACTCAGCTCCATACCACAGTGGGGGGAGGACCCGATCACCTCCGCCGTTGCCGGAGGCTCCAGTAAGCGACGGAGGGCACCAGAGCGCGACGGAAGGGAGGGCCCCTCTCCCGCCGCCGATAAAAGTGATCTTGTGGCAAATCTGCTGCAGAAACCACTTTTATCTAAAAGAGGACTGCCCGCCGTTGAAGAGGATACCGGGGTTATGGCAGCTAGTGGGCGGTCCGTAAGTGGTTAAGAAAAAAAGCCTTCTGTGTGCAACAGCCTCCCTCAACCCCACTAACACTTACCTGAGCCCCATCTCTAACCAGCTATGTCCACAAGTGTCTTGGCCATCCAAGACTCTCCCTCCTGATTGTCTGAGACACAGCAGCGGCGCCATTGGCCCCCCGCTGCTGTCATTCAAAGTCAGTTAGTCAATCAGGAGAGAGAGGGGCAGGGTCAGGGCTCTGTGTCAGAATGGGCACAGGGAGCTGTGACTCAGCTTGGGTGTCCCCGTAGCAAGCTGCTTGCTGTGGGGGCACTGAACAGGAAGGAGGGGCCAGAAGCACAGAAGAGGGACCTGAGAAGAGGAGGATCAGAGTTGCTCTGTGCAAATCCACTGCAACAGAGCAGGTAGGTATAACATGTTTGTTATTTTTATAGAACAAAAAACTAGACTTTACAATCACTTTAACTTACTACTACAAGGGTGATATAAAGTGGCTGTCTTAGAAGACAAGTGAGCCAAGGACCATGGGGAAGGACATTGGTGGGTATTAATAACCTATTAAATAGACTTTATGGGTAGCCGTACAAGTGTACAACGCCAGCTGGTAGTCCAGTTTTAATGCTAGCCAATGCAATTTTAAATTGGCACCTGGAGTTCAAATGGTTAAAAAAAGGAACACCAAGATAGTAGATGAAATGCAATGGCTGGAGTAAGGCTTCAGCCCCATATGAAGTCAAATTTACCAAAGGTGGATCCAGCCCTTTGAGGGTTGCTATATAGGGACATACTGTATACATACTGTAGCTCCCAACTGTCACTGATTTCGAGGGACTGTCCCTGATTTGGAGCAATGTCCCTCTGTCCCCCTCATTTGTCCCTCATTTTGGTCTGATCCATATAGTTGTATATTAAAATGCCCTTTTTATCTTTCAAAAAGTATTTCCCAGTACTAAACCTTTCATCCAAATTCTAAATTGCTGCATTTGTAAACTTTAAAAGCCAATATAAAAGGAATAGTACTGGTAAAAAAAAAGCCCTTGTGGATTTAATTAACATTTTTTTGTTAATTCTCCTTTAAGGGGGGTGTGGCAGGGGGCGTGTCCTATGGCTACATACGTTTTCTGGTAGGTTTCCCACATTCCCATGTGAAAATGTTGGGAGGTATGAGTATATCAGTGGCTGACTCCTTCCACCGCTTCTTTGTGTCTATGGTAATATAAACTCACAATCCAAAACATTCAATGGCTTTCATTATAACCAAATTAGCAGGAAAATGCTTTAGTAATGTCCATTAGTTCACTGTGATCATAGGATGCATTTTCTTTCCTCTGTTTATGCCTTGGGAAGTGTGAACAAAGTACAGTGTGAATATGTACAAGCCGAAGCTGAGTTTGGACTCTCGCCACATTGCTCTGTATTGCTGAATCCGTATTGCCTTCTTCAAATCCTACGTCCTGAAATATAAATGGTGATCGCAGATCGTAACAAGTTTCTCCACTTCACACACTCAGCTTTCTACACATTTATTTATTTCATTCTAAATTAATATACCACTAAGACATGTGGCTGTTATTGCCCCACTTCTGAAAAGTGAATCACGGCAGATCACTTTTCAGAGGTGTATGGCACGCAGCAAAGAGGCAATATGCCAGCTCCAGCGCCCCCATTCATGGCCCTAGTCAGTTGTAGGGTGGTTCCATACATTGAAGGCAGCAGGAGGGATTATTTCTGCCTGGGCCGCAAAGCATAGCGGCCTAGGCATGTATAAATTCCTGTCCAGCTGCACTTGCACTTAGGGGGATGCAGGTGGTTTTACTGCCCCCCAACTGCCTGGTTTTACTACCCCCAACTGCAAGTCTAAATAAATCCCTAAATAGTATGTAAACCAAACATTTCATATTCCTGCTATGTGCCTGCTGTACCATGTACTTGTATGAAAAAGTCTCCTGTTCTCCCTGTATTGCTTCCTTTATGTGAAATCCCTGGTAATCCTGTTAGTCCCCTCTGCTTTCCTACTAAAAACTGACCACACTAAGCAGGAGAACACACCGTGGTCAGCTCTCTAGCTATGCTGGGAACTCAGCCTGCTCTCCTCAGACTTGTCCTGACATACCCCTTCCTTCACAGCCTTTCACTGGGGAGCTCAGTGTGTTGCTGTTTCTCCTCCCCCAGCTCTTATGCAGCTGAAACCAGAGGGTATGTGGTCACTTATAAAAACATTATAAATACCCTTTTTTTATATGTATACACAAATGTTTTGCCTTTCATGTATATTTTAAACTGAATGGTTTGTTTTACAAGATGGGGAATTATAATCACTTTAAGGGAAATTATATATTTTTTAAGAGGAACTGAACTCTGGAAGCTGGGCCCCAAAACAAAGCAGGCAGAGGACTATTAAACTTGAATTTTTGTGACACTTTAAAGGCCAATTTATAATCTAGCAACCTAAAAGTGGTTGTAAGGGCACAAGTTTTTTTACCTTCATGCATTCTATCCATCATTATGGTGGGCATCTCGGACTGTTAAAAGAAGTTGAAAAATATCAAATTTACTGGCAGGATCAACAGTTGAAAGTAAAGGGAAAAAAAGAGTAAAAAAACAAATGCAGTCACTGCATCTAAAGGATTGGTAAGCTGCAATATAATACATTTTAGTTTTTGGGTTCAAATGCACTTTAATCACAGAACATTTTTCCTTTTGGAGATGTCTTGGTTCCGCACCTCATACCTTTTATCATTTGTCTTCCCCAAACATATTATATATTTTTTTGTGACAGATAGGGCTGTAATTCGGTAGCAGATCTGGATAGTATGCATTTTTCCGTACTTTTTCCCAACACAACATTTACATAATTTGCGCAACCCTCAAAATGTATTCCACAACATAACCAACAATTAATGCTTAAAGTTGAACTTTACCTTTAACAACGCAATAACAACAATTCTTTAGCAAGTAACATACATTCCACAGTAATAACTTTGCTACCAAAATTAGTGTGTGCTGTAAATTGCCTCCAGCATTATTCCTGCTGGAGGCTACCATTTTGCTGAAGCCCAGAGCCCCTGAGCAGCAGTAAATCTTTAGGCTGACAGCAGATCAGCCTCTACAAATTAGGCCTAGTTCCTAAAAATAAAGAGCAACTGAGTATGTGCAGAGTAGAGTGAGACAGTGTATTACTGGATTTTAAACAGTAAAGGCACTTATTAATGTTTTACATAGCTATATCTGCAAAATGGGCCAGCCTGAAGTTATCTAGCATGACTTAATTTTCTGACTAAAGTTCCACTTTAAAATTATATATATATATACATATATAGTGTGTGTACTGTAAATATATGGATGTAAGTTCCAAAATAGGAAGGTAAGCAGTAGCTGCAGAGTCATGAAGCAAGCATTATGCACTTTTACATAGTGTGTAAATGTTTCATACCTGAGAGAGACTGGCTGGAGATTCGACGGCTGCACTGGGTTGGGTTCCTTTAAGGCATGTAAAAAAAATGTAATATAATTCATATTTGCTGCAGGATCAACATTTAAATTCTCACACCTGTTACACTGAAGTCTCCTTAGAAGTGACATTTTAGTATTTGGTAGAGTCTGAGGGCTAAAGTGGAACTAAGGTGACAAGGGCCCTTAGTAGAACCTGACATGTTGTAAAAAATATCAAGTGCATAATTGCACATTAGGGAAAACTTCTTTATCTCTTAGTCTGCCCTCTTCTAGAGATGCCAGGTCAACACTCCCCCTAAACCACTTGTTCGATGGTGACAGGGTGGTGTCACATCCTCCATGTTTCTCTCCTCATTGGGCACCAAGCAAGGGTCACATGGGAGGCTCACCCTGGGGTGGGTTCTTCTGGTCTATGCTAAGCAATTTGCACAGGGCGAGTGAGGGGGGGTTATGGGGTTGGTTGGGGCTTTGTTTGCGCCCCTCCAAAAAAATGGAGCACCAGCCGCCACTGCACATAAGGTACCTTTTACTTGAGCCACACTCACAACCTGGAAAGATGACTAAACATGAACAAACGCTAATATACTCTATCAATGTCATATACACCAACACGGTCACTTGTCCATTTAGGAGGGACACGCAGAGCCAATGCCCTTACCACCTGTCCAGTGTATCACCCCTACCTCACTCCCAGTAACGCTATGGGGTCCTGCTGTGCACCCAGCGCAGACTCCATGCGTGCACTTCATTTCACTTAACTCTAATGCCCTGTACATACGGTCGGACATTGATTGCACATTCCGACAACAAAATCCATGGATTTTTTCCGATGAATGTTGTCTTGCATACACACGGTCGCACAAAGTTGTCCAAATTTCCGAACGCCAAGAATGCGGTGACGTACACCACGTACGACGAGTCTATAAAAGGGCAGTTCAGTACCAAGCGCGGCACCCTTTGGGCTCCTTTTGCTGATCTTGTGTTAGTAAAAGTTTGGTGAGAGACGGTTCGCGCTTTTTCAGACTTGTGGTTTTCAGATCCTATTTCTGCTTTTCAGTTTGTGCTTGTGGGTTTGTATCTGGTCTTCAGTGCGTGCAGCAAGCTACCATTGATTTATCATTGTGTTCTTGTTCATTCGTTACTGATTTTCAGGTCGCGCTTCACAGGCCTTGCTGTTCTTCAGTGCGTGTTGTTACTTCGTTCTGAGCAGCCGATCGTTTTCTAGCCATGTTGCGTATACGTACTCATCGTAGAGTTCATGCTGTGCGGGGGCTTGGTGTTGGGGTCCTTACTTTGACACAAGTCCAGTCCATGAACAGGGTGGGGAGGAGTTCATGGACCAAGAATTGGTTGCTCCAGCGTGACCAGTTCTGTCACATGCCTTTGCTCCGTGAGATCCGTGAGAATAATCCTGATGATTTCAGGAACTTTCTCCAGGTGATGGACCCCGTATTTCACCGTTTGTTGGCTTTGCTGACCCCCTATATCAGCAGGCAGGATACCTGCATGAGGCAAGCCATCACTCCGGAGCAGAGGCTAGTCGCCACCCTGCGGTATTTGGCGACGGGGAGAAGTCTGCAGGACCTCAAGTTCTCGACAGGCATCTCCCCCCAGGCTCTGGGGATCATTATCCAAGAGACCTGTTCTGCCATCATCCAGGTCCTGCAGAAGGAGTATATGAAGGTAAGATTTTTATCCTTTAATATCACATTTTATTGTATTTAATATTTGATAATATATTGTATTTCTTTCCTCATTCCCTAATTACCATGATTGTAATATGCTGTGAATGTCCACTTTGTCCTCATGCATGCTGGATTTTTATGTAATTTCTTTTTGGCCTTCATACATATTTGCCTTCACTTACCTCCCCAACATGCTCTCCTGGGCCTATATTCACCTCGTGTAGTCACTTAACAATGTATTTTGTCAGCTCCATAGTAGTGCTTTACCCTAAATACCCCCCCGGTTCGGTTCGCACCAGAACCTGCGAACGGACCGAAAATTCGCACGAATGTTAGAACCCCATTGACGTCCATGGGACTCGAACGTTCGAAATCAAAAGTGCTCATTTTAAAGGCTAATTTGCATGGTATTGTCCTAAAAAGGGTTTGGGGACCCGGGTCCTACCACAGGGGACATGTATCAATGCAAAAAAAACTTTTAAAAACTGACGTTTTTTCGGGAGCAGTGATTTTAATGATGCTTAAAGTAAAAAAAAAAAAAGTGAAATATTCCTTTAAATGTCGTACCTGGGGGGTGTCTATAGTATGCCTGTAAAGTGGCGCGTGTTTCCCGTGTTTAGAACAGTCCCTGCACCAAATGTCATTTTTAAAGGAAAAAATCTCATTTAAAACTGCTTGCAGGTTTAATGTAATGTCGGGTCCTGGCAATATGGATGAAAATCAGTGAGACAAACGGCATGGGTACCCCCCAGTCCATTCCCAGGCCCTTTGGGTCTTGTATGGATATTAAGGGGAACCCCGCACCCAATTTAAAATAAGGAAAGGTGTGGGGCCACCAGGCCCTATATACTCTGAACAGCAGTATACAGGCGGTGCAAACAAGACAGGGACTGTAGGTTTGTTGTTAAGTAGAATCTGTTTGTAATTTTGAAAGGGTACATTTTTAACGTGTTTAGCTCCAGCCAAAAAATCTTTTTTAAGCTTTTTGGAAAACATAGGGAAGGGTTATCACCCCTGTTACATTTGTTTTGCTGTCTTTCCTCCTCTTCAGAAGATTTCACCTCACTTTTTGTCCCAATGACAAATGTTTTTTGAAAATTTGGGGTTTTTTGTGGAACAAGGATTGGAAAGCATCAGTGGAAAGGAGAAATGTTTTTCCCATATTAACTCTTACAGGAGAGAATTTCCCTTCCTAGGAGTAGATTTCATCTCACTTCCTGTTGTCTCCTTCCGTTTGCAAGTAGGAGTCGTTTGTAAGTTAGATGTTTGAAAGTAGGGGCCTGCCCTATATACTCAGCAGAAATTTGGGCCTTAGGTGTTGTTGTGGCCACAACACTGTAAGCCCTCACAGGGCCCTGCTGTGAAATATTAGATCAAGAATTGTAATTACATGCCCCTGTTGAACAGGGGCAGAAAAACTGGGCCTTTGGTGGTGGTGGTGCTGGTGCCACAACACTGTAAGTCCTCACTCGCTCTTGGTGGGTGCAGAAATGGGCCCTGCTGTGAAATATTAGATCAAGAATTGTAATTACATGCCCCTGTTGAACAGGGGCAGAAAAATTAGGCCTTAGGCACTGGTGCTGGTGCCACAACACTGCAACCCCTCACAGACACTCTAGTTGGAACGCAGGAACGAGCCCTGCTGCAAAGTATTGCATCAAAAATTGTAATTACACGCCCCTGTTAAACAAGGGCTGAAAAATTGGGCCTTAGGCACTGGTGCTGGTGCCACAACACTGCAACCCCTCACAGACACTCTAGTTGGAACGCAGGAACGAGCCCTGCTGCAAAGTATTGCATCAAAAATTGTAATTACACACCCCTGTTAAACAGGGGCAGAAAAATTGGGCCTTAGGCACTGGTGCTGGTACCACAACACTGCAACCCCTCACAGATACTCTAGTTGGAATGCTGAAATGAGCCCTGCTGCAAAGTATTGCATCAAAAATTGTAATTACACGCCCCTGTTAAACAGGCACTGAAAAATTGTGCCTTAGGCACTGGTGGTGGCGCCCAGAACCAAAAATGTTCTTACAAGCTATCAGCGTGATCATTGAGGAGGAAGAGGATAATTACTCAGGGATAGTCACTCAGCATCAGCATAGGCAGTCTTTGAAGGGATCTGAGATTTCCAAAAAAATTATTCGGTTACATCAGCATCAGGTGCTTGGTAGCTGGTGGTGATCCAAGACTGATTCATTTTTATGAAGGTCAGTCGATCGACCGAGTCGGTGGACAGACGCACCCTGTGATCGGTTACCACGCCTCCAGCAGCACTGAATGTGCGTTCCGAAAGAACGCTGGATGCAGGACAGGCCAGTAGCTCAATTGCATACTGTGCAAGCTCTGACCAGTGATCCATCCTCAAGACCCAGTAACCCAGAGGATTTTCGGTGGGAAAGGTGTCCAAGTCTGATCTTGCCCCTAGGTATTCCTGCACCATGTAAAACAGACGCTGGCGATGGTTGCTGGAACCGATCATACCTTGGGGCTGCGGACCAAAAAATTGTCTGAACGCATCGGTCAGACGGCCACCTTCTCCACCGCTCCTTCTTTGACTGACCGAAGCCTCAGCAACACGTTGTCCAGAAACAGGAGTTTGTAACCTCCCAGTCTCTGGGAACGCGTTGCACAGACCTTTCTGCAAGGCCTCCCGAAGATGTTTCATCCTCTGCTCCCTCTGCGATGGCAAGATAAGGTCCGCAACCTTACCCTTGTAATGTGGATCAAGGAGGGTTGCCAGCCAGTATTGGTCCTTCTCCTTGATACCACGAATACGAGGATCCTTACGCAGGCTTTGCAGGATCAGGGAGGCCATGCAGCGTAGGTTTGCTGAGGCATTCGGTCCGGAGTCCTCTGGGTCACTAAGGACGACATGGTCCGCAGCCACCTCCTCCTAGCCACGTACAAGTCCATGTGTTTCTTGGGACTGATCCCTTAAAGACTGCTGCTGATGCTGAGTGCCAGGCTCCACCTCCATACTGACACAATCTTCCTCCTCCTCCTCCTCGTCCTCTTCCTGTGTGATCGGCGGGCACGTAGGAACACTGTCTGGATAAAGGGGGCCTTGAGAGCTAAGGAAGTCCTCCTCTTCCTGCCTCTGTTCTGCCTCAAGTGCCCTGTCCATTATTCCACGCAGCGTGTGCTCCAACAGGTGGACAAGGGGGACAGTGTCACTGATGCATGCACTGTCACTGCTCACCATCCTCGTGGCCTCCTCAAATGGTGACAGGACAGTGCATGCATCCCTGATCATGGCCCACTGGCGTGGGGAAAAAAAAACAAGCTCCCCTGACCCTGTCCTGGTGCCATAGTCGCACAGGTACTCATTGATGGCCCTCTGCTGCGCGTGCAGCCGCTGCAGCATGGCCAACGTTGAGTTCCACCTGGTTGACATGTCACAGATTAGGCGGTTCTTGGGCAGGTTAAACTCCTTTTGGAGGTCTGTCAGCCGAGCACTGGCATTATATGACCAGCGGAAATGCACACAGACTTTCCTGGCCTGCCTCAGGACATCCTGTAAGCCCGGGTACCTGCCCAAGAACCGCTACACCACCAAGTTAAGGACGTGAGCCAAACAGGGCACATGGGTCATTTGTCCCTGTCGGAGGGCAGAGAGGAGGTTGGTGCCATTGTCGCAAACCACCATTCCTGCCTTAAGTTGGCGTGGCGTCAACCACCTCTGAACCTGCCCCTGCAGAGCTGACAGAACCTCTGCCCCAGTGTAGCTCCTGTCCCCCAAGCACACCAGCTCAAGCACCGCATGGCATCTTTTGGCCTGTGTACTTGCGTAGCCCTTTGAACGGCTACGGAGTCCTGGTTCCGAGGACAAAGCACAGGAAGAGGCCATGGAGGAAGAAGAAGAGGAGGGGGTGGAGGAGAGAGGTGTGTCACAATCATTAGCATTTTGGAGGCGTGGTGGCGGAACAACCTCCAACACTACTGCACCTTGTCCTGCATCCTTCCCAGCTGCTAGCAGAGTCACCCAATGCGCCGTGAAACTTAGGTAACGTCCCTGTCCATGCCTGCTGGACCATGAGTCAGCGGTAATATGCACCTGTCCAGCGAGGCATGGACATTGCCTTCCACATGCCGGTAGAGAGCCGGAATCGCCTTCCGTGAGAAAAAGTGGCGTTTGGGTACCTGCCACTGAGGAACCGCACATTCCACAAACTCACGGTAGGGGGCAGAGTCTACTAACTAAAAAGGCAGCAGTTGAAGTGCTAGCAATTTTGCCAAGCTAGCATTCAACCGCTGGGCATGTGAATGGCTGGGAGCAAACTTCTTTCGGCGGTGCAGCAGCTGGGACAGGGAAATTTGCCTGGTACAATCTGACGTCGGTGTACCAAAAGCAGATTACCCACAAGTACTTGGCTGTGACACACCTAATTCTACACCTTCATTCCTCTCAGTGCAGGTCTCAGAGAGGACTGAAGGTATAGTGGGGTTGGAGATCTCAGCTGATGAGGAGCAGGGAGAGGTCCTCTTTGTTCTTTGGTGTGGGTCTTTTAGATACGCTTGCCAATGAACTGCATGGCAGGTCAACATATGTCTGGTCAAGCATGTGGTACCCAAGCGGGAGATGTTTTGGCCACGCGAGATACGCTTGAGACATATGTTGCAAATAGCAGCGGTGCGATCTGATGCACTCGTCTCAAAAAAGGCCCACACCAAATAACTTTTTGAATAACGCGCAGAGACTGCAGCGCCCTGCACATGTGGAGCTTTGGGGTGTGATGCAGTCAATGTGCTGCCCTTAGACTGGCCCCTGGAGGGCATCCTGCCTCGTTGGTGATGTGCCGCCTCCCCCTCCTCCTCCTCCTCTCTCCTATCAGGCACCCACGTTGAGTCAGTGACCTCATCATCCCCTCCCTCCTCATCACTGGAGAAAACCTGGCAGTATGCTGCAGCAGGGGGAGCATGACTGCCAGATTGCTGTCCTTCTTGAGCACCCCCTCTGTCCGTGCTCACGTTACTGCCTTCATCTAGCTCAGTATCATCATCAGAGCCTTCCAAACGCTGGGCATCCTCCTGGGGCATGTACCCAACACTGTGGTCAAACAGTTCGAGGGACTCCTCAGGAGGACATGGTGGGGCTAGGGAAGGAGTCACTGATGACATTGAGCCGAGGGAAGAGGCCGCTGCTTTGCCAGACAAATTACCCTGGGCAGAGGTGAGAGAGGATGAGGAGGATGAGGACGGCTTGGTCATCCACTCGACCAAGTCTTCCGCATGTTGCGGCTCAACACAGCCAGCTGCCGAAAAAAAGGCCAAGCGTGTCCCACGGCCACATGCTGATGAGGATGCACCGTCTCCACGACCAGCACTAGACACAGAGCCTGCTTGCCCTCTCTTATTGGCTTGTGACTGTCTGCCTCTCCTTCTTGGTCTTCCAGACATACTAATGGCCTGTAGCTGCACTAAGCTGGGATATATATATATATATATATATATATATATATATATATATATATATGTACTGATACTGCAGCTAGCAAAATCAACTGCCTGCCTGTAGTATGAGAACACCACCAACCTTCTACAGGTAGCTTTAGCTGAACACTGTGAGGTGGACGCACCCCACTAACTTGTAGGTTTAGCTGAACACTGTGAGCAGGACGCACCCCACTAACTTGTAGGTTTAGCTGAACACTGTGAGCAGGACGCACTGCACTAACTGTAAATAGTCTAGCTGCCTGACTGTGGTACTAATAGGATCAAAAGAACACCAGCAATTTTTTTCAGGTAGCTGTAAATACTGTAACAAGACAAGCCTGCCTGTCAGTAAGAAGATAACAGGAACGGATCTAGCTGAACACTGTGAGCAGGACGCACCCCACTAACTTGTAGGTTTAGCTGAACACTGTGAGGTGGATGCACCACACTAACTTGTAGGTTTAGCTGAACACTGTGAGCAGGATGCACCCCACTAACTTGTAGTTTAGCTGAACACTGTGAGCAGGACACACCCCACTAACTTGTAGGTTTAGCTGAACACTGTGAGCAGGACGCACTCCACTAACTTGTAGGTTTAGCTGAACACTGTGAGCAGGACGCACCCCACTAACTTGTAGGTTTAGCTGAACACTGTGAGGTGGACGCACCACACTAACTTGTAGGTTTAGCTGAACACTGTGAGGTGGACGCACCACACTAACTTGTAGGTTTAGCTGAACACTGTGAGCAGGACGCACCCCACTAACTTGTAGGTTTAGCTGAATACTGTGAGCAGGACGCACCCCACTAACTTGTAGGTTTAGCTGAACACTGTGAGCAGGACGCACTGCACTAACTGTAAATAGTCTAGCTGCCTGACTGTGGTACTTATAGGATCAAAAGAACACCAGTAATTTTCTTAAGGTAGCTGTATATACTGTAACAAGACAAGCCTGCCTGTCAATAAGAAGATAACAGGAACGGATCTAGCTGAACACTGTGAGCAGGACGTACCCCACTAACTTGTAGGTTTAGCTGAACACTGTGAGCAGGACGCACCGCACTAACTTGTAGGTTTAGCTGAACACTGTGAGCAGGACGCACCCCACTAACTTGTAGGTTTAGCTGAACACTGTGAGCAGGACGCACCCCTCTAACTTGTAGTTTTAGCTGAACACTGTGAGCAGGACGCACCCCACTAACTTGTAGGTTTAGCTGAACACTGTGAGCAGGACGCACCCCACTAACTTGTAGGTTTAGCTGAACACTGTGAGCAGGACGCACCCCACTAACTTGTAGGTTTAGCTGAACACTGTGAGCAGGACGCACTGCACTAACTGTAAATAGTCTAGCTGCCTGACTGTGGTACTAATAGGATCAAAAGAACACCAGTAATTTTCTTCAGGTAGCTGTATATACTGTAACAAGACAAGCCTGCCTGTCAGTAAGAAGATAACAGGAACAGATCTAGCTGAACACTGTGAGCAGGATGCACCCCACTAACTTGTAGGTTTAGCTGAACACTGTGAGGTGGACGCACCACACTAACTTGTAGTTTTAGCTGAACACTGTGAGCAGGAGGCACCCCACTAACTTGTAGGTTTAGCTGAACACTGTGAGCAGGAGGCACCCCACTAACTTGTAGGTTTAGCTGAACACTGTGAGCAGGACGCACCCCACTAACTTGTAGGTTTAGCTGAACACTGTGAGCAGGACGCACCCCACTAACTTGTAGGTTTAGCTGAACATTGTGAGCAGGACGCACCGCACTAACTTGTAGGTTTAGCTGAACACTGTGAGCAGGACGCACCCCACTAACTTGTAGGTTTAGCTGAACACTGTGAGCAGGACGCACCCCACTAACTTGTAGTTTTAGCTGAACACTGTGAGCAGGACGCACTGCACTAACTGTAAATAGTCTAGCTGCCTGACTGTGGTACTAATAGGATCAAAAGAACACCAGCAATTTTCTTCAGGTAGCTGTATATACTGTAACAAGACAAGCCTGCCTGTCAGTAAGAAGATAACAGGAACGGATCTAGCTGAACACTGTGAGCAGGACGCACTGCACTAACTGTAAATAGTCTAGCTGCCTGGCTGTGGTACTAATAGGATCAAAAGAACACCAGCAATTTTCTTCAGGTAACTGTAAATACTGTAACAAGACAAGCCTGCCTGTCAGTAAGAAGATAACAGGAACAGATCTAGCTGAACACTGTGAGCAGGACGCACCCCACTAACTTGTAGGTTAAGCTGAACACTGTGAGCAGGACGCACCGCACTAACTTGTAGGTTTAGCTGAACACTGTGAGCAGGACGCACAGCACTAACTTGTAGGTTTAGCTGAACACTGTGAGGTGGATGCACCCCACTAACTTGTAGGTTTAGCTGAACACTGTGAGCAGGACGCACTGCACTAACTGTAAAAAGTCTAGCTGCCTGACTGTGGTACTAATAGAATCAAAAGAACACCAGCAATTTTCTTCAGGTAGCTGTATATACTGTAACAAGACAAGCCTGCCTGTCAGTAAGAAGATAACCGGAACGGATCTAGCTGAACACTGTGAGCAGAATGCACTGCACTAACTGTAAATAGTCTAGCTGCCTGACTGTGGTACTAATAGGATCAAAAGAACACCAGTAATTTTCTTCAGGTAGCTGTAAATACTGTAACAAGACAAGCCTGCCTGTCAGTAGGAAGATAACAGGAACGGATCTAGCTAAACTGAATACAGTGTATATATATATATATATATATATATATATGCAACACCTGGGATGCATATATATACACAATACACTGTAAGTGCAGCTAACTGACTGACTGTTCTGCCTAATCTATCTAACTCAAATCAAATGACACTGTCTGTCTCTCTCTCTCTCAATGAACGCCGGAACACACACTACACAGGGCCGCCGTGCAGGCGGCCTTATATAGTGTGGGGCGTATACTAAATCCCCTGAGCCATAATTGGCCAAAGCCTCCTTGGCTTTGGCCAATTACGGCTCTCTGTTCAGATGGCGCTGTGATTGGCCAAGCATGCGGGTCATAGTGCATGCTTGGCCAATCATCAGCCAGCAATGCACTGCGATGCCGCAGTGAATTATGGGCCGTGACGCGCCACACGAATTTGGTTGAACGAGCGAACAGACGATGTTCGAGTCGAACATGGGTTCGACTCGAACACGAAGCTCATCCCTACCCCCTAAAATGTTTAAAATTGTGATGTGTGCTTTAAATCCTGGCAGCGTGCCAGAGGCTTTTTTTTTGGGTCCCAAAACCATTTGGAACCCTCCCTCCCCCCAACTGCTAAGTCAGCTGATGCCAATCCTCTATCTGCTGACTTTGCCAAACCCATACACACTATACCCACCTCTTTTGTGGTCAGATTTATGGATGAATTCCCCAAAGCATGTAGTGCAAGGGCCTGCCTGAATACTTTCAAATGGTACTGTTTAAAGTTTTTGTATCCTATTATTATCTTGATAGGTAATAGCAGAATGTAAAAATGTGCTAAAATGTGTACAGTGTGTATTTATCTCTTTGTATTATGACACTTCTTACCTGTCCAGCGGGCTGCCAATAGTGTAAGTAGGGAGGGGCTGGGCAAAGTAATACACATTATTTAGGCATTCATCTCTTAATGAAGTGGAGAGGGTTACCTGTCCAAAACATCCCCCCCCCATACATTTTTTTAAATGGCCCATGAGAGGGAGGGGGGAGGAATCTGATAGGTGGACCTTATACCTTTGTATTTAAATACTCCCTAAAATAAATGTTATACTGGTGTTGGCCAAGAATGTTTGTGTCTAATCTGCTTTCCATGTTTATGTGCAAAATTATTATTTTTTTTTTCTTGTTTGACTCCACAGTTTCCTTCCAACCCACAGGAATGGCAGACTGTGGCCTCCCACTTTGCCCAGCGGTGGGACTTTCCTAACTGCAGAGGGGCAATTGATGGGAAACACGTCCACATCGTCCCACCACCCAACTCGGGGTCATACTATTACAACTACAAGGGGTTCAATAGTATTGTGATGTTGGCGGTGATGTCGGCTACTTACAAGTTCCTGTATGTGGACATGGGGAAGAATGGCCGGATGTCAGATGGTGGACCGGGCCATAGCCGAAAGACAGCTGCAGAGCGGTCGGCTTATTCTGGGTGGGTGTCCATGGACGTCCTACCAGAATCCTGCTCTCGCGCGCCCCCTGGGGCGCGCACCCGAGAACATCCGTGACCGCTGGGTCCAGAGGACCCGGCGCATCACGGGTCACAGGAAATGGCCGCTGATCGCGGCCGTTTACCATGTGATTGCTCTGTCAAATGACAGAGCGATCACATGTAAACAAACCAGAGTCATGTCATGACGCCGGTTCCTCCCTCCCCTCTGTGTACTGATCGGTACAGAGGGAGAGGAGAGGGGGAGGGATCGGATGGCAGCAGCGCTGTTGGCTGGATCTGTAGTGCCCACAGCGCTGCTCAGTGACAAATACAATCACATCCATGGATCCATCCATCCATGCTCAGCCATTCCTCCATACTCTAATGCCCTGCAATACCCAGCACTACCCTGCAATACTCTGCACTACTCTGCAATGCCCCACAATACTCTGCAATACCCCGCAATACTCTGCAATACCCCGCAATACTCTGCAATACCTCACAATACTCTGCAATACCCCATAATAGTCTGCAATACCCCACAATACTCTGCAATACCCAGCACTACCCTGTAATACTCTGCAATACCCCGCAATACTCTGCAATATCCTGCAATACTCTGCACTACCCTGCAATACTCTGCAATACCCCGCAATACTCTGCAATACCCCGCAATACTCTGCACTACTCCGCAACACCCGCAATACTCTACAATACTCTGCAATACCCCGCAATACTCCGCAATACCCTGCAATACTCTGCAATACTCTGCAATACCCTGCACTACTCCGCAATACCCAGCCATACCCAGTCATACCCAGTCATACTCTGCAATACCCAGCCATACTCTGCAATACCCAGCCATAGGAATAATCATAGCGGCTGTTCCACTGCTTGATCGTTCTTATGGGAGGCGAGAGGGGACGCCCCCCCTTCCCGCCGCCCTCCGGTGCTTCTACCGACTCACCGCTATGATCGAAACAAGGATCTTTTTTTTTTTATTTCAGGCTTCCCAGCCTAGAGGTGAGATGTGGGGTCTTACTGACCCCATATCTCACTGTAAAGAGCACCTGTCATACCATATTCCTATTACAAGGGATGTTTACATTCCTTGTAATAGGAATAAAAGTGATCAAAAAATTTTTTTTTTGAGAAAAAAGTGTCAAACTAAAATAAATAAAGTAAAATGAACAATAAAAAGAAAAAAACATTTTTTTAAAGCGTCCTTGTCCGTGTGCTCGTATGCAGAAGCGAATGCACATGTAAGTCCTGCCCACATATGAAAACGGTGTTCAAACCACACATGTGAGGTATCGGTGCGAACATTAGAGCGAGAGCAATAATTTTAGCCCTAGACCTCCTCTGTAACTCAAAACATGTAACCAGTAAAAAATTTTAAAGCATCGCCTATGGGGATTTTTAAGTAGCGAAGTTTGGCGCCATTCCATGAGCGTGTGCAATTTTGAAGGGTGACATGTTAGGTATCTATTTACTCGGCGTAACTTCATCTTTCACATTATGTAAAAACATTGGGCCAAATTTACTGTTTTGTTTTTTTTTAAAGCACAAAACTGTTTTTTTCCCCCAAAAAAAGCGTTCAAAAAATTGCTGCGCAAATACTGTGCGAGATAAAAAGTTGCAATGACCGCCATTGTATTCTCTAGGGTCTTTGCTAAAAAAAACATATATAATGTTTTGGGGTTCTATGTAATTTTCTAGCAAATAAATGATGATTTTTACATGTAGGAGAGAAATGTCAGAATTGGCCTGGGTGCTCCAGAACGCCTGAAGGTGCTCTCCTGCATGTTGGGCCTCAAAATGTGGCCACGCCGTGTAAAAGTCTCACACATGTGGTATCGCCATACTCAGGAGTAATAACAGAATGTGTTTTGGGGTCGAATTTGTGGTATGCATATGCGGTGTGTGAGAAATAACCTGCTAATATGACAATTTTTGTGAAAAAAAAAAAAAGAAAAAAAAAATCTTGATTTTGCAAAGAATTGTGGGAAAAAATGACAACTTCAAAAAACTCACCATGCATCTTTCTAAATACCTTGGAATGTCTTCTTTCCAAAAAGGGGTCATTTGGGGGGTATTTGTACTTTTCTGGCATGTTAGGGTTTTAAGAATATAGATAGGCCGTCGGTAATTCAGGAGTGATCAATTTTCAGATATTGGCACCATAGCTTTTGGACTCTATAACTTTCACAAAGACCAAATAATATACACCAATTGTCTCCTTATTTTTACCAAAGATATGTAGCAGTATAAATTGTGGCCAAAATTTACGAAGAAAAATTACAAATTTGCTAAATTTTATAACAGAAACAAAGAAAATTTCATTTTTTTACCAAATTTTCAGTCTTTTTTCTTTTATAGCGCAAAAAATAAAAAAACCAACGGTGATTAAATACCACTAAAAGAAAGCTCTTTTTGTGTGAAAAAAAGGACAAAAATTTCATATGGGTACAGTGTTGTATGACTGAGTAATTGTCATTCAAAATGTGAGAGCACCGAAAGCTAAAAATTGGTCTGGTTAGGAAGGGGGTTTAAGTGCCCAGTTGTCAAGTGGTTAATGAACCAACCCTGACGGCACTTGAAGCTGGCCGTCCTGGCTTGCCCCCCCTGAGTTCCCACGAGGTCCATCTAAGATACATGGAATACTTTGCGGGTAGGGGGGCCATCAGTATATGAGACATTTTTAAAATAATTTTTTTTTGAAACTGAACAAATATTTGTTTACATTTACGGCTTGTCTTTCTTTTAGCTGACCCTGACTGAAATTTGGGGAGTCCTGAAAATGGCGTGATTCTGTAAAATTATAAAGCACTCTTGGGTGTTATTTACTAAAGGCAACGACACTTTGCACTACAAGTGCACTTGAGACTGGACTGAAACTGCACTTGTAGTGCAAAGTGGATTTGCCCTTAGGAAATAACCCCCACTGACACTGAAAACACCAATTTTACCACAAAAAATGTTTATGAGCATTGAAAGAAGAAGCCACACATTGTTGATTATCAATCTTTTTAATCCAAGCAAAATCACATGTGCATTTATAAAAGATTTTTAAAACAAACCAACATGTTTGTTGTATAACAAATTTTTAGGTCACATTAATAAAAAGTAGAAATTGCCTTTTAAGGTAAAACAGGCATGTTTCAAACCAGCAATAAATACATAAATCTGGGACTTACAAAGTTCAACTTTTATAGAAATTGAAGGCAATATCAGACATGAGTATTTATAAACTGTGTTTGATATTGCGTTCACATGGGGTGATGTCACCCCTGGAAAAGCCAAATTTTGAAGATGCACACAAATTGCCAAATGTCAACATGTGCTAGCTGCCATCATGGGGGATCAAGGGATGTGTTTTGTGGGTGCAACTACTCAGCTACTTTATTATTGAGGAAGGGGTTGCACCCCCAAACGCATACATTGATCTCCCGTGATGGCAGATAGCACATGTTGACACACTGTATGCATCTTCAAAATTTGGCTTTTCGAGAATATATCAAAATATGTTCAAAAAATTTTCCGGACAAAAAAACTGAAATAATTCGGGATTTTGAGGGGTTTTAAGTTCTCCCTAAAACATCAATGATGTTCTTCATTTTGTTTTGAACATCATTGATGTTTTGCTTGATGTTTTCCAAGTCCCTATTACACCCCATGATCTCCCCGATCAGGATCTGGGCATTTTCACTGGTGAAATGACCTTCATCCACAACATCACGATCACCTAAACATATATAAAAAAAAAAAACACACCATGTATTATAAATATGCCGGCATCCATCTCTTACCTGAGCCTGTGGTTGCAGACACTCACCTGTTGTGGTGACAATTTCCACAACGTCTCCCTCCTCCTCCTCTGCTTGTCTTTGAGGGATTTCCACTTTTTCCTGAGGTGGGGGGTCTGTGGTCTCCTCTGATGAGTGGTGTCCTCCGTGTCTTTTCTCCCCCATGTAAAAAAATAGGTATACTTGGCACACAGATATTTGATGGCAGAAATAGGAATATAAAACATTGCCTGGAAGTGGGGTACAATTGTCTGTTTTGGCAGAGTTCCAAGATGAAGAAATATTTTTGTCCTTTGTAAAGCTTGAATACTTACCTGTTTTGTACAAGCTTCACAGATGGAGACACCCCTATAGTATACACTGGAGCACCTGCGTGGGCCCCCTAATAAAAAGGGTGTTCTGGTGCACACTAGTGCTCCAGTGTCCAGATGTGTAAACAGCTGCTGAGTGTCCTCTCCTTACACAGAATCTAGTTTGCAGTTCATTCTAGTTACAAACCCATCTAGACACCAAAATTATTTTAAGAGAAGTAGGCCAGAAAAAATGTATTGAACTGCATCTGGACAAAACATGGTGTTTTATTGGCCGAACGAATAATGTTTCCTACGAACGAATAATGTGTCCATGAACATGAAATTTGCCATTTTAAACTGTACAACAGTAAAGAAAAGCACATGGAGCAGTACGAACGTCATAAAAATAAAGAATAGGAACACAGGACAACTACTTACTTTTTTGCAGCACTCTCCTGATCCTTCTATACTGATCGTGCTCCCTTAATTTGAGGTCCGACCACCGCTTCCTCAGTTGATCCTTGGATCGACATACCCCAAAATTTCTGTGCAGACTCTTCACAACGTTCGCCATTATCTTGGCCTTTCTGACATTGGGGTTGGGGTAAGGTCCATACTTCCCATCATATTCGGTCCTTTTCAAGATGTCCACCATCTCCACCATCTCCACAAAGGTCATATTCGATGCCTTAAATCGTCTCCTCTGGGATCCTGACGTTTCTGGCTCCGGGCTTTCCTCCTCCTCCTCCTCCTCCTCGTTGCTGTAATTAGCACGCACCTGCTCTGTCTCCGCCATGTGCTCTCCCCCACTGCGCCGAACGAGAAGGGGCGGGGAATAGACTAGAAAGAACGTCAGGGGCGGGCGGAGTTTCCCGCATGGGCAGTGTATATAAAGCATAACACGCGTGCATCGTACGTACGATCTGTGAGCGGAGGAAGGAGTATAGGAAGCGCCGATCGTGATAACAAAGGTAACATTTAAACTTGGGCCTATACTGCTTAGAGATTGAGGCCTATATTGGGACAAGATTAGGAAACTTTAGCCTGACATTAGGGTTTGTCTTGTGTATTGCAGATAAAATGGATGGCTTCAATGACCACAACTTTCTCCCCCTGTTCATAGACAAATACAGGGAGCTGCCCTGTCTGTGGTAGGTAAAACATCCACATTATAATCATAAACAAAAGAGGCAGGCAGCGCTGGAGAAACTGCTGGAGTTGGTGAAGCCGGTGGTCCCCACAGCAACCATCCCCTATTTAAAAGCCAAATTGGTGGCCTGAGGAGCACTTATCTTAGGGAGTGCAATAAGGTCCAGGATTCCCAGAGATCCGGAGCTGCAGCAGATGACATTTATGTCCCCAGGATGTGGTACTATGAGAGACTGCGATTTCAGTCAGACCACACTGAAGTCAGGGAATCCCTCTCCACTCTTCCTTCCACGCTTCCTTCCACCCTATCTTCCACCCCAGCTGAGGCTTCCGATGTCCAACCTGAGCCTTCCAGCCAGGAAGAAGTGGAGGAGCCCAGCTGGAGCCATGTATAGCATTGTTCTACAGATTTCTGGTCAAAAAATAAATGATGTTTACTAGATGTTATTATTGATCACTAATTGCTGATTTAATAAAGTGTTTTACATATCAATAGACAGTAGTGGGCAAAAATAATTGGGACAAGAATGAAAAATGCTGGGCTCAGAATGATAATCTTTTATATTTGTTAACATTCAATTTGCAACAGTCATGAGATAAAAATTGTGTGTGATTGATGAAGAAAAAACTAAAACTATGTCCCTTTTTCATACACAGGAAGACCTCAGCCAGGAGGAGGCTGTGGAATGTGGCACACAGGAGGAGGCTGTGGAATGCAGCACACAGGAGGAGGCGGGGTTTAGTGGTCACCAGAAGGAGGCGGGGCTAATTGGCAGCCAGGAGAAGGCCGGGCCCAGTAGGAGCCTCACAGAATCGCAGGTCCCTCCCCTCTGCCTTCCAAAAACAAAAGACCCAGGAAGAGGAGTAACGTGCAGGATTCAGCACTCAGGCTGATTCACGAGGCTTCTGCGTCCCTGAGAGCCACCCCCACTCATGAAGAGGCCTTTGCCTCCATGGCTACCACCAAACTGCAGGACATGCAGGAGGGCCAACGCCTCATGTGTGAGGAAATCATTTATCAAACATTAACTAAGGGGTTGAGGGGCGAAATCACACCCAATACCCAGCTGAGTGAGTTGGACCATCCTTCTCCTCCTCCTCCTCCTCCTCCTGCCACAACTACACCACCACAGACACAGCGTGGAAGGAAGCGTGGAAGGAAGACCAGAGAGTGATGGCCTGGGTTCAGTCTGGTCTGACAAAAGATGCAGGCTCTTGTATGACCACAGCCTGGGGACATGCATGTCATCTGCTGCTGTTCATGATTCTCTTGGACTTCTGGACCAGATTGTACTCCCTTATATATGGACTCCTCAGGCCACCAATTTTGCCTGGAAATACTTGATGTGTGCCCTGGGGGCCAAAGGCTTCGCCAATTTCTGCTGTTTCTCCACCGTTGCCTCCCTCTTTCTTTGGTTATGAGCCCTTAATAAATTTTTAATTTGATTTATTATACTCGCCTATGTGTGTTTTCCTTCAAAAAGGACAGTTTGTTTGTGAGGAGGCAGGTACATTTCAAAAATACAATGTGAAATTAACAAGAGACACCAACACCAAGCAACCTCCTTGAGATTAAATAATACAAGATCATAATGGTGTTGTGGTAACTTGACACACAATACACACACAAAACTATTCTGGAGTAAAAAAAAAAGAAAAATAAAACACAAAATCAGGCTTTTAAAAATCCAAAAAAACATATTTAATATAAAAACATCCAAAAAATAATAATAATAATATTTTTTTGGTAGATGTGACAAATAAAAATATTATATTGATAAATAATAAAGAAAGAAGTTTGTGAAAACTCTGTGTGAATATTGAGCAGCAAAACAACTTCATTCTTCTAGCATTATAAAGAAGAACAGAGTGCGCTGCATTAAACATTTTAAAACATTGCAGCGTGACGAAAGTACTATATCCATTCCGAACGCTAATTTTACCAGCCTGAGCTGTTCCGTCTTGGAAATTATTCTGAGCATGCGTGGCACTTTGTGCGTCGGAATTGTTCACACATGGTCGGAATTGAAATCAATCAAATCAAATTTTGTTGTCGGAAAATTTTATAGCCTGCTCTCAAACTTTGTGTGTCGGAATATCCGATGGAAAAAGTCCGATGGAGCCCACACACGGTCGGAATTTCCGACAACAAGCTCCGATCACACATTTTCCGTCTGAAAATCTGACCGTGTGTACAGGGCATAACTCTTCCATACCTGTGTGCAGGCTGAGGGCCTTGGAAATGCAGATGTGCTCCCATCACTATGGGAGACGGATCGCGGGCGAAGGAGCTTCGACAACATCTCCCTCGCTGCAAGAGGTTGTCTCACCTGCCACATGAACATGCTTAAGGAAATGTTTGAAACTTTGCCTTTGTCTGGTTTGAAGTTACTAAAGGGCTGCAATGTAAGTACCCAACACACGTAATCTACAGCTCGGGTCACTAGGTACATTGGAGTACAAAGACAACAGTACAAGGAGTTTGTGAAGCTACAGTGGTTACCAAGGGTAACAAAGGTTTCTCTAGCAGCCTGTCATTACAGGAAGCGCAGCACGCTTCACGCATGAGCAGTAGGGAACCGGCTGTGAAGCCACAAGGCTTCACTGCCAGTTTCCCTTACAAGTAATGGCGGCAGCACACGAGAGGCAATTAAAAAATTGGCTGGGGTGCCAACATCGCAGGATTCCTGGACAGGTAAGTATCCTCATATTAAAAGTCAGCAGCTATAGTATTTGTAGCTGCTGACTTTTAATTTATTGGTGGGGGGCTGGAGCTTCTCTTGAATAGAATTCCCATTTATAGAGCTGTCGTAGGAACAGGTGACCTTACTAGAATGTTTTTCCTTACCTCTTTCTCTGATGAAAACTGAAAATTACTGGGTTTCCTCTTATTTCCTGATTTAATGATAATGGTCACCAGGGCAATTAGAGGGATAACTCTCCCCAGTGGGAAACAGGAAGCAATAACAAAACTTCTCAAAACTCAAAACACTACATATACTTTAACTACTTGAGTGGTTGCAGCTTACCAATCCTTAGATGAGGTGGCTGCATTAGTTTCCTTTAAGGCTTCTTTACGTTATTTTCCCCTGTTGGTCCAGCCAGTATTACACTTCCTGTCTTAAGGTGACTATGCTCACTCCTCCACTTTTTTTATGGAGGATCAGTGTAGACACCCTTGGGCAGTAGCATGGTCAAACTGTGGAGAAGTCAGTGTTAGATGAGCCAACTTCAGGGACAAGGTTGTCAGGTGCCCAGGGTGAGAATTGCAAACTACATACCCTCCCCCTTCTAGTTTTGTCACCTTACCCCTTTAAAACTGAACACACATGAATTACACTGTTCTGTGCCTGATTAAGATTGTAATTAAACTCACTTGGTGTTTTATCTGCATTAAATTAGCCTCAGAACCTGTGTAATTCATATGTGTTTGGGTTTAAAGGGATGATTTGGCAACCCTACCCACTTCCCTATGTGGAGTAGGAGATGGAACTGATGTTAGTGTAGCATCCTCTACCTTAGGTAGGTAGGTGCTAGTGTAGGTTTTGTGCAAGCTGCCAGCGCAGGTAAATTTAAGCAGGCCTATGCTGTGAGCTAGGCCTGTTTGTTTTTGATCTGGGGGCAGGGGAGTGGTTTAGTAGGTGACTGACATGTACTTTAGCTCTTGGGCGCCTCCTCTGTTTCCAGGGAGAAGGTTCTGGAAAAGGGACAGGGCAGAGAGCTGGAGTGACATGGGGTGCATGTGAGGAGCTCTGACCAATCCCCAACTAGGATTGGCAGGGGCAGGCCTCCTACATATACCCATGGTCAGCCTGCTGGGGAAGGAGTTATCGGCTGGGTGAAACTGGATGATGGAGTGTTAGACTGTCGTGTCTGAGGGATCCCCCCTTTCTGGGGGGGTGGTGTACCTCAGGCGGGGAGCTCGGGAGCTGGGAGGGAGCCTCTCCTTACACAGTCATGGAAAGGTGTCCTGGAACAGGAGCTGGGGGAGACAGTTGGTCCGCATGTCTGGAGTAAAGTCATTCAGGAAGGATCCAGGGCAGGTGTCGGTGAGTGGAAAGCACAGTGGAAAGCTCTGGAAGAGACATGCCAGGGGAGCTGGATGTAGAGCCAGAGGGCAGGCAGGATTTGCAAGTTGGACTTGCTGGGATCAGTAGTCCATCACCATTTAGTCTTCTCAAGTAAATCTGTTGCTGCCACAAAGGGGTACTGCAGATCCCAGCCTACAAAGGGCTATCAATTAAAGACACTGGGACTTATTCAGAGTGAGGCCTAGCCATGCTGACGGTGTAACAGGATACTAAAATTGGACAGTGAAGTAGTGTGCTGGAGGAAGTGTGCTGGAAGAAGTGTTCTGAGGTAAAAGTCTGTCAAGTTTAGGGTCAGCCATCTTGTTCTGCTGAGAAGTATGACCAGGGCGTTTTTATTCAGCGGGAACGCGGGGGAATGCAGTTCCGGCACCTTCACCACTGACAGCAAGTGGTGCTGGGGTGTGCTGCAGGGTCTATTGATACTCACTGCTAGGGGATCTATTCTAGCTGGAGGGTATCTATTTTTGTATGGGGTCTATTGTTTCTGAGGAAGTCTAGTGTTGCTGGTGGAAGACCTACTGTTGCTGGGGGTGGGTCTTATATTACTGGGGGGTCAGTTGTTGCTGGGAGAGATCTACTGTTGATGGAGGGGTCTATTGTTGCTGGCTGCCGGAGAATCTATTGATGCTGGCTGTGGGGAGATCTGCTGTTGCTGCTGGGAGTCTATTGTTGCTGGGGGGGATTTTTTGTGGTGGGGTGGTCTATTGTTGCTGGCGGCGGCTCTATTGTTGGTGGCAGGGGCTCTATTGTTACTGGCTACAGGGGTTCTATTTTACTGCTTTTCTTGTTATAATTACCAAAGTCCTTACGGATTACTTAGCACCACAAATTGATACTTGGTTCTGTATTGTCTAAAAGGGCAGTACTGGGAAGTGGGTAGGGGATGGAACCAAGGAATAGTGCTCGGAGGTGGGTAGGGGTGGAGAAAAGGGGTGGCTCAGAAAGGGGGAGTTCCTGCACCTATTCTCTGAGAAAAAAAGCCCTGAGTGTGATGCAGTTAGTTTTATTCTACAAAGTACAATTTATCCTATATGCATCCCATGTCCCTTTTGCTCAACCAAGTTCAATCCCCAGTCTGGCAACAGGGTGAAATGTGTGGATGCTGTAACACGTAGCAACCCCGCGGGGCCATCGCTACAGTAGCATGCACGGTGCACTGAAACAAAATGTATGCAATGTTTGTGGAAAAGGATCTAAGGAGGGAAAGTGGCAAAGGGTTTTTTGGGAGATCTGAGGAGCAGAGAGGAGGTCTAGGGTTGAGTTGTCCCCCCACCCGCTGTGTACTTAGGTCACACCTGAGTACACTTCACATAAGTGACTAAAAAATGAAAACCCAACTTCAGCAAACACCTTTTAAACAGTTATGTAAAGTTTTTTTTTCCTTTGTATAAGGCCCCTTTCACACGGGCAATCCGCCCAACGGACTCCACT
The DNA here is from genome assembly GCF_042186555.1 of Aquarana catesbeiana. NCBI lineage: Eukaryota > Metazoa > Chordata > Amphibia > Anura > Ranidae > Aquarana > Aquarana catesbeiana. The sequence goes on from NC_133333.1 coordinate 42,051,487, forward strand.
TTGCAAAGTGGGAGATTGATCCACTGATCCCCGCTGAGCAGGCAGATGACAGGTCCGTCTCCACTCACTGTGCAGAGATGGACCTGTCAGAGCCCCCGTTATCCTCTATGGGGAGATCGGAAGAAAACAGACAGCCTGTCTGTTTTCATCCGATCTGATCCGCCAGATGGATGGAAAATAGGGTTTCCATCCGTCTGTATTTCATAGGGTGTAAGCGGACATGTCACTGCTGATTTCCGCTGCCCCATAGGGGTGAATGGAGGCTCCGATCAGGTCCACCTGAAAAACTGACAGGTGGGCCTGATTGGAAAGCTGTGTGAGGCCGGGTTCACACTAGTACAACACCACCGTCGTATGACTGTGGATCTGACTTGGTCTGGTATGAATCTTTAGGGGAAACTCCTCGCTATATTGAAAAAAAAAAATGGTATGGGTTCCCCCTCCAAGACCATACCAGACCCTTCAGTCTGGCATAGATTTTAAGGGGAACTCCCCACGCCAAAAAAAGGCGCGGAGTCCCCCCAAAATCTATACCAGACCCTTATCTGAGCATGCAGTCTGGCATTTCAGGAAAGGGGGAGGGGACAAGCGAGTGCCCCCCCTCCTGAACCATACCAGGCCACATGCCCTCAACATGGGGCTCTACGCCCCCCAACCCCAAAGCACCTTGTCCCCATGTTGATGGGGACAAGGACCACTTCCCGACAACCCTGGCCATAGGTTGTCAGGGTCTGCAGGGGGGCTTATCAGAATCTGGAAGCCCCCTTTAACAAGGGGGCCCTCAGATCCCGGCCCCCCACCCTATGTGAATTCGTACGAGGTACACTTTTTTTTAGGTGAATGGGTAGGGGTACAGTGTCCCCCATACTCATTCACATAGGGTGGGGGGGCGGTATCTGGGGGCCCCCTTGTTAAAGGGCTTCCAGATTCCGATAAGCCCCCCACATACCCCGACAACCAACTGCTAGGGTTGTCGGTAAGAGGCGCTTGTCCCTATCAACATGGGGACAAAGTGCTTTGGGGTGGGGGGTGGCACAGGGCCGCCTGCCCCAAAGCACCAACCCCCCCATGTTGAGGGCATGTGGCCTGGTATGGTTCGGTGGGGCGCTTGCTTATCCCCACCCCTTTTCCTGACCTGGCGGGCTGTATGCTCGGGTAAGGGTCTGATATGGATTTTGGAGGGGACTCCACGCCATTTTTTGGGACCAAAGTTCAGATCAAAGTCGGACTAAAGTAGTGCAGGGACCATTTTCAAAGTGGGACCTACTTTTGTTGAACCAGTTAAGACGGCTCTCATGACCAGGCCATTTTTTGCTATTCAGCACTGCGCTACTTTAACTGGTAATTGCGCGGTCAAACAAAATTTTTATCATTTTTTTTTCACACAAATAGAGTTTTCTTTTGATGGTACTTGATCACCACTAGTTTTTTTTATTTTTTTATGATATAAACGTCTTTATATAAAAAGACCTAAATTAAAAAAAAAAAAAAAACACTTTTTACTTTCTGCTATAAAACACATCCAATAAATAAAAAAAAAAAAAAAACATTTCTTCATAAATTTAGGGCAATATGTATTCTGCTACATGTTTTTGAGAAAAAAAAATCCCAGTAAGCGTATATTGATTGGTTTGTTTGAAAATTATAGCACCTACAAACTATGGTGTATATGTACTGGAATTTCATTTTTAAAAAAATTTTTTTAATTGTTTATTTATATCAGAAAACCGGTTCACCGGGACAAACAACAAGATATTTTCACTTGTAAACATCCATAAAGACAAAGATGCATGTGTATAGTAATTACACTACAAAAGCGTAAAACGAGAAGAGAGGGTTTACATTGCTATAGAACTTGTGCGGCATGGAGAAATATAACAGTTTTGAGTGACTTATTGATAGTATTCCAGTGGCCTTACATATGACCCGTCTTCTCCAAATTCTCTGTCTATTTGTATTACTTGCGTTTTGATAATAATATGTCGGGATATCATATTCCCTTTGTGAGCGATTCCCTGTTGGTTTTATATTTTTTTTGAAGGAAGGAGAGACAGAATAGCAGAGAGAGAAGAGTAGAGTAGTAGTGGGCAAGACCCGAAAAAAGACAGAAAAAGAAAAAGGAAGTGGTAGGGGTGGAGGGAAGGGAGGGGAGGAATGAGAGAGGGTATGGGGGAGAGGTGAAGGGCAGGGAGACAAAGGGTGGTAATTCATGGACGCAAATATTGGCTATCACCTGTCATTTTCTATTCCTAAACACCTGTTGTCGTGTGGTATCACTTGCCCTGGAGGGCTTGTCCCTCCTCCGAATATTTGAAGATGTTCCATAACTGCCAGGTTAAGGAATTTAAATTTTTTATACTACTAAAAGCGGCGATCAGCGACTTAACAGAGCTGCAATAGTGCAGCAGCCAATCTGACACTAACTGACGCTGGAGGGGAACTGACTAACTGAGACTGACATCACCAGTGACACTAATACAGTGATAATACTATACACTGTCACTGTACTGTACTAATGACTCTGGCTGGGAAGGGGTTAACATCTAGGGCAGTGTATCTCAACTCCAGTCCTCAAGGTGCCCCAGCAGGTCATGTTTTCAGGCTCTCCATTATTTTGCACAGGCGATTTAGTAAATACCAAAGCCGTTTCATCTGAAGGAAAATCCTGAAAACATGACCTGTTGGGGTGCCTTGAGGACACTGATCTAGGGGGATCAAAGGGTTAAATAGGTGCCTGACTATGTGTAATGTGTGTACAGTGTGCTGCTGTTACTACTAGATCTCTCAGTTTCTCATCTCTGCTGACAGATCGCTCCCTCTGGTAAACAACCCAGAGCTCTGGGCAGTGATTGCACACAGCCGATCAGCAGGTCCCAGTCGTGAATCGTGGCTGGGACTTGCTGACAGGCTTCCGCTGTGTACAATCACAGCGAGGGGCCGGCCGGGGGGCACGCATGAGTGCTCTAAACCCGGATGTAGGCAGCGACGTACAGGTTCGCTGCTGTGCCCGCTCGTCCGCAGTACATGGCCGGAGGGCGGTTGCCTAGTGGTTAAGCACCCCTGTTGGTGGGTAAATGGATTGGCTCAGGAAATTGAAAAATATCAAATTTACTGGCAGGATCAACAGGTGAAAGTAGAGGGGAACAAAAGCCTATAAAAAGTAAACCAATGCAACCTTGAACATTTTTCTGTACATTTTTGCCAACATTTACATATATTGCGCACAGCTAGATATTCACCCCAACATATAACCGACAAATGTCTGCTGATTAAAATATCATGTGTATATTATGGAGGTGTAGCAAAAGAGGATGGTGAGAATGCAGCTGCAGAGTCATGATGTAACCAAGCATTGTACACCTTACATTTTTTTCACAGTTTCATACCTCATAGACACTCTCATCAGTTTGATGGTTTTCACTGGGTCCAGGATTTTCTGGAGGCGTTGGAATGGATCCACGATTTTCTCTCTGTATGTAAAAAAAATGCAATACATTTCCTATTTGCTGCAGGATTAACATTTAAACTTTATACAATGTTAGCAATGAGGTCCACTTAGAAATGACATTTTAGTATTTGGTAGATGCTGAGTACTAAAGTTGAAATTAGATGGCTAGGGTTCCTAGTAGCATTTGCCATATTGCTAAAATATGCAGTGTATATTAAAGAAAAATTTACCTCCATATCTTGTAGTCTGCCCTCCTCTAGCAATGGCAGGTCTGTGCTCCTACCATGTTTCTACCATCTTCTTAAATTCCTGTTCTAGACTTGGCATCTCCTTGCTAGGTGGCCAGTGATAATGTAACTCCTGTGGATGCTTGCCGGAGTTGCATCATCCTGGCATTCAGATGTACTCTTTTCAGCTTTGAGATATTGGGAGTGTACATTGTACAATGCACTCTGCATGCACCAGACAAAAAGTACATAAAAAAAATAAAAAAAAAAAAGTTTGCAAACAAGTTCCACCCAAAAGGGGAAGGTCGACTTTAAGGACTCCAGGACTATTCACACCCTTACATGCCACATTTGGTATGTTATTTTTTTTTGGGGGGGGGGGGGACGTAGTTTTGACAGTTACCCAGCTCCCACTTCCGCTCAGGCCACACGGGTCCCAGAAGATTGCTCGGCCATTGAGGAGGCCGCAAGCTGTCACAGCTGCCCACTGTTGTGATGCCGGTTGCCGAGAAAGTTCCCCTCGGCGGATAAGGACCCCCCTCTACTGCGCAGGCGCTGCGCCTGCGCAGTAGGAGCCGGCGGAAATAGCTGAAGCCGAATAGTTGTAAATCAGCTGTACACGGCACCTGTAAGAGGGCCCCTCGCGGGCTCCTTCGCTCGCCGCGCTTCGGGCACGGCCTTGCTTCGCTCTTCACTTTTTTATTCTCCCTCTAGGTCCATTTGGATGGTGGGGCTTGAACCTGGACCTAGGGCGCAGGCGCCGTGTACAGCTGATTGAAGTTTTTCATGTTCGGCTATTTTCGGTGGCTCCTTAGTCGTTCGTACTGTGCAAGCGCTGCGCCTGCGCAGTACAGGGGGGTCCTTACCCGCCGGGGAAACTTTCTCGGCAAGACACCGGCGCTGGGGAGAGGCAATGGAGAGAACCGAAGGTTCGGACGGCTGTGTATCACGATCATCGGACAGGTGAGCGTGTGTTTATTAGAAGTCAGCAGCTACACTTTTTGTTGCTGCTAACTTTTAATAAACAGAAAAACGTCTGGAACTCCCCTTTAACCCCTTAAACGACCAACCGCCGCAGTTATACGGGGTCAGGAGAGCAGGCGCGCACGCGTCTGCTGCACAGCGGGGGTTCCGGAACCCGTGGCCGACGGTCGCGATGACCACCGGCCACGAGCGATCGTGAGCAGGAGAGACAGAACAGGGACGAGTGTATGTAAACATACACTTCCCTGTTCTCTTCTGACAGGAGTGACAGATCGTGTGTTCCTATTAGCTAGGAACCACGATCCATCACTTCCTCCAGTCAGTCCCCTCCCAGTCAGTCAGGGAATTGCGCTATTGCGATTTTTTTTTTTTTTTTACCAAAAATATGTAGAAGAATACAAAACTGAGGAAAAAAAATATTTTTTATATATTTTTGGGGGATATTTATTATAGCAAAAAGTAAAAAATAATGCGTCTTTTTCATAATTGTCGCTCTTTTTTTGTTTATAGCGCAAAAAATAAAAACCGCAGAGGTGATCAAATACCACCAAAAGAAAGCTCTATTTGTGGGAAAAAGGGACGTCAATTTTGTTTGGGTACAACGTCGCACGACCTTGCAATTGTCAGTTAAAGCGACGCAGTGCTGAATCGCAAAAAGTGCTCTGGTCAGGAAGGGGGTAAATTCTTCCAGGGCTGAAGTGGTTAAAGTGGAACTTCACCTCTAAAGGGAAGTTCCGATTTTCTGCCCCCCTTGAAATTTTAGACACTTTGTTGGGGGGAGGGGGGAAGTTACCTGGTTTTGATTGCCTAACCTCTGCAGCAATGCTGGAAGCACTCATACGTCTATTTCCCAATGACAACCTCTGGATATGGCGCTGAGCATGTGCACTCAACTTCTTTGGTGGACCATGGCGAGGCCTGTTCTGAGTGGAACCTGTTCTGTTAAACCGCTGTATCGTCTTGGCCACCGGGCTGCAGCTCTTTATCAGGGTCTTGGCAATCTTCTTATAGCCTAGGCCATCTTTATGTAGAGCAACAATTCTTTTTTTCAGATCCTCAGAGAGTTCTTTGCCATGAAGTGCCATGTTGAACTTCCAGTGACCAGTATGAGAGAGTGAGAGTGATAACACCAAATTTAACACACCTGCTCCCCATTCACACCTGAGACCTTGTAACACTAATGAGTCACATGACACCAGGGAGGGAAAATGGCTAATTGGGCACAATTTGGACATTTTCACTTAGGGGTGTACTCACTTTTGTTGCCAGCGGCTTAGATATTAATGGCTGTGTGTTGAGTTATTTTGAGGGGACAGCAAATTTACACAGTTATACAAGCTGTACACTCACTACTTTACATTGTAGCAAAGTGTCATTTCTTCAGTGTTGTCACATGAAAAGATAGAATAAGATATTTTCAAAAATGTGAGGGGTGTACTCACTTTTGTGAGATACTGTATATATATATATATATATATATATATATATATATATATATATATATATATAAAAGGCCAATCTGGTGGCCTGAATTTATGGGAGTAGCCTGGAGGGTATTTAAGCAGCCCACTCGCTCATGCTCCTTGTCAGTTCCAGTGTGCGATCTGTTAGGTCACCAGGCTGACTGTTCAGCTCACTTCATGTTCCTGAGTCTGTTGTTCCCGAATACAGTGTGTTGCGGTTGCCTATTTGTGGTTATTTGTGGTTTTCAATCAAGTCTTGCTCACTGTCACAGGTAGGATTCATTACTATGTATTCGTATCATGTTCACAAGCTACATTGTAACATTCAGCTGTATACATAAACACAGTTAACCTGAAGAACCTCAGAGCATGACACAGCAGAAAGAGAACAATTTTTAATACTTAGAACCCTCTGGAAGCACCTGCTTAAACCTTCACTTTTTTTATTGTCCTAGAAAAAGGAACAGGAAAAAAAAAAAAAAAATCTCTCCAAAATGAATAGGGATTGAAGAGTCGTCATAGGAACAGTTATCCCCACTAGAAAATTTTCCCTTAGCTCTTCTTCTAATGAGTTGCTAAATTTTCTATTGTAAGTAGGGGGCAATACTTCTTTTAGCAAAACCCCTCCCCTGTGTGGGTACTGTTGGTAGGACTAGCTTCTTTATAATCTGGGGTCAGAAGAATTTAGGGTAGAGGTTGATGGGAAAAGATAACCTATGGAATACTATTATGTGAGGTTACAGCCCAGGGAAAGTATGCCCTTCGGGGTAGGGTTGGTAGAGGCTTCATCAGAGATCTCATCTAAGGGAACCAACACTGAGAGAACTTCAAGTGTTGGATGTCATCCTTGTTTTAAAGTTTAGTTCAGACTGTGCAACATTGTTGATGTCGGGTGCAAGGAGAAATGGGTATATTGGTGCAGTGGAAGGGGTGACAGTAAAACTTTGAAATGGCTAATTGCATTATACAGAGCAGGTAAGTATAGACATGTTTGTTTGTTTGTTTTTTTTCAAATATTCCTTTACAATCACTTTCAGCCCACACTTTTTAAGCAGTTTTGTAAATGTTTTACCTTTCATATAAAGGTTTTAAATCTATGGTTTAAAACTGATTATTACTAAGAATATGGTGAAATCAACCTGCGCTAATGAGCAATGTGTGATAGAACGAATGTATATATACAAAAGGTGCAGCTGCAAAAAAAACTCCAAATATCTATGAAGTGACAAACATGTAAATAAACTAAATTGCGCTAGCAAAAAAAACTTTTCCTTAGTAAAAATTAATTAAAAGTGCTTAGAGAACACAATATGTGTATAAACAATAACAATGTTTCGTCATACGTGACGTCTACGGGGGCACGGTGCCCCCGTAGACGTCACGTATGACGAAACATGTAGGGCGTGGCCTCGCAGTGCTAGCCATCACGTGTTCTGGAAAGTTTATTTTGCACGGGCGTTCTGCCTTTGATTATGCCGGCTTTTTTAATAGAATTTTATATCTGGATTTTTTAATGTTCACTTGTGGTTTGCTTTAACCAATAAATACTCTAAACGTTATCACACTATTGGAGTTTTTTTTCTCCTTATGCCGTTTTTTCCTGCATGTGGACTTTTCCATTTCTGAGTCCCCCCCTTTGAGATTGGGATAGTTGGACCATCCCGGCCATACGGAAGTCGGCGGTACACGCTGCCAAGACCAGGAGACTAACAGCTGGTCCCTGCAGAGGGCGAAATCTGCAAGCGGATAAGACCTTGCCACAGGGGAGGTCCATCTTTTGGGGTAAGCGCACATCTATTACTTCCTTCACCGCTACCAATGCACATCTGATCTGAAGTATCTTGGTGTACCAATCCTTAGTGTGTGGCGATGAAACACATGAAGTGGACTTTTTGTTTTCTGGTCAAAATGATTCATATTATTATGGACGGATTATGAGTGGCTTTTTACTTATGATCACTGATTTTTAATATATTTTCTCCACCTTTGTATAAGCACTTTATGCACTTATTGTTTATACACATATTGTGTTCTCTAAGCACTTTTAATTAATTTTTACTAAGGAAAAGTTTTTTTTGCTAGCGCAATTTAGTTTATTTACATAAAACTGATTATTGTAAGTATCCCAGTCAGTGGTAAATGGTTTGTCTCAACCCTCTTACTGCCACATTTGCTGGAGAGATTGGCCTGGTAATTTGTTGGCAGGATCACAGGCGAAAGTAAAGGAAAAAAAAAGCCTAATAAGAAAATGAATGCAGCCAGCAGAACAAAAGGATAGGCAAGCTGCAATTTAAAAAAATGTATGTTTTTGGGTTTAGATATGCTTTAATCCCCTTGAGTCCACTCTGGTCCATCCTGGAATTGCTGCACAGAGAAAAATAAGAATAAAAGGGAGAAGAATGGGTATTTCAAATCTCTGGGCCAGCTGTGTGTGCACTGACAGCTTAGCATCCCTAAAGGCAAGTACTATATAGCGGGGACTGGGGGCGTCGAGGAATTGGAATGGTGTTGGTTTACCTTTTCATTTTATTCTGAAAAGGTAAACTAATACTTTAAGCTGACCATAAATGGATCAAAATTCAGCCAGTTCAACAGGGACAAGCTGAAGCTTGGTCCATGTGTAGTTGTCTCTGTTCAACAGAAGTCGATTGTTAGATTGACTTCTGTCGAATGGGAATGTTGGGAATTTTTTACTTAATCAGTGGTTGCAGCCAATCGGCTACAGTGCTGATCAGTGTATCCTGGCAGTGGAGTCCCGCTGTCATAATACAATGTCCCAGAGGGAGATTCCTCCATCCACCTTGCTTGTGTGGATGGAGGACTCCCTTATTTCCCCCCCCCTGCTGGCTGAACAAAACTAAACATCTATGGCCAGCATTTTAGTTTCTTTAACCAAGCAGTGATAGTAAATCATTCTTTAGAACTCAAGTCACAATCAGCATATTGTGAAGCTCCTGGTCTTATCAGACAGAAATCTTCATGTTAGCCTGGGTTCACACTGGTACGATACGGCAGTTGTATGACCGTCAATCCGACTTTGCCGTGCAACTTTCATGTCCGACTTCCATGTGACTTCAATGAACGGGATCCCACACACCAAAAAAAACAAAAAAAAATAAAAACGGTGTGCTGCGCTCCCCCCCCAACATCCAGACCTTTATCTGAGCATGCAGCCCGACAGGTCAGGAAAGGGGGGATGAGCGAGCACCCCCCTCCGGACCATACTAGGCCACATGCCCTCAACATGGGGGGTGGGTACTTTGAGGCAGGGTGGTCTCTTGGGACAAGGACCTCTTCCCAACAACCCTGGGCAGTGGTTGTGGGGGTCTGCGGGCAGGGAGCTTATCGGAATCTGGAAGCCCCCTTTACCAAGGGGGCCTCCAGATCCTGCCCCCCTAGTGAATAAATACGGTGTACATTGTACCCCATTGACCCCAAAAAAGTGTCAAAAATAAATAAAAACAGTATACAGGTTTTTGACAAAGTCCTTTAGTAAAAATGAAGAATGTCGTAGCTCCAACGTGTCTTCTCCCTCCGGTGATGTCTTCTCCCTCTGGTTTTTCTCCCTCCGGTGATGTCTTCTTCCTCTGGTTCTTCTGCCGGTTCTTCCCCCTCTGATGGTGTCTTCTTCCTCCGGTTCTTCTGGTTTCTTCTTCCTCCGCTTATGTTTTCTCCCTCTGCTAGCTCCCACAGTTGTGTTAACTCCGGTGTCTGCCATTTCTTATATAGCTATGGGGCGTGGCCATCCTCTGACATCATCCGGAGACCCTGCCCCTTGTGGCGTCACAGCCTGGGGCATGATGGGTCAGTGACGACACAAGGGGGCGGGGTCTCCAGATGACGTCACCAGATGAACATGCCCCATGGCTATAGAAGAAATGGCAGATACTAGCGCTAATACAACAGCGAGAGCTAGCATCTGGAGAAGACATCAGCGGAGAGAGAAAAACTGGATGAAGAAGACATCACTGGAGGGAAAAGACATCACCGGAGGAAAAAGACACGTTTGAGCTACAACGGGGGACATTCTTCATTTTTAATAAAGGACTTTGTCAACAACCTGTGTACTGTTTATTTTTTACACTTTATTGGGTGAATGCATTGTGTACAATATACCCCTACTCATTCACATGGGGGGGCCGGGAGCTGGGGGCCCCCTTGTTAAAGAGGGTTTCCAGATTCAGATAAGCCCCCTGCCCACAGTCCCCCACAAGCACCACCCAGGGTTGTCGGGAAAAGGCCTTTGTCCCCATCAACATGGGGACAAGGTGCTTTGGGGTGGGGTGCGCAGAGCCCCCCTGCCCAAAAGCACCCACCTCCCATGTTGAGGGCATGTGGCCTGGAATGGTCCAATGGTTAGGTTATTAAAAAATATCCCGAGCTTTGACCATCTCATGGAGCACTGTTCAATCCATCATCCGAAAATGGAAAGAGTATGGCACAACAGCAATCCAAGACATGGCCGTCCACCTAAATTGACAGACCGGGCAAGGAGAGCATTAATCAGAGGAGCTGCAGAGATCCACAGCTCAGGTGGGAGAATCTGTTTACAGGACAACTATTAATCGTGCACTCCACAAATCTGGCCTTTATGGAAGTGGAAGAGTGCCAAGAAGAAAGCCATTGTTGAAAGAAAGCCATAAGAAGTCCCATTTGCAGTTTGCGAGAAGCCTTGTGAGCAAACGTGGAAGAAGGTGCTCTGGTCAGATGAGACCAAAATTGAACTTTTTGGCCTAAAAGCAAAATGCTATGTGTGGTGGAAAACTAACACTGCACATCCCCCTGAAAGCACCATCCCCACCGAGAAACATGGTGGTGGCAGCATCATGTTGTGGGGATGTTTTTTTTCAGCAGGGACAGGGAAGTTGGTCAGAGTTGATAGGAAAATGGATGGAGCCAACTACAGGGCAATCTTACAAGAAAACCTGTTAGAGTCTGCAAAAGACTTGAGACTGGGGCAGAGGTTGACATTCCAGCAGGACAACGACCCTAAACATACAGCCAGAGCTACAGTGGAATGGTTTAGATCAAAGCATATTCATGTGTTAGAGTGGCCTAGTCAAAGCCCAGACCTAAATCCAATTGAGAATCTGTGGCAAGACTTGAAAATTGCTGTTCACAGATGCTTTCCATCCAATCTGACAGAGCTTGAGCTATTTTGCAAAGAAGAATTGGCAAAAATGTCCCTCTCTAGATGTGCAAAGCTGGTAGAGACATCCCCAAAAAAGACTTGCAGCTGTAATTGCAGTGAAAGGTGGTGCTACAAAGTATCGACTCAGGGGGGCTGAATACAAATGTACCCCCCCCCACACTTTTCACATATTTATTTGTAAAACATTTGGAAAACCATTTATCATCATTTTCCTTCCACTTCACAATTATGTACAACTTTGTGTTGGTCTATCACATAAAATCCCAATATAAATCATTTACGTTTTTGGTTGTATGACAAAATGTGGAGAATTTCAAGGCGTATGAATACTTTTCAAGGCACTGTATATATATATATATATATATATATATATATATATATATATATATATATATATACACACAGAAGTGAGTACGCCCCTTACATTTTCGTGAGAAAGCCCGCAAACCGCAAGCGGTTTAGACATTAATGGCTGTGTGTTGAGTTATTTTGAGGGGACAGAAAATTTACACTGTTATACAAGCTGTACACTCATTACTTTACATTGTAGCAAAGTGTCATTTCTTTCAAGCCGGTTCACACAGGGGCAGCACGACTTGCAGCGCGACTCTGTAAGGCGACCTGCACACGACTTCAGCGGCGTCTTACAAAATGACTTCTGTATAGAAGTCAATGCAAGTCGCCCTGAAGTCGTCCCCAAGTAGTACAGGAACCTTTTTCTAAGTCGGAGCGACTTGAGTCGTTCCTATTAGAACGGTTCCATAGTACAGAACGGAATGCAACTTGTCAGTCGGCTAAGTCGCCTGACAAGTAGCCCCTGTGTGACTCGGGTCTCAGTGTTTTCACATGAAAAGATTGAAGAAAATATTTACAAATATGTGAGAGGTGTGCACACTTTTGTGAGATACTGTGTGTGTGTGTATATATATATATACAGTATATATATATATATATATATATATATATATATATATATATACACACACACTGTATATATATATACATATATATATATATATATATATATATATATATACACACTGTATATACAGTATACTGTAAGTATATAAACAGAAACCTGATAGATGTTCTAATTCCTCTGGACTCTATCCAAAACAAAAAAAGTGTTGCCCTTTGGTTATACTTGTTAAATATTATTGGTCCGTTTTGAGCTAATTCCTGAATCCTTAGGCCCCTTCGATCAGGACCCTTCATTTAGGCCAGGTTCACACTTGCTGCGGCCGCAACCACGGCTCGCAGCAAGGGGTCAGGTGCATTCCTGTTCTGTTTCAGGGGCGAATGAGGTCCAAATTTTTGCCTGAATTCAGACCTAAAACAAAGCCAAAGACGCATAGGACCCCTTTCCAGTGCGCTCCGCAGCCACCCTCGGAGATGTGTGAACCGGCTCCATAGAGAGCCAGTCACAGTCTCCTGTCATGCGAATTGAATGTGGGGAAACCCGCATCCAATTCGCATAAGTTTGAACCCAGCCTCTATGGAACGGCAGGTACCCCTATGGAATGACAGGTGTAAACGCACATAAGTCTGACTCCGATCCGATAAAAGAAAGGGGAACCATCCCCTTCCATCTAGGCAGATTGGTTCAGAGGGCAGTTGGGTGTAAACAGACAGTGGAGACATATAGACAGACATATAGAGCAGAGAAATTTGTGTCCACTCTGCAAAAACTGGGCAGACAATGACTGATCAGCAGATAGACCCCCTGCTGAGCAAAACTGAGTCTGCCTCATGTAAAAGGGGCCTTAATCAATCTCCTCCCACACTCACCTCTTGTACACTCTGTCTACGTTGAGGTTCAGGACCATAACTATTACATGTAGGACAATCACGTGTAGTAGCAGACTCAGTCTTTGGTGTGGTGTCTAAGAAAAAAAAAATGTCAGCGTGTAGTTAGAATCTGTTGATAACCAATCAATGCAAAGTGCAGTTGCACTCTGTAAGTTCAGTAGCTCCAGAGCTTAATAAATGAGCAGAAGCTCTGCTGACTTCCATCATCCAATCCTGTTCAAACAAATATGCATTTTTTTAAATTTTCCTTGCATGTGATTGGGTATTCTTTGCATAGTGAAGGTTTACCTTATTTACTAAGCTTTGGAGCAACAACACTTTGTGAAGTGCACAGCCTATTTCCCTTTAGTAAATCAAACCCAAAGTCTCTCCCTAAATAATAGCAACATCACTATCCTGCTTGTCTCCGAGCTGGCTCACACCATTTGCATTGTACTGCAGTCCTGTTTTGTCAGTTCATACTACTGCATTGCAGTAATGTGCTCTGAAAAACAGTAATGCATGGCATACTTTTTTTCATTGCAGTGGGTTGCAATGCTGCTGTAGAAAATATAATTGCAATTTAGTGGAAAACAATAGCAAGTGAAATTACAATGTGGCTTGTTTAGCAATTATACATGCTATATTATTTTTTTTATCTTATTACAAATTACCTTTCTTTTTCAATCTACAGCTGCTGTAATTTTCTGTGAAAATTCAATGCAATATGCCAACCTGGAGGCATTGGTGTACAGAACGCCTCCAAAAGTGTCATTTCCAGCTTGTGCGATTGGCTTACAGATTTTTCTAGAAATTTGGACTAAAATACAAGTCAGATTTTAGGCACCCCCTGCAATAGTAATTTCATTTTTGGTGAGATACTCCTCAAGGGTTAAATACTTCTAATAACTTATTTACTAAGGGATGCAGACACTGCAGCTTTTTCTCATCAGCCTTCAAAAGCATTGAGAGTACAGCAAACTATGTTTTGAAAATTATATTTTACATGTTCATTATTTGCCACAGGGTAATAGTTTAGTTTATTATTTGCATGGGTCTTAGAGTGCTGCACCTATTTTCTGAATAATTGTTCAGCATTACTATTATCCACTGTAATGCCCCGTACACACGATCGGATTTTCCGACAACAAATGTTGGATGTGAGCTTGTTGGCTGAAAGTCCGACTGTGTGTATGCTCCATCGAACATTTGTTGACGGACTTTCTGCCAACAAATGTTGGCTAGCAGGTTCTCAAATTTTCCGCCAACAAAACTTTGTTGTCGGAATTTCCAATTGTGTGTACACAAGTCCGACGCACAAAAGTTCACGCATGCTCGGAATCAAGCAGAAGGAGCACTGGCTATTGAACTTCCTTTTTCTCGGCTCGTCGTTTGTCTTGTACGTCACCGTGTTCCCACGTTCGGAATTGTTGGCCAACATTTGTGTGACTGTGTGTATGCAAGACAAGTTGGAGCCAACATCCTTCAAACAAAGATCCACGGTTTTGCGGTTTTGTTGTCGAAAATGTTATTATTATTTTTTTGTGTTTTATGATATTGCCTCTTGTCCAGATGCAGATTGGTAATGAAGTCAGCTTATCTGCATAATTTGGTTTGTGAGTTCCTGTGTTCCCACAGGGGGTAGGACATGAAGCTGCCCTCATTAGGAAGCACATAAATTATTGTATCCTGCTTGAAGATAGGCATCTGGCTCTATCTACTGAATTCAAAGTACCAGAGATAACAATGAAGGGGGCTTCAATCTCGTTCTGAGGTTTCCCCAGTGATGGACACAGGGGAACTTTTGTCTGCCTGTTACACTAGAAGGAGACTAGAAAATACATGGACTGCTACTGAGACTACCTTTGCTTTCTGCACTGGGACTTGTTGTGTTGTGTGGCCTTCTGAACACTGGGACTTTTGCTCTACTCTCTGCTCTTCCTTCAACTACTATCTGTTTGGCCCTGAAGCTGAAGTCAGGACACACAGCCTTTTGAGGACCTGAGATGGCTTTGTGAAGGACCTCTGCCCTCTGGGCCTCCTTTTCCCGTTCACTCTGTCTGGACTTCCTCTGCTGAGGCCACTGTTGGCTAGTGAGTCCCTGACTTACTGCCATGTGCCCCTGGACTTTGCTGTACTGGGTTTTGGCCTGCTACTCACTGTGCCCAGCTTGTGCCTTGTGATTCTGGACTAAGCCCCGGCTGTACTAAATTGCTGTCCTGGGCCTCTGAATTTTGCTGTACTTAATTGTGGCCTGCTGCTCACTGTGCCCAGATTTTTGCCATGTGACTCTGGACTGTGATTGTGGCCTGCTACTCACTGTGCCTGGATTGAACCCCGTGCCTCTGGACTTATCCCTTGATGTGCCCTATTGCCACCCTATTATATTTTTGTATGTCCCTCACAGTGTGGAAATTATTGCCCTGTGGCTTTCCCTTGTCTGATTCCCTGTTTTTTAACCTCCCAAAATAAATAACCCCTCGGTCAGGGGCCCTTAAATCCCTCTCACTCTCCGTGTGTGTTCTGTTCCACCAACACCTCCGTAACATCCACAATTAGATTATAGATAGGTGTCCAGCAGTTGGGTTAAAATTTTGTATATTCCCTTACCATAAGCGCAGAGTACTCTCTATTTTTCCCATCAGAATAAAAGAGTGGACCAGGTGATCATAATGAACCAGACCCTCCCATTCAGAATCAGTATGCAAAGGACATGGTCAAACAAACAGCTATTTCTTCAGAGCAGAAACAGGTAGGTCTCTCAAACTATGTTTGTTAAAACCCCTGCAATGTACATTGATCACCCAGAGGGGATTGTTTTTTTTAACAAAAGTGGAGTTACTCTTTAATGAAATGTCACTTGTGTTCACAGCAGCAGCTGGTGAGGCAGTTGGTGTGAATGAGCCCTTAAATTATATTTCAGTACATATCCTTTATTCTCTTTAGTCCCTAAGGTGTATATTTAAAAAGAAGTGCATGTGACCTTCACCAGACATACACTACAAGTGCATGTGTTTTAAATTACAGTCCTTGATTCCTTCTGTATATATATATTTTTTGTATGATGGTTGGTTTTTCTATGTGGTAACTATTGTTACTTATTCTGATTATATTAGCCTCTTGCTCACAGTGACGTGTATTGGAATTAGACCATCCGGTTTGTTCTTTTGCTCCGGTGTCCGCCCAGGGAGAGCTTTTTACATGTGTGTGTTTCTTTTTTTATGCAGACAAGGTGAATATATATCTGACTGATTATACTGCTTATGAGTCCAATGGGTCTTGTTTTACAAATGTGATAATATGATGTATGAAAATATGATGTTAGATTTTGTTTCAATATAGTGAGACCTGTTTCTCTCAGACTACCCCTGAGTGTGACCTGATGAAGCGAACCAGCGAAACGCATTGACGCACAGGGGCTCACTCATCTTACGGTGAATATGGTGCAACAGCATACTTTTATAGTAATATGTCCATGTTGTCTACATTTTACAAATATGTGAACACATGTTTTTAAGCTCCATGTTTTTGCTTCATGCTAATTCTTTTTATTGTATTGTACCAATAAAGTTCATATTTTACATGTTTCATGTGGTCTAAAATACCTCTAAAGTACAAACCTTAAGGTTTTTCCCTTTCCCTCCTATCTCCAATTATTATGAATGTGGCAATAGGAGTGATTCCACTATTAATAAATAGTCATTGATTCACCTCCAGTAAAATATTCAGATAATGTTGCATTCACTACTTTATAAATATTCCCCTAAGACTTTTCTTTCCATGCTCCTTTGAGTCCTAGAATGTTTTTTTTTTAATTTGGGAGATATCTCTGTTCCATATCTCATCCTTTTTAGGTTTTGTAGTCAATGTTTTTTTAAGGAAAAATTGACTTACGCAGACAGCCAGGGAATGGTAAAATAAGTTAATGAGTTCTGTTTTACAGCCCCTCAACCGCCAAACCACAATTTAACATTACCGGTAGCCATGTTTGTACACACTGTTACAATTGTTTGTGGTTTATCAATTAATTGATTGGTTGATGTAATTAATTTATTAGTATTTATATTGCCATTATTTTATTTTGCCTTTCTTCTGATCATACACCATTGCATTAATAGTCAAGCAATAGATCCATATTGCAATGATCTCTTGCTGCAGGAGGAGGCAGAACAGATCTAGGTCAGCTCTGCCCTAGATACAGACTACAACCATAGTGATAGGAAGTAGCTTGTTGCTTTCTCTGTGTATAATTGTGAATGCATCGTGTTACAGTGCTGTACTACACAGCACTCTTAAGCTAAAGCCAGCCATAGATGAAGCAATTTTTTCCTGCAACCCAAATCGCTCAATACCCCCATCCACACAGTCAGTGTGGATGGGGAAATGGAGCCATCCCGGCTAGGAGAACACACAGTGATTTTTGCTAGCAGCTACAGCCGCTGGCAATAATCGCATAAAAAACCCAACAGGCTGATTGTACCCAAGTTGATCGGTCGATCTACTTAGGTACAATCAGCCTGTCCATACATGTACATCTAAGGCCGGCTTTAGTTAACACATGCAGGAAGAGGAGTGGGTAAATAGGCAATTGAGTACTAGTTTTACTGCACCCTGTATGGCCACCTTAACCTAAAATGGCTTGAAGGCAGAGGCATAGCTTGAGGGCACCGATGCAAAAGTTGACCTGTGCCCCCCACTACCATCTGCTGCTTCCACCGTGCACCAAGATACTCTCACCAAGATATTGAAGCAGTATGGTGGCTGTTTCGCTGTCTCTCTTCTCTCTCTCCTGCGGCCGGCTGCATGTGCACACAAGATGGGGAAAGGCAGGCCACACCCTGAACTGCCGGGTGAAGGCGGTAGGCTTGTATATAAAAGAGGAAACTCAGAGGGCCCGACCTGGTACATGCCCAGGGTGGGCAGACCCTCTGACTTCCAGATTCACATGCAAGCCCATTGCTTTCACTCAACAGCCTAGAGTGTGGCCTATGTGCCCCCACCTTGTGTGCATGTGCATGGTTGAGCAGTGCTGAGCAGGGCGGGGAGAGAGGGGCAGTACTGGGCAGGGAGGCTGAGCAGAGAGTGCACTGCTGGGGGAAAGAGCTTGGCCTGTAACCCTGTATAAGTGAAACTGAATACTCAGAGGGCCTGCGATGGGACTGAGCAGGTCCCTGCCCGGCTGGCCTGGGCCCTCTGAGTTTACCAAATTACTTACTCAGGGTGACACAGCAAGTGCTTTTTCCCAGTGACACAGTGTAAGACCAAATATGACAGGGAGGCCGTACGGGCCCCCTGCAACCACTCAAGCTCCGTCCATGCTTGAAGGGGTTGGTACACATGCCACACCTGCTATGTTTTGGTCCACATCCAGGGCCAAATTTATACCACAGGTCATGTTCTTTGGGCAAAATTTTATCTCCTGGGCTTAGTGCTGGACTACGGCTGTCCAAAAATGATTATGGCCTGGAACCCACAAGGATCATAGAAACTTAATGCTGATTTGAAATGGTTCTAGAATAAATATCCGATATCCTGACACCTTTTTTAAAATAGTACTTGAGATTGGGTATTCTGCTGATACTTATTAGTTTAGTGTCTCTCAGCAACCTTCAACAAGCAAGGTAATAATTCCTACAATATAATTGCATGAATTTCGGGGTTTTTTGTACCTTTGTTGTTGCAAGCAAGTACAACGATAAGAGCAATCACCGCCAAAACAGCAAGAGAGCCAATCACTATGCCAGCTATAGCTCCAGCTGAGAGTATGTCATTGTCTGTAAGCATTGAATGAAAAAAAAGAAATAATGAGTCCACTTTGCTTATGTATTATGGTCTTACAATAATTTGCAGTAACCTATGTTATCCAATTGTATTACATTTTTCAGTAGTTTAGGTCAGTGTAAGCAACTAGTAAATATTTGCTATAGTAATATCTTGATATATGATATATTGAATATAAGCCATTGTGGCTATAAGGACCAAAATGTAACATTTCATGGAACCTAATGGTGCATATTACAAAAAACGATATAACAGAGAATAGTAAGAGATGTTTTCTCTGAAATTATGGACTAACGTTATATCAGTAATACTATAAATCAAATGAGTTTGGCTTCTTTCACATGGGTGGCAAAGAGGTAGTAAAAAAAGCAGTTGATACACTTTATTACCACCCCTTGACTGCCCGTCTAAATTCTACAATGACAGTGGGAGGGGGTGGTACACATGCTGTGGATATATTTTTTTCTTTTCAGCAGTAATAGGCTTAACTTAGTTTCTTGAATTTCACAGGTGGCACTGCCTATTAAACTCAATCATTGAGTTCAGTGGGGTCATGTCACACCTGTGAGCCAAAAGCTTGGTAGGTGCACAATATACTCTATATTGCCAAAAGTATTGGGATGTCTGCTTTACACGAATATGAACTTTCATGGCATCCCAGTCTTAGTCCGTAGGGTTCAATATTGAGCTGGCCCACCCTTTGCAGCTATAACAGCTTCAACTTTTCTGGGAAGGCTGTCCACAAGGTTTAAGAGTGTGTCTATGGAAATGTTTGACCATTCTTCCAGAAGTGCTTTTAAGAGGTTAAGGTAAAGGGTTAAGGTACAGGCCAGTCAAGTCCCCCCACCCCAAACTCTCTCATCCATGTCTTTATGGACCTTGCTTTGTGCACTGGTCCAAATCATTTGGTGGAGGAGGGATTATGGTGTAGGGTTGTTTTTCAGGGGTTGGGCTAGAGTTTGGGGTGGAGGAACTTGACTGGCCTACACTGAGTCCTGACCTCATCCCGATAGAACACCTTTGGGATGGAGACTGTGAACCAATCTCATAAACCTTGTGGACAGCCTTCAAAGAAGAGTTGAAGCTGTTATAGATGCAACGGTGGGCCAAGTCAATATTGGACTAAGACTGTGATGCCATTAACTGCTTCAGCCCCGGAAGATTTTACCCCCTTCCTGACCAGAGCACTTTTCGTTGATTTTTACTTTTTGCTATAAAAAAATATCCCCCAAAAATATATATAAAAAAAAATGTTTCCTCAGTTTAGGCAGATATGTATTCTTCTACATGTTTTTGGTAAAAAAAATCGCAATAAGCGTATATTGATTGGTTTGCGCAAAAGTTATGGCATCTACAAAATAGGGGATAGTTTTATGGCATTTTTATTATTAATTTTTTTTTTTTACTAGTAATGGCGGCGATCTGCGTTTTTTATCGGGACTGCGATATTACGGCGGACACATCAGACAATTTTGACCCATTTTTGGGACCATTGGCATTTATACAGTGATCAGTGCTATAAAAATGCATTGATTACTGTGAAAATGTCACTGGCTGTGAAGGGGTTAACACTAGGGGGCGATCAATGGGTTAATTGTGTTCCCTAGTGTGTGTTCTAACTGAAGGGGGAGGGGACTGTGTAGGGGAGATGACAAATCACTCTGTATGAACAGATGATCTGTCTTTTCTCCCCTCAGAGAATGGGAAACTGTGTGTTTACACACACAGATCCTGGTTCTCGGTGTGCCACGAGCGATCACGGGAGCCCGGTGTTGTTTTGCCCAGCCGTGCCATTCTGCCGCAGTATAACTGCGGCGGCTGGTCGGCAATTGGTTAAAGTTCATGCGCGTGTAAAAGCAGGTGTCCCAATACTTTTGGTGGTATAGTGTATTTGTACTTTTAAATGAGATTGTTCAGTCAGATTGTAATGTGTGGGCTTAATCCATTTTCAGCTGCTTGGCATGGGTGTCCTTTTAGAGAATGCTTTGCATTGCATCAATGAATGCAAAGTGTTCTCTGATTAAATGGAATCAGAGAATGCTTTGCATTCATTAAGAAAATGCAAAGCATTCTTTGAATGGTGCCAGTGCCGTGCAGCCAACCTCTTGTATCCAGAATGCAGCAAACGTATGGTATATGTAGAGTTACATTGGTCCAAACTAGACCAATATACCACTATGTACAAAATTCCATACCTGGAATATTTGAAAGCTGACATTTCCTTGTAAAGCAATTTTTATCATCATCATGGGCCGCAAGCATCATCTGTTCTGCCCTTATTATGATTTGTCACTGCACAGTAAGATCTGGATAGCCAAGGGGGACCACAAACCCAGGACCCAACAAGCATGAAAAAAAAATAACAACCTATACATATTCTGTGATAGTTGGTTGCATTACCTACAAAATCTAATGCTACTGTCAACACTTCCAGAAATGCCTTATGCCGCGTACACATGAACAGACTTTTCGACCGGACTGATCCGACGGACTATCCGACGGACTTTCCCAACGAATGGACTTGCCTACACACGATCACACCAAAGTCCGACAGATTCGTAAGTGATAACGTACGACTGGACTAAAATAAGGAAGTTGATAGCCAGTAGCCAATAGCTGCCTTAGCGTCGGTTTTCATCCGTTGGACTAGCATACAGATGAGCGGACTTTTCGATAGGAACTGGGTCCGGCTGAGTTCCGACGTAAAGATTTGAAACATGTTCCAAATCTAAAGTCCGGCAGATTTTCAACCGAAAAAGTCCGCTGCAGGTCCGATGAAGCCCACACACGGTCGAATTGTCCGCCGGATTTGGTCCGTCGGACCAGTCCGGTCGAAAAAGTCCACTCGTGTGTACGCGGCATAAGAGGTATATACTGAGTCCTCTGTCTACCATGTACACAGAATTTTCCAATGGTTACTTTCCTGTATTCGATTGGTTGATATTACACATTTTACCGATTTACGTGATAGTCTTGATAGCTTTGTCTTTTAGATGGAGATTATTTCTACTTATGGTTAAGTTTGTACTCTGAGTGTTGTGCCTATGTGCCCTATTTAATTTAATATATCAATACTGGACACATAAATCTTTTAAAAATCCTTAATAAAAATGATTCAACATACTAAAAAAAAATAAAAATAATAAAATGTCCAACCCATTATGAATAGCTTACTTTCTTTTTCTACCTCTACGTTAAACATAAAGGAGTTGGTTCCGATTGCATTCTCAGCTTTGCACATATAACTCCCAGCCAATTCTTCTCTTATATAGTGGAGAATCAGGACCGAGGAATAATCATTTGATACAATTGAGAAATCTTCTCCTGTGGACAGCTCTGTTTGGGTTGGTTCCATCTGAAACCAGGAAAATTTGGACGGGAAGATCTGAGCAGACATTGCACTGCTTAGGGTAACTGGGAAGAAGGTACTGCTGCCCTTCTTTACGAACCTTGTGCTGTCATTGAAGCCTGGGTATTGTGGAGTATCTGAAAAGCAAATTAACATATATTAAACAAGCTAAACTTTTACATGTTCTCAGAAATTGTTTAACAAATATTTTTTACCACCTACCCCATCAGTGCAGAACTTACCACACACTTTACAACCTGACCGTACAAACTTTTTACAATAAACTTCCTTGTAAAACAAGGACCTAACTAAACTATCCAAATAGCCAGTAGGGATGAGCCGAACACCCCCCGGTTCGGTTCGCACCAGAACCTGCGAACGGACCGAAAATTCGCACGAACGTTAGAACCCCATTGACGTCTATGGGACTCGAACGTTCAAAATCAAAAGTGCTCATTTTAAAGGCAAATTTGCATGGTATTGTCCTAAAAAGGGTTTGGGGACCCGGGTCCTGCCCCAGGGGACATGTATCAATGCAAAAAAAACGGCCGTTTTTTCGGGAGCAGTGAATTTAATGATGCTTAAAGTAAAAAAAAAAAGTGAAATATTCCTTTAAATATCGTACCTGGGGGGTGTCTATAGTATGCCTGTAAAGTGACGCGTGTTTCCCGTGTTTAGAACAGTCCCTGCACAAAATGTCATTTTTAAAGGAAAAAATCTCATTTAAAACTGCTTGCGGGTTTAATGTAATGTCGGGTCCTGGCAATATGGATGAAAATCAGTGAGACAAATGGCATGGGTACCCCCCAGTCCATTACCAGGCCCTTTGGGTCTTGTATAGATATTAAGGGGAACCCCGCACTCAAATTAAAATAAGGAAAGGTGTGGGGCCACCAGGCCCTATATACTCTGAACAGCAGTATACAGGCAGTGCAAACAAGACAGGGACTGTAGGTTTGTTGTTAAGTAGAATCTGTTTGTAATTTTGAACGGGTAAATTTTTAACGTGTTTAGCTCCAGCCAAAAAATCTTTTTTAAGCTTTTTGGAAAACATAGGGAAGGGTTATCACCCCTGTGACATTTGTTTTGCTGTCTGTCCTCCTCTTCAGAAGATTTCACCTCACTTTTTGTCCCAATGACAAATGTTTTTTGAACATTTGGGTTTTTTTGTGAAACAAGGATTGGAAAGCATCAGTGGAAAGGAGAAATATTTTTCCCATATTAACTCTTACAGGAGAGAATTTCCCTTCCTAGGGGTAGATTTCATCTCACGTCCTGTTGTCTCCTTCCGTTTGCAAGTAGGAGTCGTTTGTAAGTTAGATGTTTGAAAGTAGGGGCCTGCCCTATATACTCAGCAGAAATTTGGGCCTTAGGTGTTGTTGTGGCCACAACACTGTAAGCCCTCACAGGGCCCTGCTGTGAAATATTAGATCAAGAATTGTAATTATATGCCCCTGTTGACCAGGGGCAGAAAAATTGGGCCTTTAGTGGTGGTGGTGGTGCTGGTGCCACAACATTGTAAGTCCTCACTCGCTCTTGGTGGGCGCAGAAATGGGCCCTGTTGTGAAATATTAGATCAAGAATTGTAATTACATGCCCCTGTTGAACAAGGGCAGAAAAATTGGGCCTTTGGTGGTGGTGGTGCTGGTGCCACAACACTGTAAGTCCTCACTCGCTCTTGGTGTGCGCAGAAATGGGCCCTGCTGTGAAATATTAGATCAAGAATTGTAATTACATGCCCCTATTGAACAAGGGCAGAAAAATTGGGCCTTTGGTGGTGGTGCTGGTGCCACAACACTGTAAGTCCTCACAGACACTCTAGTTGGAACGCAGGAACGAGCCCTGCTGCAAAGTATTGCATCAAAAATTGTAATTACACGCTCCTGTTAAACAGGGGCTGAAAAATTGGGCCTTAGGCACTGGTGCTGGTGCCACAACACTACAACCCCTCACAGATACTCTAGTTGTAACGCAGAAACAAGCCCTGCTGCAAAGTATTGCATCAAAAATTGTAATTACACGCTCCTGTTAAACAGGGGCTGAAAAATTAGGCCTTAGGCACTGGTGGTGGCGCCCAGAACCCAAAAATGTTCTTACAAGCTATCAGCGTGATCATTGAGGAGGAAGAGGATAATTACTCAGGGATAGTCACTCAGCATCAGCATAGGCAGTCTTTAAAGGGATCTGAGATTTCAAAAAAAATTATTCGGTTACATCAGCATCAGGTGCTTGGTAGCTGGTGGTGATCCAAGACTGATTCATTTTTATGAAGGTCAGTCGATCGACCGAGTCGGTGGACAGATGCACCCTGTGATCGGTTACAAAGCCTCCATCAGCACTGAATGTGCGTTCCGAAAGAACGTGGATGCAGGACAGGCCAGTAGCTCAATTGCATACTGTGCAAGCTCTGGCTAGTGATCCATCCTCAAGACCCAGTAACCCAGAGGATTTTCGGTGGGAAAGGTGTCCAAGTCTGATCTTGCCCCTAGGTATTCCTGCACCATGTAAAACAAACGCTGGCGATGGTTGCTGGAACCGATCATACCTTGGGGCTGCGGACCAAAAAATTGTCTGAACGCATCGGTCAGACGGCCACCTTCTCCACCGCTCCTTCTTTGACCGACCGAAGCCTCAGCAACACGTTGTCCAGAAACAGGAGTTTGTATCCTCCCAGTCTCTGGGAACACGTTGCACAGACCTTTCTGCAAGGCCTCCCGAAGATGTTTCATCCTCTGCTCCCTCTGCGACGGCAAGATAAGGTCCGCAACCTTACCCTTGTAACGTGGATCAAGGAGGGTTGCTAGCCAGTATTGGTCCTTCTCCTTGATACCACGAATACGAGGATCCTTACGCAGGCTTTGCAGGATCAGGGAGGCCATGCAGCGTAGGTTTGCTGAGGCATTCAGTCCGGAGTCCTCTGGGTCACTAAGGACGACATGGTCCGCAGCCACCTCCTCCCAGCCACGTACAAGTCCATGTGTTTCTTGGGACTGATCCCTTAAAGACTGCTGCTGATGCTGAGTGCCAGGCTCCACCTCCATACTGACACAATCTTCCTCTTCCTCCTCCTCCTTGTCCTCTTCCTGTGTGATCGGCGGGCACGCAGGAACACTGTCTGGATAAAGTGGGCCTTGAGAGCTAAGGAAGTCCTCCTCTTCCTGCCTCTGTTCTGCCTCAAGTGCCCTGTCCATTATTCCATGCAGCGTGTGCTCCAACAGGTGGACAAGGGGGACAGTGTCACTGATGCATGCACTGTCACTGCTCACCATCCTCGTGGCCTCCTCAAATGGTGACAGGACAGTGCATGCATCCCTGATCATGGCCCACTGGCGTGGGGAAAAAAAAACAAGTTCCCCTGACCCTGTCCTGGTGCCATAGTCGCACAGGTACTCATTGATGGCCCTCTGCTGCGTGTGCAGCCGCTGCAACATGGCCAACGTTGAGTTCCACCTGGTGGGCATGTCACAGATTAGGCGGTTCTTGGGCAGGTTAAACTCCTTTTGGAGGTCCGCCAGCCGAGCACTGGCATTATAAGACCGGCGGAAATGCACACAGACTTTCCTGGCCTGCCTCAGGACATCCTGTAAGCCCGGGTACCTGCCCAAGAAGCGCTGCACCACCAAGTTAAGGACGTGAGCCAAACAGGGAACATGGGTCATTTGTCCCTGTCGGAGGGCAGAGAGGAGGTTGGTGCCATTGTCGCAAACCACCATTCCTGCCTTAAGTTGGCGTGGCGTCAACTACCTCTGAACCTGCCCCTGCAGAGCTGACAGAACCTCTGCCCCAGTGTGGCTCCTGTCCCCCAAGCACACCAGCTCAAGCACCGCATGGCATGTTTTGGCCTGCGTACTTGCGTAGCCCCTTGAAAGGCTACGGAGCACCGCTGGTTCCGAGGAAAAAGCACAGGAAGAGGCCATGGAGGAAGAAGAAGAGGAGGGGGTGGAGGAGAGAGGTGTGTCACAATCATTAGTAGTGGCATTTTGGAGGCGTGGTGGCGGAACAACCTCCAACACTACTGCACCTTGTCCTGCATCCTTCCCAGCTGCCAGCAGAGTCACCCAATGCGCCGTGAAACTTAGGTAACGTCCCTGTCCATGCCTGCTGGACCATGAGTCAGCGGTAATATGCACCTTACCGCTGACCGCCCTGTCCAGTGAGGCATGGACATTGCCTTCCACATGCCGGTAGAGAGCCGGAATCGCCTTCCTTGAGAAAAAGTGGCGTTTGGGTACCTGCCACTGAGGAACCGCACATTCCACAAACTCACGGAAGGGGGCAGAGTCTACCAACTGAAAAGGCAGCAGTTGAAGTGCTAGCAATTTTGCCAAGCTAGCATTCAACCGCTGGGCATGTGGATCGCTGGGAGCAAACTTCTTTCGGCGGTGCAGCAGCTGGGGCAGGGAAATTTGCCTGGTACAATCTGACGTCGGTGTACCAAAAGCAGATTGCCCACAAGTACTTGGCTGTGACACACCTAATTCTACACCTTCATTCCTCTCAGTGCAGGTCTCAGAGAGGACTGAAGGTATAGTGGGGTTGGAGATCTCAGCTGATGAGGAGCAAGGAGAGGTCCTCTTTGTTCTTTGGTGTGGGTCTTTTAGATACGCTTGCCAATGAACTGCATGGCAGGTCAACATATGTCTGGTCAAGTTTAGGTACAATGAAAAATCTGGACAGATGCACTCCGGATTGAAATAATAAAAGTAAAATCTTCTTTATTGAAAAAATTACATGATTTAAAATTTGTACATTGCTCTGTTGGGATAATGCAGTATAACCGCTAACGCGTTTCACGCTTCCATTGAGCGCTTACTCATAGCTGGTTTGTACAACAATGATAACCACTTATATGCACATCATACGTCTCACACATGACCCCATATTGATTATATAACTCTGAACAGCTGATCATTGGATCATATGGGGTCTTAACTTACATGCATAACTTACATGCCTAAACGTCAGCTTCAGCACTTATCTCAGTCTCGGGGAAAGAAAGTAGATTCTGTATTTCCCTAATTTTTCTTCTTCAAAAGATTTTTAAAGCAATATAAACTTTTTATTTATAGATATTTTTTGTATTGTTTTTGTATTGTTCATATGAACACTTTGTTCACACATTTACGTCTTTAATAAAGATTCCATCATAGAACACACACCCAATCAATTCTAAGTTAAGACCCCATATGATCCAATGATCAGCTGTTCAGAGTTATATAATCAATATGGGGTCATGTGTGAGACGTATGATGTGCATATAAGTGGTTATCATTGTTGTACAAACCAGCTATGAGTAAGCGCTCAATGGAAGCGTGAAACGCGTTAGCGGTTATACTGCATTATCCCAACAGAGCAATGTACGGATTTTAAATCATGTCATTTTTTCAATAAAGAAGATTTTACTTTTATTATTCCAATCCAGAGTGCAGCTGTCCAGATTTTTCATTGTACCTAAACTATTGGAATAGCAACTGCTAGCACCTGGAGCTCTCACAATCATCCACCTAGCGGAGGACGGGGAATTTTGAACCCAGTTACCTAGAGCGGTGGTTACCAATCTGCATATGTCTGGTCAAGCATGTGGTACCCAAGCAGGAGATATTTTGGCCACGCGAGATACGCTTGAGACATATGTTGCAAATAGCAGCGGTGCGATCTGATGCACTCGTCTCAAAAAAGGCCCACACCAAAGAACTTTTTGAATAACGTGCAGAGACTGCAGCGCCCTGCACATGTGGAGCTTTGGGGTGTGATGCAGTCAATGTGCTGCCCTTAGGCTGGCCCCTGGAGGGCATCCTGCCTCGTTGGTGATGTGCCGCACCCACGTTGAGTCAGTGACCTCATCATCCCCTCCCTCCTCATCACTAGAGCAAACCTGGCAGTATGCTGCAGCAGGGGTAGCATGACTGCCAGATTGCTGTCCTTCTTGGGCACCCCCTCTGTCCGTGCTCATGTTACTGCCTTCATCGAGCTCAGTATCATCATCAGAGCCTTCCAAACGCTGGGCATCCTCCTGGAGCATGTACCCAACACTGTGGTCAAACAGTTCGAGGGACTCCTCAGAAGGACATGGTGGGGCTAGGGAAGGAGTCACTGATGACATTGAGCTGAGGGAAGAGGCCGCTGCTTTGCCAGACAAAGTACCCTGAGCATGAGTGAGAGGATGAGGAGGATGAGGACGGCTTGGTCATCCACTCGACCAAGTCTTCGACATGTTGCGGCTCAACACGACCAGCTGCCGAAAAAAAGGCCAAGCGTGTCCCACGGCCACATGCTGATGAGGATGCACCGTCTCCACGACCAGCACTAGACACAAAGCCTGCTTGCCCTCTCTTATTGGCTTGTGACTGTCTGCCTCTCCTTCTTGGCCTTCCAGACATACTAATGGCCTGTAGCTGCACTAAGCTGGGATATATATATATATATATATATATATATATGTACTGATACTGCAGCTAGCAAAATCAACTGCCTGCCTGTAGTATGAGAACACCACCAACCTTCTACAGGTAGCTTTAGCTGAACACTGTGCAGAGCTCGCAAAAAAATAACTTGTAGGTTTAGCTGAACACTGTGAGGAGGACGCACCACACTAACATGTAGTTTTAGCTGAACACTGTGAGCAGGACGCACTGCACTAACTTGTAGCTTTAGATGAACACGGTGCAGAGGTCTCACTACACTAACTTGTAGTTTTAGCTGAACACTGTGAGCAGGACGCACTGCACTAACTTGTAGCTTTAGATAAACACTGTGCAGAGGTCTCACTACACTAACTTGTAGTTTTAGCTGAACACTGTGAGCAGGACGCACTGCACTAACTTGTAGCTTTAGATGAACACTGTGCAGAGGTCTCACTACACTATCTTGTAGTTTTAGCAGAACACTGTGAGCAGGACGCACTGCACTAACTTGTAGGTTTAGCTGAACACTGTGAGCAGGACGCACTGCACTAACTTGTAGGTTTAGCTGAACACTGTGAGCAGGACGCACTGCACTAACTTGTAGCTTTAGATGAACACTGTGCAGAGCTCGCAAAAAAATAACTTGTAGGTTTAGCTGAACACTGTGAGCAGGACGCACCACACTAACTTGTAGTTTTAGCTGAACACTGTGAGCAGGACGCACTGCACTAACTGTAAATAGTCTAGCTGCCTGACTGTGGTACTAATAGGATCAAAAGAACACCAGCAATTTTCTTCAGGTAGCTGTATATACTGTAACAAGACAAGCCTGCCTGTCAGTAAGAAGATAACAGGAACGGATCTAGCTAAACTGAATACAGTGTGTATATATATATATATATATATATATATATATATATATATATATATACAACACCTGGGATGCATATATATACAGAATACACTGTAAGTGCAGCTAACTCACTGATTGTCCTGCCTAATCTATCTAACTCAAATGAAATGACACTGTCTCTCTGTCTATCTATCTCTCTTTCAACGCCGGAACACACACTACACAGGGCCGGTGTGCAGGCGGCCTTATATAGTGTGGGGCGTGTTCTAAACCCCCTGAGCCATAATTGGCCAAAGCCACCCTGGCTTTGGCCAATTACAGCTCTCTCTACCGACGGCGCTGTGATTGGCCAAGCATGCGGGTCATAGTGCATGCTTGGCCAATCATCAGCCAGCAATGCACTGCGATGCCACAGTGAATTATGGGCCGTGACGCGCCACACGAATTTGGCGCGAACGGCCCATAAAGTTCAGAATTCGGCGAACGACCAAACAGCCAATGTTCGAGTCGAACATGGGTTCGACTCGAACACGAAGCTCATCCCTAATAGCCAGTATCCAATCATTCAGGCCCTTGCACTATATAACTGTGAGTATAACTAAAAGAGATTGTACAGTCAGGTTATAATGTGTGGTGGGCTTAAATCACATAGCAAAATGCTTACTTTCAGCCTTGCTCTTGAGATCTTTCTTGTGCAGAACCTCACGTCCCCGCCAGACCCTGTGCATGTGCAATAACTTCATTACTTTCTGTAGCTGGTTCCATACTCATTCGGATGGCTGTATCCATCAAGACAATGGGCCCAGCCATAGGGATGAATGAGGCTACAGTCTGCTTGTGTAGTAGGCACATGGCTCCAATGGGACCTTTTTTACATGTTAATCTGAGCATCTCCAGAACAATGCTGAAGGTACGTATTTTGCTATGAGTGTTATACTTATGAGGAAGGGGAGAAGACTAGACTGAGATGATGTCATCAAGTCTGCTGCAGGTTGAAGGAAGCTTTTCCTTCACCAGTGACCAAGCTGTAACATTTCAACTTTGTAATGAGTCAAAAGGTGAGAAGCTCTAATAGGGACTAATCTGTAGAAGGCATTTATAAATACAACCAAGAACTGCAAAGGAACCAAGAATTACATGACTGTATCATCTCTGAGTCAGTATTTTAATCCAGGAAGTAGGTGCTGATGCTGGATGATGCCAGAACCAACATGGCGTCATCCTTCTGTAAAGAAAATTACCGGTAGTTGAAAGCATTGTCAAGGAGTGTACTGTAACCTCTGTGAGAGATAATAATTACTTGGAAGTAAACTGAAAGAAGTGGAAGAGCGATAGCATCTTGCTCCAAATATTTAATCCACTGGCAGCACTCTCAGACAGTCCTACTGGAAGCGTCGCAACCAATGCATTTTACCCATAACAGCATTTAATCCCTACAACTAAGGCCTGTGATTGTTGAAACCTGTTAGAAGCTTGGCTCCCAGCCGTAGTATCTGTGTATGCTGCCAGTGGAATAAACATTCAGAGCAAAATGTCATTGTCACACCCCTTTCAATTGATTTCAATGTATAGCGGAGAGAATGTGAACTCCTGGGCTTGATCACCAAGCTGATACATACAGGACGGAGGAGGGCACCGACTGCTTGTAAGCAGTGACATGAGCTAAGATTCTTGTACAGTAAATACCTGGAAATGTTACCCTTACACATCACAGTGATCACAAGGCACAGAGATATTCTAAATGGCTCTGTGCAATTTTCTTATAAACACAGTGCTCTTTAAAAATGGGAGTCCAGAACACTGTGGCCACTGCTCCTCTGCTCAAAGATGTACAGTGGTAGTGAAGTGGTCAAAGAATGGCATGTCCATTGTGATGTGCTGGCATCTACTGGATACAGTATGTGCATTGTGATGTTGTAGGTGGGGCCTGAGTTAGGAACCTTATAATGGGAGGGAACACTAACACACAATCAGGGAGATTTATTAAAACTTGAGCACTCATAATCTAGTGCAGATGTGCTTGGTAGGCAATCAGCTTCTAACTTCAGCTTGTTCAATTAAGCTTTGATAATAAAACCTGGAAGCTGATTGGTTTTTATGAAGACCTGTACTAGATTTTGCACACACCAGTTTTGGTAAATCAACCCCAATGAATTGGGAATGGATGTCTTTATATAAATTTGGCATAGTCTATTAACAGCACAGATAACTGATCTTCAGCACTGGCATAGACAATCCACAAAACATACAATCAGACAATATTACCAGAGAATAGCTTTCATTACCAGGGACTTCTTGGATAGGCTGTAGCCCTATTGTCAGTTTATACTGGCTCATCGCTTTCCCACTGCTTCCCAGAGTGTCCACTGTGCCTTCTCTGAGCTATCCTTCCTCATCCGGAAACTGATTCTATGCTAAGCACTGTTCCTCAAAGGCGCGTTCCTTTCCCTACCTCACAATCGCCAAAAGAATTCCAAAATGATGTGGGGTTCATTATTTTAAAGGTTTCCTCACCAAGATGGCTGCCCAAGTCTCCTGAGAGTTCAGTGTCTAATGCGGCTACATTCCTCTCAACAAAGCTAAAGAAGGAACCAATTTCTATATGAAACTTTCCTTCCCATGCAATAATGGAATAAGGCCATCTGCAGATGGGAAACCTAACTGCAACTGCCTACAGTGTTATACAGTCACCAGCCACCTTAGGTACACCTTGCCAGTTCTGGGTTGGACCCACTTTTGCCTTCAGAACTGTCATAATTCTTTATGGAAGAGATTCAACATGGTGTTGGAAACATTCCTCAGAGATTTTGGTCCAATATGACATGATAGCATCACGCAGTTTCTGCAGATTTGTCGACTGCACATCCATGATGCGAATCTCCGTTCCACCACATCCCAAAGGTGCTCTATTGGATTGAGATCTGGTGACTGTGGAGGCCATTGGAGTACAATGACCCCATTGTCATGTTCAAGAAACCAGTGGTGAGATGATTTGAGCTTTGGGACATGGTGCATTATTCTCCTGGAAGGAGCCATCAGAAGATGGGTACACTGTAGTCATAAAGGGATGGACGTGGTCAGCAACAATACTCAGGTAGGCCATGACATTTAAATGATACTCAATTTGTACTAAGGGGCCTAAAGTGTGCCAAGAAAATATCCCCCACACCATTACACCACCACCATCCTGAACCATTGATATAAGGCAGGATGGAGCCATACTTTCATGTTGTTTAACCTAAATTTTGACCCTACTATCTGAATATCCCAGCTGAAATCAAGACTCATCAGACCAGGCAACGGTTTTCCAATCTTCTATTGTCCAATTTTGGTGAGCCTGTGTGAATTTTAGCATCAGTTTTCTGTTCTTAGCTGACAGGAGTGGAACCCGGTGTGGTCCTCTGGTGCTGTAGCCCATCTGCTTCAAGGTTCGATGTGTTTTGCATTCAGAGATGGTATTCTTGGTTTGGTTGGTTGTAATGAGTGGTTATTTGAGTTACTGTTGCCTTTCTATCATCTTGAACCAGTCTGCCCATTCTCCTCTGACCTCAACAAGGCATTTTCCTCCGCACAACTGCCGCTCACTGGATATTTTCTCTTTTTCAGACCATTCTTTGTAAACCCGATAGATGGTTGTGTGTGAAAATTCCAGTAGATCAGCAGTTTTTGAAATACTCAGACCAGCCTGTCTGGCACCAACAACCATGCCACGTTCAAAGTCACTTAAATCCCCTTTCTACTCCATTCTGATGCTCAGTTTGAACTTCAGCAAGTTGTCTTAACCATGTCTAGATGCCTTAATGCATTGAGTTGCTACCATGCGATTGGCTGATTAGCAATTTGTGTTACCAAGCAATTGAACAGGTGTACCTAATAAAGTGGCTGTTGATTACAGGTGGCACTGCAGCACTATACACATAGTAACACGCTTTGATGTGTGTTTTAGTAATGCCCTAACAAAACATGTAGATGTGAAACCCAGGAGGTGTGAACTTCAGGAATTATCTTTACAACTTACATTGGTCTGGCTTGGTACAATGTAATTATATATCTTGTATCTGGAGGGCCGCTGGATCTGTGGAAAACTAGTGTAGTACATACAGTCATAGATGAGGTCTTCCAGGTCCTGCTTGAGGGGCTTCACCTCAGAACACTGAACACAGGGAGTTGATCTCTCAGCGCCACCACCATTCAGAGAAAGCCTTGCATTTTTTCAGTGACTACAAAGTGTTCTCTGATTGGACAAAGTTGAGTGAAGGGATGGTTGATGTCACAATCTAGCCTCATCCTATCAGACAATGCCTTGTGTGCACTAAAAAAAAATACAATGCATTCTATGTTGGGGTGTATGCCTATCAAGCAAGCAACCCCCCTGTTTTTAGTGTGCAGAGGGGAAGCCAATGGAGCAGGACCCCGGCAGTTTGTGCTATCACTGTATGCAGGCCCTCCAGATATGGATAATTGCTTCCTGCCAAGCTGGACCACTGTAAATTGGCAATAAAGATAATTCCTGGAGTTCTGCTTTAATTTCTAAGCCCACATGTGTAAAATGACCACTTGATACTTATTGCATCCTACTGCCAACATTTCCACATGTAACTCCTGTAAAAGCTTTTATAAATGGTGCCTATGTATCTTACCAATAATCACTGAGCAGGTTTCATTAGATCCCTGATGTGTTCCAGTGCAAGACAGTGCAGTTCCAAGGGGGAATTGGTCAAATGGTATCTCAGTCATAACTCCATCCAACTCTGTTAAGTTTGCACTTTGGTATATCATGTGAACCTGAGCAGGTGGGTACCCTCCAGGCCAGGAGCAATAAAGTTGGATGCTTTGGCCTGACCCCTTGGCATCACATGTAATCTGCCCATTTGGCAGCCCTATAATTGCAAAACAAAAGTCATTATGGCATGACAAAAAAAAGAAGCAACGAAGGCCTCATGAACACAAGTAGGAAATAAAAGCCACTTTTTGAACGTATAAACAAACACGTTTCATGTCATTTCATTTATAGTGGCTAGAACGAATTCACATTCTAGCCTCTAGAATGAAATGGAATGCCATATGTGCATAAATGTGCATTAACGTTTGTAAATACGCACCAGACCAAGCTTTTTTTACTCTGGATTTTTCTTCAAGCTCCTGGGAGACAGATCCAACATAAATTGGATTATTTTAGGATGCCTGTGACTGTGAGCATCCAGCCTAATAGTAATAACTGAGAAAAGAGCGTGCTCTACAGAAGGGGAAAATTTGCTCACAGTGACCAATACAATTCCTTGAATGCAAATTCTTCAGTTTTTATTCTTCTAGTTTTTATAAACATGTTTTTCCAAATCTACACATACTTTACTTATTTTAGGGTCTGGGATTCAAGAAAACTTGGCCAAGACTAGACAAAGAACAAATTCTGTATAAAAAGAAAATTTGAGTTATAAGATATTTTAAGCCAATATATATATATATATATATATATATATATATATATATATATATATATATATATATATATAATTAATATATAAACAAACAATAATTAATAATAATAATACTATATATAGAGATATCTATAGATGTCTATATCTGTAGATATCTCTATATATATCTTTATATATAATCATAAATTAATGTAGCTCTTTATTCATTAACCATTAAATGCATTAAATTAATGTCATAAGCACCTGAACTTGACCTGGTATCAGGCGCCTGCAGTCCCTGTAAGGCAGGGGTGCCCAACCAGTGGCCCATGACATCCTGCTCTGGGATCCGCTATGCCAATGCATCAGTGTTGTGAATGAAGCCAGCAGTAGAGGAAGCAAGCGGCTGCAGAGAAGAGCCACGTAAGCTGATGCTTCCTGCATAGCGCCGTCTCCTGTCTCAAGCAAAGTGATACCAAATGCACTCTGCCTGGGACAGCAACTGCCGGCAATACCTAAATGGAAGACTGTTATTAAAGTGGTTGTTAAGCCACTCTAACCTGTATACACCATCAGCACTGCCTTTTATTGTAGTATCCCCCTCTGTGTGTGATTTATAAAATTAAATGCTGCAAATACCTAATTTCACTGCTGAGATTGCGATCACATGACTGGCCAGCTTTCTCCTTTTCTCCTCTGAGAGATGCAGTGGGCGGGGCTGAGATTCCTCTGCTGATATCAGTCTGGAGGGGAGGAGAGGGCTGGCTGGTGATGTGATCGCAATCTTGGCTCTTAAATTAGGTATTTACAGCATTTATATTTATAAATCATTCAAAGAGGAGGACACTGCAATAAGAGGCAGTGCTGATGGTGTATACAGGTTCGTGTTATGAGAGCAGCAGGAGGGGGAGGGGGAGCTCACACACAGACAGAGAGGGGAGGGGGGTAGGAGGATACAGGAGCAGAGCAGATAGCAGGCTGCTGATGATAGAGGCATGTAAACTGACCACGGTGTCTGGTCTCAGCAGCCATGATACACCGTGGTCAGTTTACAGAGGGGTGGAGAGAAACTGGCAGGATCAGCCAGGTTTTTTAGGTGTTACAGGGGGCCAAATGACACAGGACAAGCACTGTATCATATAACATGCTTTAAAGGAGCAGGATCCATTTTATTTTTTTTTTGGGGGGTTAACAAACTCTTTAAAGGTAAGTTTATTACAAAATCACAGTGTATATATGAGCATATCTATTCTGCAGTGGTTACTCTGGGCTACTTAAAATTGATCTGCAGGTGCAGCGCATTGCACCTGCGGGTTACCTGCACTGAGCCATAGACTTTTGTTATTACCTACAGGTTTGGTGAGCTTTCAGAAAGTGCACCACACCTACAGGATATAATAGAAGTCTATGGCAAAGTGCAGTTAACCCGCAGCAAAGCCACAGGTGCACTGTGCTACACCTGCAATGTGGGTAAACCCTGCACATCAGTGTGAAAGCCTTAGGCCCCTTCAACACGATCGGGCTAACCAAATCGGACTCTCCATTCACCTCTATGGAGCGGCAGATGTAAACGGACTTGTGCCCATGTACACCCGCCTACCTTCAATCCAATTCACTAAAAAAAAAACATAAGGGGATTCATCCCCTTCCATCTGGGCCAATCGCATTGGAGGGCCCATAGAGTAGGCTGTGTCCGTGACCTGTCATCCGCCCGCTCTGCTCATTGTGGCCTGCAACCGGTTACCAAGTCGCTTAAGTGGCCTTCGCTCTTCAAAAGGTTGGGCACCCATGCTGTAAGGCCTTGTTCAAACTTGCCCAAAATACTGACACTGAATAAACGCACCTATAGCCTTAATGTGCTATGTTTGACATGTTTAATGAGCGTTAAAGGTACGTTAAAAATGCTCCCAAGCACCCCATGTGTAAACTAGTGTTAAAGGTGTGTTAAAATGCACCGCAGTTGTATTGCAAACGAATGCCGGTGTGTTACTATTAACTTGAATGGAGGGAGTCAAAAATGCTTCAATTCCTTCCAAACTCCAAATGAAGCTTCATTTTTGAAGCTCAGCAATACAACACAATGTAAAAGCTTCATGTTTTGATAATTTGAACAGAACACTGTGTGCTGTCCATATTATCAATAGCAGACTGCTTTACTAAGAGTTTGAAGAGTATTAAAAAGCGTGCCCTACACTCCTGCTTTTAATGCCATTGGGAATAGGACCTAAACAGAGCTTAGACTGGGAGAGGGAAAAGCAGCATAAAGAGCCAATCTGTTGTGCCTATGTTTTAACAAGAAGTATGCTGATAGGAGGAGAGAAGAGTGATTAGTCTGCTGCTTCTTCTTTCACTGTCCATTCATGGACATGGGGAAGTACAAGTGTTACCTACAGTAACGACATTAGAGAAAAAAAATCACATCTCCTTCTCTGCCAAATAAGGCTTCAGTTTGTGGCAAAACTGTGTAAATCCCAGAAATGGACAGACAGAAATACAAATCCTTTGGGAGGTAAAACAGTTTCCTTTGTTTGCCTAAATATTTCATCTGTGTATTTAGTTGTTTGAAAATGGAATTAATAAATATATTCATTAAACTCGTGCTCTCTGTTAAGTGTGTGCAAAGTACTATAAATGACGTCATCAGAGCGTGCTGACGAAACGCATTGGGTGTGGTCGAGCGTGATACGTCACTTCCTCCCTCAATGGAATGCAGGTGCAGTGCACACGGCATCCCTACTTCCTGCATTGTATGTTTGCTTTTACATTGCATATTGCGATGGAATTTTGTTAACAATTTTTAATAAAATCGTGACAAACTTCACTATGGGAGCCTGTCATATTAAACTGACCACATAGATATGTACAAACACGTTAAAGTGGTTGTAAACCCTAGGACAAAAAAAAAAAACCCTGCAAGACAAAGTCATAATGAGCTAGTATGCATAGCATACTAGCTCATTATGAATTACTTACCTGAGATTGAAGCCCCTGCAGCCGTCCTCGTATACCGCTCTGGCGGCCAACATCACTCCCGGAGTTACTTCTGGTTATCGCGGGTTCCAGCGCTGTGATTGGCCGGAGCCGTGATGACGTCACTCCCGCACATGCACGCAGAAGCCTCCGGTAACAGCACACTCACTGAAGCAACGGCACGTACGTGCCAATGCTTCAATTTGCTTCAGTGCGCATGTGCCGATGATGTCGGCACATGCAAATACAAGGAATACCTCCTAAACCGTTCAGGTTTAGGAAATTTCCAGGGTAGCTACAGGTAAGCCTTATTATAGGCTTACCTGTAGCAAAAAGTGTGTTGTAAGGGTTTACAACCACTTTAAATAACAATACAGATAGCAAACTATGGGTACGAAATGTGCCACTTACAAAATGTCCCTACGTTGCGGAGCGATTGATCATCTCATGAAATAAAATTGATAAAAACCATAGAGTCACCAAGGTTGGAAAATATGGTGAGACCCTTGAACTGAGTGGGGGGCCGTTCGGCAAGCACTGAGACCACCTGGCGCCAAAAGAGGAAAAGTATGAATAAATATGAGGCAGAAAATGGGGGTATGGGTAAAAGCAGGGCCGAGTGTGTTTAACATAAGAAAAACACATGGTGCAGCATTATAAACCAATTACCCAGTGTATTTGTGTTCAGAATAATCCACACAGGGGGATATCTATGACGTATCTTGTAGGTATACACTCATTGTTCTTCTATTATGCATAGGTATACAAGCAGTATATGGGAAGATCTATAAATAAAAAGTGTAGAATCTATCACAATCAAAATATGAATGCATATATACACTGGGTAATTGGTTTATAATGCTGTACCATGTGTTTTTTTCGTATGTTAAACACACTAGGCCCTGCTTTTACCCATACCCCCCTTTTCTGCCTCATATTTATTCATACTTTTTCCCTTTTGGCGCCAGGTGGTCTCAGTGCTTGCCGAATGGCCCCCCATCAGTTCAAGGGTCTCACCATATTTTCCAACCTTGGTGACTCTATGGTTTTTATCAATTTTATTTCATGAGATGATCAATCGCTCTGCAACGTAGGGACATTTTGTAAGTGGCACATTTCGTAAACATGGTTTGCTATCTGTATTTTTTTTTAACGTGTTTGTACTTAGCTATGTGGTCAATTTAATGTGACACAATTTCTCTACCCATAGACCATATCAACCGTACAGTGCAGAAACCTCCCTGATGAAGGAGTCTTAGAACTCTGAAACGTGTTGGAATTTGCCTATGCAACCTCTGCATGCTGACTGTTACAGCAACTTTGTGCTACTACAGTATGTTATAAGTATTTTCGTACCCTACTTTTTATGCACTATTTGATAATGTGACTTTGTGTATTGTATAGTAATTACTTTTTCTATCAATAAAAAGCTACTTTTAAAATTAATCAAACGTATACTCTTTGAGCCTTTATAGTCCCATTTCCAAAATGGGGGGAAACCTTTGCACCTTATCTAATAATGAATGTCTCATTTCCACACCCTAAAGTGAGTAAACTGTCAGTTACCTCCCTAAGGAGCAAAAATGAACTTTCGTTATCACACAAGGAGATCCCATTATGTTATGTAGGAACAATGACCTCCACATAGAAGTACTGCAAGCATTGGCTAAGAATCAAGCTTTCTAGCACTGGAGCGATAGGTAACCATTTATGGCCATTCTAAGTTACAGCCAATGGGTACACTTTAGCATGGCTATGAAGTTTGCAAGGCACTTACAAGTCAGGTAGTATGGATTGCTGGTGCCGTTATTCAAGTAGTTGCTGACATCACAAACGAAAGGCCCTTGTTCGTTCCTCGTCACGGGACTGACGATGAGGGTGGAATCATTGTTTGTAAGGTGATATCGGGGGTTCTGTGGCAGTGGTGACCCCATGAATGTCCATTTGTAGCTTACATCTGTTCCATATGATGAACATTTCAGAGCCACGGAATCCTTGTCCACAGTGATAGGACGTGTAGCGTTATTGCTAATAGTCACTTCGGAAACATTCACTGTCAATCAAAACACAGTATATGGTTTTAGAAGAATCCCCAGACAAGAACAATTAGCGAAATGTCTTACTCAGGAAGCCTTACAAGTGTAAGTCCATTCCTTTTACCTTAATCTGACAAGCTTCCTATGGAATTTTTCAATTGGAAGGTGTAAGGCTTCCAGAGGGCCTATAAGCAGGACTGCCACCATTGTATGTTATGCAAACTTTATCCTGTAAGGAGGCTGCATAGGGAGTGAATCGTGGCTGTGAATAAATGTCTCCCAAATATTAAAGTCGGAAGAAAACACCTATAATAAGGCTTCCCTATAGGCATAGCTCCCAACTGTCCCTGATTTCGAGGGACTGTCCCTGATTTCCATCTTTCCTCCTCATTTGTCCCTCATTTTGGTCTGCTCCATATAGTTGTATATAAAATGCTCTTTTTATCTTTCAAAAAGTGTTTCCCAGTGCTAAACCTTTCATCCAAGTTCTAAATTGCTGCATTTGTAAACTTTAAAAGCCAATATAAAGGAATAATAGTGGTAAAAAAAAGCCCTTGTGGATTTAATTGACCTTTTTTTTGGTAATTCTCCTTTAAGGGGGTGGTGCAGGGGGGCATGTTCTATACCTACATACATTTTCTAGTAGGTGTCCCTCATTCTCATCTCAAAATGTTGGGAGATATGCCTATAGGTACTGTAAATATCTCCTAAACGTGCACCGTTTAGGAGATATTTACTTTAGAAGCAGCCAGTGACATCAACTGTGCATGCCCACTGAAGGAATGGCATACCCTTGCCATTCCTTCAGAGCCCTGTGCCATAAACAGTGACTCCTGCACACATGCGCAGAAATGACATCATTGCGGCTCAGCCATTCATACTGCCGAAGCTCGTGAACCTGGAAGGAGGACCAGGCGAGTGATCCTCCTGCTGGAGGGCTTTGTTTTCTGGTAAGTTTGCCATAATGTGCTAGTATGCAATAAAAGTCTGTTTTTTTTTGCTAGTATATTTGCTAGTATGCAATGAAAATCTGTTTTTTTTTTTTTGGCTAGAAAATTTGTTAGAACCCCCAAACATGATATATATTTTTAAAGCAAAGCAGAGGCCCTAGAGAATAAATTGGTGGCTTTTGCAATTTTTTAGGTTACATGGTATTTGTGGGAAAAACATAAAAAGTAAAAGGAATTGCGCTAATGCATGTGCAAAATAACATAAAAACGATATATATAAAGTTAAGTGCAAAAGTAGAAATAAAACTGGATGTGAATAACAGTTGATGATAATCCACCGTAATGTCCCAATAAAATAAGAGCTCAATGTAATATGTAAAGAACTCCAATTCGCCCAAAAAGTGCAAAAACAAAAAGTCCAAGTAATAATACGATCAGTGACAGCAAAGGAGGGTCCACCACCAGTTATAGAAGGGGTTGCTCCTTACCAGATGGCCATGACCCCCCACTACAGAGGGTCACAGCAAGCAGATAAGATTGTAACACAGAGATTGGGGACTTCTATCAGCATCCACCAGGGGTCGCCTCACCGTCAGTCACTCCAGCAAAGCCAATGGCAGGGATACACCATAGAATGAAAAGGAGCTCACATAGTGTAAAACCATTGAGAATTTATTTAAAATCAAATAACAAAGTGAACACTTACAAAGCGTATGTAGAAAGAAAGCCTTAAGTCCGGTTCCTTGGCCACAGGAGCACGGACAAACCCGTCCTACTGGAACACAACACTGTTTGGGGGTGACGTCAGCGCGTCGTCTGGCTCCGCCCTACGCGCTTCGTGACATCATCACGTCTTCCAGGGGCACGTCTTAGTGCCCCTGGAAGACGTGATGATGTCACGAAGCGCGTAGGGCGGAGCCAGACGACGCGCTGACGTCACCCCCAAACAGTGTTGTGTTCCAGTAGGACGGGTTTGTCCGTGCTCCTGTGGCCAAGGAACCGGACTTAAGGCTTTCTTTCTACATACGCTTTGTAAGTGTTCACTTTGTTATTTGATTTTAAATAAATTCTCGATGGTTTTACACTATGTGAGCTCCTCTTCATTCTGTGGTGTATCCCTGCCATTGGCTTTGCTGGAGTGACTGACGGTGAGGCGACCCCTGGTGGATGCTGATAGAAGTTCCCAATCTCTGTGTTACAATCTTATCTGCTTGCTGTGACCCTCTGTAGTGGGGGGTCATGGCCATCTGGTAAGGAGCAACCCCTTCTATCCCTGGTGGTGGACCCTCCTTTGCTGTCACTGATCGTATTATTACTTGGACTTTTTGTTTTTGCACTTTTTGGGCGAATTGGAGTTCTTTACATATTACACTGAGCTCTTATTTTATTGGGACATTACGGTGGATTATCATCAACTGTTATTCACATCCAGTTTTATTTCTACTTTTGCACTTAACTTTATATATATCGTTTTTATGATATTTTGCATATGCATTAGCGCAATTCCTTTTACTTTTTATGTTTTTCCCACAATTGATGTTTATTGTCAGGATTGCAGCTTTTCAACGATTAATTGTTCATTTTGGTCTATAGCGCAGTTTTTCTTTCCCTTTTTTTATACATGGTATTTGTGCAGCGGTTTTTCAAATGCAGTTTTTGGAAAAAAATACACTTTTTAAATTGTAAAGCAAAAAAACCCAGAAAATATAACCCAAATTTTTTGTAAAATATAAAAGATGATATCATGCCAAGTAAATAGATACCAAACATGTCACGCTTTAAAATTGCGCACGCTCGCACAGCGGCGACAAACAACGTAAATTTTATTATCCATAGGTGACGTTTTAAAAGCCTTTACAGGTTACCACTTTAGATGTACAGAGGAGCTCTAGTGCTAGAATTACTGCCCATATTCTGATGTTCATGGTAATACCTCATGTGTGGGAAGATTGAGGTTTGCGTGCGTTCGGGACGAACGCATGTGTTCACCTTTGTGTTTTAAATATTAATTTATATATATATTTTTAATTTTACACTGTTGCTTTACATTTTTTTTTTTTGATCACTTAAACATCCATGTGACAGCAATAGGCATGTGACAGGTATTCTTTATGGAGGGATCTGGGGTCTATAAAGCCCCCAAACACACTTAGATCTTCTGCAGATTTTGGTCTTCAGATTTACCAAAACCATGTAGTGCAAGGGCCTGCCTGATTGTATATGAATTGAAACTCTTATGGGGCGTACACACGGTCGGACTTTTCGTCTACAAAAGTCCGACAGCCTGTCC
Source organism: Aquarana catesbeiana (assembly GCF_042186555.1). Classification (NCBI taxonomy): domain Eukaryota; kingdom Metazoa; phylum Chordata; class Amphibia; order Anura; family Ranidae; genus Aquarana; species Aquarana catesbeiana. The sequence continues at coordinate 42,094,599 of NC_133333.1, forward strand.
GACAGACTTCCGGCGGACTTTCGGCGGACTTGCAGCAGACTTTCTAACGAACGGACTTGCCTACACACGACCACACAAAAGTCCGACGGATTCGTACGTGATGACGTACACCGGACTAAAATAAGGAAGTTCATAGCCAGTAGCCAATAGCTGCCCTAGCGTGGGTTTTTGTCCGTCGGACTAGCACACAGACGAGCGGATTTCGGGGTCCGTCGTAGTTACGACGTAAAGATTTGAAGCATGTTTCAAATCTAAAGTCCGTCGGATTTGAGGCTGAAAAAGTCTGCTGAAAGTCCGGAGAAGCCCACACACGATCGGATTACCAGCCAGCTTTAGTCCGTCGGCGTCCGTTGGACTTTTGTAGACGAAAAGTCCGACCGTGTGTACGCCCCATTAAGGTTTGACCTCATATTATATGTTTTGGGTAAATCTGAAGACAAAAATCTGCCGAAAATCTAATAGTGTGTATGGGGTCTAAGACCCCAGATCTCTCCTTTTCACTTGAAAGCATTTAAAACACCAAGATCACCTTCTTTGAATACTTTCAATTTTTTAAAACTGGCACCTTTAAAACTTAAGAAAACCGGAAGTGATGCCATGACATCACTTCCGGGTTACCATATTTGAGACCCGATCAAAGCAGAACCCGGCTTTCTTTGGGTCTCTGGCCAGCTGCTGAATGTGCTGGCTGGTCGATCAGGTCTCCTGGTGGGGGCGAGGGGCCCTCCCACTGCTTAGCTACTCCGGTTGTTATTACAAGAGAGACAACCATCGGCTCTAAACAACGGTAGTGGGGTGATGTCTGCAGCTGCCTACAACTACTTTAAGTCAAATGATTTACGAGGTACGTGGCGTGATTTGGTGGCAAGTGGTTAAAACAAATAGAAAATAAACACACACAGGTCATTTACCAAGCTTCATTAACCACTTAAGGACCGAGCTTCTTTTTGAGATGTGTTGTTTACAAGTTAAAAACATTTTTTTTTGCTAGAAAATTACTTAGAACCCCCAAACATTATACATTTTTTTCTAACACCCTAGAGAATAAAATGGTGGTCGTTGTAATACTTTCCAAAGAAGAATATCCCCCTTAGTGGGACTTTAATAGACCACCAACTCTTGAGATAAAAAATATGTTTTTAATGGTATACTATAAAAAGACGTGAAAACGTCTACAACATACAAAAATACAAATATACATTCCATTCAGAAACAGAACAGAAGATATACAGATGAAAAGGATATATCAATATATATTGAGCGAATCTACTTGGGACAGACCATCGTTAGAGCCTGTGTAATAAAGGCTACATAACAGGCGGATGAGTAACCAACCGTCCCAAAGTGGATGTATGTAACTCTCAAACCCCTGATGAAGGTATCAGAATACTGGAAACGTGTCGGGTATCGGGGTATATCACCCCTAGGAGAGTACATTTAACATTATCCTTTTCATCTGTATATCTTCTGTTCTGTTTCTGTATGGAATGTATATTTGTATTTTTGTATGTTGTAGACGTTTTCACGTCTTTTTATAGTATACCATTAAAAACATATTTTTTATCTCAAGAGTTGGTGGTCTTTTAAAGTCCCACTAAGGGGGGTATTCTTCTTTGGTCCTATACGTGAGGGATGGGACCACCACACTCTACATTTGATATGATGGAAGCCTCTTTCTTTCTTGTAATACTTTCTGTCACACCGTATTTGCACAGGGGTCTTACAAGCGCACTTTTTTGGGAAAAAATACACTTTTTTGAATGAAAAAATAAGACAACAGTAAAGTTAGCCCAATTTTTTTTATATTGTGAAAGATAATGTTACGCCGAGTAACTTGATACCCAATATGTCACACCTCAAAATTGCGTCTGCTTGTGGAATGGTGACAAACTTTTACCCTTAAAAATCTCCATAAGCGACGCTTTAAAAAATTCTACAGGTTGCATGTGGCGATACCTCACATGTGTGGTTTGAACACCGTTTTCATATGCGGGTGCTATTCATGTATGCGTTCGCTTTGGCACGCGAGCTCGTCGGGACGGTGCGCGTTTAAAAATGTATTTTTTTTTCTTATTTATTTTACCATTATTTTTTACACTGTTTTTTTTTTTTTTAATTTGTCACTTTTATTCCTATTACAAGGCACGTAAACATCCCTTGTAATAGAAAAAAAAGCATGACAGGACCTCTTAAATATGAGATCTGGGGTCAAAAACACCTCAGATCTCATATTTACACTTAAATGCAATAAAAATAAAAAAAATAAAAAATTGTCATTAAAAAAAAAATTAAAAAATGTCCCTTTAAGAGCTATGGGCGGAAGTGACGCTGAGATGTTCATAGGGCTCTTTAATGGTTCTGAAGAACTGACCATCAAAGAGCCCTATGAACTTCTCAGATCTTTCATTGCCAAAGATGCTGGAGTTTATCCGTGGAATTCCTATCTATGAAGGAGGTCTTTTTGCTTTATTGAATGAGGTGTTTTGACTCTCTGTGGAGGTGATCGATTTGTGGAGGAGGATTGCTGGGATCATAACCTATACATTTAATGTGTGTACCCTACACACTGATGGTAAGAGTCAGTAGTATTGGGTGCTGGTGGTGGCTTTCCTATGTGTCCTTATCCATATTTATCAACTAGAGGACTTTGTTTCGATCGTCTTCAACCAATTTATTTTTGATGAACTTTTCGTTTGTTTATTTTATATTTTTTTTAGCGCTACACCTCTTCTTATATATTGTTGTTGGCTGCAGGGGATCTATTTTACTGCTTTTCTTGTTATCATTAACAGATTTCAACAAATTTCTTAGTACCACAAATGTTACTTGGTTCTGTGTTCTCTAAAAGGGGCTCAAAAGGTAGGTGGGGTCGAAACCAAGGGGTAAGTCCAAAAGGGGGAGTTCCTGTGCCTATTTTTTGAGGAAAAAAGCCCTGATTATAATACAGGATATATATAGTGACAACAGTTTGCTCAGCATTTTACAATATAAAGGGGGACAGTACAATTACAACACAGTTCAATACAGAAGAAATAGGAGGGCCCTGCTTGTGGAATTTTAGTCCTGTGGTCAAACTATATGGGCAAAAATGCTGAATTTTAGTTTTGTCTTAGCTATATTTAGCACATCTTGTCATTTTAATCTGGTTCTTACCTGCAACATTCACAAACAAAGATGTGCTACTGTTCTGGCTCACTGGATTCTGGATGACACAAGTGTAGTATCCAGTGTCAATGTCCAGGATTGGATCGAAATTCAAGATGGGGCTGGAGTCATTGCAGCCTAGATGAGGCAGGTTACAATTAACAACCTGCTCATTTTGATAGAAGTAGACCTTGTGCACGGTCTGAACTCCTGCATTGCATGTTAGACGCAGGGTGGTACCATTCACCGGGCGGATGGAGGAAGAAGCTGTGATGGTTGGGGGAGTGAGGAGGTCTGTGGAGTAAACCAAAAGAAGAAAAGTTAGTATATTCGTTTTTGCAGCAGAATAAATGAGAAGCCATCTCACAGGTACCATGGTGAGGAAGAGATAAAACAAGTTCAATCGGTTTGACTAGTTTTCAATCCTGCTCATCAAGAAGAAGGCAAAATAAAGAAAACAATGACAATCTGGTTATTTTCCTAGATCTAATGAATTCTACTAATTGTATATGAAGATATTACTTCCAGTACAAATCTTTATTAAAAATAATGTAAACTCTTGGTCATCATCACTGCACATAGCACAAAACTTAAAAGTATATTAACCTGTAGAGTTTAGTGTCTTTCTAAGCAGGAGGAGAAAAGATTTCTAAGAGTGGTCAATAAACAGCCCAATATTCTCACATTAAGGGACCACTGCCCAAATACAGGACAACGTGCTAGGGCAGGGGTCTCCAACCTTTCTAAACAAAGGGCCAGTTTATTGTCCTTTAGACTTTAGGAGGGCCAGTCTGTGGCCAGCATGAGTGGAAATTCTGTCCTGGCATCAGTGGGGATAAACATCACCACATCTGGTATAAGGGTAAGAAATAGTGCCCCATCATTGGTATCATAAGGAGGAATAGTGCCCCAGGAATAGTGTCAGTGGGAGAAATGGTACCCCATTGCTGGTGTCAGTTGGCAGAATAGTGTCTTATATGTGGGAGGAATAGGGCCCCAAGGGCTGGATAAAGGCAAGCACAGGACCGTAGTTTGGAGACCCCTGTGCTAGGAAATATTGTGTTGTGCGTTTGACTTTCACATGCAACAATCCGGCATCCATAGGGACAGGCTGAGTGATAGTAATTCCAAGTGTTGGGATAACTTGTTATCCTATTGAGCACCTATTGTTCTCTTTTCTGTATAGACATAACTGTAGTCAGAGGCTCAAAGTATTGAAGCATTGATCTTAACATCATCAACTTATGTACTGAAGTCTCAACAGTATAATGTAGATTATTCCATTTAAAGTGATTGTAATTGATCACCTTGTAAAACAAACCATTCAGTTTAAAATAGAAATGAAAGGCAAAACATTTGTAAATAAATATGAAAAAAAATTATAAATACCTTTTTTCCCTTTTTTATTAATGATCACATTCCCTCTGTTCTCAGCTGCATAAGAGCTGGGGGAGGAGAAACAGCAGCACACTGAGCTTTCCAGTGAATTGCTGTGCGGGGGGGGGGGGGCATGTCAGGACAAGTCTGATCATTGGAGGAGAGTACACTGAGTTCCCAGCATAGCTCTCCTGCTTAGTGTGTTCAGTTTTTAATAGGAAAGTAGAGGGACCAGAAGGAACCAGTCATTTCACATAAAGGAAGCGATACAAAGAGAACGGGATACTTATTCATACAAGCACATGGTACAGCAGGCACATGTAAGGAATATAAAGTGTTGGGGTAACAAATGTTTTAAGGTTACATAAACTATAAAGTAGAGTTGGGTAGAGGCAAACAACCACCCCCTCGGCAGCCGGTGGCACCTCAACCCCCCCCCCCTGCAAGTTCGGCTCACTGTCTGCCGGACGGTCCTAGGTAGCAGGTGGCAGGCATCAGGCAGTGGGCATCGGGAAGCGGCTCCTGTGTCCTCTCCCTCTCCTCCTCCTCCCTTACGCTGTGCGTCTCCTCTCCACCTCCTAGGCATCCAATAGGATCGCCTGTCCTTTCAGCTAATCAGGTGACCCGCTTCCTGATTGGCCGGGAGGAGGATCAGTGTTACAATAGCAAATATTGATTTGCTATTGCAACACACCTGGGTGGGCTCAGTTCACATTCTCTGCGCACAGAGCCCACCCTATTTTGAAGCCTATCAGAACCCCTGGCTCGAATCAGGTGCTAATCAGGTGCTTCAACCCCCCCCTCCCCATTGGAATCCATGCATCCATCCATACTGAGTATTCAGCAGTGAGTACTAGCCTAACCTAGACACATTGGAGTTTAGTAAAACTGGTGTACTCAGACTCTGGTGCAGCTGCACATGGCAGCTTCTAACTTAAAAACCTGGAAGCTGATCGGTTTCTGCCCCAGATTTTGCACTCTCCAGCTTTAGTAAAAAACCCTTTGTCTTTGGCCTTTAAAGGGAGAGCTTTCCTTTTGTACATTCAGGACTGCGTTCCTGCTGAGGAGTCCCTGTTTTGAACACTTAGTGTGGAGTTAATGTCTTCATTTGCAAGTTCTTCCGTTACTGGAGTATCCCTAGGCTCACCCTCGCTCTATCAAAGTTCATAACCAAAAAAAAGACATGGACAGCGTTTTTCTGACTCAAGTGATTGGGGAAAACCATGTGCCTGGCTGTTACGTGCCTATCAGGGAATGGAACCTGGGATCAAACACACACTTCTATTTCTGAAAGCATTCTTAATTTATAGCATTTTTTTGCACATGGGCTTTATTTACTAAAGCTGGAAAGTGCAAAATCAGGCTCACTTCTGCATAGAAACCAATGAGCTTCCAGGTTTTATTACCAAAGCTTAATTGAACAAGCTGAGGTTAGAAGCTCATTGGTTTCTATGCAGAAGTGAGCCTGATTTTGCACTTTCCAACTTTAGTAAATAAACCCCATTGTGTACTTAAAAGTGAGGTATGCCTGTATATATATATATATATATATATATATATATATATATATATATATATATATATATGTATATATATATGTATATTATAAATTTACATACCCTGGCAGAATTTATGATTTCTTGCCATTTTTCAGAGAATATGAATAATAACACGAAAACTTTTCTTTCACTCATGGTTAGTGTTTGGCTTAAGCCATTTATTTATTATCAACTGTGTTTACTCTTTTTAAATCATAATCACAACAAAAAACTACCCAAATTACTCTAATCAAAATTTTACATACCCCAGTTTTCTTAATACCGTGTATTGCCCCCTTTAACATCAATGACAGCTTGAAGTCTTTTGTGGGATTTGTGGATGAGGCTCTTTATTTTCTCAGATGGTAAAGCTGCCCATTCCTTTTGGTAAAAAGCCCCAGTTCCTGTAAATTCTTGGGCTGTCTTGCATGAACTGCACGTTTGAGATCTTCCCAGAGTGGCTCAATGATATTGAGGTCAGGAGACTGAGATGGCCACTCCAGAACCTTCACTTTATTCTGCTGTAGCCAATGACAGGTCGACTTGGCCTTGTGTTTTGGATCATTGTCATGTTGAAATGTCCAAGTACGTCCCATGTGCAGCTTCCTGGTTGATGAATGCAAATGTTCCCCCAGTATTTTTTGGTAACATACTACATTCATCTTGCCATCAATTTTGACCAAATTTCCTGTGCCTTTTTAGCTCACACATCCCCAAAACATCAGCGATCCACCTCCGTGTTTCACAGTAGGAATGGTGTACCTTTCATCATAGGCCTTGTTGACTCCTCTCCAAATGAAGTGTTCATGGTTGTGGCCAAAAAGCTAAATTTTGGTCTCATCACTCCAAATGACTTTGTGCCAGAAGGTTTGAGGCTTGTCTCTGTGCTGTTTGGCATATTGTAAGTGGGATACTTTGTGGCATTTGCGTAGTAATGGTTTTCTTCTGGCGACTCGACCATGCAGCCCATCTTTCTTCAAGTGCCTCCTTATTGTGCATCTCGAAAAAGCCACACCACATGTTTTCAGAGAGTCCTGTATTTCACCTGAAGTTATTTGTGGGTTTTTCTTTGCATCCCGAACAATTTTCCTGGAAGTTGTGGCTGAAATTTTAGTTGGTCTAACTGACCGTAGTTTGGTTTCAACAGAACTCCTCATTTTCCACTTCTTTTTTTTTTCAAATATATTTTATTGACGCTATTCAAGAGTTCAGATTACAAACATTGACATCCTATAAGATTTACAAACTCATCAAATGTATTGTGTTAAGATAGAGGTGAGGTGAGAAGGTATTGAAGGTAAGAGAGGGGAAAGGTTTAAAAGTGGGGAAAAGAGGGGGCGAGAGAAAGAGAGCTGGAAATAGAAGATTAAAAGGGAAGTGTAGGGGGGGGGGGAGGCCGAAAGGAAACATTTGGAGAATATCTCCCCTCGGCACCCCCGACATTGCCCTGAATACCAAGTGTCAGAAATAACAAACAACTCATGAGAATAACCTCACAGCGGTAAGGGAATTATACGGGTTACAGCTATGATATTAATGTACACATCCAGACAGTAACCATAGGGTATAAAAACAAAGAGTCCACTCCAAAGAGAAGCTTGACCAGGTGTAGATGTAAAGTTAATTAAGGAGGTGACTTTTTGCTAGGTAAAAGACCCTTTTTCAGTGAATGAGAAAGGGGACGGTTCCAAGTAAGTCTTTCTTTCTGATGCTGTTAGGCAGTTAGCGACGAAGGAGGACCATCTCTTATAAAACATTTGTTTGGACCTTGCAGGATGGGTTACGGTATTTAATTTTTCTCGGCATAATATGACTTTGAGATTTTTTTATTGTTTCGGATAGGGTCGGAGGTTCAGTGGATATCCAGTGGTTGAAGATGTTTCTGCGGGCTAGCGTTAGAAGTGTTCATTGTGATTGATCCTGTGGTAGTACTTTGGAGATCACTGGGGAATCCTTTCTTTGTGGTGGGAAGCCGAATAGCAGAAGCATAGGGTCCTTGTCAGGCATAAACTTAGTCACTCTTTGTATGTATTGGAGGATTGTAGACCAGTAGTTGTCTATCCGTGGACATAGCCAGAGACGGTGAATTAAAGATGGTTTGGGAAGTGAGCACCATGGGCAGGTATTTCCCGAGGTGGAAGGATGATTTGTTGAAAACGGATAATAGGCCCTATGCAACATTTTAAACTGAGTTTCTCTCCAGGATTCGCATGTTGTAATGTGTCTGGTTATCTTGTAGCCCGTTAGGATGTTGTCTAAGTCTGCTTGACCCGGAAGGTCTTTTAACCAGGATGCCATAGAGGTGCTGTGTAGAGATTTTGTGAATTTTCCGAGTAGAGGGCGTTATATGTCCGATATGGAGTGTCGGTTGTCTGCAATTAACTTATCTATGAGTGAAGGTTGGAATCTTAGAATTCTCTTCGGGCAAGTTTTACTGATGAAATCCGCGTATTGCATAATATGCAGAAAATGATGAGGAGGTAGATTGAATTCTTTTGCTAGAAGTTGAAATGGTTTGAGGGTATTGTGCGCTCCATGGTAGAGAGCATATACGTTGGTTAGACCTTTGTCCCTCCATTTGGAGAATGGTTCGTATAGGAGACCTGGTGAGAACATTGGGTTACCTTGGATTGGAAGAAACTTGGATACATAGGGAGACAAACCCAATTTTTTCCTCACTTCCCGCCAAGCAATTATTGTGTCCCTGAAAAGCAAGTTTTGTTTGATATGTCTTGGAGTTTTCTGAAGCGAGCTATGCAAGAGAGCGGCTAAGTTGAATGGATGTACCGTGTCCGATTCTAGACCAGAGTTGGAGTATTTAGATGATTGTAAGATCCAGTCCAATCCTGTTCTGAGTAAGCAAGCTAGGTTGTACACTCTAATGTTCGGGAGAGTGGCTCCGCCCTCACTCTTCGGGAGAAAAAGTTTGGTCAAAGCTATTCTCAGTTTGCCTTTTTTCCATAAAATGTTTGTAATTGCTCTGTTTACAATCTGTATATCTTTATGTTTTAATAGCAAAGGTGAAGTTTGAAGGGGATATAAGAGGCGGGCAAAGCTGACCATTTTGAATAGTGCACATCTCCCAAGGAGTGAAAGCGGTAGGTCGGACCAAGCTCCCAACTCACCCACAATTTTTGATATCAGGGGAGGATAGTTGAGATAATAGAGAGAGGAAGGTTCCTTGCCTATTTTTATTCCCAAATAGGTAATGTGTTTCTCGTTTATGTGGAAGGGTGAAGAGGATAACCAAGATCGTGAAGGTTTTGTACTGAGGGGGAGAATCTCGCTCTTGGCGATGTTTATTTTTAAGCCCGAGCATTTGCGAAAAGAATCAAATACTTTTTGGATGACGGGGATATCATCTTGGGGGGAGGTAGTGAAAATCAGTATATAATTCGCGAAAAGAGCGACCCGCGTGTCGACTTGCCCGAATGGGATTCCCTGAATGGAGGGTGTGGTGCTGAGGTATCTTGACAGAGGTTCAATCGCCAAATTAAAGAGTAAAGGGGAGAGGGGGCATCCCTGTCTCGTGCCCTTATGAAGCCGTATGAGGTTGGATTGTATGCCTGCAGCTATTACCGTGGCTGTGGGGGCAGAGTAGAGGCTATGAATAAAGGGGTAAAATGGGCCAGAAATTCCTAACTTTTGCATTACCAAGGATAGCCATTGAAAACTTACGTTGTCAAAAGCCTTTTCGGCATCTAGGGTGATTATACCTACATCTTCTAATGGGTGTTGTTTTGTGTATTCCAGTGCTGCTAGAACTTTTCACAGATTGGAGGAGGATTTTGGAGTCTATGTTAAGTAGGGAAATGGGGCGATAGGATCCTGGATCCTTTGGGTCCTCTCCTTTTTTGGTAATAAGTTTAATGATGGCTTGTTGCCCTGTCGGGAGATAGGATCCGCCATCCCAGATTGAGTTGTAAACTGCTAGTAAAGGAGGGGTAATTTCCTCTCTTAACAATTTGTAAAATTCGGGTGTATGTCCATCCAGGCCTGGAGCTTTGCCGTTGGTTAGGCCGCTAATGGTAACCATAATTTCCTCTTCTGTGATTGGGGTGTTTAACAATTTCAATTGGTCTTGGGTGAATTAAGGAAGGGGGGTAGAGTCAAGCCAGGTAGTCATTATAGTGGGGTCCATCGCCTCCTGGTCATATAGGTTGGTGTAGAACTTTTCTAGTGTTTTATTAATGTCCTTGGGAGATGTGGAGATAGTACCATCCGGGTTATGTAAGGAAGTGATATGCGTGGGATGATATGTGTCCTTAGTGAGTCTGGCAAGCAATTTCCCTGCCTTATTCCCATAATTATGAAACTGTAATTGATTATAAGACATTTTCATACGTTCTAAATTGTTTGCCCAGGTATCAAAAAGATCCTTAGCTTCAGGGTAGGGCTGGCAGCCTTAGGCCTGGGGGGCAAGTCCAGTCAAGTGGCCCATTGAACCACCGAATCAGCTCACCATCCATCTACACCGCATTCCCCGCACAGAGAGAGAGAGAGAGAGGGAGAGGGGGAGAGGGGGAGACTGCTCCATATTGCCCCAGAGAGAGAGAGAGACCGCTTGACACTGCCTGCACACAGAGAGACCGCTTGACACTGCCTGCACAGAGAGAGAGACCGCTTGACACTGCCTGCACAGAGAGAGAGACTGCTTGACACTGCCTGCACAGAGAGAGAGACTGCTTGACACTGCCTGCACAGAGAGAGAGACCGCTTGACACTGCCTGCACAGAGAGAGAGACCCCTTGACACTGCCTGCACAGAGAGAGAGACCCCTTGACACTGCTTGCACAGAGATAGAGACTGCTCCACATTGCCCGCAGTGTGAAGGCGTCACTCTCTGTGGGGGCAGTGCGAAGGGGTCACTCTCTGTGGGGGCAGTGCGAAGGGGTCACTCTCTGTGGGGGCAGTGCGAAGGCGTCACTCTCTGTGGGGGCAGTGCAAAGGGGTCACTCTCTGTGGGGGCAGTACGAAGGGGTCACTCTCTGTGGGGGCAGTGCGAAGGGGTCACTCTCTGTGGGGGCAGTGCGAAGGGGTCACTCTCTGTGTGGGCAGTGCAAAAGGGTCACTCTCTGTGTGGGCAGTGCGAAGGGGTCACTCTCAGTGGGGGCAGTGCGAAGGGGCAGTGCAAAGGGGTCACTCTCTTTGGGGGCAGTGCGAAGGGGTCACTCTCTGTGTGGGCAGTGCGAAGGGGCAGTGCAAAGGGGTCACTCTCTGTGGGGGCAGTGCGAAGGGGTCACTCTCAGTGGGGGCAGTGCGAAGGGGTCACTCTCTGTGGGGGCAGTGCGAAGGGGTCACTCTCTGTGGGGGCAGTGTGAAGGGGTCACTCTCTGTGGGGGCAGTGTGAAGGGGTCACTCTCAGTGGGGGCAGTGCGAAGGGGTCACTCTCTGTGGGGGCAGTGCGAAGGGGTCACTCTCTGTGGGGGCAGTGTGAAGGGGTCACTCTCTGTGGGGGCAGTGTGAAGGGGTCACTCTCTGTGGGGGCAGTGTGAAGGGGTCACGCTCTGTGGGGGCAGTGTGAAGGGGTCACGCTCTGTGGGGGCAGTGTGAAGGGGTCACTCCATGTGGGGGCAGTGTGAAGGGTCACTCTATGTGGGGGCAGTGTGAAGGGATCACTGTGAAGGGGTCACTCTCTGTGGGGGCAGTGTGAAGGGGTCACTCTCTGTGGGGGCAGTGTGAAGGGGTCACTCTCTGTGGGGGCAGTGTGAAGGGGTCACTCTCTGTGGGGGGGCAGTGTGAAGGGGTCACGCTCTGCGGGGGCAGTGTGAAGGGGTCACTCTCTGTGGGGGCAGTGTGAAGGGGTCACTCTCTGTGGGGGTAAAAGTTTCCCAGCCATCAGAATACAGTGATCACTGCTGGCAGCTATAGCAGCCAGCAGTGATTGCCAAAAAAAAAAAAAAAAGACATGCTGGCTGTACTGAAGTCAGTTGATAGATTGAATTCTGTACAACCAGTCTACACATAGATAGATCAAAATTCTGTTGGTTCAGCAGAAAATTAAATCTGTCTATGGTGGCTTAAGTTCAGCAGTCTTTGGGTTTAATATCATCCTCAAATCTTCTGAAAGGAGTGCTCCACTTAGGTGTAGAAATTCACTTTGAACTCCACCTTATTTCCAGAACTCTTTAGGTATTAGATGTGCAAACAATAAGGTGACAGCACTTCGAATACCTACAGAGGGTAATGGAAATAAGGTGGAGTTCAAAGTGAACCGTGTCATTACCTGCAGGGACTGGCATTTAGGGGGTTAAAACAGGCAGGGAGGAAATGTGATATCACCTCCTCTGTCTGTCACTTTTCAGAGGAGTGGCAGTGCCTGCTGTAAGTGAATACAAGCCTTTGGGCTAACACTGGTGTACTGGCAGTTTTCTAAAGCCATAGTCCCTCAGACTTCTTTTAGGTTGCACATTTTTGCTGAATTTTCTGAAAGTGCACCAAAGATGCAGCATTCAGGACGTTTTGTACACTTTCAGGACATGCAGTAAAAATGCGCAGCCTCTATGGGATCAGGGGCAACATGCAGGAAGACTGCCAGTACACCAGCACTGCAGACAACCTGCAGCATGCCAGTGTGAGCCCACATCATAACACCTAGGGCAAGCAAAGTAGTGTGGCTGCTAGAAAAAAAAAAAAAAACCTCTTTGGCTGCAGAGAGGGGGAGGGAGGAGGAGTTCACTTACTTGGACAGTCCCAGTATTCGAGCCGACTGCTCAGATTTAACTTTCCCGCCCACACATCTTCTTCACAGACAGCACACGGGCTGCCCAAAGTGTGGGCGGGGCTGCACGGAGTGTGGGCGGGGAAACAGAGAGCAGGTCCAGCCTCTGCCAGCCATTAGTGTGGAGGAGGGAGGGGCTGGGCGGGGCGGGGCGGGGCTGGGCTGTGCTCTGTAACACAGACTGTCAGCCCTGAGACATCGCTGGCTCACGGTACTGAATGGAGATGCCGCACTCGGCCAGCTCAAAAACTGCGCATGTGTGGTTTTGAACTGGTGACACAGCAGCCTTTATAGAGTATTTGAGAGCAGCCCAGGGGGCAATTGCATCTCTGCCCCCCCGGCCCAGCCCGCCCCTGCTTAGCTTCCAGCTAAGATTTATGGTTTTCTGCTTTTATGGTCATATGACCATCTGAAATAACCAACTGTCATAAGGCCTATAAATGTAGCCCAACTTGAAGATTCTTAGGAGGTGGTGTTCCCCAAGACATAGTTACCTGTACCCCACTGAGTATGTCACTAATTATGATCAACGGTGCTCAGGTTGGTCGAGTGGGGAGGAGGGTTTTAGACGTTTAGGAGGATCTTTCCTTGGGCTCCTTTGTTCCCTTGGACCATGTTTCACTTTATCGGTGTAGGTATCAGATGTGGGTTGTCCGGGCGGGAGTGCTCAGAGAAATGCGTTTGCTTTTTCCAGAGACTGGAAAGTAAGCTGTTCCCCGTCCAGGGCTTGTAAGCGTAGGATAGCAGGATACGCTAACGTGAAGCGGATGCTCCTTTTGTAAAGCTCTGCACAAATCGGTTGAAATTCCTTGCGTTGGCAGGATACCTCAGCCGAATAATCCGCAAACAGTAGGAGTTTGTGACCCTCTATCACCACGGACCGAGCTTTTCGGAAGCTCTGCAGTATGTCCGTACGGTCAGTGTAGTTAAGATACTTCACTATGACAGGTCTCGGGTGCTGACGATCCTTCGCCGGGGCTCCGATCCAGTGAGCTCTTTCCACCGTGCAGCGGCGGTTTATGCCGAGGGCCTCTGGGAGGATGGAGGTACATAGGTCTAGTAGGTAACCCTGTTTGTAAGATTCAGGGAGACCAATTATCCTCAGATTGTTCCTCCTGGAACGATTCTCGAGATCTTCCATACGTTCATGTAGATGTTGCTGGTCTTGTATGAACTTTTCCATTTCTGCGCTGATGTTATAGTGATCATCCTCTACTGAGGATATGCGCTGTTCAGCTTTGGTCAGTCTCTTGGAGTGTTCTCCCAGGTCCTTCCTCAGCTGCAGTATGCCCTCAGACACTGCTCTGTCCACTGCAGCTGTAATGGTGGGTAATAGCAGTGCAGCTACCGCCTGGGCTATTTTGTCATGGGAGCTGTGTGATTCCTGGTTCCTCTGCTGGCTAGTGTCCATTGTCTCGTTTGGTGTCTCCTTCTCACTGGGGCAGCCGTGTATGTGAGGCTACTGGGCGCTCTGTGTGGGGGAAGAGGCTCGTGCTGCGGCGGCCATCTTGGATGACACAGGCGCTCCTGAGGGAGAGGGAGACGTGTCCCTCGATCTGGAACCTGAGCGTGATCGCGGCTGGGTGAGATACCGCTCCATCTGCGGCGGTGTGGGGAAGGTATGTGAGTTGTTTACCGGCTAATATAGAGCAGCACCTGGGTTTTTTAAGCTGGTTCTCCTGCGGGCTGAGTGGAGCCACCGGTCTCCCTGTCCCTCACATACGGCGCCGGAACCGGAAGTATTTTCCACTTCTTGATTAGAGTTTGAACACTGCTGATTGGCATTCTCAATTTCTTGGATATCTTTTTTATCCCTTTCCTGTTTTATACAGTTCAACTACCTTTTCCCGCAGATTCTTTGTCAATTCTTTTGCTTTCCCCATGACTCAGAATCCAGAAACGTCAGTGCAGTAATGGATGAAAGATGCAAGGGTCTGTCAGGAGTCCAGAAACTCAATGACCTTTTATACACACACATTCATTACAAGAAAACAGATCACAGGTGAGGATGGTTACCTTTAATAGCCATTCAAATCCCTTTGTGTCAACTTGTGTGCATGTTATCAGGCCAAAATCACCAGGGTATGTAAACTTTTGATCAGGGTCATTTGGGTAGTTCCTGTTGTCATTATGATTTAAAAAGAGTAAACACAGTTGATTGATAATAAATGGCTTCAGCCAAACAGTAACCATGGGTGAAAGAAATGTTTTTGTGTTATCATTCATAGTCTCTGAAAAATGGCCAATAAATCATAAGTTCTTCTGGGGTATGTAAACTTATGAACACAACTGTATATATAGTGACAATAAAAACACTGCTATTTTTGATCTTCCTCCCCTGCAAGATCATGACGGCCTCTAAACCAGTTTTGGATATGTATATATATTTATCTAAATAGAGAGAAGTCATAATGGTTGGGCATAGTGAATACAGTAAGACCTTGGTTTGAGAGTAACTTGGTTTGAGAGTGGTTTGTAAGACTGGCAAAATTTTGTTTTGATATACAAGTAGTGTCATGTAGCGGGGGACGGTCTAAGTGGACAGCTTTGCCCCGGATGCCTGCATACTTAGATGTGTCTTTTTTAATCATTAACCATGTGAGTTGCTAAATGTTGTACCTTCATTAAATGTAACCATATTGCTACACTTAGAGGCGCCTCTCTTCTCTTTTATACCCTGTAGCTCCTGCTAGATTTTGCTTCTAATCCTCTTGTGGAGGCTTCTGTCCGTCACATTCCTATAATCTTTTTATATGGACTATAAACCGAAGGACTTATGAATAAATGGTTGTGTAAAGAATCATCTGAGTTTCCATTATTTCTTATGGGGAAATCTGCTTTGATATACAAGTGCTTTGGATTACAAGCATGTTTCTGGAACGAACTTTGCTCGCAATCCAAGGTTTTACTCTATTTTATAAAAGAGAATAGTAGATATTTGTAATAATATGTATAATAATATAATATAATAATAATAATAATTTTACATAGGTTGGACTTGATGGACTTGTGTCTTTTTTCAACCTCACCTACTATGTAACTATGTAATGTGACAAAGTAATTCTATCTTATTCCAAGAAAAAAATTTAAATAATTGAGTTTGTGAGATCAAATTCCAGCCAGGAAGTGTGGATAATTATTATGTGGTAAGATATTGGTACAAGGAAGTTCAACACTATTATCTGGTGGAATTTCTGATAACTGGAAATTTACATATGACTAAGTTAACCATTACCTCAAAAGCCTTACAAAGACCCTAAAAACTTTAAAAGGCTGTAAAATAAAATTAAAAAATGCCATATGAACAGATCATACCCAATCAACCAACTTAAAGTGGAGTTCCACCCAAAAAAATTTCATTATTGTGCATAAAAAAAAAAAAACATTTAGTGAAAAATTTTTTTTTACTCACCTCTTAATGCCTGTTGCTAGGGGGTCCCTCGTAATCTCCCTCCTTCAGCGCCTGGGCTCCTGACGTCACTTCCCTTGGCGCAGGAAGGGAGATCACCTCTCCCCCGCCTCTCGTCAATCATCTGGGACATGTCACAGGTCCCAGATGATTGCGCGGCCAGTTACGGCGCGGGTCGCGCATGCGCAGTGGGTGCCCGGCTGTGAAGCCACAGCCGGGTGCCCACAGTTACAATGCCGGCGCCGCCGAGCAGAGGGGGAGATGAGCGGAGCTTCGATCCCCCGCATTGCTGGACCCAGGGACAGGTAAGTGTCTGATTATTAAAAGTCAGCAGTTGCAGTATTTGTAGCTACTGACTTTTAATTTTTTTTTTTTTTTTTTAAGCGGAACTCCGCTTTAAAATCTAGATTTAATAAAATGGTGCGCAAAGACAACTGCAGTTCATACTTACTGACCTAATTAATGTTAACTGAAATGTAATTGGTTGCAAAGGTTAAAGGGTAACTCCACTTTCGTGGGGAAAAAAAAATAGCAAATAAAGAAAAAAATAATGTAGCGCATATAATCGCGACACTAATCATATTGTAATTGAATGTTATTAAAAATGACCTTTCTTTTTCAATCTGCAGCCGCTGTAATTTTCTGAAAATGAAGTGCAATATGGCTACCTGGAGGTGTTCTGTACACATAATGTGTACTGACCACCCCCCAAAAACATCATTTCCTGCTTATGTGATTGGCTCACCAATTTTCCCACAAATCTGTCTAGGATACAAGTCAGATTTCAGTCATCCCCTGCAACAAAAATTAAATTTTTGGAGAGATACTTTCAATAGGAGCACATCTAAAGGGATGCAGGTCCAGCAGATTTCCTCGTTAGTGTTCTGCAGCTGCACACCTGACAGTTAATTATGAAACCACTCCCATTAGACCCACTCAGTACAGAGGCACAGACGAACACACAGGGATTTCTTCAGAATAACTCATGGGGGAATGTTTTTTTCTCAACAAAAGTGGAGTTACACTTTAACTACACTTTAACTGCTCTCCTCTTTTCACTCCACCCTGCTGGTTGGGCAGCAAAAGAGCAGGAACAGGCTCATCAGGGCATCTCTCTGCTCATACTGCTGCCTCCTACTTTTGGTGTATTTCCTGTCAGTACATTTAAATGAAGAGCACCTGATTAGCTCCCTTTCTTGCCACTTCCTCTCCCAGTCTGAGTGTTGCTGTGTGGTTGTGGTGGGTGATAGAGAACAATGTTGGTTTGATTGATGGGAAATCATTTTTTTTCTCTATTGGTTATTGAGTTGGGTTAATGCTGAGTGTACAATTTCATACAGATGTAGAGTCAGCAGTGATACTGTAACGATTACGTAGTTGCAGATTGGTCGGTATCCTGATTATGACTAACTCTGTAATCACTTGTACTTTGTATCTACATACTTTCTTTAAACAAACTATCTGAGACAAAAAAAAAATTATATATACAGTGGGAACGGAAAGTATTCAGACCCCCTTAAATTTTTCACTCATTGTTATATTGCAGCCATTTGCTAAAATCATTTAAGTTAATTTATTTTCCTCATAATGTACACACAGCTCCCCATATTGACAGAAAAACACAGAATTGTTGACTTTTTTGCAGATTTATTAAAAAAGAAAAACTGAAATATCACATGGTCCTAAGTATTCAGACCCTTTGCTGTGACACTCATATATTTAACACAGGTGCTGTCCATTTCTTCTGATCATCCTTGAGATGGTTCTTCACCTTCATTTGAGTCCAGTTGTGTTTGATTGATACTGATTGTACTTGATTAGGAAAGTCACACACCTGTCTATATAAGACCTTACAGCTCACAGTGCATGTCAGAGCAAATGAGAATTTATAAGGTCAAAGGAACTGCCTGAAGAGCTCAGAGACAGAATTGTGGCAAGGCATAGATCTGGCCAAGGTTACACAAAAATTTCTGCTGAACTTAACTTTCCTAAGAGCACAGTGGCCTCCATAATCCTTAAATGGAAGATGTTTGGGACGACCAGAAACCTTCTTAGAGCTGGCCGTCCGGCCAAACTGAGCTATCGGGGGAGAAGAGCCTTGGTGAGAGAGGTAAAGAAGAACCCAAAGAACACTGTGGCTGAGCTCCAGGGATGCAGTGGGGAGATGGGAGAAAGTTGTAGAAAGTCAACCATCACCTGTCTGAAACAGTCCCAAAAGTGAAGCATGGTGGTGGCAACATTATGCTGTGGGGGTGTTTTTCAGCTGCAGGGACAGGACGACTGGTTGCAATCGAGGGAAAGATGAATGCGGCCAAGTACAGGGATATCCTGGACGAAAACCTTCTCCAGAGTGCTCAGGACCTCAGACTGGGCCGAAGGTTTACCTTCCAACAAAACAATGACCCTAAGTACACAGCTAAAATAATGGAGTGGCTTCACAACAACTCAGTGACTGTTCTTGAATGGCCCAGCCAAAGCCCTGACTTAAACCCAATTGAGCATCTCTGGAGAGACCTAAAAATGGCTGTCCACCAACGTTTACCATCCAACCTAACAGAACTGGAGAGGATCTGTAAGGAGGAATGGCAGAGTATCCCCAAATCCAGGTGTGAAAAAGTTGTTGCATCTTTCCCAAAAAGACTCATGGCTGTATTAGATCAAAAGGGGCTTCTACTAAATACTGAGCAAAGGGTTTGTATACTTAGGACCATGTGATATTTCAATTTTTCTTTTTTAATAAATCTGCAAAAATGGGGTGCTGTGTATACATTAATGAGGAAAAAAATGAACTTAAATGATTTTAGCAAATGGCTGCAATATAACAAAGAGTGAAAAATTGAAAGGGGTCTGAATACTTTCTGTCCCCACTGTATATATATATATATATATATATATATATATATATATATATATACACACACAGTATATCTATATTTATATAGATATACACACACTGGCCACTTTATTAGGTACACCTTGCTAGTCCCGGGTTGGACCCCATTTTTGGCCTTCAGAACTGCCTTCATTCTTCATGGCATAGATTCAACAAGGTGCTGGAAACATTCCTCAATAATTTTGGACCATAGTGACTTAATAGCATCACGCAGTTGCTACAGATTTGTCGGTTGCACATCTATGATACAAATCTCTCGTTCCAACACATCCCAAAGGTGCTCTATTGGACTGAGATCTGGTGACTGTGGAGACCATTGAAGTACAGTGAGCTCATTGTCATGTTCAAGAAACCAGTGGTGGGATGATCTTTGTGACATGGGGCATTATCCTGCTGGAAGGAGCCATCAGAAGATGGGGACACTGTAGTCATAAAGGGATGGACATGGTCAGCAACAAACCCCAAATTCTGACCCTATCATCTGAATGTTGCAGCTGAAATCGAGACTCATCAGACCAGGCAACATTTTTCCAATCTTCTTTTATCCAATTTTGGTGATCCTGTGTGAATCGTAGCCTCAGTTTCCTGTTCTTAGCTGACAGGAGTGGCACCCGGTGTGGTCTTCTGCTGCTTCAAGCCCATCTGCTTCAAGGTTTGATGTGTTGTGCGTTCAGAGATGGTATTCTGCATACCTTGGTTGTAACGAGTGGTTATTTGAGTTACTGTTGCCTTTTTATAATCTCAAACCCATTGCCCATTCTCCTCTGACCTCTGACATCCATAAGGCATTTTTCATCCACACAACTACCGCTCACTGGATATTTTCTCTTTTTCAGACCATTCTCTGTAAACCCTAGAGATGGTTGTACATCAAAATCCCAGTAGATCAGCAGTTTTTTAAATACTCAGACCAGCCCGTCTGACACAAACAACCATACCACGTTCAAAGTCACTTAAATCCCCCTTTTTCCCTATTCTGATGCTCGGTTTGAATTTCAGCAAGTCATCTTCCTTCACCATGTCTAGGTGCCTAAATTCATTGAGTTGCTGCCATGTGATTGGCTGATTAACAATTTGTGTTTCCAAGCAATTGAACAGGTGTACCTAATAAAGTGGCCGGTGAGTGTATATATCTTAAGCCCAACTTAAAGGGTTAGTTCACTTTTACCAAAAAAACAGCCTATGCATGTAAGGGACAACTGTAGATAAAAACAAACTGTGCAGTTTTGACTAAAGTTGAAAAATGCCCTTGCTATACGTGTAGGCCATTTACGTACCTCCTGAAGCCTGACTGGAATACTCCAAGAACATTATTGGATGTTGCTAAGTGAGGTCTAGTCATTACTGCACACCTTCACCATCACTGGAGGAGAGAAATAGCACATGAGGGGGTTTGAATCAGTAAAAGAGCTCACTCCTGATGTGGTAGAGGTGTGGTAGAGGTAAGCAATAACGACTAAGGGGTTGATTTACCAAAACCTGTAGATAAAAACAAACTGCGCAGCTCTGATTAAAGTTGCATAATGCCATTGTTATCCGTGTAGGCCATTTACCTCATGAAACCTAACTTGAATACTCCAAGGATGATGCTTAGACATTGCTAAGTGAGGCCTAGGGTTTGGTTTACTTAAACTAGAGAGTGCAAAATCTGGTGCAGCTGTACATGGTAGCCAATTAGCTTCTAACTTCAGTTTGTTTAATTAAGCTTTGGCAAAAAAAAAAAAAAAAAAAAGGAGGCTGATGGTTTCTATTCACAGCTGCACCAGATTTTGCACTCACCAAACCTTAGGCCTCAATTAGCAATGTCTAAGCATCATCCTTGGAGTATTCAAGTTAGGTTTCATGAGGTAAATTGCTTACACTGATAGCAATGGCATTTTGCAACTTTAGTCAGAGCTGCACAGTTTGTTTTTAGCTACAGATACCCCTTATCTGCATAGACAGTTTTCTGGTAAAGGGCAAACTAAACATTATAATTTCCTGTTGAATAGTGTGGGCAAAGGATAGAACTGCTGACCGGTTTTTATTGCTCTCTCTCTCTCTCTGCTATGGGGTTTTCCCAGTGAAGGCGGACAGGGAAAAGAAATTTCTTTAACAGCAATATATACAGTTGTGCTCATACATTTACATACCCTGGCAGAATTTATGATTTCTTGGCCAATTTTCAGAGAATATAATAACACAAAAACATTTCTTTCACTCGTGGTTTGTGTTTGGCTGAGGCCATTTATTATCAATCAACTGTGTTTACTCTTTTTAAATCATAATCACAGAAACTACCCCAATGACCCTGATCAAAAGTTTACATAACCTGGTGATTTTGGCCTGATAACATGCACACAAGTTTACACAAAGGGGTTTGAATGGCTATTAAAGGTAACCATCCTCACCTGTGATCTGTTTTCTTGTAATTAGTGTGTGTGTGTATAAAAGGTCAATGCGTTTTTGGACTCCTGACAGACCCTTGCATCTTTCTTCTAGTACTGCACTGACGTTTTTGGATTCTGAGTCATGGGGAAAGCAAAAGAATTGTCAAAGAATCTGCGGGAAAAGGTAGTTGAACTGTATAAAACAAGAAAGGGATATAAAAAGATATCCAAGGAATTGAGAATGCCAATCAGCAGTGTTCAAACGCTAATCAAAAAGTGGAAAATTAGGGGTTCTGTTGAAACCAAAGCACGGTCAGGTAGACCAACTAAAATTTCAGCCACAACTGCCAGGAAACTTGTTTGGGATGCAAAGAAAAACCCACAAATAACTTCAGGTGAAATACAGGACTCTCTGAAAACATGTGGTGTGGCTGTTTCAAGATGCACAATAAGGAGGCACTTGAAGAAAGATGGGCTGCATGGTCGAGTCACCAGAAGAAAGCCATTACTACGCAAATGCCACAAAGTATCCCGCTTACAATATGTCAAACAGCACAGAGACAAGCCTCAAACCTTCTGGCACAAAGGCATTTGGAGTGATGAGACCAAAATTGAGCTTTTTGGACACAACCATAAACACTACATTTGGATAGGCATCAACAAGGCCTATGATGAAAGGTACACCATTCCTACTGTGAAACACGGAGGTGGATCACTGATGTTTTGGGGATGTGTGAGCTACAAAGGCACAGGAAATGTTGTCAAAATTGATGGCAAGATGAATGCAGTATGTTATCAAAAAAATACTGGAGGAACATTTGCATTTATCAGCCAGGAAGCTGCGCATGGGATGTACTTGGACATTCCAACATGACAATGATAAAAACACAAGGCCAAGTCGACCTGTCATTGGCTACAGCAGAATAAAGTGAAGGTTCTGGAGTGGCCATCTCAGTCTCCTGACCTCAATATTATTGAGCCACTCTGGGAAGATCTCAAACGTGCCGTTCATGCAAGACAGCCCAAGAATTTACAGGAACTGGAGGCTTTTTGCCAAGGGGAATGGACAGCTTTACCATCTGAGAAGATAAAGAGCCTCATCCACAAATACCACAAAAGACTTCAAGCTGTCATTGATGTTAAAGGGGGCAATACACAGTATTAAGAACTGGGGTGTGTAAACTTTTGATCAGGGTCATTTGAGTAGTTTCTATTGTGATTATGATTTAAAAAGAGTAAACACAGTTGATTGATAATAAATGGCTTCAGCCAAACACTAGCCATGAGTGAAAGAAAAGTTTTTGTGTTATCATTCATATTCTCTGGCAAATGGCCAAGAAATAATAAATTCTGCCAGGGTATGTAAACTTAGGAGCACAACTGTACATAGTTGTTGTTTTGCCTAAAGTGAAACAAAAGCCTAACTATATCTATTCCTAAAATTGTTCCCCTCCCCCTTCTCCTACCTATCCTGCCTAACCTATATACAAATGATAAATATACTTACAATGCTGTAAAAAGTATTTTCCCCCTCTCTTCCTTTATTCTTTTGCATATTTTTCACACTGAAATAATTCAGATTATCAAACAAATTTTAATAGTACACAAAGATAACCCGAGTAATTACAAAATGCAGTTTTTAAATGATTTAATTTATTAAGGGAAAGAGCTGCACACCTATGCAAATTTTAGTGCTTTTTGCCTTTTGTAGATTTGAACTACAGTTCATTTAACATGGGTTCCTGTGGAACACGTTCTGTAGTGCATATCTGCAAAATAAAAAAAGCACTAAAAATGCATAAGTGTGAATCAGGTTAAAGGGGTTGTAAACCCTCGTGTTTTTTTCACCTTAATGCATCCTATCCTACTTGCCACACCCAGGCCTGATTATTGCCAGACCTGCTGAATCAAGAAATCACTTAGGTAGAAGCTGTCAGACAAAGTGAAGCACGCTAAAAGATCTTAAAAAGCAACACATCATGCCACAATCTAAAAAAATTCAAGAACAGATGAGAAACATAATAATTGACTTGTATCATTCTGGAAAGGGTTATAAAGCCATATCTAAGCCTTTGGGACTCCAGTGAACCACGGAAAGAAATATTATCCATAAGTGGAAAAAACATGGTGAACTTTCCCAGAAGTGGCCGGCCTACCAAAATTACTCCAAGAGCATGACGACTCAACCAGGAGGTCATAAAAGAACCCAGAACGACATTTAAAGAACTGCAGGCCTCACTTGCCTCAGTTAAGGTCAGTGTTGATTCAATATTAAGAAAGAGAATGGGCAAAGATGGCATCCATGGGAGAGTTCCAAGGTGAAAGCCACTGCTGACCAAAAAGCACACAAAGGCTCGTATCACATTTGCCAAAAAAATCTTGATTATTCCCAAGACTTTTGGGCAAATTTTCTGTGGACCGATGGGACAAAAGTTGAACTTTTTGGAAGGTGTGCATTCTGTTTCATCTGGAGTAAAACTAAAACAGCATTTCATTAAAAAAAAACATAATTTCAATAGTCACATATGGTGGTGGTGGTGGTGATGGTCTGGGGCTGCTTTGCAGCTTCTGGACCTGGACGATTTGCCACAATTGACGGAACTATTAATTCTGCATTCTACCAGAAAATCCTGAAGGAGAATGTCCGGCCATCAGTTTGTGGCCTCAAGCTTAAAGTGGAGTTCCACCCACTTTTACAACTCTTCAGCATCCCTCATTAAACTGTGCACTGTAAACGAATTGGATATTTTAATTTTTTTTTTCTCAGCACCTACTGTATATCTGCTGTATTCATTTTTCACTTCCTCCTCCCTGACCGTGGCCCATCACATCATTTCCTGTTTGCAATGCCTTCTGGGAAGGGGCGGCAACTTCCTCTGACACTGCCATTGCTATGGAAACCTGACCTGAAACCTATTACACTGCTTGTGCTGCACTGAGCATGTGCGAAATCTGCAAGGATGAGATCCAGGAAGAAATACAGTCTGGCTTCAGATGCCCACATTTAAGATGGCCATGGCCTGCTGTAAGTTTATAAAATAACAAACTACTGCTATAAACTAACAAAACAGACCTTAGTTTACAGACTAACTTTACTAGAATACATTAAGCTTGTGTATTATAGGGGTATTTTTATTTAAAAAGTATAATTTTGGCCGGAACACCACTTTAAGCTCACTTGGGTTATGTAGCAGGACAATGATCCAAAACACACCAGCAAGTCCACCTCTGAATGGCTCAACAAAAACAAAATTAAGGTTATGGAGTGGCTTAGTCAAAGTCCGGACCTAAATCCAGTTGAGATGCTGTATTATGGCCTTACACAGGCCGTTCATGCTGGAAAACCCTCCAATGTGGCTGAATTAAAACAATTCTGCAAAGAAATGTGGTCCAAAATTGCTCCACAGCGATGTGAAAGACTCATTGCCAGTTATCGCAAACACTTGATTGCAGTTGTTGCCGCCAAGGGTGGCACAACCAGTTGTTAGGTTTAGGGGGCAATTATTTTTTCACATAAAGCCAGGCAGGTTTGGAGAGATTTTTTCCCTAAATAAATGAAATCATCATTTAGAAACTGCATTTTGTATTTACACGGGTTAGCTTTGTTTAATATTAACATTTGTTTAATCATCTGAATCATTTAAGTGAGACAAATATGCAACAAAAAAAAATCAGGAAGGGGCAAATACTTTTTCACAGCACTGTACCTATATTTAATCTGCCCCAGTCCAGTCACATGATCCCGCAGCTCTGGCTCTCTTGTGTCAGTAAGTGCCAGCTGCAGGGGAGAGAAGGGACAGCAGGGCAACAGCTGAACTATGGGAGCCTATGGGTGAGTTTAGGTAAGTATACAGACCTTTTTTTATACGGTAGGCAGGGTCGGTTAGGCTTTTCATCCAGTTTACGCTCATACACTTGTAAATGCCACATGCCTGTAAATGCGCATAAACGCACGTTTTGCCAGCTCCTGGCAGAAAGATTCAGCATAGATAGGAGAATTTTAATATGCCCATGAAGCCTAAACCCAAAAACTATAATGTAATATAGTCAGCTTGCTAGCTCTTAGATGAGGTGCCTGCATTTGTTTCCTTTATTTAAAGTTTATTTTTTCACATGGTAATTGTGGGAATCGTAACACCCTTCCTGTTCTCTGTGGCTACGCTCAAATACTCCACTGTATGTGTGAAGGGAGCCATGTTGTCAACCAGGCTGAAATCCAAAACATTTCTTCCACTCTAGATCTCCATTACATTGGTGTGTGTGTGTGTGTGCGTGTGTGTGTGTGTGTAAAATTGTTCAAAGAAGAAAAATAACACTGCTTGCATTTACAGTTTAGTGGAAACAGCCGCGTTTGATATCTTATCGGGTGTCACTTACAGACAAATTGCATTGACTTGTTGGTGTGAGGAATAACAGCATAATCAGTGAGGAATTAAAGATTATGTAAACCCAGCACTTCATATTCCTGATATATGCCTACTGCACTATGTACTTGTATGAATAAGTATCTTGTTCTCTTTGTATTACTTCCTTTGTGTGAAATCCCTGGTGTTCTTGCCAGTCTCTCTGCTTTCCTATTAAGAACTGACCACACTAGGCATGTGAGCACAGCGTGGTCAGTTCTCTAGCTGTGCTGGGAACTCAACTTGCTCTCCTCAAATGTTTAGACTTGTCCTGACATGCCCCCTGCACAGCCATTCACTGGGCATACCAGTGTGCTGCTGTTTCTCCTCCCCCAGCTCTCTAAACGCCTTATGCAGCGGAGAACAGAGGGTATGTGTTCACCTTTAAAACACAGAAAAAGCATATGCATAATGTTTTTTATATGTATACATGCATATTTTGTCTTTCATTTCTATTTTAACAACTTGCCGCCCGCCCACCGTCAAATTACCGATCGTGGCTGCGCCGTGTTCCTATGACACAGTTCTTTAACCATGTGATCGGCTGAGTCCAATCACAGCCGGTCACATGTATATGCGTAAGTGCTGCTAATCAGCTCTCCTCGCCTCACACTGACAGAGTGTGCCACCAATCAGTGCCCATCAGTGACACCAAGCAGTGCCCATCAGTGACACCAAGCAGTGCCCATTAGTAAAGCCAATCAGTGCAGCCTTTCAGTGCCGCCCATCAGTGCTGCCTATCTGTGCCGCCTATCAGTGCCCACCAGTGGCACCTATCAGTGCCCACCAGTGCCACCTATCAGTGCTCATCAGTGGCACCTATCAGTGCCCACCAGTGCCACCTATCAGTGCTCATCAGTGGCACATATCAGTGCCACCTATCAGTGCCCACCAGTGCCACCTATCAGTGCTCATCAGTGGCACATATCAGTGCCACCTATCAGTGCCCACCAGTGCCACCTATCAGTGCTCATCAGTGCCACCTATCAGCGCCGCCAATCAGTGCCACATATCAGTGCCACCTATCAGTGCCCATCAGTGCGGCATATTAGTGCCTCCTCATCAGTGCCACCTAATCAGTGCCCATAAATGCCCACCCATCAGTGCCCATCAGTGAGTATCACATCACTGTAGCCTATCAGTGCAGCCTCATCAGTGCACATCCGTGAAGGAGAAAAATTACTTAGTTACTAAATTTACTAAACTTTTTATTTTTTTAATTTTCGGTATTTTTTTTTTTTTTTAGTAAAGATTAAAAAAAAAAACAGCATTGATTAACTACCACCAAAAGAAATCTCTATTTGTGTGAAGAAAATGATTAAAAATTAATTTGGGTACAGTGTTACATGACCGTGCAATTGTCATTCAAAGTGCGACAGCGCTGAAAGCTAAAAAATTGCCTGGGCAGGAAGGGGGTGAAAGTGCCGGTATTGAAGTGCTTAAACTGAATGGGTTGTTTTACATGGTGAGGGTTCACATACTGTACATTAATGCTGCTAAATCTCGAGAATGAGCAAAGAGGCCATACTGCTTTGCTGGGGTTGCCTGCCTACCAACATGCAGGAAATGCACCGCTTTTTTACCTTTAAGACTTAGAAGAGATTGGATGCTCGGTGAAAATGAATTGTACTTCTACTATAAGAGCATTAGAATAAAATCATATAAACATTTTCACATAAAAACAGTTCTGCAGAAAAGTATAGTTACTTACTGTACACATTAAGCTGGACCTTTTCGGTCGATGTTACACCTCCAAGCTTGATAGTAATTGTATACGTTTTGTTGTCTGTGCTGATCAGCTGATCAATTCTCAGCGTCCCATTTTCAAACAGTTCGCATTTGTTTGCAGCGCAACGTCCAAGGTATGTTGGATTTGAACCTGGCAAAATATCTGCAATTATGGTAGGCGAACCGTCTATTGTCCAGGATTTCTGATGCCCTGGAGTGATGTTTATACCCTTTGCATGGAGATATCCGGATCCGCCAATAGGCGCACTAATCTGCCCAAACGATGTAAGGGCACCTGTAAAATCAAAATGCAAAGTCATGATAAAGGCTTCTCTATGCTTTTGGAGTGAGTCACGCCTCTATTCTGATTGATGGCTTTAATACTGAGTAAAAGTTAATCTGAAAAAATACTGGGGCCCCCAGTTCGAATCCCAACAATGACAGTACCTGCATGGACTTTGCATGTCCTCCCTGTGTTTGCATGGGCTTCATTTGAGTACACTGGTTTCTAGTAGACATGTGCATTCGTTTTTGTCCGAATGCATTTTCGTCCGAATTTTGGGTATGTTCGTTATCGTTTTAACAAACAATAACGAACGTGCAGAATTCGAAAACCGAAAGATCCGACATAAAAAAATGCTATATTTTTGTTTTTGTTGTGACAACAGTTCGATATAGATAGGATATTCGACATGACGCTGACAATAGCGATCTGTGTCCATCGAACCTGTGGTCAAATGTGCCTAACCTTAGCTCTATTAGTCCAAGATTATTCTACATAGAGAGAAGAGATTCGACATAGAGAGAAAAGATTCAACATTATAGAGACAATAGCAAAAAAGGTCGAATGTCCCTAACCTAACTCTATTAGTCCAAGACTATTCGACATAGAGAGAAAAGATTCGACATGAAGATTCGACGAAGCAGTCGCCGCGAGCGGACATTTATGGTCAAATGCTCGCCCATAGGCTATAGAAGAATTCTAATGTTGGTTGATTAGTAATAATAATTAATAAATATAATTATTACTAGTGTCATACAACATTATAAATTCTACTATAGCTTGTAGGTGGAACATTCGTCCGGAAATGTACGATTGCGGCATCGTACAGTTTAGCTGCTCCGTCGAATCTTCTTAGAACATTCAACAGACACCATAAGCCTTCAATGACAGATTCGACCTTAATTAATTTGGATTTTCGGATTAATGCATTTTTTAACAAAACAAAATAAATAAAAACGAATTTCGGGAGTAACTAAATAAATCTATTTTTCGGACGAAAACGAAATTCTGAAACAAAATATTTCAGTGTGCACATGTCTAGTTTCTAGGGATGCACCGATACTATATTTTTTTTACAATGAGTACAAGTACCAATACTTTTTTTTAGTACTCGCCAATACCAATTACTGATACCTACCGCAACTGTTTTGTTTTAACTTCAGCTGTCAGCATAAATGAAATGATGAAATAAATAGATTTTTTTTAAATTTAGCACTTTTTCCATGTGAAATGTGTATATATATATATATATATATATATATATATATGTGTGTGTGTGTAAAAATATTCACTAACAAAGCATACAAAAAGTTTTAATTGTTTATCATTTATAAAATAGATGTGCACAATGAAAAACAGCAGGAAAATAATAATTACATGGAGGAGAATAGGGAGTTAATTAAGGCTGATTAGAATAAATTAAGGGTTATTAAGGGGTTAAACAGAGGAACATTTGTTCATCTCTTTGATCTGCAGATGAAGAAATAGAAATATACAAAAAGAAACAATGTTTCTTTTTATTTTAGTGTTTGAGGGCTGAGCAATGTTGTTAATAAACATTGCCAACTGCTTTTTTTTTTTTTGACAGCTCCAATTACCGGACTTCTTTCACACTGAGGAGACCCACTGACAGCTCAAAGAAACGAGCCTGAAAGTATCGGTTTCAGGTATTGGTGCATTTGCACGAGTACCGATACTTGCGCAAATGCTCGGTATCGGCACCGATACTAGACTCGGTGCAACCCTACTGGTTTCCCACCACACCTCCAAAGACATTCTGGAAGGTTAACTGACTCCTGTCCAAACTGGCCCTAGTGTGTAAATGCTTATGAGATAGGGACCTTAGATTGTAAGCTTTTTGAGCACAGAGAGTTATATGAATGTATAATATGGAAAGTGATGCTCTAAGTATCAGCTCTAAATAAATACCTGAAAAAAATAATACACACAATAGTGGCTCTCAAAGACATTCTGTGGGTTTTATTTGATTGGTTGTGGTGCTTGGGAGGAGATTTTTGCATGCAATGGACTTTTCCTGGCCAATAAAAAGCATGCATGCACTTATTAGGGGATAACGAATGACCGCTCAATTGGTCAGGGGTGCAAAGTGTTAGAATTGGTTCAATAAGTAACTATGAAATAAACACTTAAAAGATGAACTCCAGGAAAAGTAAAAAAGCTTTCTTGCAGCAGGACTGCATCTACACTGCAAGGGTTTACTGCTTGTTTCTGTTTGTGGGGCTTGGAAAAGCACCTACTTACCTGGTCCTCTGCTCCAGTAAGTTCCTTCAAGCAGCAAGACTGGCCCCAGCTGTCTGACACTGAGGGACAGTCAACTGCTGGAGCATGCTGAAGGGCTGTCTGCCAGGGGAGCAGATGATCAGGTGAGTAAAACTGCTCTTATTTCCCCTCCCAAGGTATTTTAATACGTATCCCTCTATCTTAGGCTATATTATTATCATGCGCGATTTATATAGCGCCAAGAGTTTATGCAGCGCTTTACAATGTATAGGGGGGACAACACAATTACAGTACACAATTACAGTGGTGGTACAAAGGATAATAGCTGCAGAGAATGATTTGATAGAGGTGGCTCGGGGACAGTTGTTATGTGGGTGTGGGATAGGCCTCCCTGAATAAATCAGTTTTCAGGGATCTCCTAAAGGTGGACAGGTTAGGGGCTGATCGGACATACTGGGGGAGGGAGTTCCAGAGGATGGGAGAGGCTCTGGAGAAGTCCTGAAGGCGAGCATGGGAGGAGATAACAAGGGAGATAGAGAGCAGGAGGTCCTGAGAGGAGTGGAGGGGATGATTTGAGCGATATCTGCAGATAAGGTTGGTGATGTAGATGGGGGCGATGTTGTGAATGGCCTTGTATGTTATGGTTAGCATTTTAAATTTCGCACGGTGGGGTAGGGGAAGCCAGTGAAGAGATTGGCAGAGAGGGATGGCAGTCACGGATCGATTAGTGAGGTGTATTAGTCTAGCAAAAGCATTCATAATAGACTGAAGGGGGGATAGCCTGCTTAAGGGTAGGCCGTTAGTTAGTTGATTTGTGGTGTCATTAGTCAGAAAGGGTCGAATTCTGGAGATGTTGCGGAGGTTAAGGCGGCAGGATTTAGCCAGTGATTGGATATGGGGGCTGAAGGAGAGGTCAGAGACAAAGATTACACCCAGGACCTTGGCATGTGTGGAGGGATCAATGGTTGTATTGTTGATATTAATGGTAAAGTCACAGGGGGAGGACCGTGAAGGAGGAAATATAACAAGCTCAGTTTTAGAAAGATTACGTTTGAGGAAGTGGTGTGACATTCATACCGATATGTCATTCAGTAAGTTTGAGATCTGTGAGGAGATCAAAGGGGTGAGTTGAGGAGTGGAGAGATAAATCTGTGTGTCATCGGCATAGAGGTGGTATTGGAAGCCATGGGGGGTTATCAACTGGCCCAGGTAAGAGGTATAAAGTGCGAATAGGAGAGGCCCAAGGACGGAGCCTTGGGGTACCCCAACAGAAAGAGGAAGGGGAGCGGAGGAGATGGAGTTGTAAGTGACACTGAAGATGTGCTGAGATAGGTAGGAGGAGAACCAGGACAATGCAGAATCACGGAGGCCAAGGGAGTGTAATTTGCTGAGGAGGAGCAGGTGGTCAACTGTGTCAAAGGCAGCAGAGAGGTCTAAAAGTATGAGTATGGAGTAGTGGCCATTGGTTTTAGCAGTTATTAGGTCATTGGTGAGTTTTAGTAGGGCAGTTTCAGTAAAATGTTGTGGGCGGAAGCCAGACTGTAGGGGGTCGAGAAGATTGTTGTCCGTGAGGTAGCGACTCATATTCACACTGATCCGGCACAAAAGTTGTACGACTTCCGATCCGACTTTGCCCTGCAACTTCGTGTCTGACTTCCATGTGACTTCAATGAATGGGATCCGATTTTGATCCGACAATACCAGGCCCTTTGAGTCTGGTATGAATTTTGGGGGGACCCCAGGGCAAAAAAACCCCCCAAAAAAACGAGACCATTCCAGACTCTTTAGTCTGGTAAGGATTTTGAGGGAAAAAGAAAAAAAAAAAAACATACCAGACCCTTATCTGTGCATGCAGGTCAGGAAACACCCCATGGCTGTATAAGAATGGGCAGACATCTGGGATGACACAAAGGTGGGAGCCAGCGTCAGAGGAGGACCGGATCGCCGGTGGAGAAGATAGCAGCTGCAGAGAAAACAGCAGTGGAAGAGAAGAAAGCAACAGGGGGAGAAGACTGGAGGAAGAGCACAGCACCGGAGGGAGAAGAACTGAGGAAGAACACATCAGCGGCGAAACCGGAGATAGAAGACATATTGGAGCTATGACGGGGGACATTCTTCACTTTTCATAAAGGACTTGTCAAAAACCTTCTCTTGTTTTTATTTACACTACACTGGTTTTTTTTAGGGGTGAATGGGTAGGGGTACAATGTACCCCATACTCATTCACATGGGGGTGGCAGGATCTGGGGGCCCAGATCCCAATAATCTTAAAAGGAGGCTTCCAGATTCCAATAATCCCCCTGCCTACAGACCCCTACAACCACCACCTAGGGTTGTTGGGAAGAGGCCTTTGTCCCCATCTGCATGGGGAGCTGCATGCTCAGATAAGGGTCTGGTCTGGATTTTTGGGGGGACACCACACATTTTTTTTTCCTCTCAAAATTCATACCAGGCGGAAGTGTCTGGGATGGTCTTGGGGGGGGGGGGGCCCACAATGTTTTTTGTTTTTTTTTTACATTTTGGCTTGGGGTTTCCTCTCAAGATCCTCAGAGCACAAGTTGTTGCATCAAGTTGGATCAGTTAAGATGATGAACCTGACTTCAATTCAAATCAATGGGCTAAAATCGTGCCCATGTCGGACCAAAGTAGTGAAAGAAGCATTTTCAAACTCGGACCGACACAAATTGAACCAGTTAAGATGGTTCTCATAGGGAACCATTGATTTTGACATGTCTTGCGATTTGTGAATCGCACAGAATCCCTGTTCAAATCGCATGCGATTCTCTGCAGTGTGATTTGCGCCCATTCATTTTGCATTGACGCAAATCGTACCACAAAATTTCGGTTTTGGTATAGGGAGCATTTACCTAGTACCGATACTCACACAAATGCTTTGTATTGTCACCAATACCGGCTTCAGCACCAATGCCGATATAAGTATCAATGCATCCCTGGTTTTAACCCTCCCTTAGGCTTGATTCACATCTATGCACGTGACTTTTGAGCATTTCTGCAGTGCTTTTTGCTGTGCTTTCCACGATTTTGCCGCAATTACATGCTTTTCTGCAGCTTCTCTATTGAAGTCAATTGAACCAAAAAACGTAAAAAAGCACAGTTTTGTATTTAAAAAAGTCCCTGACCCTTTCCAAAAATGCAGAGGCACAAAAATGCATTGATGTGAAAGTGTTCCATAGGAACTTATGTTAAAACAAATGTGCTGCATTTCTTCAAAAAGCATGAAAAAACGCATTGTGTGAATGAAGCCTTACGCTAGCCAAAATGAAAAATAAAGTTTTTCCTTTAGTTCTACTTTAACACCTACAGTTACCAATTTTAAAGTAGATTCAAGTACTTACACTAGCTGCATAAGAAATAACGTTTGTTTTTTATTAATACATAACTGGATTAATTTGTGTTTTATGATATCTGCCTCGACTTTCGATGTAAGATAAAATATATAAAAGTCCACAGATAATGTGAAAA
Organism: Aquarana catesbeiana; assembly: GCF_042186555.1. NCBI lineage: Eukaryota > Metazoa > Chordata > Amphibia > Anura > Ranidae > Aquarana > Aquarana catesbeiana. The sequence goes on from NC_133333.1 coordinate 42,128,188, forward strand.
CACCTGATAAAGGCTTTGGCAAGGTGGTAGAATCTAAAATCCAAATGTTCCAAATTAAATCCTCGTCTCTTGTGCAGATGTGCTCAGACTGGGTGCCTCACATAGATGTGCATTCACCCCAGGACTATAAGGCACTTTTAAATGTGAGTGGAACTATTTTACTTTTGATCAAATAAACTCGTTTATAATGGCATTGCGCAATGAGGATCTCCTTTTGTCATTTCCATCCACCTATATGAGGTTTTTCTCTGCATGAGACGTCAGTCAACAGACTTCTACAGGGGTATCCCCACACGCTTAAGAGACCACACTAGAGATAGGTGGTCAACATCCAGGGGTGAATGCACACCTATGTGGGGCACCCAGTCTGAGCACATCTGCACAAGAGACGTCAATTAAGCACAAGCACTTTATATCGTCACCTAATGGGACTGTATTCGTTTTATGTGTGTATATGAATTTGATTAACATTAAGCGCAGCTAACTGTTTTCATATTGTCTTTTGCTTTTGTAGCAAATTTTTTACTGCAGCTGGTGTTTTGTTGAATATTTCCTTATTACTCATAGGCGCTAAGGTCTTATTTCTTGACAATGATTTTCTTGTATCAATGAAATTAAACTCAAGATCTCTTCTCTACAGTTAAGGTAAGCCTTCTGTCGAAGGTGGTGTTATTGCAATGCTTTTACCTACTCAGTGTACACCTCTATTCCTGCAAGCACCTGAGCCCTAAAAATAAAGGTATATTTGAAATTGCAGGTATAGATAAGATCTAACATTATGGGGGGACCCCTCTTTCCCCTATACTTCTGCCCCCTTCTTCTACTTCCCTCCATGCTTCCACTTTTTGGTCCTTTCTCTCTCCCACCCTTTTTCCCCATCCCCCCCCTTCTTCCTTACTCTCCCCTCCGAACTTTTGTTTTTTGCCATGTATCAGCATCTTTCGGCAAGTGCCAAGGGTGCTCACCCCCTATATTAGGGGATGTTCACAATCCCCTAATATAGGGGTGATGTATTGTTTTTCTTTGTGCTCAGATATAAAATACTGAGAAGACGCAAGGAAATAAGAGTTGAAGTCTAGACTGATATCAGATTGTTCGTGATGACCCTCGATAATAGGTAAAGTTGTTCCTCACATTATTCTCTGCTGATAAAGCCCTGAATAGAGAGCAAAGTTGAGATTAAGGTTTACACAGATGATGTAAACCCAATAATGTAATGATTGTTTAGACATACGGTGTATGTAACCACATTATACAATGTAAAAAATCATAAGGGTTGATTTACTAAAACTGGAGAATGCAACTCTTGGTGCAACTCTGCATAGAACCCAATCAGCTTTCAGTTTTTTTTTCAAAGCTTAATTGAACAAGCTGAAGTTAGAAGCTGATTGGCCACCGTGCACAGCTGCACCAGATTTTGCACTCTCCAGTTTTAGTAAATCAACCCGATTATCTTGGGTGTAATTCAAAAGACTATTTCAATATTTCAGCTTTCAATTAAACACTATGTGGTGATCCTGCCATGAAGGTCCTTGTCCAGGCACTTCCTGTCAGAGGGTGGCAACAGCTTATCTCAGTCTTCTAACGGCTCTCCTGCATTGTCATGCCCATTTAGGTGGAGGGCATGGGCAACCATGACCATGCTCATTGTGTAGGCATGTCCCACCATTGTCACCATACGATAACTTCCCCTGAGCAGTGATATTCAGCTGTTGTTGGACCACATACATGTATATAGGAAATAGTAAAAAACAAAAATGGAAGAAAAGTGAAAACTGTATATTCCAACATGAAAAAAAATGGTTTATGATACACAATGCTTTAGAAAGTCATTGCAATCCCCAGTTTTAGTGAATAAACCCCTATGAGTCAACTATGAATTATTCATTATATCAATGTCTGTAAGCTGCCTAGGCTCTGAGGAAGCAAAGCAAACCCAAACAATAACATTCCCACCATGCTTCACAGTTGTTAGGAGGTTCTTCTTCTGAAATGATGCCTTCTGTGTTTGCCTAAATGTTTACAAAGAAGTCTATCTTTGGTCAAAATTTAACTTAACAAGCTGATTGGCTACCATGCACAGCTGAACCTGATTTTGCACTCTCCGGTTTTAGTAAATCATCCCCATAATCTTTTCAATATTTCAGCTTTCAGTAAAATAATAAGTGGTGATCCTGCCATGATGGTCCTTTCCAGGCACTTTCTGTCATAGGGTTTCAACAGCTTGTCCCAGTCTCCCAACGACTCTCCTGCATTGTCATGCCCTTTTGGGTGGAGGACATGGGCAACCATGACCATGCTCATTGTGTAGGCATGTCCTACCATTTTTACCATAAGAAAACTTCCCCTGAGCAGTGATATTCAGCTGTTGTTGGACCACATACATGTATATAGGAAATAGAAAATACAGTTATTACTTTTCTTCCTTTTTTGTTTTTTACTGACATGAAAAAAATGGTTTAAGATACACAATGCTTTAGAAAACCATGCCATTCAGTTAGGGTCTACATCTACTTTATGAAGCTCCAAAAAATGCATAGCTGTGGGATCAGAACATTGCAAATTAGTTCAAATTAGAGTCTTGGTTATTTCAAGTGGGGCATCCCTCAAGATCACTAAACCTGCATAATTATATACTCCTAGGTAGAGTACCCCCCAAAAGCGGTCACCTTACCTGAGAAAATAAGAGAGAAAAGGAGGATTAGTTGCATTGTGATTCAGGTTCTGTCAGTGTGTGCGTCTGTGTGAGAGTAGGCAGGGTATCATCAAATAAAGATGTAATGAGGAAGGTGATCTGTTTTTGTGTGTACACAATGTCACTGCCAATAAGTATTTATAACACCAATACTTCATTTGCATCTGGCATGTGTGTAGGAAGTAGAAGTGTGCTGACAATTCACTATGTGCAGAGATTGATTCAAGGGTCAGTCCTCCCGAAACTGATATTTCTGCTATGGATGGATGTTGATAGACTGAATTAACTCTTGTCTTTTTTAGCTATAAAACTCATTTTATTTAGTTTTTTTGTTTTTTGCCTATGATGATGTATGAACTCTGATATTTCTGCAATGGATGGATGTTGATAGACTGAATTAACTCTTGTCTTTTTTAGCTATAAAACTCATTTTATTTTATTTTTTTGTTTTTTGCCTATGGTGATGTATGAACTGATGGGATGAAATACAACATGTGGCAGGGGGAGCCCAAAGTGTTGAATATCTTCAGTGGCTGGGTAGCAGCAAAGCAGCAAAGCTACTTAGTTTGAAGACATGAGCTGATGGAAAGGTAAGTATACATCTTTTTTTTTTTTTACAGGGACTCACATATACTGTACAGCAATATAACACATGTACCTTGATAAATGCATAACACCATTTTTTGGTGTCCATCTCTGGTTGTCCAGCAATCAGCACTGGAACTTGCTGGCAAACTCATGGGGGTTGATGTACTAAAGGCAAATAGACTGTGCACTTTGCAAAGTGCAGTTGCTCTCTTTGAATGCAGTTGCTCCAGAGCTTAGTAGATTAGGTAAAGCTTCACTTTACAAAGAATACCCAATCACGTGCAAGGAAAATTTAAAAAAATGCATCTTTGCTTGCACATGATTGGATGATAGAAGTCAGCAGAGATTCTGCTCATTTACTAAGCTCCGGAGCAACTGCTCTTCAAGCCTATAGCCAGGGGAGTTGCTAGGTGGCAAAAAGACCAGGGGCTTGAGCCCGAAGTCCAAGGCCAGCGCGGGCGGGGGGGGGGGGGAGTTGGATCGGCGGCAGTAGTGGAGCTGGGTTTTTTGGCTGGGCGGTGGGGTTGTGTGGCAAGGGTAAGCTCACTTGCTGATTGCTGCCTGGCTTATTGGTGCCCATCAACGCTGACCACTAAACTCACCTGCCTGACACACTGACCTACCTACCTTTCATACACTGACCTACCTACCTGACACGCACTGACCTACCTGACACGCACTGAGCTACTTGACACGCACTGACCTACCTACCTGACATGCACTGACCTACCTACATGACACACACTGTCCTACCTGACACACACTGACCTACCTGACACGCACTGACCTATCTGACATGCACTGACCTACCTGACATGCACTGTCCTACCTGACACACACTGACCGACATACACTGACGGTAGTGACACATACTGACCTACCTGACCAGGAGACTTCATGTGTCCTGCAGCTCAGCTCAACCGTGGTATACGGTCTGCCCATCATCACAGCAGGCAGCCAGAGGAGGAGAGGAGACCTGAGCACGAGCAGGAATCGATGTGGCGCGGCGGCCACATTGTAATTCCCACCTTCTGGAGCCTGCAGTGCCTATGATGGATGTCACACGTCCCGCGTTCCCGCCATTGGACCAGTGGGATGTCCATCATAGGCGCTGCAGGCTCCAGAAGGTGGGATCTGCTATGTGACTCGGCCGCACACGGCGGCACTTGGCGGCGCTTGGTGGTGCTCGGGATCAGAACGGTCCCCGCTCGGCGGCGCTCGGGGCTACTAATACGGTGATGCATCCCTGAGACCCGGGGCTTTTCGGGGACCCATTTGGGGCCCCAGCCTCCCTCAGCCCCCCCTCCCGACGCCATGCCTATAGCGTCCATCATATATGATTGTACCTTTACCCTATTCAACAGGAAAATGGCGCTTGATAAGTAAATCAATGGGGGACTAAGGCAATATGGCGCTGGATGCCAAAACACATGAACGGGACTATAGTAAAATGGTGCCCGATTATGTAATCAATAGGAGACCAAGGCAAAATGGCGCCAGATGCTTATATACAACAGTGGCGACAGTGGACACCTCAACCAAGTGCCCCTAGTTATTGCAAAGGAATCTGTAATGGTATAATTTACCCTCAGTTGGGCTACTGGTTTGGTATACAGTAGTTGCACCCAGGCTATGAATTTGGGACCGAATCCGAGACGCTCAAGGACCGCTATTAGATTTGGCCACTCAATGGGGTCAAAAGCTTTATGGGTGTCTAATGACACCACCACCCGGGTGTCTGGAGTAGGTCCTTCCGATTGCACAATATTGAAGAGACAATATAGGTTTATGGCCGTCGACCTTGCAGGTATAAAACCTGTCTGATCAGGATGAATAACTGAAGCTATCACTTTATTTAATCGTGTGGCCAGGAGTTTGACTAGTATTTAAGCATCAACATTAATTACTTAATTAATAACCTGTCTATTGCTGGTGACAACACTGTGTTCAGGTCCCCTGCTAGAATTATAGGTCCCTCCGCCACCTGGAGCACCTCTGTCATCACCATTTCCCACATCCCCATTGTAAACAAGGGGTGGTATATACACCGCCAGAAATGTATATGGTCTATTATCAATGACAAGAACCAGGATTACAAACCTACCAAAAGGATCTATTTTGACAGTCCTGGTAGTATACAGTAGAGATTTGGACACCAATACAGATACTCGCCTGGCATAGTTTGAGTATGAAGAGTGGAATGTTCTGCCCACAAATGCCCTATGAAGGGCAAATGCTTTGGAGCCAACCAGATGCGATTCTTGGAGGAAGATAATACTTGGTTTACATTTTTGTATGTATTTAAAAACTAAGGCCCGCTTAATCTAGGAATTGAGGCCTCTCACGTTCCATGATAATAGATTAAGAGTCTGAATAGTTGATACCGTGAGTAATCAAAGCTAGGAAATTACTGAGAATCTTGTGGAGACGTGACAGAGAGCCTTCTAGATGGGGACAGAGCACTCCAATCCCCGCCCCTCATCTGGGGGCAACAGTGAGAGACACACATATATGCAATAAGGCAACTGTTGGCATTAGTAGAAGAAACCTTTTGGTAAAGAAAAAAACATAAAGAACTAAAGAACAAAAAGTAAGAAACTGTGATCCAAAACAGAGGATCCCAAACCCCATTCCCCCCACCCTGTCCGTAGCCCCAAACATCCCACGGGCTTTCACCCCAAATGTTGAACCAGCGAATAAAGTCACCCTAGAGAGGGATATTCTTCCCAGTCCAGCCTGACAGGAAGACCAAGGGTGAGTATGTGGTATTCAGCAGAGCAGTAGGTGAACCGCATTGATTGCAGAACTATTCATATTAGCCCGACAGCCCTTGGACAGGCAAGGATTACTGAAACCGAAAGTAAAGTAAGATACACAGTGGACGGCATTCCAGAACCATCAGCCTGGAGGGTCACCTCCAGTCCGCAGGCAGATATATCAGTCCAGTGGAGTTGTAAGATCATATTATGCAGGTCCCAAGGACTCTATCCAGTGATTCGCTTCTTTAGGAGAGGTGAAAAATTGCGTTTTACACTTGTGCACCAATCTCAGCCTGGCCGGATAAAGCATACTATACGGCAAGCTGCGCTCTCTCAGGCGCTGCTTCACACTTTGAAAGGCTGCACGTTGCTTGTGCGTAGCAGCAGAAAAATCCCTGAAGTACAGGAAGCCGGCAAGCATGAGCCTGGGGTATCTACACGACTGAGGGGCCCTTAAGGGGACAGGTGGGAAAAGCAATCAGATCCAAAGGTTTGCTTTAGCCAGGATATTAGAAATGCCCTCCGATCCCTCTGGGAATACCAGGAAGTGGAGGCTATTCCTTCAGAGCCAGTCCTCAATGTCCCCAAGTTGAGCCTCCTGGAACTTATGGTCCACCGCTACATCCCTCACTTGTACCATCAGTGGGTTAAGATCATCCTCCACTGCACTAATACACTGTTCAGCGTTGGTGACTCTGTGTCTAATTTTGTGTACATCACCTTTCAGTAAGTCAAAGTCCACCCGTATGGTCTCTATTTGCATAGATAGTACTGCATGGCAGCTCTTAATTGTGTCCATTATTTGTGCATGTGTTGGCTCTCTTACCTGTGCACCGGAGGCCACCCTCCCCCTGTTCCGACGAAGGAGAGGGCAGGGAATTCACTAGAGGGTCAGTTGGTTCTAACCAGTCCGTGTCCCCCTCGGTCCACAGGCAGCCATCCGGAGCTGGAGAGCTGTGTAGGTCTTCTGCCGACTGGGCTCCCTCTTTCTTGCCTTGTTGGCGAAGCGAGCGAGCCACTCCGGGGGCATTATATCGATACTCAGGCCATATTTATTTACCATGGTGATGCACCCAGTGTGTTCCTAAGGCGAATCCGATGGATGGGTGACAAAATTCCAAGCCTGGGGCTTCTCAGGATAATGAAAGGATCACAGTGCGGTCTGGAGCTCCAAAAAAGGGTTCTGCACATACCGGAAGTTGGACACACCCCCATTCCCTATCTGGATTTTTAATTACAAGATGTACAAAGTTTAGGGATACCCCTTAGGGGTTTATTTACCAAAGCTAGAGAAGGCAAAATTAGTCACATTTCTGCATAGAAACCAATCAGCTTCTAACCTCAGCTTGTTCAATTAAGCATTGGCAATAAAGCCTGGAAGCTGAATGGTTTCTATGCAGAATTGTGACTAATTTTGCCCTCTCTAGCTTTAGTAAATAAACCCCTAAGTGACACCATAAGTTGCATGGTGTCGCTGGTAAATGGCCAGCAGTTTTCAATGCTGGACAAACAGAGCATTGACAGAATCCAAACATGGTGCTATGCATTTATCAAGGAACACATGCTAAATGGCTGTTTAATATTCAGTAATTCAAGGGGGAACAACCACTTTAATTTTCAAGTGACCCTGTGGAGACAGGTAAGTATAGAGGCTCCAGGTTTGTCATTGTGATCCTGGCATTAGTACTTTCTAAATCACTGACCTGGAACAGTCATGTGGCCAGTAAAATATATCTAAAACCAATAACAATTTTTTTTTTTTCTGTAAAATTCTGTTTATTAAGAATTTCAACACAGATACAAAAAACACACAGTATATGACAGCCTTAACATAGGCCACATATTACACACAAACATAACAGTCCTCAGCACTGGACTTACTGTATAACCCTGAGACTAAACATGTAAAAATATTTGCAAGTGTGACTGTATATAAACATTAGTACATACGACTTCATCAAAGGACATATATAGGCTCCACACAGCATAGAACTAACTCTTGTCATTAAATAAATCAATCAAATCAACAGATCTTATCAAATAAATCAACAGATCTAACAACATTTTTATTACAGCTTGCTAGTTTTAGATGTGATGGCTGCATTCGTTTTTTTTTTTAATGTTCTTTTTCCTTTATGTTCACCTGGTGATCATATCAGTAACACACTTTACAACACCTACTGTATCAGGAAAACAGATTGAGGAAAATGTTGCTGGAAACTCCCCCTTTCTTCTTGTTCATAACCTAGATGGGTGAGGTCCTCAGAACCATATAACTGATAAGGACTCGTTCACACCAGCTCCATGGGGCTGTGTTGGGAAGCCTTTGAACAATGTAGTCCCAACACAAGAACAAGGCATTTTGCCCTTCAATGTCCTATGGCTTCAGTTTACACCAACACACAACATAGCTGCTCATAGGTTGCTGTTTCAGTCCTCTTAATCTCAGGATTTTGCTAGTTCATTAAATACTTGAACGTTGTTTTACCAAAACCAAAAGAAAATGATTAAAGAGTCGTATAACCGAGGTGAAAGTCCATACAGGTTATCAAATTATGCTTTTAAAAAAAAAAAAAACTATTGGAATGTTTGTGTTATCTCTCAGAAGAGGAAGTATTCAGAACAAAAAAGATAGTTTCTAGTAAAATGTTTAATCTTTACTATTATGAGCGTTAAAACTCTTTTGAGCACTAAACCCTCATTGACACCAGTGTGATTTGTCATGCAATTTGACAGTTCCAAATCACATGACAAGTTCCACCTTATGGAAACGTTCAAATTTACACAATTCATGTCGCAGAGACTCTGAAAAAGGTTTCTGCAGTACTTGTTTCCGATTTCATTGTGACTCGCATAGACTTCTGTTAAAGGAAGTTGCAAGCCGCAATGAAATCGGAGGTGCAAATCGCACTGATCTGCGGCTTTGAAATCACGCTGAAGTAGCGCACTTTCAAAGCCGCACTGGTATGAACCAGAGCTAAATCAATTTACATTTATGGTACTGTGGTCAATGGCTTAAACCTCTGTCCAGTTTTCATTACCCATTGGGTAGCTTTTCCCATTTTCTTCTGTAATGGTCATTGGAAGCGAGGGGAAATTGACCCTGATCTGACACAAACAGCTTTTGAAAAAAATTGAAAGAAGGTCTACTAACCATTGCTCATCCAAAAGTAATTTAAAAACTCTGGGTTGTACTTAGAAAACACATCACACACTTGTATTAAAACTTATCTCTTGGTTGTGATGTTACTAGGTTTTCTAGGGATTAAGCTAACACAGAGTAATACTTACCTTAACAGGCACAACCGTATCCGTTTACCTTGCCAGTAGTAATGAGCTAAGGTTCAGGCTGAGCCTAGTTCAGCCCAGACCAACAGGAAGCGGCCACATGATAGATGGCTACCGGGAGATAATAATTATGATTGCCTCCTTTTTTTCTAGGGGATGGACTTGTCATAATCCAAGTTCCTGAAACACAACCATCATTCTAGTCTTCCGCTCTGAAATGAGGGTGGGCACTCCTGCCAGTGCCAGTGCCCTGGCGTGATAGCATCAGCCGTGGGGGTGGCAAGACAAGACCAGTCAGAGACCAGCAAGAAGAGCGGTCTCCTCAGATCAGTCATCACAACCAAAATTGCCAAGTAACTGTTGATGAGATAAACTTTGGGCCAAACTCACTTCAGTCCAAACCTCCAGGAAACTATGGTCATGTGGCCATATTTGGTCAAGGATATCACTAGCATCTCTACGTCTCTCGTTTTGTTACCTGTGGTTGTTGGGCAGGGAATTCCCTGACCACAGCTGATTGGGCTGGCAGCCTGCTATCATGTGACAGTTTCCCGTGGGTTCAGGCCCATCAACACTTTCTGGTTCTGGTTGTGATGACCATTCTCAGGATATCGCTATTTGGTAGATGTTTGGTAGATGCTGAAGAGTTAAACCACCTAACATTTTTTATATTTCTCAGGGGCTTTTTGGTTTTTGCTTTTTGGTGAGATTTCTATGAGGGGCCACCATACCTGCTAGATTTAATTATTTTTTATTCTTTTGGAATACTACAGGAAAAGCTGAAACACACATAGGTGGCCAGGAACATTCAAAATGCCAACATTTGGTGTTGATTTACTCTTTGTAGCTGGAACACACAAAGGTGGGCAGGAACATTCAAAACTCCAACATTTGGTTTGTATTAACCCTTGATCCTCCTTGTTAAAGAAGAAGTAAACCTTGATGGGTTTTACTTCCTCTTTTGCTCGCTGCTGCAGCCTGCAAATTAAAAGCATAATGGGCTAGTATGCATCACATACTAGCCCATTATGTGCCACTTACCTGCAAGAGAATCCAGCGATGTCCCCTGTGTGGGTAGCGTTCATCTTCTGGCCCTCTTCCTTCTGAGCCACGGTCTCCGGCTCTGTGATTCGCCAGAGCTGCCTGACGTCACTCACGCGCATGCGCACGGGAGCAGCGATTAACGGCATAGGCTAGGGAAGAAACGGCACTTAATTTCGTTTCCTCCCCGCGCATGCACCGCTGGAATTTCTGGCAGACTACAAGTGAAATATCTCCTAAAGCGACGTTTAGGAGATATTTCCACTACCTATAGGCTTACCTATAGGTAGAAGTCCAAAAAGTGGGTTTACAACCACTTTAAAAGCAAAGTGACTGATTGATTAAACATCCTTAATGAATTTTGGGCCTCATTTGCCAAGGAAACACCAACTCACCATTTTTGAAAAAAATGTATTGTTTATAGAAGGCAATGATGAATAACAAGATATTGTTACAAGACATCAGTGGCGGCTGGTGTGTTTTCTTAGTTGGGCGGAAAACAACGACCACCCCCCCCTGAGCGGCACACAATTACCCCCCCAAGCGGTACGTCCAGGACTTACCCCATCGTGGCGGGTGGTAGGCAGTTTGTAGCGGCTCGGCTCTGAGTCCTCTCCTCCATGGCAGTGGATGGCAGGCAGCGTGTAGCTGGTCGGCTCCGAGTCCTCTCCTCCATGGTGGCTTCCAGCTCCTCCTTTCGGCCAATCTGGTGACCGGTGTCAAAGCCCGCTTCCTGATTGGCCGGGAGAAAGATCAGTGTTACAACAGCGAATATTCATTTGCTGTTGTAACACACCTGGGTGGGCTCAAAGCGCACTCTCTGCGACCCGAGCCCACCATATATTGCCTCCGGCTCTAATCGGTGCTTTCAAAAAATGACCTCTCCGCATTGGAATCCATGCGCGGTGTCTTGAAAGGGGCCGGACGCATGGATAAGGAAGGCGGCGGATGGATAGGGGTGGGCGGTGCCCATGCACCCTTAATGGACATGCCGCCCCTGCAAGACATATCAAACTACACTGGTTTCAGAGTAAAGAAACTATAGAATATATTGCTTCATCATTGATTAATTGTCATATGGTAAACAACTCAAACCAAACATTCGAAGATGAAATACAATAAATGGGTTAGCAGAGTATTTTATATGCATTTATGTCTTATTTTCCATTAATGACTAGGCCATTTTTTGTGATACGGCACTGCATTACTTTAACTGACAATTGTGTGGTCATGCAACGCTGTACCCAAACAAAATTGACGTCCTTTTTTCCCCACAAATAGAGCTTTCTTTTGGTGGTATTTGATCACCTCTACAGTTTTTATTTTTTGCATTAGACGCAAAAAAAGACAGACAATTTTGAAAAAAAAAAAACTATATTTTTACTTTCTGCTATAAAACATATCCAATAAAAAAATTAAAAAAATCTAATTTCTTCATCAGTTTAGGCCAATATGTATTTTGCCACATATTTTTTGGTAAAAAAAATGTCAATAAGCGTATATTGATTGGTTTGCGCAAAAGTTATAGCGTCTACAAAATAGGGGATAGATTTATGGCATTTTTATTTGTTTACTAGTAGTGGTGGCGATCAGCGATTTTTAGCGGGATTGCAGCACACAGATCAGACACCTGACACTTTTGACACTTTTTTGGGAACCAGTGACACTATTACAGTGATCAGTGCTAAAAAAATATGCATTGGCACTGTATACAGTGCCTTGAAAAAGTATTCATACCCCTTGAGATTTTCCACATTTTATCATGTTACAACCAGAAACATAAATGTATTTTATTTGGATTTTATGTGATAGACCAACACAAAATGTCACATAATTGTGAAGTGGAAGGAAAATGATAAATGGTTTAAAACATTTTTTACTGATAAATATGTGAAAAGTGTGGCGTGCATTTGTATTCAGCCCCCCTGAGTCAATACTTTGTAGAACCACCTTTCACTTCAATTACAGCTGCAAGTCTTTTTGGGGATGTCTCTACCAGCTTTGCACATCTAGAGAGTGACATTTTTGCCCATTCTTCTTTGCAAAATATCTCAAGCTCTGTCAGATTGGATGGAGAACATCTGTGAACAGCAATTTTCAAATCTTGTCACAGATTCTCTATTGGATTTAGGTCTGAACTTCGATTGGACTACTCTAACACATGAATATGCTTTGATCTAAACCATTCCATTGTAGCTCTGGCTGTATGTTTAGGGTCATTGTCCAGCTGGAAGGTGAACCTCCGCCCCAGTCTCAAGTCTTTTGCAGACTCTAACAGGTTTTCCCCATAAGATTGCCCTGTATTTGGCTCCATCCATCTTCCCATCGACTCTGACCAGCTTCCCTGTCCCTACTGAAGAAAAATATCCCCATAACATGATGCTGCCACCACCATAGTTTGCAGTGGGGATGGTGTGTTCAGGGTGATGTACAGTGTTCATTTTTCACCACACATAGCGTTTTGCTTTTAGGCCAAAAAGTTCAATTTTGGTCTCATCTGACCAGAGCACCTTCTTCCACATGTTTGCTGTGTCCCCCACATGGCTTCTCGCAAAGTGCAAACAGGACTTCTTATGGCTTTCTTTTAACAATGACTTTCTTCTTGCCACTCTTCCATAAAGACCAGATTTGTGGAGAGCACGACTAATAGTTGTCCTGTGGACACAGGGCCGCCATCAGGGGGGTACAGTCCACACACTTGTAAGGGGCCTGAGAGTCTAGAAGGGCCCGGCTGTCTGGCGGGGATGAGAGAAGGCAGGGAGGGGTGCATGAGAGCTCCGTTGCTACGCTGGCTTTCAGAATGTGTGCGAGTCAGCAGCTGCTGCTGTGTCACTGACATCGGGCTCTTTGCTGCCACCTCTGGTAAATTACAGCATCTGCACTCATCGTGTGTTTTGCACAAGAGCTGGGACCAGGAACAGCACCTTCCAAGTAAGGAGTAATGTACAACTGAAGAGGAACGGGGGTGGGGTGGGGTGGTGTACATGTGTGTGTGTGTGTGTCTGTGTACATATGTGTGTGTGCCTATGTGCATGTGTACATGTGCGAGGGGGGCTTAGAGCATACAGGTGTTAGGGGGGCTGAGAGTGTACAGGTGTTAGGGGGGCTGAATGCGTACATGTGTGAGGAGGGGCTGAGAGCGTACAGGTGTGAGGAGGGGCTGAGAGTGTACAGGTGTTGGGGGCTGAGAGTGTACAGGTGCGAGGGGGGCTGAGAGTGTACAGGTGTTAGGGGGGCTGAGACCGTACAGGTGTGAGGGGGCTGAGAGCGTACAGGTGTGAGGAGGGGCTGAGACCGTATAGGTGTGAGGGGGGCTGAGAGCGTACAGGTGAGTGGGGGGCTGAGAGCGTACAGGTGTGAGGGGGCTGAGAGCGTACAGGTGAGTGGGGGGCTGAGAGCGTACAGGTGTGAGGGGGCTGAGAGCGTACAGGTGAGTGGGGGGCTGAGAGCGTACAGGTATGAGGGGGGCTGAGAGCGTACAGGTGAGTGGGGGGCTGAGAGCGTACAGGTGTTAGGGGGGCTGAGAGCGTACAGGTGTGAGGGGGGCAGAGAGCGTACAGGTGTGAGGGGGCTGAGAGCGTACAGGTGAGTGGGGGGCAGAGAGCGTACAGGTGTGAGGGGGGCTGAGAGCGTACAGGTGTGTGGAGGGGCTGAGACCGTACAGGTGTGAGGGGGGCTGAGAGCGTACAGGTGAGTGGGGGGCTGAGAGCGTACAGGTGTGAGGGGGCTGAGAGCGTACAGGTGAGTGGGGGGCTGAGAGCGTACAGGTGTGAGGGGGCTGAGAGCGTACAGGTGAGTGGGGGGCTGAGAGCGTACAGGTGTTAGGGGGCTGAGAGCGTACAGGTGTGAGGGGGCTGAGAGCGTACAGGTGTGAGGGGGCTGAGAGCGTACAGGTGAGTGGGGGGCTGAGAGCGTACAGGTGTGAGGGGGGCTGAGAGCGTATAGGTGAGTGGGGGGCTGAGAGCGTACAGGTGTTAGGGGGGCTGAGAGCGTACAGGTGTGAGGGGGGCTGAGAGCGTATAGGTGAGTGGGGGGCTGAGAGCGTACAGGTGTTAGGGGGGCTGAGAGCGTACAGGTGTGAGGGGATTGAGAGAGAACATACAAGTGTGAGGGGGTTGAGAGAGAACATATGTGAAGAGGGGCTTCGAGCTTACAGCTGCTGGTTTGGGATGTCTCTTTTGGGCAAAATATAAATATGAAAGCACTGATGACTTATAATACACTGTTCATTTTCATATATGATGTTGTAAGTGTTAAAATAAAAGGTGTGTGCATGGAAGGACTTGATGGGATGGCTAGTGGGCGGATTCGGTGGGACGGCCAGTGGGCAGGCCCTGGGGAATGTTGGCGGTCAAGCCTGGGGGCGTCCAGGCCTAAAGCTGTCTAAGGGGCCCCACAATTTCTGATGGCTGCCCTGTGTGGACAGATTCTCCCACCTGAGCTGTGGATCTCTGCAGCTCCTCCCAGAGTTACCATGGGCCTCTTGGCTGCTTCTCTGATGAATGCTCTCCTTGCCCGGCCTGTCAGTTTAGGTGGACGGCCATGTCTTAGGTTATGCTATGTTTGCAGTTTGCCATACTCTTTCTATTTTTGGATGATGGATTGAACAGAGCTCTGTGAGATGTTCAAAGCTTGGGATATTTTTTTATAACCTAACCCTGCTTTAAACTTCTCCACAACATTATCCCTGGCTTGTCTGGTGTGTTCCTTGGCCTTCATGATGCTGTTTGTTCACTAAAGTACTCTAACAAACCTCTGAGGACTTCACAGAACAGCTGTATTTATACTGAGATTAAATTACACACAAGTGGACTCTATTTACTAATTACTGTAGGTGACTTCTGAAGGCAATTGGTTCCACTAGATCTTAATTAGGGGTATAGGAGTAAAGGAGGCTGAATACAAATGCACGCCACACTTTTCACATATTTATTTGTAAAAAAATATGAAAATCATTCATCATTTTCCTTCCACTTCACAATTATGTGCCACTTTGTGTTGGTCTATCACAGAAAATCCCAATAAAATACACTTACGTTCTTGGTTGTAACATGACAAAATGTGGAAAATTTCAAGGGGTAAGAATACTTTTTCAAGTCACAGTAAATGACACTGGCAGGGAAGAGGTTAACTTCAGGGGTGATCAAAGGGTTAAGTGTGTTCCCTGTTTGTGCTTTCTTACTGTGGGGGGGGGGGGGGCTGACTGCATGTAATGTTTCATATTCACATCGCACACGTTCCTGGTATAAGCTCTAAAGGTTGGGTGCTGTATGATTGTGTTCTGATTAGCAGGAACACAAGATCACAGTGTCCATGCCTTGTTTACTTCGGCAGACCACCGTTCTACTTCTCTGGGGAACGATCGATGGGTTCCGGCGGACATCGCGTCTGCCGGACCAGCTGATTGGTTCCCCCTGTGGCCAATGGGCGCCCAGGCGTGCTGCCAAGTAGCTGTTGCGCAGAACAACGTACGTTGTTTCGCGCAGCTGTGCCACCTTGCCACAGTACAACTGCGGCGGGTGGTCGGCAAGTGGTTAACGGAAAGACAAGGGCGAGAGGACATTATTGTTTATTACAGTGCAGGGATGTCAGCATGGTATTTTACTATGCTATGAAGACTTCTGGGATGTATGACATCAATTTGGTCTAGGGCAAAAAGACAGGAACCAACTGAAGAGTAAAAAATAAAGTTTAAAACACTTAAATATAATATATCTTCCTATCTATTTACTAATGCTAGCAGCATGATGATTAAACATTGTTAATGCTGATTGAGAGAGTTTAGTTCCTGTTTTAATATAACAACATTATAAAATATGAATCATAATGGATCATAGATCCATGGGCTAAAAAAACTAAAATAATAAAAGTAATTATTATAATTAAAAATAAAAGGAAAATGCAGCAGCTGTACATGTGTTTAAAGTCATGTTAATAACAAGCAATATAAGTGTGAGAATATATAATTTAAATAATACAATGTAAACAACATACAGATAACATATTATTGCAGTGCCAAAAGACAGCTGGGCCCAAGATAATAAATTATCTATATATTAATTATATTGCTTGGTAATAAATATTGACATTCGAGGCTGGTGTTCTATCTTTTGCTAACAGTGGAGGCTGGCCATAAATACAGTATATTCCAGAGACAGGCAATACATTTTGGACTGTCAAGATATACTTACATAAGACAATGGCATTACTCAAATTCTAGAAGATGTCAATTTTACTAAAACCAGACTGAGTGACATTATATATATACATGAAAAAAGGCCAACAAGCATGGGCGGCCCGTGCATTAAGGGTGCACTGGTGCCACCCCCTCTATCCTCACCACCCCCCTATATGGTTAATGGAAAGATTCATGCTTTGCATGAATCTATCTATGGCTGCCGCTGCCACCCCCTATCCAGGCATCCGGCCCCTTTTTGGACGCTGGGCACCTGAATAACAGCGGCGAGGGTGTTTTTTTGAAGTACCATAGGCTCTAATAGGCTTCAAAATAGGGTGGACCCCGAGCGCAGAGCAAATTAATTTTTGCTTTTCTAACACTGAATCGCCTCTCCGCCAATCAGGAAGCGTGGGTCTGGTACCCGTTTCCCGGTTGGCTGAAAGGTTAGGCGATCTTATCGAACACCTAGGAGGAGGGGAGGTGACGCCAGGCGAAAGCCGCCGTGATCTCAGAAGGGAAGAGGACACAGGAGACGCTGCAAGATGCCTACCGCAGCCTGTCCCCCTGCCCGATGATCCCCGATGTGCCAGATGATCCACAATGTGCCCGCCGATCGGGTAACTGCCGGTGCACCAGCAAACAGCGAGAAGGGGGGAGGGGGGGTGGTTGATTGCCACCCTCCCAAACAAGAAAACACCAGCCGCCACTGCCAACAATACATAATGATACCAGGCTAACATTATGCATATATGCAAGTTCTAGATGCTGGCAGTATATACTGACATTATAAGCTTAGATAAGGAATATGCAAATTATAGAGGCAGACAGCAAATACTGATACTAGAACCTGATATTTTTGCCAAAGTCGCCAAAATTTGCATTAAATGTACCAATGCACAATACATCAATATAATATTTTGTCTCATACCAAGGTTGGCATAACGATATGGGGGTGACATATATGGTACACAGGAGACCAGGAGACCAGCAGGATTCTGTACAATAAGCTGAGCTTTGTGGGCTCCAAAGACATACTTCCCTCCCATTGTGATGGTGCCATTGTTGCAGCACGCAACCGTTCTTCCAAAGCCTCAGTACATAAGCCTCTATATGTTTACCAAGTTATAATTAAAGGGGAAGTACATGTATTGTCAGCCGATGAGGAACAATATATTAATATATCAGTGTGGTCTGTACAGTGTGGATACGACTTACTGTACATACACAAGACTTCTGGAATTCCGAGACTTCTATTGTGTTACATTTCTTTATTATGTGTGTTCTATTGTGTGTTTAGCAAGAATAAAGTATAAAACACTAGCACACAATCTCGATTCTATTCCAAACAATGGGTCGCCCCACTAATGTGTTTAACCCAACTACAACTAAACCCTGGATAGGTGAAATGGCCTTAAGCTGGAAGGATGTCCATTTAAAAAGTAAAGTAAATCCTCCAAAAATACAAACGTTTTATTGGCACATCAGGTAAAATCCAACATAGCTGACCCGCTAAAGTGTTTAGGCCAGTGTGGCTGAAATGCGTCTCCTTTGTTGGGCTTGACCTGAACATTTGTATTTTTGGAAGATTTAGTTGAGCTGCCAACATTTTCAATGGACTTGGATAGCCAACAAGGCAACAATCTGAGCACCGGCATCCCTCACTTTAAGGGTTGGGTGGAGGGGTTGAGTGCAAATTTTCTTTTTTGTTCATTTTTTTTATTAAGCTGGAAAGTCGCAGTGTGTGCTGTCTGTCAAATAAACTTTAATGGATCAAGCAACGCCACCGGTGTGGAGCCCACTGTTTGGAGTTGAGTGTTATATGAAGCGGTAGTGGGCTCCTGGGCTTGGCAACTGGCAAGATCAGAGCAAAAAGGAACAATCAGGCAGCTTGGAGGCGGTGGGATCAGGTGTGATCTGGATTATTACAGAATATTTAGAGAGGATAGTCCTGCCATAGACATAGGTCTGTGTTTGCTAGACTTGTCAGAGATCTTTCATATAATCTTAAGTACCATTGATGCTTTTTATAAAAGGTTATGCCCATATTTACCAAAATAGGTTCTTTACTAGAAAAGTATGCGAAGATGGTGCAAGGTAATATAGAATATAAAGTTTATCTGAACCCAAGAACAAAAATGTTAAATATTGCTGCTTAGCGGTTTTTAGGTGTGGTGGCTGCATTAGATTTCTGTTTTCAGGCTTTCTTACCTTTATTTTCTCATGATAAACCTGCCAGTATCATATATCCTGTTCTAGGGTGACACACACACTCACTGTTCTGTATTGATGGAGAAGTGTTGTCACTCCAGAACGCTTCTGCAGTTTCCTCTTCTCCAACAGTGGAAGGTGTTCTGTAGTACACAGACATAAAATGGGCATGGTGGATAACAATGCTTGAGATTTAAATGTAGCAGAGGCAACATAAACAATAAGCATTGGAAGTTTTTTTTTGGTTGTTGGGTTTGTACATGTTTCACGTTCGATTAGTAGGGTGTAGGTCCTCAGGCCTGCCCTGAACGTCTTGGGAGGGGGTGGCCTTTTGGCTTTGTTTGCCGTCTGTCATGGGGTCTCCCTTCGGGGAAGCCTCACCTAGTACTTGGGGTGGTCTGTTTTGGCAGACCTCCGAAAGAACGGGGTCCGTCTGGTTTTGGCCACACACCACGGGCTTTAAAAAAAAAAAAAACCACAGGAAGTTGGGTTTGATTTTTGGCAGGTATTTCTTTGCATTGATAAACATACGGTATGTAGCAAAACACTTTCAGTGGACACGCCAAAAGGAAGCAAATACGTTTTTGTTGTTGAATTGACATATCTTTTAAGCTTCCAAGTACATTATATGCCTATGTGTATTGTTTCCAATTGTTTGATCAGCATAAAGTGACACTAAACAATATGCTTATTCTCCAAAAAAGAATCCATACACATCCACTACTTAATGGCCCTGTAATTTATTTTTCATGAAATCATTTCTTCCTGTGTTTGCCTGCCTCCCAGAACTTCACTCTATCGATCAACATTGATTATTTTTAATCCTTATGCTGCTGGCTTTAGTAAATTAATAAATAAATAATAGATAGAAAGGTATATTATATTTTATTGTTTTAAATTACTTTTTTTTTTTTTTTACATTTCTTCAGTTACTTTATGGTTTCTGGCCTTCACCAAAATAATGTCATACATACCAGGAGTCTTCAGGAGGGGAGGAAGGATTTTCTCAGCTAAGGACAACCCTCTGCCTGTGTACCTGAGCTAAGGGCAGATGGATTACAAGAAGAGACTGCATACAGACAACAGAAGATTGTCAGAGACTGCATACATACTACAGAAGACTGTCAGAGACTGCATACAAACTACTGTGGGAGGTGTTCTGAAGTTCAAAGACATGAACTGGACACTTGAAAGGAATGCTAGAGTTTATTTCAATGTGTAGAGGCAATATAGACGATAAGCCCCGGAAGTTGGGTTTGATTTCTGAGTTGGGTTGGATTTTTGGCAGGTATTTCTTCGCGTTGATGGAGATATAGGCCCCTTTCACACAATTGGACTGTTCAGGTCCGCCTGTCAGTTTTGACGGCGGACCTGAACGGGCGCTCCATGTTAGCCTATGGAGCAACGGATGTCAGCGGAGACATGTCCCCTGACATCCAACCCCGTCCGATCCGCTAAAAGCAGACGGATGGCCCTACATTTACATTTTTTAAATTTGCTGCCAGGCTCCGCCCCCTGCGTCGTGACGCTCGCAGGGAGCGGAGCCTGGCGCAGAGAGGCATCGGGAGGAGGACAGAGCCCGCAGACACCGCGGGGGGACATCACAGGATCCTGGGGACAAGGCAAGTATACCGCACCAGGATCCTAAGATGTAATCCCGAGTGTGGCTCGGGGTTACCGCTAATGGTGCTGAAATTTAACCCCGAGCCACACTCGGGAATACCGCCAGGGAGGTTAAAATTTAAAATTTATTTTAATTTTTTTTTACATTTCTTTGGTTACTTTCTGGCCTAGGCCAAAATTATGTCATACATACCAGGAGTCTTCAGGAGGGGAGGAACGATTTTCTCAGCTAGGCACACCCTTCTGCCTGCAAGCCTGAGCTAAGGGCTGATGGATTCCAGGAAGTAAATGCTACATACAGGAAGGGTCAAAAATATTGCCACCCCTGCATTTCTGTCAGATAATTCACCGCTTCGCCCAGAAAATTGTTGAAATTACAAATGTTTAGGCATTCTCATGTTTATTTATTTTGTTTGTATTGGTATGACACAAAAAACTGGAGAAACAGAAAGCCAAATCTGACACATTCCACGCAAAGCTCCACAAATGGACTGGACAAAATTATTAGCAGCTTCTCAAAATTGTAAGAAATAATTGCATTCCAAGTTTGTGATGCTCCTGTAATTTGTAATTAAACTCACCTGTATCAATGAACAGGTAGTGATAATATAAAAAAAGAGAACCCTCCAAAGGTATGGGACTATTGTGGGCAGTGCTACTCAAACATTGGGGTGCATACAGGCGACAACTTATCTCTTTTTGGGCTTAGATTCTTGTGATGCTGGTGTTCATGACCTGGTCAGTATTTATGCAGACTCTCATACCATACTTATCTACCGACTATAAATATGTATATACATAATGAACTTATCTGTATTTTTTGTATTATAGAATATTTATGTTTACAATATGTGAGCATCCCTGAAGAGTGAAAAATTCTGAATTCTTGAAACGCGTCGGATGCCTCACTCCTCTTGTGCATTATATCCGGGTCCTTTTGGATCATTTACTGTGTCTAGTTTACAGTATACAAGCTCCAATTAATTTTGTTTTCAAGATTTTATCATGTTTTCAATAAAATGTACATTTTTTTTTAAACTGTGGCCTATTTGGTCCTTTGTCCGCACTGCCCATAATAGTTCCATATCTTTGGAGGGTTCTTTTTTTTCATGTTTTTGGGATGATGGCATTCTCACAGCTCCCTACAATACTTTTTTTCGGTGCTGACAATATATAAATCACACTGGCAACCAGTTAAAATGCTGAAAATTTGACTCAACCTTTCTGTTGTGTGTCTCTGTGTGCCACACGGAGCTCGGAGAAGAGAAAGAGCAGCAAAGAATTGTCTGAGGATTTGAGAACAAATATTGTGGAAAAGCATGGACAATCTCAAAGTCACATGTCCATCTCCAGAGATCTTAATATTCCTGTCAGGTCACCTTGAGGCTAGGTGACAGATGCACTCTGTAGGAGTCAGAAGTGCACCGCTAGGTAGTGGACCCTAGGACTGACTGCTGCGGATTGAACCCTGGGAGGTTCAGGAAGCAGGTCTACTGGATCACTGACACAGATCCCACTGGGAGCTAGAGCATAAATTCCCCAGGGCGCGGAGTCTAAGATCCAGCAGGTGTTGACCAGAGCCTCTAGTGGTGAGGATGGACTGCGCTGCAGTCTGGCTCCAGGTCGCGGCCCCCAGGGTCTCACAGCTCACGCTCATGGTAGAATACAGGAGAAGAGGAAGGAGGCAGCAGACTGGAACAACAAGGAAAGTAAGGGACAAGCCAAGGTCGGAACCACAAGCAGACAAGGACAACAGCGTTTACGCCAAGGTTCAGGGTCACAGGCAAACAGGGATGGTCGGGGACACGCCAAAGGTCAGGGTCACGAGCAGACAGGAATAGTTAAGAACAGGCCAAAGTTGGTAACTGGAATCAGACGTAGCAAACACAGCAAGTACACATGAAAGCTTCACACACAATGGTTGATCAGCACTGCTGGCTTGCAGTGCACAGGTTAATATAGGGTTCCCTGAAAGGGCCTGGGGTGGGGCCATGCTTAGAGGAGAGGTTACAAAAGCAGTCAGGTGAGGGTCAGCTGGTCTCTAGAGATGAACACATGGAGACAGGTAAGCTAACCGACAAACTCTATTGCATAACCATGACAGTACCCCCCCTCTTATGAGGCCTCCCCCGCCTGTGCTCAGGCTTAAAAGGAAACTCCAGATGGAACCTCCTCAATAGACGAGGAGCAAAGACCTCAGATGCAGTGAACCAAGACTTCTCCTCAGGACCAAACCCTTTCCAATGTATGAGGTACTGAAGAATGCCTTTACGGAGCCGGGAATCCAAAACTTGACTAACCTCGTACTTTAGATTATCCTCAGAGACTGGAACCGAGGTAGGGAGAGGACGAAAGGACTTATTGAGGACTAAAGGCTTTTTAGAAATGGGTAAGGGCACGAGAAGACCATCAGAAGTCTGGGCAGGGTCCCTCAGACCCTTAAAGATGAGCTGGACATCCAACACAGGACCATCAGACTGGGTAGAGGTCAGTGGATCCCTGAGGTCAGGTTGGTTAGAAGGTGACGTGTCACAAGAGTTAAGCTGGATAGCTGAAACACAAACAGAATGCAGAGAGCCCTGAACAAAAGATTGAAAACCCCACCTGGCCGAATGAGGCAGTCTATCCAAAGGATGGATTGAGCCTCTTAAACAGGTTTGAACGGATGTAGTAGCAGTAGGTTGAGGCCAGGTTACAGAAGGTCCTGAACAAGAAGCAGGAAGCTCACTGGGCATAGGCTGGACTGGTGCAGAGGCCGACTGAACAGCATCGCCAGGTGCAGCGACCCCCAGAATTGCATCGCAGGGCGTAGCGACTGTGGAACTGGTGGACAAGTCAGCCTGGGTGTGTGTCCAAGGGGGTCCAGGGACAGGCAAAGGGAAATGGCCATGCAAACTGGAGTGACTGATCGGCTCAGGTTCACAGGTAGGCTCCTCATCCAGAGTGCCACACGACCCAGAGAGTGCCTCAGCCCGACTATTGCAGGAGATATTCCAGAAATCGCTATATGCAGCGGGAAGAGCAGAAGATACTGGGATGGTGGCAACAGGAGGTTTCGCTTTTGGGGTAACCTTGAGTAGGCAGGAGGAGGAACAGGAGGAACCCCAAGTCAAGATCTGTCCAGCAGTCCAGTCAACATGTGGAGAATGGAGCCGTAACCAAGGAAGACCTAATATGATAGGAGATGAAGCCTTAGGTAAGACAAGGAAAGATATCCACTCCTGGTGGAGTGTCCCTACAGACATCTTAACAGGGAGGGTCTGGAAGCGGATAGGCCCCCCTGGGAGAACAGTGCCATCAATCGCCAAGACCACCAATGGCGTGTAAGGGGCAAAAGGGTAAGTCTCATGGAAGATGCAGTTCCCCAGTCCATGAAATTGCCAGCTGCTCCAAAATCCAGATATGCCGAGACCGAACGAGGGGAAGCGCCAACATGAAGGAACACAGAAAGGAGAAGACGAGAAGGTGAAGGTGATATTTCAGGATCCAATACTCCACCTTCCAAATGTATTAGCCCTGAGCGTTTTTCCAGACGAAGAGAACAAGTATCACGAAAATGACCTTTGACGCCACAGTAGAGGCACAGGCCCAGAGTTCTGCGCCTAGTGCGTTCTTCGGGAGATAACTTGGTCCGGCCCAGCTGCATAGGTTCCTCAGCAGGCAGGAGGTGCTCCTCGGAATGAAGAAAAGGGACATGGAGCTCAGGCTGCCTAAAGAACGGGGAGTGCTGGCGTCTTTTTTCCAGGGCCCTCTCCTGAAAGCGAATATCGATCTGGTTACACAAAGTGATGACACTGACTGGCGTCTTTTTTCCAGGGCCCTCTCCTGAAAGCAAATATCGATCTGGTTACACAAGGTGATGACTCCATCCATATCAGCAGGGAGAGATCTTCCTGCTAATTCATCCTTCACTCTATCAGAGAGGCCATGTAAAAAGGTTGCAACTAGGGCCTCTTTATTCCACCTCAGCTCAGCAGTCAAAGTACGAAAATGAAGAGCATACTGTCCCACAGAAGCGGACTCTTGACGGAGACGTAAAGGGGCGCTGGCCGCTGAGGAGACACGGCCAGGTTCCTCGAAGATATTTCAAAAAAATTTCAAGAAATCAGGCAGGCTAGAAACCACTGGATCATTTAGTTCCCACAGAGGGGCAGCCCAGGCTAACGCCTCGCCGGACAAGAGGGATATAATATAGGCTACCTTTGCCCGATCGGACAGGAAGTTCTGGGGCAGAAGCTCAAAATGAATTGTGCACTGGCTAAGGAACCCCCTGCAGGCTTTGGAGTCCCCATAGAAACGGGCCGGAGCTGGCAGATGTAATGAATGTGTGGCTGCGACTGGTGCAATAGGTGCAGCAGCAGATAGTGGTTGAGGTTGTTGAACCGGGGGTCCTAATGAGGCCTGAACCTGTTCAAACGGGATGCCAAATCCTGAAGGAATCGGATCACCTGGGTCTGATGCGATTCCTGGGTCTCAAGTCTGCGAACGAAGCCCTGCAACGGATCATCTGCAGGTAGCGGCACATCAGCCGGGTCCATGGCTGATCAAACTGTCAGGTCACCTTGAGGCTAGGTGACAGATGTACTCTGTAGGAGTCAGAAGTGCACCGCTAGGTTGTGGACCCTAGGACTGACTGCTGCAGATTGAACCCTGGGAGGTTCAGGTAGCAGGTCTACTGGATCACTGACACAGATCCCACTGGGAGCTAGAGCATAGATTCCCCAGGGCGCGGAGTCTAAGAGCCAGTAGGTGTTGACCAGAGCCTCTAGTGGTGAGGATGGACTGCGCTGCAGTCTGGCTCCAGGTCGCAGCCCCCAGGGTCTCACAGCTCACGCTCATGGTAGACTACAGGAGAAGAGGAAGGAGGCAGCAGGCTGGAACAACAAGGAAAGTAAGGGACAAGCCAAGGTCGGAACCACAAGCAGACAAGGACAACAGCGTTCACGCCAAGATTCAGGGTCACAGGCAAACAGGGATGGTCGGGGACACGCCAAAGGTCAGGGTCACGAGCAGACAGGAATAGTTAAGAACAGGCCAAAGTCGGTAACTGGAATCAGACTTAGGAAACACAGCAAGTACACATGAAAGCTAGCACACAATGGTTGATCAGCACTGCTGGCTTGCAGTGCACAGGTTAATATAGGGTTCCCTGATAGGGCCTGGGGTGGGGCCATGCTTAGAGGAGAGGTTACAAAAGCAGTCAGGTGAGGGTCAGCTGGTCTCTAGAGATGAACACATGGAGACAGGTAAGCTAACCGACAAACTCTATTGCATACCCATGACAATTCCTGTGTCCACTGTACCCAAAATTGTCAAGAGGTTTACATCCCATGGCCCTGTAGCTAATCTCCCTGGACGTGGACGAAAGAGAAGAAATTGATCAAAATTGCAACAAAGGATTGTTCAAATGGTGGATAAAGGACCTTGATCAACTTCCAGACAAATTCAAGCTGACCTTCAGGCAAAGGGTACAACTGTTTCAGCTCGCACTACACGTCACCATCTGAATAAAAAGGGATGCTATGATAGGATGCCCTGGAGGACCCCTCTGCTGACGCAGAAGCATAAAAAAGCCTGATTAGAGTTTGCCAAAACTTACCAGAGGAAGCAAAAAACCTTTTGGGCAAATGTACTGTGGACAGATGAAACAAAATTACAGCTTTTTGGTAAAGCCCCTTATTCTACTGTTTTCAGAAAATAATTGAGGCCTTTAAAGAAAAGAATATAGTCCCTACAGTCAAACAAACATGGAGGTTCACTGATGTTTTGGGGTTGCTTTGCTGCTTCAGACACTGGATGTCTTGACCGTGTGCATGGCATTATGAAATCTGAAGGCTTTAGGTATACAGACCCCTGAGAGTGCTGCTGACCATAAGTGCATGCTTATTTAAAGATATTTAAAAAAGTGAACTGTGCTTAGCATACTGTACATCCAAGAAAGTAAACATAGATTAAAAATTATTTCAACATATAAAATCATAAATCAATGAAAGTGATTTATTCTTCAACTGAAAAGACCTTTTTCACTCTCAGTACTCAAGGACCCTGTTAAAAAAATAGTGGTATGGTCTTACTGTGATCATACCACTGCTTAAAAAAAAACCACATATTTATAAAAAACAGCAATATGCTTTATGCTCTGCTTGCTTCGGAATTTATAATAACGGATGGAAAACCAAAGCCGGAAGGGAGAAAGACTTAACCCAAAGCCCAGAACCATTCTGCTGTGATGGTGCCATTGTTGCAGCACGCAACTGTTCTTCCAACCTCTCAATACATAAGCCTCTATATGTTTACCAAGTTATGATTAATGGGAAAGTAAAGGGTATTGTAAATGTCAGCCGATGAGGAACATTAGTATATTATTACATCAGTGTGGTCTGTACAGCGTAGATAGGACTTACTGTACATAGACTTCTATTGTGTTACATTTCTTTATTATTATGTGTGTTCTATTGTGTTCTATTGTGTGTTTAGTAAGAATAAAGTATAGAACACTAGCACACAACCTGGATTCTATTCCAAACAATGGGTCGCCCCACTAATGTGTTTCAACTACAATTAAGCCCTGGATGGGTGAAATGGCCTTGAACTGGAAGGATGTCTATTCAAAAAGTAAAGCAAATACTCACAAAATACAAGTTTATTGGCACATCGGGTAAAATCTGACATCTTTGACCCACTAAAGTGTTTAGGCCAGTCTTAGGCCAATGTGGCTGAAATAATTCAGCGGGTCTGCAATGTTGGACTTTACCTATTATGCCAATAAACATTTGTATTTTTGGCAGATATAACCAAGCTGCCAACTCTTTCGTTTCCATAATATTTTATTAAGGATATTTGAAGCAATAATACAAACAAAAGAAAAATAGAGAAAACCATAAGTTACATGGGCCCAATGCCTAAAGATATACATGTATACCATAACTACAATCGTGATTTATCAATAAAAACCAACGTAGTGATGAAGAGTTATATAACAGCACTTTAGAGTGCTAAAAATACAGAGTAATAACAGAGGTTATAAGGTGAGCATGTACATTGTCTCTCAGAGGCCAAGAGGGCCCGATTTTTAGAGAGGTCAAGTCCATATTGGAATTGACTATGGCGTGGATTGAGCTGGTTTCTTGACACAAGAGAGGTTGGTTCAAAGATATAACTGTAGGGTAATAGAGGGGTCTAGTCTTTTGGGTAGCGGATAATATAGGGTAGTAATTATAAATGTCCGAGGATATTTCTAGGGTTAAGCTGCCGACTTTTTCAATGGGCTTACTATTGGATAGTCAACAAGGCAACAGTCTGAGCACTGGCAGCCCTCACTTTAAAGTGATTGTAAAGCTTTGTTTTTTTTTGTTTTTTTTTTAAATAACAAACATGTTATACTTACCTCCTCTGTGCAGGGGTTTTGCACAGAGTGGCCCGGATCCTCCTTTTCTTTGGTCTCTCCGCAGCACTTCTGTCTCCTCCTCTTCTTGAGTGCCCCCATGGAGAGCCGCTTACCATGAGGGCACTCGTGTGGGCACACTCCTGAGTCCTGCTGCTTGTTCCATTGACACAGACAGCAGGACTCGGCCCCGCCCCCGTGTCACTGGATTTGATTGACAGCAGTGGAAGCCAATGGCTCCTGCTGCTATCAATCTATCCAATGAGGATCTGAGACAGCGGCTGGAGCTGCTGTACTCGTCCCCATCACTGGAACGATTGGGCTCAGGTAATAAAAAGAGGGGGGGGGGTCTGGGGGGGTGTTGTAGCACAAAAGGTTTTTCACAAGGTGAAAAAATGTGAGGGTTTACAACCCTGGCAGCCAAGCCTGTGTGTTTTTCTGGGTCAGGGTTGAGTGACTCGGGGAGGCTGGTATGACTCACAGGCAACATCTCTAAGACCTCCCCCTACTTCTGGAAACTAGCAGAAGATTCCAGAAGAATGGCAGTGGAGGGGAGGAGGAGCTGCCTGGAGTATTCATGAGGGCCCTGACCAATCCCTAACAAATGGGTTGTGGAGTTCGGGTGGAAGCTGGAGATAGAGTGTTAGACTGTCTGAGGCCTTTGAGGGTAGCCCCCTAGTCTGGGGGGAGGGGGTGAATTCAGGCCTGGGCTCAGATGCGGAAGGGGCCCCTTCTCATGACAAAGGGAGGGATCCTGACCAGGAGGCACAGGAGCAAGGAGAGAACAGCGGGAGAATACTGCAAGGCAAATCTCCAGGTGAGTGATGAATTCAGAGGACTGAGATGCATGCCTGTAGGGACTGGGTGCAAGCAGTCTGGGATGGATGCAGAGTCAGTCTGTGAGGACTGTGAAGAAGTAGCCAGGAGGGCTAGTGAAAGGGATAGCTGCAGCCAGGCGGGCTGGCAGTGCCTGAAGAGGTGGTACCATAGGTGTGCACAGCCTATTGCATTAGGATGTGCACCCCAAAGCTCAAACACATACTACCAATCACTCACGATGTTCATTCAGGAAGGGAAGGGGCTGGTAAGTTACATATTTACCGGCCCCTTCCCCCACTCATCCTAAAACATCCCCGCAACAACAGTCAGAGGGAGAGGAGAGGAGGGAAGCCGGCTGTGCTGTGGGGGGAAGGAGGAGGGGAGCCAGGGCAGTAGGGGAAATCTGTGCTGCACAGGGTGATTAGGGTGTGCCTGGTCACACCTGGCACACCCTGTGCTCATGCCTATGGGTGGTACTGGAACCAGTAGCCACAGGAATAGGACAGCTAAGCACTGAGACCTCTTTTCTGCTACACTACCAAAGGGACCCACAGTCCCTGCCTGCAAAGGCCTTGCTCTGGTTCTAACTGAGTCTGTGTTGGATCATCCTTACAGTGCTAGCTGGTCCTGGGAAATGTAGTTCGCAAAGAAAGATTGTGCTGGAGATAGAAGAGGAAGTGTATATACTGTGTGTATATACGGTAGTTTGTGTCCCTGAAGAGTTCTGTGTTTGATCTAGTGGGTATCCCATAATACCCTCAACCCTATCCAAGTTCAATTCCCCTAATAAAATACAAAAAAACAAAGCTGCAAGGACTATTTTCTGACTACAGTGTGCTTGGAAAATTTGTGTGCCTAGCTGTGCAGGCTGGGAGATACCCATATTCACCAGCGGCTCCTACAGGGTAGCACAACACTATTAAGCTGGAAGGTGGCAGTGTGTGTTCCCTGTCAAATAAACTTTAATGGAACAATCAGGTAGCTTGGAGGCGGTGAGGACAGGTGTGATCTGGATTATTACAGAATATTTAGAGAGGATACACAATCACAACTCAAGTCCTGCCAAACCCATATTTACCGAAATAGGTTCATTACTGGAAAAGTATGCAAAGATGGTGCAAGTTAATATAGAATATAAAGTTTATCTAAACTTTTTACAAAGTTTATCTAATTTTACAATTGGCATTTATACACAGGTTGTAGATATACACAGCTTTTTGAAAAGTTGATTGAGTGGTTTAATTCATTTGTGGGTTTACAACTTAATTGATGTTTCATATTGCACTTTTTGCACTTTATATTTGTCTGTATTGATAATTTATGCATTTATGAGTTGTAGTGCTGCTTTTTTCTTTATATTTATTATGGATTGGTATCACAATTTTCAGCAAGCTGCTTTATTTTTTATAGTCCAGTGCAGGTTCTACACTTATTTATAATTACAGAACAATGCCCTGTGTATGTGAAAAGTGTGGCGTGCATTTGTATTCAGCCCCCATTACTCTGATACCCCTAACTAAAGTCTAGTGGAACCAATTGCCTTCAGAAGTCACCTAATTAGTAAATAGAATCCACCTGTGTGTAATTTAATCTCAGTATAAATACAGCTGTTCTCTGAAGCCCTCAGAGGTTTGGTAGAGAACCTTAGTGAACAAACAGTATCATGAAGGCCAAGGAACACACCAGACAGGTCAGGGATAAAGTTGTGGAGAAGTTTAAAGCAGGGTTAGGTTATAAAAATATATCCCAAGCTTTGAACATCTCACGGAGCACTGTTCAATCCATCATCGGAAAATTGAAAGAGTATGGCACAACTGCAAACCTACCAAGACATAGCCGTCCACCTAAACTGACAGGCCGGGCAAGGAAAGTGTTAATCAGAGAAGCAGCCAAGAGGCCCATGGTAACTCTCGAGGAGCTGCAGAGATCCACAGCTCAGGTGGGAGAATCTGTCCACAGGACAACTATTAGTTGTGCATTCCACAAATCTCCCAGATAGCAAGCAATTGTGCTGCAAGTTTGAAAATGACTTTCTAAGCTATTGCTAGACTTGCCAGGCTTCACAAGTTTGTTGCACAATTGCAGCAAGTCTGCATTGCATGACTCCAGATCAAATTTCTTTGCAAACATTCTACAAGTCTTCTGCAACTTCTGGTTCAGTTATTTTGTGCAATAGTCATCCCACCAAAGGGGTCACTGTGGCTGAATTTTCATCATTGCTCCCTGCTGTGTGTAAGGCTGGCCATATACTATACAATTTTCTTTGTTCAACTTTCCTTTAGATTTACCAATATGAGGTCAAACCTAAACCCTTTCAAGTTGTATGCAATCAGGCAGGCCCTTGCACTACATGGTTGAAGGTAAATCTAAAGGAACTTTAATAAGAAAATTGTATAGTGTATGGCCAGCCTACGGTTTTTCTTCAATTGGTGCTGGGGTGTGGTGTGCAGAAAGGTCAGTGGTATTAATGAGTTCTGATATGGAATTCGGTTATTTTTCCTTGTTTATATGCTAGCAGCTCACCTTAAAGCGGAGTTCCAGCGAAAATGTATTTATTTATTTATTTTTTGGGGGTTATATTTTTAGTGTTAACATAAGTTAAATACAAGTATACAATTATCTAGATTATGTATTCTAAAAAATACATTTCTTACTGTAAAATTTTAATCCTCCTTATTCGGCCATTTCCATTATTGTGTGCTGTGGGCAGATGAAGCCCAATCACGATTCCTTCCTGGAATGTGCATGGGGTTACCCAGCATGCACCTCTTGATCTCGCACATGCGCGATTTAGCGGTGGCCATATCGACGATTGTTTGTAACGTTGCCATAACAACGGGCAGTGACGGAGAAAAAATCCCTCCCAGACCAACAGGCCAAAAACGTCAGAAAAAATGCCGGGTGTGCACCAAAGGAGGAGTGAGAAGAAACACCACTTATCATTGTCCCCAATGTCCGTCCCAACCAGGCCTCTGCATAGGTGACTGTTTCCACCGTTACTATACTTCACTAAATTATTAGTGAAGTATGGTAAACATAACCCTCACTTCCTGCCATTTACCTTCACACCCCTTATGCCTCTACTTGCTCTGTAACTGACCCTGTGTTACGTACCTAAAGGGTGAGCCCGAATTGCAGAGGATGGCCTCTCCTACGCCTCCGACTCGAGGGCCCCTGGTAGTGGTGACAGGGGTGCAGGAGTGCGGAGTGCCTGGCAGGATCAACAACAGAAGGATCAGCACAGCTGACAGGATGAATCAGTAGACAGGAACTGCAGACTGGACAACTCAGCAGACAGGACAGAAGACTGGATGGATCAGCAGACAGGTAAGCAGCCTGGATGGCTCAGCAGACAGGTTCAGCAGACTGGATGGAAGTCCAGGAACGTCAGACAGGTCGGGTCGGAAAGCAGGCTGGCAGCAGAGGTACAAAAGGAGCAGGCAGAGGGATTGTCAAACAAGCCAAGGATCAGGTACAGGCGGATAACAGGGACAAACAGGAGCAGATATCAGGTTTTCAGGGAACACATACACAGAGCTGCAGAGCAAACAGCAATGATGCAAGTGTCAGACAGGTTTAAATAACCCGCCAGACACTAACGAGTGCATGTGCATGTGCGCATAGATGCCCGCAATCGTGCACCGATGGGTCTAATCTGCCTGTTACTGGCAGGATCTTCATGACACCCTGGCTTGTTATTTGACCGCGCTTCTGCCTACCGATTCTGTTCATACCTCTGCCTGATCTGGAACTGACCCTGGACTGTTTGACCATCCTTTTTGCCTGCCTCTTGGACTGATCTTGTACCCTGCCACTGGACTAGTGGGATTCATAACACAGGGGTCTCACATATGTGAGGGGCTCCAGAATTGTTTTTCTGGATGAAGAAAACATTTTTTTTGTTTTCTCATTCCTAGATTAGGGTCTGGAGACTCAGAGGCTTCAAAGAGATTTGAGTGGGAGAAGCCTCTACCCCTGTCCCTATTCTGTCCTGAACGAGGCCCTACTTCTGCCTGCTGCCTGTAGGACCTATGCCATCATGTCTCTGCCTGTCGCATGAACTGACCACACCACATGAACCAGGTTCCTGCCTACTACCAGGACCAATATTTTGGCACTGCTGACAATCTCTGCCTGCACTGACCCTGGACTGTATATGGACAGTATCCCTGCCTGCTGCCTGTACTGACTATGGACAGTATTCCTGCCTGTTGCCTGGACAATTGCGTTCGCTTTTGCTGACCAAGTCCCTGCCTACTGCCTGGACCAGTGCTATCCTCCTGTGGACAACTGCGCTACTAAAACCACAGGTAATCTTTTGTTTACTCTTTGCTCAGCAGAATGTATTTTGGCGTGTAATTCTTGGTATGTGCATGCTATGTGTCCCTAGAACACCCGACGGTGTTCCTTGTATGTGGCCAGACTGTGTAAAATTCTCACACATGTGGTATCGCCATACTCAGAAGGAGTAGCAGAATGTATTTTGGGGTGTCATTTTTGCTATGTACATGCTATGTGTCGGAAATATCTTATAAATGGACAACTTTGTGTAAAAAAAAATGCGTTTTCATTTTTTTTCCACATTTTCCAAAAACTTCTGGAAAAAAATAAACCGTTCAAAAGACTCATTATGCCTCATAGATTATACGTTGGGGTGTTAGCTTTCCAAAATGGGGTCATTTTGTGGGTGTTTCCATTGTCCTGGTGCTCCAGGGCCTTCAAAAGTGTAATAGGTGGTTGAGAAATGAGATGTGTAATTTATGCTCCTACAACACCTGATGGTGCTCCCTGCATGTTGGGCCTCTGTATGTGGCCAGGCAGTAAAAAAGTCCCACACATGTGGTATCGTACTTCTCAGGTGGAGTAACAGAATGTATTTTGGGGTGTCATTTTTGCTATCTAAATGCTATGTGTTGGAAATATCTTATAAACGGACAACTTTGTTAAAAAAAAATGGCGTTTCCATTGTCCTGGTGCTCCAGGGCCTTCAAAAGTGTAACAGGTAGTCAACACGTTAGATGTGTCATTTATGCTCCTAGAACACCTCCCTGCATGTTGGGCCTCTCTATGTGGCTAGGCTGTGAAAAAGTCCCACACATGTGGTATCACCATACTTAGGAGGAGTAGCAGAATGTATTTTGGGGCGTCATTTGTGGTATACACATGCCATGTGAGAGAAATAACCTATTACAATGACAATTTTGTGGGGGAAAAAAATCTTCATTTTGCAAAGAATTGTGGGAAAAAATGACAACATCAGAAACCTCACCATCCATCTTACTAAATACCTTGGAATGTCTACTTTCAAAAAAGGGGTCATTTAGGGGTATTTGTACTTTCCTGGCTTGTTCGGGTCGCAAGAAATGAAATAGGCCACCAGTACATCAGGTGTGATCAATTTTTTATGATTTGCACCACAGCTTGTAGACTCTATAACTTTGACACAGACCAAATAATATCCACTAATTTGAGTTATTTTTACCAAAGATATGCAGCAGTATAAATTGTGCCAAAATTTATGAAGAAAAATTAATAATTTGCAAAATTTTATCACAGAAACTAGGAAAAATGCGTTTTTTTTTTTCAAAATTTTCAGTATTTTTTCATTTATAGCGCAAAAAATAAAAAAGCCAGAGGTGATCAAATACCACCAAAATAAAGCTCCATTTGTATGAAAAAAAGACAAAAAATTAATTTGGGTACAGTATTACATGACTGAGTAATCGTCATTCAAAGTGTGAGATCACTGAAAGCTGAAAATTGGTCTGGTCATGAGGGGGGTTTAAGTGCCCAGTATTCAAGAGATTAAGGTGAGCTGCTAGGGCACACTCATGGTGGATGCCTGGATGGTGGGAACAATTGTGTTCACAACTTTCAAGAACTGTTTTTTGAGCATGTGATCTTCACATCCCACCACTTTTTGATGCACATGGACATTCACTTTATTATTTGGGACTTATTTTATTGTTTTTTGTGTAAAATTAGATGAATACCTGCTTTTGATTTGAGCACCTTTATCGCTGTTTCACATATTATCACATATTATTGTATTTTTTTTTGTTTTTTTTAAATTAGGGATAATTATTTATGCATATTTTTTCTTTTTGCTGTTTAGCTTCTTGAATTAGTGCACTTTATCACTGTTTCACATAGTATCGCATATTACTGCAATTTTTCTTTTGTATGTGGATTGTTTTGTTTTTTTTGTATCATTTTTATTGTTTTTGAGAATGTTCTTTTTCATAATATAAATGTTCTTTTTTTATGTTTTGCTAAATGTTCGCCCTAATACAAAAAAAACCTAAGATGTAATATAGTGTTATGTATTGATTTTATGCAAATATTTTAACCACTTCAGCCCCGGACCATTTGGCTGGTCAAAGACCAGAGGACTTTTTACAATTTGGCACTGCGTTGCTTTAACTGGTAATTGCGCGATCATGCAATGTTTTACCCAAACAAAATTTGCATCCTTTTTTTCCCACAAATAGAGTTTTCTTTTGATGGTATTTGATTGTCTCTACGATTTTTATTTTTTGCGATATAAACAGAAAAAGACTGAAAATTTTGAAAAAAAATTATATTTTCTACTTTTTGTTATAAGAAAAATCCAATAAACTCAATTGTAGTCATACATTTAGGCCAAAATGTATTCAGCCACATGTCTTTGGTAAAAAAATGTCAATAAGCATATATTTATTGGTTTGCGCAAAAGTTATAGCGTCTACAAACTAGGGTACATTTTCTGGAATTTACGCAGCTTTTAGTTTACTGCTTATCTCATTTCTTGAGGTGCTAAAATGGCAATACAAAATCCCCCAAAATGACCCCATTTTGGAAAGTAGACACCCTAAGGAAATTGCTAAGAGGCATGTTGAGCCCATTGAACATTTTATTTTTTCGTCCCAAGTGATTGAATAATGACAAAAAAAAATATTTTTTTACAAAAAGTTGTCACTAAATGATATATTGCTCACACATGCCATGGTTATATGTGAAATTACACCCCAAAATACATTTTGCTGCTTCTCCTGAGTACGGGGATACCACATGTGTGAGACTTTTTGGGAGCCTGGCCGCGTACGGGGCCCCGAAAACCAAGCACTGCCTTTAGGATTTCTAAGGGCATAAATTTTTGATTTCACTCCTCACTACCTATCACAGTTTTGAAGGCCATAAAATGCCAAGATGTAATCTGTAGGGCCTTTGCTTTAAAAAAATATATAATGTTTGGGGGTTTAAAGTAATTTTCTTGCAAAAAAAAAAATTTTTTTCATGTAAACAAAAAGTGTCAGAAAGGGCTTTGTCTTCAAGTGATTAGAAGAGTGGGTGATGCGTGACATAAGCTTCTAAATGTTGTGCATAAAAAGCCAGGACAGTTCAACCCCCCCCCCCAAAATATGTCCCCATTTTGGAAAGTAGACACCCCAAGCTATTTGCTGAGAGGCATGTTGAGTCCATGGAATATTTTATATATTGCCACAAGTTGCAGGAAAATTACAAACTTTTTTTTTGCACAAAGTTGTCACTAAATGATATATTGCTCAAACATGCCATGGGCATATGTGGAATTACACCCAAAAAAAATACATTCTGCTGCTTCTCCTGAGTACGGGGATACCACATGTGTGGGACTTTTTGGGAGCCTAGCAGCGTACGGGGCACCGAAAACCAATCATCGCCTTCAGGATTTCTAAGGGCGTAAATTTTTGATTTCGCTCCTCACTACCTATCACAGTTTCAAAGGGCTTAAATGCCAAGATGGCACAAACCCCCTCCCAAATGACCCCATTTTGGAAAGTAGACACCCCAAGCTATTTTCCGAGAGGCATGGTGAGTATTTTGCAGCTCTCATTTGTTTTTGAAAATGAAGAAAGAAAAGAAAAATGTATTTTTTTTTCTTTTTTCAATTTTCACAACTTTGTGACAAAAAGCAAGATCTGCAAAATAATCACTATACCTCTCAGCAAATAGCTTGGGGTGTCTACTTTCCAAAATGGGGTCATTTGGGGGGGTTTGTGCCATCTGGGCATTCCATGGCATTTTATGCACAACATTTAGGAGCTTATGTCACACATCACTCACTCTTCTAATCACTTGAAGAAAAGCCCTTTCTGACACTTTTTGTTTACATGAAAAAATATTTTTTTTTCGCAAAAAAATTACTTTGAACCTCCAAACATTATATTTTTTTAAAAGCAAAGGCCCTACAGATTAAAATGGTGGGTGTTTAATTTTTCAAACGCATTTTTTTTTGGGAAAAAACACACTTTTTTTCATTTTAATGCACTAAAACACACTATATTGCCTAAATATTTGATGTAATAAAAATGATGATCTTAGGCCGAGTACATGGATACCAAACACGACATGATTTAAAAATGCGCACAAATGTGCATCGGCGACAAACTACATACATTTTTAAAAGCCTTTAAAAGCCTTTACAGGTTACCACTTTAGATTTACAGAGGAGGTCTACTGCTAAAATTACTGCCCTCAATCTGACCTTCACGGTGATACCTCACATGGATGGCGCAATTGCTGTTTACATATGACGCCAGACCAACGCTTGCATTCGCCTTTGCGCGAGAGCAGGGGGGCACAGGGTGCTTTTTTTTTTTTAATGATATTTTTTGCTTTTTTATCTTATTTTTACACAGTTCCTTTCATTTTTTTATAATTTTTATTGTTATCTCAGGGAATGTAAATATCCCCTATGATAGCAATAGGTAGTGACAGGTAAGGTACTCTTTTTTGAAAAAATTGGCGTCTATTAGACCCTAGATCTCTCCTCTGCCCTCAAAGCATCTGACCACACCAAGATCGGTGTGATAAAATGCTTTCCCAATTTCACAATGGCGCTGTTTACATCCGGCAAAATCTAAGTCGTGAAATACTCGTAGCTTCCGGTTTCTTAGGCCATAGAGATGATTGAAGCCATTCTGGTCTCTGATCAGCTCTATGGTCAGCTGGCAGAACCACCGGCTGCATTCTCAGGTTCCCTGTTGGGACAGGAGAGCCAGAGAAAACCATGGAAGACGGTGGGAAGGGGGGGACATTCCCTCCCACCGCTTGTAAAAGCAGTCTAGAGGCTAATTAGCCACTAGGATTGCTTTTACATTAAAGCCGACCGCTGGCTGAAAAGAATGATACCAAGATGATACCTAAACCCACAGGCATCATTCTGGTATAACCACTGAAAGTCCAGCAACATACCAGTACATTGCTGGTCCTTGTTGGGCATATATTGTAATCTTTTTTTTTTTCATGCAGCCTGTGGGCTGAACAAAAAAAAGAGGTTGATCGGTGGGTATGCCCTCCATTAGAATACCTCCCTTTATCCACCCACTTCAAATGATGGGCATACATGCACCATTTTGTTTTTAACTGTGGTGGTGAAATTACCTCCTACAACGCTGGAGTCACGGCTTTATGTATCGTGGGAGCAAACACTGTTGCTGTCAAGATAAATAAATCCACGTTGCAGCTGAATGGCGTACCTGCTAAGCAAATGATGGTTAACAATAAAACAAAGTAACATTACAGTATAACAGTAAGACTTACCATACCTGCAAAGCAAATACAAAAAAAACATGGTAAAAAATAAAACATTTTTTAACGCAACATGTGCCTAAAATATATATATATATATATACCGAAGCATGGGGGCATCTGCCCCAAAAGTTAGGAGCAAATCGCTCCTCCACCCCTGCTGCCCCCATGCTTCGGCATATATGCGCTTTTTTTTTTAACTGTGGTGGTGAAACCACCTCCAACAGCACTGGAGTCACGGCTTTATGTATCGTGGGAGCAAACGCTGTTGCTGTCAAGATAAATAAATCCGCGCTGCAGCTGAATGGCGTACCTGCTAAGCAAATGATGGTTAACAATAAAACAAACATTACAGTATAACATACCATACCTGCAAAGCAAATACAATAAAACATAGTAAAAATAAAACCGAGAGAAGAACGATAGATATAGAACAATAGTGACCGAACAGTAGAGTGGAAAGTAGAGAGCGAACCTAAGAGAGAACAACAGAGAGAGAGAAGAAAAATACAACCACAACTATTTTTGGCTTTTTAATTTTTTTGTGTTTTTGTGTGTGTGTTTTTTTTTTTTCCACTTTTTTCGCTTTTATAAAAACTGTAAAAAAAACTATAAATTGAACGTGCAAATTAGGGTCTCTCAAAATGTGATGGCCATCACACCTTTCCAGACCCCGAGACCCTGTGTACGTGTGCCTATAACTGTGTGGTGCTGTACCCTACGCTAATGCTCAACTAGTGTGTGATAGCGTTCGAAACAGTCACCAATGCAAAGACCAGGTTGGTCAGGACAGGAGGAACAATAAAAGCGTGTGTCATGCCTAAATCCGCGCTTTCTACAGACACAAAATCTTCTTTGGGGGTTTCTTTTGGTAGGTGTACCAGAGAGGACATGCGGAAAATGCCTCTCATCCAGCCGGCTTACTGCATTTGCACTGGGAAGTTGGGCCAGAGCACCGTCTGGAAACGGAAGGGCTCTGATGATCTCTTCCTGGAATTTAAGGAAGGATCCAGTTCGTCCTGAAGCTCTGTATAGCACATGAGCGTTCAACAAAGCCAGTTGAAATAAGTATACAGACACTTTTTTATACCAGCGTCTGGCCTTACGGGCAATTAGGTACGGCGCCAACAACTGGTCGTTGAGGTCCATCCCCTCCCATATTGAGGTTATATTCGTGGATACAGAGGGGTTTCTCCACAACACCAGTAATTTGGACAGTCGTGTCTACATGAAGGGAGGTGAGAACGAAAACATTCTTGTTATCCCTCCACTTCACAGCGTGCAAATTATTACATCTCAAGCGGGCTCTCTCCCCCAGCCTAAGACGGGAATCTACAAGCCGCTGGGGAAAGCCCCAGCGATGAGATCGCACAGTGCCACATGCGCCAATTTGATGATCAAACAAGTGACTAAAAAGTGGCACGCTTGTGTAATAATTGTCCACATACAAGTGGTACCCCTTTCCGAATAAGGGTGACACCAAGTCCCACACAATCTTGCCAGTGCTTCCTATGTAGTCAGGGCAGTTTGTCGGCTCTACGTAACTATCTCTTCCCTCATAAACCATAAAACTACATGTATAGCCTGTGGCCCTGTCACAGAGCTTATACATCTTGACCCTGTATCTGGCACGCTTGCTGGGAAAATACTGTTTGAATGACAAGCGGCCAGAAAACTTAATCAGGGACTCATCAACGCAGACAACTTTTTTTTTTTTCTCAAAGTGAGAGAGAGATGTTTATTCCCGATGCCCCGATCATGCCCATTTTCCATCACCTGCCTAAGTTGCATAAAGGGTGCAACCTGCTGTCAGGTAGACCTATAGTGGCAGGCATTGGGTCATTAAATGAGCGATTGGGTGAGTGGGTCGACCATCAGCTACAGCCGCTGGTTTGTGCTCTACCAGGTTTTTTAAGAGACACCAAGCAGCTTTTATCTGATATCCAGTCCCTTAAATGAGACCCAGATTATCTCTGGGTCACCTGTGATGTTGCTAGTCTGTATTCCTCCATCCCTCACTCCTTAGGACTCCAGGCTGTTGCTTTTTTTCTTAGACATCATAGTCACTACTCCTTGGTACATCAAGAGTTCGTTATATGCTGTTTAGAGTATTTATTAACCCATAATTTTTTTTATGTTCGATGGGGACTACTACTTCCAGAAATGCGGGGCCCCAATGGGCGCCAAATTTTCCCCCTCCCTTGCCAATCTTTACATGTGATGGTGGGAGAGGTCCTGCATTTTTGGCGCCGGTTGTCCCCATCGTTCTAGGGTCAAGTTTTTTCGGCACTACATAGACAATTTAATCTTCATATGTACCAAGGATGTGGGCAACATAGATGAATGGCTCCGGTACCTCAATGATAATAGCCTTAATCTTAAATTCACAGGTATTATGGACCATGAACAGATAGAATTTTTGGACATTGTTCTGACAGGTGAAGGGGAGTGCATCTCCTCCAAGCTCTATAAGAAGCCATCTGCTGGCAACTCCCTATTGAGGGCAGACTCGGGCCACCCTAAGCACACCATTATAGGTATCCCAGTGGGTAAATTTTTAAGGTTGAAGCATGTATGTAGTGATGAGTCAGCTTTTTTAAAAGAAGCCTCTGCCATGAAGATACGTTTCATGGAAAGGGGATACACAGCCCCTGTTCTTGATAGGGCATTCAACATAGCCCATAAAACTAAAAGAAGTCACCTTCTCCACGACAACATTAATAATAGAAATGGGAAGAAACACAGATTCGATAAATCCACTAATATTCTGGTTTTCTCTACCCCTTATAGTTTAGAATTTAACAAAATCAGAATTACAATAGAAAAATATTTGCCCATCCTATACAATGATCCCATATACGCCCAAATTTTATCTAAGGGTATCAAATCAGTATCTCGCAGGGCTCCCACCATTGGTGGAACGTTGTCCCCCAGCCTCTTTACAAGCAGCTCTCAACATTCAAATTGGCTGCAGTTTAGAGGATCATTTCGATGTGGGGGCAATAGTTGTCCGTGTTGCCCCCATATTTTGCGAGGCGATATGATTTACTCTAGATCCTTAAATAGAGATTTTAAGGCAACCTCTTTTATTACTAAATATAAAATTGATGCACTTTAAATAAATAGTGCACAATATGCTGCTGCGACTAAGCTTAAATCCAGGAATAAAAAATGCATACATGTGAATAAAATAAATAAATAATTATGGTGCTAATACATGTGTTAAAATTGCCAAAATAAATCTTCAAATTGGTGATGTGACGGTGAATATAAATAAAATAATAATAACACTCTGAGTACAATGTCCAGGCAGAGATAAATAGTGGGGGAAAGTAAAAATAATTAAACAGCTCCTTCCCTTAATCCAGATTGATTGACTCACTGGGTTAGATCGTTTGTATCAGGATATTTAGTTTTTCTTGCATCCCACTTAAGCCATAATACTGCTGGTGATTCGGCTCTCAGGATAAAGGTTTTATGCAAAGCAAGCAAAGAAAAAATAGATCATTGTGCAGTGAACTTATTAGATAGTACATAAGCAAAACAGGGACAAGAGATACACTCACAAACTCCCGGTCTATTAGAAGCATTCAAATGTGCAGATTGCAGTCAGCCGCTGTGGACGAGGTTTCCCATAGAGAAACAGCTGCTGTTAACCTTCAGGTGTATTGCAGCACTGAACGTCCTAAGCTCCTCCCACGCGTTCCATCACTGACACGTGACTTTTTCATCCTTGAAAAAGTCACGTGTCAGTGATGTAACGCGTGGGAGAAGCTTAGGACGTTCGGTGCTGCAATACACCTGAAGGTTAACAGCAGCTGTTTCTCTATGGGAAACCTTGTCCACAGCGGCTGGCTGCAATCTGCACATTTGAATGCTTCTAATAGACCGGGAGTTTGTGAGTGTATCTCTTGTACCTGTTTTGCTTATGTACTATCTAATAAGTTCACTGCACAATGATCTATTTTATCTTAGCTTGCTTTGCATAAAACCTTTATCCTGAGAGCCGAATCACCAGCAGTATTATGGCTTAAGTGGGATGCAAGAAAAACTAAATATCCTGATACAAACGATCTAACCCAGTGAGTCAATCAATCTGGATTAAGGGAAGGAACTGTTTAATTATTTTTACTTTCCCCCACTATTTATCTCTGCCTGGACATTGTACTCAGAGTGTTATTATTATTTTATTTATATTCACCGTCACATCACCAATTTGAAGATTTATTTTGGCAATTTTAACACATGTATTAGCACCATAATTATTTATTTATTTTATTCACATGTATGCATTTTTTATTCCTGGATTTAAGCTTAGTCGCAGCAGCATATTGTGCACTATTTATTTAAAGCGCATCAATTTTATATTTAGTACTATTTGTTTGGTTATCTGATCACCCTATATTGATAGCAGCTTTAATTTACTGATTTTTTCATAGCACTAACTGTATTGGTATATATATATTTTTAAGCACAATTTATTTATATCACACATATCTATCCACATCAGCGCTTGGTTTTTATTAATTTTTTTAACCTCTTTTATTAATTGTAAGACCAGATTTGTTATATACAGTGGAGACGAAAAGTATTCAGACCCCCTTAAATTTTTCACTCTTTGTTATATTGCAGCCATTTGCTAAAATCATTTAAGTTCATTTTTTTCCTCATTAATGTACACACATCACCCCATATTGACAGAAAAACACAGAATTGTTGACATTTTTGCAGATTTATTAAAAAAGAAAAACTGAAATATTTTTTTATTTATTTTAGGTACTTATATAGCGCTGTCAATTTATGCAGCGCTTTACATATACATTGTACATTCACATCAGTCCCTACCCTCAAGGAGCTTACAATCTAAGGTCCCTAACTCACATTCATTCATACTAGGGACAATTTAGACAGGATCTAATTAACCTACCAGCATGTCTTTGGAGTGTGGGAGGAAACCAGAGTACCCGGAGGAAACCCACGCAGGCACAGGGAGAACATGCAAACTCCAAGCAGGTAGTGTTGTGGTTGGGATTTGAACCAGTGACCTTTCTTACTGCTAGGCAAGAGTGCTACCACTACACCACTGTGCCGCCCACATGGTCCTAAGTATTCAGACCCTTACAGCCATGAGTCTTTTTGGGAAAGATGCAACAAGTTTTTCACACCTGGATTTGGGGATCCTCTGCCATTCCTCCTTGCAGATCCTCTCCAGTTCTGTCAGGTTGGATGGTAAACATTGGTGGACAGCCATTTTTAGGTCTCTCCAGGGATGCTCAATTCGGTTTAAGTCAGATCTCTGGCTGGGCCATTCAAAAACAGTCCCGGAGTTGTTGTGAAGCCACTCCTTCGTTATTTTAGCTGTGTGCTTAGGGTCATTGTCTTG
Organism: Aquarana catesbeiana; assembly: GCF_042186555.1. Taxonomy (NCBI): domain Eukaryota; kingdom Metazoa; phylum Chordata; class Amphibia; order Anura; family Ranidae; genus Aquarana; species Aquarana catesbeiana. Next base: position 42,171,706 of record NC_133333.1, read on the forward strand.
TTGGAAGGTAAACCTTCGGCTCAGTCTGAGGTACTGAGCACTCTGGAGAAGTTTTTCGTCCAGGATATCCCTGTACTTGGCCGCATTAATATTTCCCTCGATTGCAACCAGTCGTTCTGTCCCTGCAGCTGAAAAAACACCCCCACAGCATGATGCTGCCACCACCATGCTTCACTGTATTGGACAGGTGATGAGCAATGCCTGGTTTTCTCCACACATACCGCTTAGAATTAAGGCCAAAAAGTTCTATCTTGGTCTCATTAGACCAAAGAATCTTATTTCTCACCATCTTGAAGTCCTTCCGGTGTTTTTTAGCAAACTCCATACGGGCTTTCATGTGTCTTGCACTTCCGTCGGGCCACTCTGCCATAAAGCCCCGACTGGTGGAGGGCTGCAGTGATGGTTGACATTCTACAACTTTCTCCCATCTCCCGACTGCATCTCTAGAGCTCAGCCACAGTGATCGTTGGGTTCTTCTTTACCTCTCTCACCAAGGCTCTTCTCCTCCGAAAACTCAGTTTGGCCGGAAGGCCAGCTCTAGGAAGGGTTTTGGTCGTCCCAGACATCTTCCATTTAAGGATTATGGAGGCCACTGTGCTCTTAGGAACCTTAAATGCAGCAGAAATTTTTTGTAACCTTGGCCAGATCTGAGCCTTGCCACAATTATGTCTCATTTGCTCTGACATGCACTGTGAGCTGTAATGCCGCGTACACACAGTCGGACTTTTCAGCCGGACTTGTCCGACGGACCAAATCCGGCGGACAATCCGATTGTGTGTGGGCTTCACCTGACCTTCAGTGGACTTTTCCAGTCGCAAATCTGACGGACTTTAGATTTGGAACATGCTTCAAATCTTTACGTCGTAACTTCGCCGGACCCAGAAATCCGCTCGTCTGTATGCTAGTCCGACGGACAAAAACCCATGCTAGGGCAGCTATTGGCTATCAACTTCCTTATTTTAGTCCGGTGTACGTCATCACGTACGAATCCGTCGGACTTTGGTGTGATCGTGTGTAGGCAAGTCCGGTCGTTAGAAAGTCTGTTGAAAGTCCGCCAAAAGTCCGTCGAAAGTCTGTCGAAAGTCTGTCGGACGGGCTGTCTGACTTTTGTAGCTGCAAAGCCCGACCGTGTGTACGCGGCATTAGGTCTTTTATAGACAGGTGTGTGGCTTTCCTAATCAAGTCCAATCAGTATAATCAAACACAGCTGGACTCAAATGAAGGTGTAGAACCATCTCAAGGATGATCAGAAGAAATGGACAGCACCTGAGTTAAATATATGAGTGTCACAGCAAAGGGTCTGAATACTTAGGACCATGTGATATTTCAGTTTTTCTTTTTTAATAAATCTGCAAAAATGTCAACAATTCTGTGTTTTTCTGTCAATATGGGGTGCTGTGTGTACATTAATGAGAAAAAAAATGAACTTAAATGATTTTAGCAAATGGCTGCTATAACAAAGAGTGAAAAATTTAAAGGGGTCTGAATACTTTCCGTCCCCACTGTATGTAGTCACCTGTGAACAATGCTCCATACAATATGTGGGATGCACGACCCGCAGACTAAGGGATAGGCTATATGACCATCTTTATGATATCTCTAGAAACCATTCCACCAATATAGCGAGGCACTGGAATTTATGCCACGATAAGGATGTCAGTAGCCTGCGTATACAGGGGGTTGAAAAAGTTATGTTGTCACCCAAAGCCTATATAAAATATGCTGGATACAAATCTGAAGCCTTTAATATCGAAAGAGGTACCCGACAGGGTTGCCCATTATCTCCCTTATTATTTGCCCTTATACTCGAACTCATGGCCCAATACATCAGAACAAACCAAACTATAACTGGCATTGAAGTAGGAGGTATTACACACAAATTATGTATATTTGCAGACGATATCTTACTTTTTCTATCATCACCACAGGTCTCTGGTCCTAACTTAATACCAGCTCTTGATGGATTTGCAGCCCTATCCGGCCTTATGATTAATCCTAAGAAATGCCTAGTGCTTAATATTTCACTCACAAACATGGAATTGATCCCGGCTAGGGCTGCACTCCCATTCACATGGGCAGAAAAATCAATCCCATATCTTGGAATTCATTTAACAGCATCTCATTCTGACTTATTCTCAACCAATTATCCTCCTGTATTAAGACAGATCACAAATCTAATAAAGCAATGGTCGCAACTTCCTTTATCCTGGATAGGGAAGATTAATGCGATCAAAATGACTATTCTACCCAAATTGCTTTATCTATTCAGAGTCCTCCCTATTCCAATTCCTTCCTATTTTTTGAGAATAGTACAAAAAAGAGCAACTTTGTTTATATGGGGCTCTTCTAAACCACGTATACCTATACACACACTACATCTTCCCAAAAATAAAGGAGGCCTGGGATACCCTAATTTTACTAACTACTACAGAGCAGCACATTTGGCCAGTCTGTCCAAATACCATGCAAAACAGGAAATCCCATTATGGGTATTTATAGAGGCTTCAGAAAATGACCCTCTATTAATATCAAATTTATTATGGCTTGATCCTAAAGACCGCTTTAAAATTCATAATCCCATAACTAAACACTTCTTATCTCTCTGGGATAAACTAAAAACCAAATATCAGTTACAATCTCCACACAATCCTCTCCTTTCTTTTATCAGAAATCTGGCCTTTTATCCGGCATGGATCTACCCAAATTCTTTTAAAGCTTGGACAACATCAGGCATTCAGACACTAAATGACTTCATAGCATCTAAATCATTCCTTTCATTCCCATCGCTTAGAGAAAAATATGATCTACCAAACTCTGAGATATTTAGATATCTCCAAATCAAAAATTTCTATACACCATTCCTAAAGGGGGATACACCATTATCCCAATTATCCATTTTTGAATCAATCTGTACAAAAGATCCATTTGCTAAAGGTACAATTTCATCACTTTATAATCAATTATATGGAGTAGCAAATCTTAATAGACCCTCTTACGTTCAGAGGTGGGAGGAGGACCTGGGACGAACTTTAGAAGACACGGACTGGTCTAATATATGGCTCACATCTAAGTCATCTTCACCCAACATCTTAGCACTGGAGACAAATTATAAAGTCCTAACTCGCTGGTACCTTGTACCCGCTAGAGTGGCAAAATATTCACCTAATACCTCAACTCTTTGTTTTCAAGGATGCCCAGAAATAGGCACATATTTACACATATGGTGGACGTGCCCAGTAATCCAAACCTTCTGGAAGGAAGTCTTCGTGATTGCATCTAAAATATTTAAAAAAATAATACAACCAGATCCATATTTAACTTTACTTAATCTAAAACCGGAATGGTTAACACTCTCTCAATTCAAACTTATGATCCAACTAATAACGGCTGCAAAACAAACAGTGGCCAAGGCATGGAAATCTCCTACATTGGTACTAGCAGAAACAATTCACAGAATGAATAATACAATGTCCCATGCTAAGATGGTAGCCATCGATCAAAATCAAATTCCAAAATTTGAAAAACTTTGGCATCCTTGAATAAAACAACAGTTCCTGTCAAATTTCAATGACTCTGTCCTGTTGCCATGGTAACAGATTAAATGACTTACAGAGACACCCATTCTAAGGCTTCAAAGAGAACTAAAAAGAATAATAAACTGACGAGCGGGACAACCTTGTGGACCATACCTCTACCTTTCAACCCTTCTTCTTCTTTCTCTCTCCTTTTCTCCACCTTACGATTAAAGCTCATTATCAGAATTTATTTGACCTATATACACTCTACTTGTAAATATGTATAGTAGGTATAAATCATTTAAATACCTACAAAAGTAACTAAGGAAATGATATATATCTTTAATTTAGGTTTACGTGAACCCAATGTTTAATATTTGAAATTTCATGATATTTACCTATACAAACCCTACTGTAAAACAATGAGCTTACTTTATAGATCCTTGTAAACTTACTTTATGTATCTTTATGTATCTTTATAACATTGTATACTCAATAAACTTCTTTTGACAAGGAAAAAGTTATGTTGTCTAAAAGAGGAGGTGATAAGTTTAGGCTACTGTGCAAAAGGGAGGTTTATTGGATATTCCATCTCCATATGAGGCAGCCCGCTGGCCTCATCTTTGAGTAGGATATCTCAAAATTCTATGAGTGACGTTTACACCTTATACACTGGTTTCCTTACATTTGATACATTAATGTTGACAGTATTTTTTGTTTGAGGTTTATCTGCAATATTCCCATCTTGGTTTGCTCATCTTTTTATGCTTATTTTTTATTTTCATGATGCTTCCTGATGGGAGGTTATGGCTGTCCATTGAGGGCTATTATATTCCATCTCAGTTCTGCTTGGCCTATTTTTGTCTTTTCCACTATGTCCTTCTTTTGTTGTTCTCCTTATTTACTATTCTCCTTGTATTTCCTTACTTTTCACTATGGTTGTCGCTTGATTGAGATCTTTCTAGAGCTGCACACATGTAGCACTAGATATTTACTATAGCAATTATCAATTAATATTTATATCCATGTTTATACATTTATATTTATGATCAGTTCCATTTGTGCACTTATCGTATTCCACAGACATTCATTATTTATTTATTATCTTTTTAGTTATTTTGTCTGTGGATATGTACCTATGTGGATATATGTGGGTATGCTCCATGTTTGTATGTATGTATGTATGTCCCCCGGATGTCTTTCATTATAGCGATTATCTTGTCAGGTTTGTTATGACTCTATACCAGGTGATATCAGCATTCATTTTTTGATCTCTCATCTTTTTATCCCTTTATCGGCCATGTGTGGTCTAGCCTCAGTGATTTTTTGGGGCGATTTTGATGCTTTACAGCGGTGAATAGTAAAAGTGGAAGATTTTAGCAACCTAAATTTTGTCACTGTACAATTATATGGATATGAATTATTATAGAGGAAAGACCTTATTATCTTTAACGGATCAGATATCTTTGAGCTACATGCACCAGCATTGAGACAGGGGGGAGAGACGTTTCTGTCTCTTCTCTCGTTGTGTATGTGTTGGTGCATGGAATTTTTTTATTACAGTACATATGACATTTTTTTTGTTTTATGTCTTTTTTCTTTTTAGGTTGCACCGGTGTCTCCTTTTTCCCGAATATAAGATTGTTCATGTTTTTTCTACATGCATTTTCAATATGTGAACCTTCAGCAGGTGGGGAGGATTCTCTCCATCTGCTTAATGGTTAAACTTTGGACTCTGGATGCTCACGGGTGCTTTCCATATTGTTATTTATGACATACATGCTTTTTCTAATTGTCTAATTACTTGGATGTGTGTATATATCTCTGTATGTATATTCTGCACTCTAGCTATGACTAAGCACCGTGTCTGGTGTGAAACATGTCAGCGGCTGTGCAGTTAGTCTGGGCTTACCCTTGATGCCTTGATCTTAAACATTTTTTTCAATAAAGGTGAATATTTGGAGTGCAGCTATCCAGCTATACATTTTTTTTATTTTAACACAGACAACTTGATTGGCAGTAAACAAGGCTGCAAAACGTTGGTTGAAGTGGTTTACGAGGGGCCGAATTTTGTAGAGCCGATCAAATTCAGGGTCACCCCGAGGAGGACAGAGTTCATTTTCACTGAAGTGCATGAACCGCAAGATCTGCTCGTATCATATCCTGGTCATGGAGGCAGAGAACAAGGGCATATGGTGAATTGGGTCAGTGGACCAATATGACTGCAACTCACTCTTTTTAGTTACACCCATAAGGAGGGATAGGCCCAGGAAGGTCTTTAATTCGGAGACTGTAATTGGTCTCCAATCTCTGGCAAGGGAGGACTGGGGAATAGCGGCGATGAATTGACCAGCATACAAATTGCTTTGGTCCACAATAGATCTATAGAGATCTTCGGTGAAAAACAGCAAATAAAAATCAAGTGATGTAAAATCAACTGTTTCCACATGAATGCCGGGTTGGCCAGTGAATGGGGGAAGTATGGGTGCTGCAGAAGTGGTGGGTTCTCAATTAGGATTGGTGAATGCAGCAGGAAGGGCACTATGGGCTCGACGAGCCTGTCTTTGTCTTCTTCTTGGTGGCAGTGGGACACTACTCGTGCTTGCCAGCTTGAACTGCACTTATGGGACTCACCATATCACCACGTGTTACTGCAGTGCTGGATGTACGACCAGGATGTACTAGGCTGCTGGTGCTTGCCAGTTCATCAGAAGGAATAGCGGCGCTAGTACTGCTCTGCTCCATACGAGGGACCTGCGGTTCTTGCACCTCAACGACAGCAGAAGAAGATCGGGGTCTGGTACGCCTGATCTTGGCAGGGACCACAACTCCATCGTCAGAACTATCTGTCAGGGTGCCGCTGTCGTCTACAGGACCGTATTCTGAGCCTGAATCTGACAGATGAGTGACTTCCTCTTCATCGGTCATGCTCAAAAACGTGTAGGCCTCTTCACTGCTGTACCTTCGATTTGACATTTTGGTCTCTAAATTTACTGGTACACTAGTGAGACTCACAGGTAAAAAAGCTCCTGACCGTTAGCGACTAATTCAAACGCTACCAAAAAAACTGTTAGCATTTGCAGGGATCAGGCCTGACTCTGCGAACGCTGCAGTTATGTGTTTCGTGTTTTGTAAGTGACAGTGATCGATTTGATACTGCACTTGGGTGGGCTGGGCTGGGCTGGGCGGAGGGGCTAAACGCAGGTGCTAGCAGGTATCTGGGCTGATCCCACTAACACTGCGTTTTTGGGAACCCTAAACTGTTGGGGACGCTAATATAGTTCTGATCAGATCAGATATTGATGTGTTCAGACACCATACTACTAAGGGAGGCGTATGGTGCATGCGTGGTTGTTAGCGGTACTGGCACTAATCTGACGCTGCCTGGGGCGACGCAGACCCTATCTGAAGCAAAAACCTAAGTTTGATCACCCGCCGGGTGATCAGGGGGTTAAACATTTATTGAGTAAAATACGGTGGGTGCCCTGACACTATAAAAATAAATCTAGCTAAACTGTGTCACCCATAACACTTATACTGTGATCACAGGTTACAGGGGGTAATCAAGGAGTTAAACCTTTACTGGGGGGGGTTGGGGGGGTCCCTGGACCTATCTGGGCCTAAGACTAATTACTCTAACACTGATTAGTGTCACTAATGACACTAGTACAGCGATAAAAAAAAAATCTGACTGCTGTACTGGGTGACACAGTGACAGGTTGCGATCGGAGGGTGATCGGGGGTGAATTATGTGCCTACGTGACCTGGTGTCAGTGTAGTGTAGTGCAACTCACTTTTCTGATGCTCTCTCCTCTCGGTATGGAACGGAAAAGACCGACACAAGGGAGATGACATCACTTCCCCTGTCAGTGTTTACAGTTACACAGACAGGGGAAGGATATCATTCGTCAGGAGTGATCACCAGGTCCAGGCCAGATTTCATTGGCCTGGGCCTGGGGATTGATCAGTTTCTGAATCCGATCGTCGTGGCCGAAGGGGGCCGGCCGCGCGCCCCACGTAGCATAACGGCGATTCGCCTGCCTGTGCCATTCTGCTGCAGTACAACTACGGCGGCTGGTCAGGAATAGGTTAATAAATGTTTTTATAAAGATCGGTTTTGTCTTAATGCACTATTTAGTGAACTGTGGTAAATTTTTTTAGGGAAATGGTAAAATATAGGCTAAAAAAGCTGAACTAAAAATATTTATAATGGGGGTTATTTACGAAAGGCAAATCCACTTTGCACTGCAAGTTCACTTTCAAGTGCAGTCGCTGTAGATCTGAGGGGGATATGCAAGGAAAATAAAAAACAGCATTTTAGCTTGCACATGATTGGATGATAAAATCAGCAGAGCTTCCCCTCATTTCAGATATTCCCCTCAGATCTACAGCGACTGCACTTCCAAGTGCACTTGTAGTGCAAAGTGGATTTGCCTTTCGTAAATAACCCCCAATGAGAGCATTTTTTTTCTACTTCAGCCACTTTGGGTTAGATTTTGGATTTTTTCTGACACTTATTCCTGATACATGTAATGCATCTTGATACATATTCCTTTACCAGCGAGATGCATTCTGTGATATAAAAATCTCTACTCAGACTCAGCCGTAACCAGTATACCTGTGTGACCTATTCCGTGGTACTGTGAGATAAAGAGTAGTGAATAGACCCGATAAAAATAGACACTTGGACAAACAACAAGAAAAACTAGTGCCAAAGATATTAATGGAAGTTTGAGGGATTAAATAAGATTGTTGCCACCTAAGTACCGGTGAATCACCAACATAGGTGTGTGTAGCCTATTGCATTAGGGTGCGCACCCCAAAGATCAAACACGTGTGTGTGTGTGTGTGTGTGTATATATACATACATACCCATTTTCCGGTTCCAAGAGAAGATGACGATCCAGGAGGGGCATCAAGGGGCCGCGGCATCCTTCTGCCATGCACCACCCATCGGGGCACGAGGCGTGCCCAGTGATTAACCTGTCATCCAGATCTTTGGTGAACGGTGAGTTGCGACTTTTATCAAAGGGCCTTTCTTTCTGCCCTACTGCTAGATTCCAGAACTTTGACTTTGAGGTTGATATGTTTTGGTTTGAAAGAATGCTCAAAATTAAACAACATTTCCACACAGTACCTAAAGCAATTTCCACAAGATCTGTTACACCATTCAAATTAAAGAGTACATTTTTTCCACCGGGACATTTCTGCTCTATTGACAGTTTTATACAAACGATCAAACATGATGTGCGTAAAAATGTTTCCAATAAGACATACACTAACCTGAGCCCTGATGAGTTTATTGCACTTAGGACACTTAAAGAAGACAAAAGTATCATTATTAAACCCGCCGATAAAGGCAGGGCCATAGTGGTCATGGACTACGCTGACTACAGGGAAGGTATGACTGCCTTGCTTGTGCTACCTCCAGCTGCATGCGCTAATCACGCTTCATATAACGTGCATAGGATACATTTACAAGTTATGCTCTGCGCTTGGGTGACCCCAAAAACAAAATTAATAATAACCAACTCTGTGCTTACTAGTGCGATAATATTAAATACAAATAATATGAATGTTGAATAAATAAACAAGGTGTGAAAAAACAAGTGCTTGTTACACCATAAATTAGTGCTTAATAGTGCTTGTTACACCATACATAGTGTCTTAATCAACATAAAAAGTGCTTAGTGCTCAATATAAAGTATCCTGCTTGTTTAAATGAAAAAAATTAATAAATAATAAATAATGAAAAAAAGTTCTCTTTGACACTCTAAATAGTGCGTGCAAATAATGTCCAGCGGTGATAATAAAACAATGTGTGCAGGTGGTGTTCAGCTGTGACAACAATCCAACATCATGCCGAAGATATCCTGAGTGCTGCAAAACATGCTCCGGTGCTCCTTCGTGACCCCCTTAAGCTAATGTGCTCACCTCAGAGCATGTGACTCAGCTTCTACCCTGAGTCCAAATACGCTTTGGAGCCACCCCTGGGCTGAGTCTCAGTGTCTGCTGCACTCCTCCAGCTGGAAACAATGTGGCTCCATACATATAAATGAAAAGGAATCTATATAGTGTAATATAGTCAAAATACGTTTATTAAAAGAAAACACTCCCCACACCGGGGTACTCACATGGCACTGGTGCGTCAGTGCACCATACTATAATGGCTTTCTATGCAAAATCACTGGATGTTTGGTGCGGTATGCTGTGCTGGGACAGCGCTGGTGTAAAGTCCATGCCAGTCTCTGCGTCCTGGCCCCTCCCCTACGCGTCTTCGACACAGGGATCACGTGTCATCATCAGGGGGATATGAATAGACGGATGCTCTACAGGATTATATAAGGCGATCGCGGCCATTTTGCCATAGATCGCAGACACTCTAATGCTAGGCTACAACTTCTGTTATGACTAATGAGCCTATCCCATCACATTAACCCTAACTGCTGCTGAAAATAGTAAGTGGGGAAAATTTGCGTCTGCATTTGTGTCTGCGATCTATGGCAAAATGGCCGCACACAGCCAAGCACACAGCAAAGATAACAAGGTGTGGCTACGGGACAACTCTGTGAATGTCCTTGAGTGACCCAGCCAGAGCCCAGACTTGAACCCAATTGAACATCTCTGTAGACATCTGAAAATGACTGTGCACCGACGCTCCCCATCCAACCTGATGGAGCTTGAGAGGTCCTGCAAAGGAGAATGGGAGAAACTGCCCAAAAATAGGTATGCTAAGCTTGTAGCATAGGGTGTTTCATTTTCTAATGGAAAAAAATAAACTAAAATTTTTGCAGACTTTGCTTACGCCCCAAGTCTGAGTGATGTAAAAGATATATATGCTAAATTTCAAAATCACAAACTTAAAATACTATTAAAACTATACTATGTAACTGTAATAAGATAGGCAAAACATGTGTTATATTAATCAACTTTGAACGATGCAATCCCTTGTTTTGTTCGCTTGGTGACGACTTTTCTATGATGCACGACTACCCTCAACAAGAATTGTTTTGGTTGTTCATCCCTGACCGATTCGTTATACTTTTTTATCAGAGCAATTCCTCTTTCTGCGGTATCATTGACAACCTTAAAGCCGCTTACACACGGGCTGACTTTTCGACCGGACTGGTCCGACGGACTTTCCGAAACTTTCAACTGACTTTTGACGGACTTCCGACGGACTTTTTAACGAACGGACTTGCCTACACACGATCACACCAAAGTCCGACGGACTCGTACGTGATGACGTACACCGGACTAAAATAAGGAAGTTGATAGCCAGTAGCCAATAGCTGCCCTAGCGTCGTTTTTTGTCCGTCGGACTAGCATACAGACGAGTGGATGTTCCAAATCTAAAGTCCATCAGATTTTCAACTGGAAAAGTCCGCTGAAGGTCTGATGAAGCCCACACACGATCGTATTGTCCGCCGGACTCAGTCCGTCTGACCAGTCCGGTCGAAAAGTCCGCTAGTGTGTACGCTGCATAAGAGCATTCACATGGCTTCTTAGAGAATCACTGCAGTATTCTGTCACGTCGTGGATCCCAAACAATTCAAAGAACGTCTTTGTTTTATTAGTAATGAAATGGTTTAGGTATTTTCCTTCAAAAAACATGTTTTTACCCTCTAATCGTTTCACTTCCTTTTTTTTGTAGGTTTGGTTTCTAAATTTTTAGTCATATTTTCCTTAACAGCCAAAAAAGTCCAAAAAAGCCAATCCTACGTTTGTTTCTGACAGATACCAAAGGTGTCTCATAGCAACTGTGAGAGCGCATTTTTTTACGTCTGCATCTGGGTAAGTGCTCAAAAGCTGTAGCATATCCAAATCATTCTTTGGAGCCCATCGACTTATAATTGCCTTATGCCAAAAGCGAACATATATGAGGCTGACAAAATATGCAACCCGTTTCATTCCTTCCAATTGTCGTTGAGGAATATTATTCAACTGTTTAGTGAAGAGGACAATATTAAGTGCATATATTGCCTTTACCATCCACCTTGCTTGATGCAGTGCCCCTAGGATCCTGAAACTGAAGTTTAGACCAACCTCCTAGGTACAAGAGTGAGAGTTGTAATAACTCTTTTGCCCCGTACACACGGTCGGACTTTGTTCGGACATTCCGACAACAAAATCCATGGATTTTTTCCGACGGATGTTGGCTCAAACTTGTCTTGCATACACACGGTCACACAAAGTTGTCGGAAAATCCGATCGTTTTAAACGCGGTGACGTAAAACATGTACGTCGGGACTATAAACGGGGCAGTGGCCAATATCTTTCATCTCTTTATTTATTCTGAGCATGCGTGGCACTTTGTCCGTCGGATTTGTGTACACACAATCGGAATTTCCGACAACGGATTTTGTTGTCGGAAAATTTTATCTCCTACTCTCCAACTTTGTGTGTCAGAAAATCCGATGGAAAATGTCCGATGGAGCCCACACACGGTCGGAATTTCCGACAACACGCTCCGATCGGACATTTTCCATCAGAAAATCCGACCGTGTGTACGGGGCATAAGTAGTCTTCTCTTGGCTGACTTCCATCTTTTAGGACATTTTGGATGTAGTTAACCATTTTCACTTGTTGTTCTTCTAGAAAGCCTTGAACGGGACTTTCTTCATTCAGCATTGTTGTATATGACTTCTTATTAAGTGAAGCCCACAGACTTTGATAAAAGTGATCAATGTGTGCAACCTCTAAATATTATCCAATCTTCTTGAAATTTGGCATATATATCTTTTACATCACTGAGACTCGGGGCGTAAGCAAAGTCATATGAAAATCACATCTTTGGAAAAATGAAACACCCTATTGTGCAAAGGCTGTGAATACTTATGTACATGGGATTTTTTTTTTCATTTTTCATTTTTAATACGTTTGCAAAGATTTCAAACAAACTTTCAAGTTGTCATTATGGGGCATTGTGTGTTGAATTTTGAAAAAAATAATGAATTGAATCCACTTTGGAATAAGGCTGTAACATAACAAAATGTGGGAAAAGTGAAGCACTGTGAATACTTTCCTGATGCACTTTACTAAAACTGAAAAGTGCAAAATCCGGTGCAGCTCTGCATGGTAGTCAATCAGCTTCTAGCTTCAGCTTGTTCAATTACAGTAAGGTTTAACAAAATAACCTGGAAGCTGATTGGTTTCTATACAGAGCTGCACCAGATTTTGCACTCTCCAGTTTTAGTAAAATTAGTAAAGTTTTAGTTTTAGTTAAATAACCCCAATGTGACTTGTCTTTGAGAAGCAAAGGAAATGTGCTGCTGGGAAACAGACAATTAAAGTGAACCTGTTACCATGCCCTCTATGGACAGGGCAATGGTTTCCTTTAAACCCCAATTCCAGACAGTTTTCCCCCCTTTTTTTGTATAAATTATACCCAGGTGTTAAAAATAATGAAAAAAAAAAGCAGCTCAAACAGTTTTCCCCTGCAGTACCTCTATCCCAGCACAAGATGCCCTCAGTCTTATCCTTATCAGAAAGACTTCATAGTGACTTTAGAGCCAGGATATGCAATTAGCAGACCTTCAGCTGTTGCAAAACTACAAGTCAGATCATGCCTCTGCCTCTGGGTGTCATGCTTGTGGTTGTCAAAGTCTTGCTATGCCTCATGGGATTTGTAGTTCTGCAACAGCTGGAGGTCAGCTTATTGCATATCCCTGCTTTAGAGGATTTTATAGAGGATGTTATAGTGAATGCAGGGTGTCATGACCCTTCCCCCTAAAAGGGCATTACCACAGTGACCTTAATTCATATGTATTGGTGCAGAGAATGCTGCTCGGGTGATCACGCAAAAATGTAGGAACATAGGTTCCCACAGGAGTTAGGGTAGAAAAAGATAAAACTGGCCCCTGAAATCACGATTAGGTCATTATGAAGGTATCAAAGCATCTAAGGAACCAATGTACTGGATCCAGGTAGTCATATAATCGGTATATTGATCATAAAGCCAGGTGGTCAGTTTCTCCATGTATTGCTGGAGGGATAGTTCAATAACCCTTTCCTGCATCCTAGTGATATCGTGGCGGCCCATCCATAGAGGGCGAACGGGCCCCTATCTATGTGTCTGGCACCCTGATCTACAGAGCAGGGCGCCGGACTTTGGATTCCAATGGGGGGAGTGTTTTTTTGAAGCACCTGATTAGAGCCAGAGGCTCTAATAGGCTTCAAACAAGGGTGAGCTCGGGGTGCAGAGCCCTACACTCTGATCCCACCCAGTTGTGTGACAATAGCGAATGAATTGATGCTATTTTCACATTAAAGTTCCTCGCCGTCAATCAGGAGGCAGGTCATGAGACCTGCTTCCTGATTGGCCAAAGCGTCAAGCGATCCTATTGGATTTCTAGCACTTAGGAGGAACAGAGAGGAGCCGCGGGAGGAGCAGACACCATAGCCGCTCCCCGCACCCCAGGAGAGGAGGAGAGGACACCACAGCTCGCCAGCCCTAGATCGGGTAGGTGCTTAAACGCCGGGGGGGGGGGGGTTGTCAGTGCTGTGCCTCTGTCCATTCATAAATGAGCATCGTAAACTGTATTTATGATGTCTCCGTTTATGAATGGAGAAGAGCCTCTGTCTCCTGTCCATTCATCTTCAGAAGAAAGAGACTGGGGAATCGGTGTCCTCAGTCTCTTTCCCTGTCTCAAAATGGAGATGTCAGAGGTATGTTTAGACCCCTGTCATTTCACCAAAGCCCCCCCCAACAGGGTTGATAATAAAAAATAAAAAAAACACTGAGACAGAGACATGTACACACACAAGACATATACACACACACGGCATTTATACACACAGGCATGTATACACACATGCATGTACACAGACAGAGACATGTACACACACAGGCATGTACACACCGGAACGTACACACACAAAGACATGTACGCACACAGAGACATGTACACACAGAGACATGTACACACAGAAGTATGTGCACACAGAGACATGTACACACAGAGACATGTACACACAGAAGTATGTACACACACAGAGACATGTACACACAGAAGTATGTACACACAGAGACATGTACACACAGAGACATGTACACACACAGAGACATGTACACACACATTGACATGTACACACAGAAGTATGTACACACAGCGACATGTACACCCAGAAGTATGTACACACAGAGACATGTACACACACAGAGACATGTACAAACAGAGGTATGTACACACAGAGACATGTACACACTCACAGACATGTACACACACAGGCATGTACACACCGGAACGTACACACACAGGCATGTACACACACAAAGACATGTACGCACACAGAGACATGTGTGTACACACAGCGACATGTACACCCAGAAGTATGTACACACAGAGACATGTACACACACAGAGACATGTACAAACAGAGGTATGTACACACAGAGACATGTACACACTCACAGACATGTACACACACAGGCATGTACACACCGGAACGTACACACACAGGCATGTACACACACAAAGACATGTACGCACACAGAGACATGTACACACAGAGACATGTACACACAGAAGTATGTGCACACAGAGACATGTACACACAGAGACATGTACACACAGAAGTATGTACACACACAGAGACATGTACACACACAGAGACATGTACACACAGAGACATGTAAACACACAGAGACATGTACACACAGAAGTATGTACACACAGCGACATGTACACCCAGAAGTATGTACACACAGAGACATGTACACACACAGAGACATGTACACACAGAGGTATGTACACACAGAGACATGTACACACTCACAGACATGTACACACACAGGCAATGTACACACACACAGACATGTACACACTCACAGACATGTACACACACAGGCAATGTACACACACACACAGACATGTACACACACAGGCATGTACACAGTCACACACACAGCCCCCCCCCCTGCACAACAGCCCTTAGGGCCCTTTCACACTGGGGCGGTTTGCAGGCACTTAGTGCGCTAATAATAGTGCCTGCAAACCGACCCGAAATAGCCGCTGCTGTCTCTCCAGTGTGAAAGCCCCGAGGGCTTTCACACTGGAGCGGTGCGCTAGCAGGACGGGAAAAAAAGTCCTGCTAGCAGCATCTTCGGAGCGGTGAAGGAGCGGAGTGTATACCACTCCTTCACCGCTCCTGCCCATTGAAATCAATGGGACAGCGCGGCTATACCGCCGGCAAAGCGCCTCCGCAGAGGCGCCTTGCGGTGGTTTTTAACCCTTTCTCGGCCGCTAGCGGGGGGTAAAACCGCCCCACTAGTGGCCGAATACCGACGGTAAAGCGCCGCTTACAATAGCGGCGTTTTACCGCCGACGCCGCCCCCACCCCAGTGTGAAAAAGGGCCCTTACTTGTAAGTAAGGATGAGCTCCGGCGTATTCGCACAGCCCATGTGCAGAGCCTGCCAGGAAGTCGGCACTGCGTTGCACTAATCACAGGCAGTGAGACATTTCCCGATCTCTGCAGCCGCGCATCGGGACAATGTCTTGCTGCCTGTGATTAGCGCAGCACAGTGCCGACTTCCTGGCGGGCTCGGCACATGGGCTGTGCGAACACGGCGGATCTCATCCTTACTTACAAGTAAGGGCCCTTTCACACTGGGGCGGGGGCGGCGTCGGCGGTAAAACACCACTATTGTAAGCGGCGCTTTACCGTCGGTATTCGGCCACTAGCCGGTGGCAGCAAAGAGCCCGATGTCAGCTCAATGGCAGAGCAGCAGCCTGCTGACTCACACACATACAGGAGCATCCACGGAGCTCCTCTGCACCCGCCCCTGCCTTCTCACATCCCTGCCGGTTGGCCAGGCCCGTCCAGACGCTGGGGCCCCTTACAAGTGTATGGGCTGTACCCCCCTGATGGCGGCCCTGTCAGGAGGTGTAGCATTATAAAAATGAACATTCTACCAAAGTTTCTGTACCTGCTTCAGGCTTTACCTATCAACATATCTTTACAGTATTTCAAGCAGATACTGTAAATATATTATTTACTAAATTTATTTGGGCACATAAAAAACTAAGAATTAATAGATTTCTGTTGACCCTCCCCAAACAATATGGTGGACTGGCAGTACCAGATAAGCACAAATATTATCAGGCAGTACATTTAGGACGTTTGATTGACTGGTGCCGACATGGAAACCTAAAAATCTGGCCGAACCTGGAGCAGGAACAGAGCAATGTTCTGCTACATAGAGTACCTTGGTGTTATAGGGAGCTTTCAACCTATATAAAAAAACATCCATTGATTGGACTCACAGTGCATCAATGCTCTGGGCTTTTTTCCAGGGGTAGACTTTCATCAATGGAATGCCCATTACTCCCCATTCTGGGGAACCCACAATTTTCCCCGGGCCTATGCCCGGGAAATTTTGAAGCTCTGATGAAACAGGGTATATATATCAGGTGTCTCACTTTATGACATCAGTTTGGCCCACATTCCAGGTGTTGACAGCTGGAAATGGCCCTTTTTAATTGAACTATTGGCGAGCAGCCCAGCTTAGACATTTCTTATACTCTTTAAATACCGAAGAACATTGTATGGAGAGAGGACCTCTCTCTCATACAATCTCGAGGATGTATGCCCTGTTGACTGTTCCTCGGGGGGATTTCCAGCTACCGTTTTTTCAAAAGTGGGAGCTGGATCTGGATAGAACCTTTTTTTTTTTTTTTTTGAAAAATATTTATTGGGTTTTATAGCATACAAAAGTATAAAAACTTAGTGTAGCAAAAGTTACAGAGTATTATCTGTTACAATCTATAACATTCAATGACTTCTCATAATAGTTGAAATACAAGCTTGTCATATCGGTTAGAACAAGGGATAAGTAACAGAAAACATAAAAATAAAAGAAAATTAGGGGAAAGGGAAGACAGGGGAGTTCATGTTTGCCATCTCATCAACACTATAAGTCGCAACTTTGCTTGACATATGAAATCTTAACATCTAAATACCTTCAGGAGTGGAGGCAGCGTTTGAGTAAACATGGGGGGGTGGATGCCAAGGGGCACAATGGATTTGTGGATATCCTACGGTGGGTTAAAAGTAAAGAAATCTGGGGTGGGGAGTATTTTGAGTCGGCCAAGGGAGTTGGTGAGATCTTTTGTCAAGTACCATTTCGTGTAGCGAAATGGGTTCATTATCTCGATCAGAGCCTGCGAAGCGAATGTGGCTTCAATGTATTTCCTCCATCTTTTGAAAAAACGGGAAGTCGATCGGAGATTAAGGGTGATGGTGTCGAGTCTCTCTAGGTGGAAAAGTGATGCCAGGGCTTTTTTAAACATTGTTAGGGTAGGAGGAGTAGCTGATATCCAGTGAGACATAATAGTCCTGCGGGCCACTAGGAGACACAGGTGAGCCCAGTATGGAATATTTTGTGAGACCGCCGTTGGCGATGAGGATGAAGGGGGTATGCTGAACAGGCATAATAGGCGGTCCTTGGTGCACTGAGTTTTGTGGACTTCGTTGATGTAAGTGATCACCTTAGTCCAGTAGGCATCAATCTTGTTGCAGTCCCAAAGCCTGTGCAGTAAAGTGGGGCGAGGGAAGTTACACCAGGTACATTGCGCTTGGGTGGGGTCTTTCTTGTTGAAGCGAAAAGGGAAATAAGCTCTGTGAATGATCTAGAATTGTGTCTCTCTCCAAGATTCAGAAGTAATAAGGTTACGGACTGTCTTGTACCCCTCAAGGATTTTTTCTGGCAGAGACTCGTCATCTAATACGTGTGACCACTTTTGAAAGGGTTTGAGGGCATACTTCCGTGTTTGGTGTTGTATGAGACAAGAGTAAATATTGGAGATGGAGTAGTGATTGCTTTTGATGAGAGTATCAATGCAGGATGTTTCAAGAGGGTTGGTGCTAGGTCCCGAGCAGGATTTAAGATAGCTGATGAGTTGGTGATAGAAGAAGACATGAGTTGGTGGTAGGGAGTACTCCCTCATCAGGGTTTGAAATGTTTTGAGTTTGCCCGATTTGCTGAGATAGAGAGACGAGACATCTGTGAGGCCTTTAAGTTTCCATTGGTCAAAAGCTTTATGGATGATAGATGGAAGGAACATAGGGTTCCCTTGTATTTTGAGGTATTTGGAGATGCTGGATGGTACTTTGAGCAATTTTCTTACTTCTCTCCATGCAATGACTGTGTCCTTAATGATTACACTTGTTTTGAGGTGGGGGGGTAATGTATTGGGATTAGAATGGAGGATGGTCGAGAGGTCATATGGGTGCACCATAGCCTCTTCTAAGGATAGGTTAGAATATTTAGACCCACCAGTTATCCAGTCTAAGCCCTGTCTAAGTAAACATGCCAGGTTGTAGAAACGCATATTGGGTAATCCCGCCCCGCCCTCGCCCTTCGGGAGACATAATTTCTGTAGCGCTATGCGAGGTTTCTTGTGAGACCATATAAAGGCAGTTAGGGCTTTCTGGAGTTTTTGGATGTCTGAATGCTTAATTAGAAGAGGTATGGTCTGCATTGGGTAAAGTAGGCGTGCGAAAGACACCATTTTGAAAAGGTGGCATCTCCCAAATAGCGAGAGAGGTAGGGATCCCCAAGCCTCCAACTCCTTCACAATTTTGGTTATCAATGGGGGGTAATTTAAAGAGTACAGAGATGATGGTTCACGTCCTATTTTAATGCCCAGGTATGTAATGTGTTGGTTGGCTATGGCCAGGGGGGATAGATGTTTCCATTTACTGGAGAGATGGGGGTGTAATGGTAGGATTTCGCTTTTATAAATATTGATTCTAAATCCCGAGCAAAGTCTGAAATCTGAAAAAAGTTGTTTGAGTCTGTCAAAGTCTGTTATGGGATCGGTGGAGAACAATACTATGTCGTCTGCAAATAGCGCCGAACGAAGAGTGTGGTTCTCCAGAGTGATGCCACTGATTCCATCAGCTGAATTTAGTATTCTGGACAGAGGTTCGATTGCTAGATTGAACAGGAGTGGAGACAGGGGGCATCCCTGTCTCGTTCCTTTTGTTAATGGGATCGTGTCTGAGATAAAGTCAGGGGTTACAAGACGTGCGGTAGGGGATGCGTACATTTGTGAAAGAAATCGCATAATCGGTCCTGAGAATCCGAATTGTGTCATCACTCTGAAGAGCCAAGAGAAACTGATGTTGTCAAAGGCCTTTTCGGCGTCTAATGACATGATGGCAATGTCTTGGTTGGGGTGAGTTTTGGCGTATTCCAGAGCCATTAACACTTTGCGAATGTTTAGGGTGGCCGATCTGCCCGAGACGAAGCCAGATTGGGCTGGGTGTAATAATGATGGTAGTAGGGGAGCCAGTCGCGTCGCAATTATTTTGGATAGTATTTTGACATCGACATTGATTAATGATATCGGTCGGTACGAGCCCGGTAATAGGGGATCTTTCCCTTTCTTAGAGATTAGTTTAATGTGGGCCTGTGTTCCCGTGGGAAGATAGGGCCCTCCGTCCCACATAGCTGCGTATACATGTTTTAATGTGTCCGGGATAAATTCCCTGGTCATTTTATAGAATTCGGCGGTGTATCCGTCGGGTCCCGGGGCTTAGGCCGAGGCCATGTCTTTGATCGTAGATCGAATATCATCAACAGTAATGGGGGCATTAATCGTCTCTAATTGTGTGTGACTGAGTTTGGGTAGACGTATTTTGTTGAGCAGTAAGTCAGTAGTAGGTAAGTCAGTTGGATCGGCTTTGTATAAATTAGTGTAATATTCCACGAGTAGGTTGCTAATGTCGGGTGGGGAGGTGACCAGAGAGTTTGTCTTAGCTCTAAGAGCCATAATACGGGTAGGACGTCTGGGGCCTGAGGACATCTTGGCCAGGAGCCTACCAGCCTTGTTTCCGAATCTATGAAAATGTAGCTGAGAATATGACGTTTTGGCCGCTTCATGTTGTTCTGCCCAGAGGTCAAAGGTGCTTTTGGCCTGTCTCCATTTTTGTATGTTCTCTGTGGTGCGGTTTAATGTGAGCTGTTCATGTGCCAAGCGTAGGGTTTCGCTTGACTCATTATATTGTTGCTTGGCTCTTTTTTTAAACTGTGTTGTGTATGAAATTATTTTACCCCGTAGAAAGGCCTTGCCTGCTTCCCAGAATAGGTTAGGGTCTATAATGTGAGCTCCATTAGTGGAGATGTATTCCTCCCAGGCACAATATAGTGTATGTTGAAAGTCCTCATTGCCAACTAAATAGGAGGGGAAGCGCCAGGTAGGAGAGGGAGAGGAGCGAGCTGTTTGGGTTAGATGAACCACGATTGGGCTCAGGGCCGGATTTGCTACAAGGCCACCGAGGCCAGGCCTCGGGGCGGCAGTGGTGCAGGGGCGGCGCCGCCCCTGAGGCGACTTCGCGGCCGCCCCCCTATTCGGGCTGCCCATTAAACTCTATTAGGGGCACCGGTGCCCATAGAAAAGATGGCCGTGATCCAACCACGCAACTGCGCATGAGCCGCTCCGAAGCCGGCCGGGCTCGGGAAAGCTCGTACGCGCTCGGCCGGGCGGCGCATGCGCAGTAGCGTGATTGTGCAGCCCGGCGCCATTTTTGAAAAAATCAATGTAATGTCAGCGGTGCGGCAGCGGGGGAGAGAGATGACATCTCTCATTGCCCGCACCGCTGTTCCGCCCTCCTCCATCTGATAGAAGGCAGCATGGCAAGTGACACACATCCCCATCTGGTGGCAGGGAGCATGGCAAGTGACATCCCCATCTGGTGGCAGTGTGGCAAGTGACATCCCCATCTGGTGGCAAGTGACATCCCCATCTGGTGGCAAGTGACATCCCCATCTGGTGGCAAGTGACATCCCCATCTGGTGGCAGTGTGGCAAGTAACATCCCCATCTGGTGGCAGTGTGGCAAGTGACATCCCCATCTGGTAGCAGGCATGGTGGAAAGTGACATCCCCATCTGGTGGCAGGCATGGTGGCAAGTGACATCCCCATCTTGTGGCAGGCATGGTGGCAAGTGACATCCCCATCTGGTGGCAGGCATGGTGGCAAGTGACATTCCCATCTGGTGGCAAGTGACATCCCCATCTGGTGGCAGGCATGGTGGCAAGTGACATCCCCATCTGGTGGCAGGCAGCGTGGCGAGTGACATTCCCATCTGGTGGCAGGCATAGAGGCAAGTGACATCCCCATCTGGTGGCAGGCAGCGTGGCAAGTGACATCCCCATCTGGTGGCAGGCAGCGTGGCAAGTGACATCCCCATCTGGTGGCAGGCAGCGTGGCAAGTGACATTCCCATCTGGTGGCAGGCAGCGTGGCAAGTGACATTCCCATCTGGTGGCAGGCAGCGTGGCAAGTGACATTCCCATCTGGTGGCAGGCAGCGTGGCACGTGACATTCCCATCTGGTGGCAGGCATAGTGGCAAGTGACATCCCCATCTGGTGGCAGGCATAGTGGCAAGTGACATCTCCATCTGGTGGCAGGCATAGTGGCAAGTGACATCTCCATCTGGTGGCAGGCATAGTGGCAAGTGACAACTCCATCTGGTGGGAGGCATAGAGGCAAGTGACATCTCCATCTGGTGGCAGGCATAGTGGCAAGTGACATCTTCATCTGGTGGCAGGCATAGTGGCAAGTGATATCCCCATCTGGTGGCAGGCATGGTGGCAAGTGACATCCCCATCTGGTGGCAGGCAGAGTGGCAAGTGACATCCTCATCTGGTGGCAGGCAGCGTGGCAAGTGACATCCCCATCTGGTGGCAGGCAGCGTGGCAAGTGACATCCCCATCTGGTGGCAGGCATGGTGGCAAGTGACATCCCCATCTGGTGGCAGGGAGCATGGCAAGTGACATCCCCATCTGGTGGCAGTGTGGCAAGTGACATCCCCATCTGGTGGCAGGCATGGTGGCAAGTGACATCCCCATCTGGTGGCAGGCAGCGTGGCAAGTGATATTCCCATCTGGTGGCAAGTGACATCCCCATCTGGTGGCAGGCATGGTGGCAAGTGACATCCCCATCTAGTGGCAGGCAGCGTGGCAAGTGACAACCCCATCTGGTGGCAGGCAGCGTGGCAAGTGACATTCCCATCTGGTGGCAGTGTGGCAAGTGACATTCCCATCTGGTGGCAGGCATAGAGGCAAGTGACATCCCCATCTGGTGGCAGGCAGCGTGGCAAGTGACATCCCCATCTGGTGGCAGGCATAGTGGCAAGTGACATCTCCATCTGGTGGCAGGCATAGTGGCAAGTGACATCTCCATCTGGTGGCAGGCATAGTGGCAAGTGACATCTCCATCTGGTGGCAGGCATAGTGGCAAGTGATATCTCCATATGGTGGCAGGCATAGTGGCAAGTGATATCTCCATCTGGTGGGAGGCATAGAGGCAAGTGACATCCCCATCTGGTGGCAGGCAGCGTGGCAAGTGACATCCTCATCTGGTGGCAGGCATAGTGGCAAGTGACAAGCGATGGTGGCAAGTGACACGCTCAGGGCTCCCAATGATTCTGCATTATGGTGAGTTGAACTATTTCATTTTATATTACAATGTAATGATAGAAATAATGCGTTTCAATCATCCTGACACCATAACAACCATGGTGCCGGGGATGATTGAAGCACTAACACCAGCCATTGCCCGCGAAAAATCCTTACCCCTCGCGCACTTACCCTGAAGTATTTTCAGTCTGTACAATTAAAGACAGTTATTTTCAGTGTTCTCTGGTGTGGAGATATGTTTTTAATTGATCTATTGTAGCAGTCATCGATAAAGGACGAGAATGGTGGTGTGTGTGTATGTGTTTGTGTGTGTGTGTGTGTGTGTGTGTGTGGGGAGGCGGCATTGAAGGACCCGGCCTTGGGGCGGCAAAGGGAGTAAATCCGGGCCTGATTGGGCTATGGTCTGAGATCACTGCGTCTTGTATGTCTGGTGCGTTTATTACGGTGCTTAGGGCGGGGGAGGCAAAGAAATAGTCTATACGTGAGAACGTATTGTGCGGGGGCGAAAAAAAGGTGTATTCCCGATCCGTTGGAAGCATTAAGCGCCAGACATCCACAAAGTGCATGGAGGCGACGGCTTGTGACAGTAGGGTAGATGCAGATGATGAGGGGGTACAGGTGTGTGATCTGTGTGTAGGGGAACCTGTGCGATCAGCTAGGGAGGACATGACTGAATTAAAATCCCCACCCAATAGGTGTAGCGTCTCTGGTGTAGTTAGCACCCATTTCACTAAGTCTTGAAAGAAGGAGGTGTCAGGAGAATTGGGAGCATAGATGTTGGTAAGTGCTACAGGTTTGTCATCTATAGTCAGATGTAGAGTCAGTTTCCTTCCTTCCGAGTCAATCTTGACGTCTCTGACAGTGTGCTGTAAATTCTTGTGTAGAAGGATTGCAACACCCGCTTTGTGGCCTACTGCTGGTGAGCCATAAACAGAGCCTACCCACAGTTTACGAAGACGCTGTAGGTCGTCTGCAGCCAGATGTGTCTCCTGAAGTAGAGCCACATCTGCCCGGAGACGACGCAAGTGTCTGAGGATAGACATACGTTTGTTTGGGGAGTGGAGCCCCTTAACATTCCACGAGACAAACTTTAGGTGACTCCCAAGTGCAGACTGTGACATAGTTGATATTTAAAAGCGTTTTGGTTGAGGGGTTTGTATAAGGACCCCTTTGTAGATGTGCTATCTACCTCTTGAGAGCCATCAAAGTGCCTCAAAGCCCCTGAAGACATATGAACTAAGCTGGCAAACATGAACTTAAACTTCTCTAAGCAACAACAAATTATAAACATTAATAAGGCAGTATTTCGTATAAGGAAAAACATAACGTGAGTTGTGGACTTCTCTTTTTTCCACATGAGGTCTCACCTATCTAGTTAGCATAGCTCCCATCGACTGCAAGCTCCTCACTTAGGGGCAGGGTGGTAGCAACGGGGGGTGGGGATAGGGATTTTAGGGGAGAGGAAAGAGGGATAGGGGGGAGGGGGTATAGGATAGGAAGGGAGAGTAGTCTAGGGGGGGGATCCCCTGAGGAGGTAGTGCAGGTTTGAAGCAATCGATGGTGAGGTATGCCACGCACAGGGGAGGGCCCCCCTCTTAAAATTAGGCATAAACAGACCAGAAAATAGAAAATACAAGAGATTACAACATTGCATGTGTCCCTGAAAAGGAAATTTTCCCAGGTATTGGGGGACTATCTCTGTTATTGAGTTCCATGACCATAACAGTATAGCTGCATAACTTTTAGCTGCGTACTTTTCAGCTACAGGTTGGGAGGGGTAGTGCTCCATAAGGAGCATGTACGGCAGTTTATAAGGTCATCATCAATAGCATCCTCCTCGTAATAATAAAACATTTTAAGAGAAAGAAAGGGTATGAGATGGGTTGATACTACCTGTTAGAAGATGGCGATGTGGAAAAGGTGGTGATGTGGAGTCCTTCGACGATTCCTTCAGCGATTCTCAGAGCGGTCTTCCTGGTTGGTGGAGCAGCTGCGTTTGTATGGAGGTTTGGTCGGGCTTCGGGGGTGTTTGGGGGGTCCATATGCATGCTGTGAAGATGACGATGGAGATCCCTCTGTCGCGGCGCTGTGTTCCATTTCGGAGCTTCTGTTGGTTAGATAGGTTTCAGCCTCTTCAGGTGTGTGAAAGGTGAGTTGCTCCCCTTCAGGTGTTTGAACGCGGAGGACAGCTGGATAGGCTAGGGAGAATCGGGTTTGGGTGCGGTGCAGAGCGGAACATACCGAGGAGAATGCCTTGTGTTGTTTCATTACCTCTATGGAATAGTCCGCGAAAAGCAGCAGTTTCGCGCCATCTACCACCAGTGAGCGCGTGCGACGAAATTTTTGCATTATGGCGTTTTTGTCGGTGTAGTTTAAGTATTTTACTATCACATGCCGAGGTTTAGCGCGCGTGTCAGAATATTGACCCATACGGTGTGCACGTTCAACAGTGCATGGTATGCGGAGGCCAAGTTGCTCTGGGATGGTTTTCGCACATATGTTTGTGAGGTGGGAGGCTGGGATCGACTCTGGTAAGCCAATGATGCGCATTTTCCAAATCGTCCAGCTTGTCCCATATGTCTCTATATGAAGCATTGATACGTGCAAGTGCTGCAGATGAGGCTGTGCAGTCATCTTCAATTATAGAAATCCTTTCCTCTACCTGCGCAATGCGCTGGGCCTGAGCCTGGAGTTCTATGTGTAGCTGTTCCAGCCCTCTGTGTACCGCTGCGTCCACAGTGGCTGTTAGTGATGGCCCCAGTAGTTGCACTACAGCCTGGGCAATGTTGGCAGGGGATGCGGGGTCAGCCTCTGCCATTGCGGGGGCAGGGGGAGGTTGTGGCTGCTGCTGAGGCCGCTCTGCTGTGTCCGGAGCGGCCGCCATCTTGGCTGTGTCAGCCGCTATGTCTCCCGCTGGCGGAGCTGTGGAGGGGGGCGAGGACAGCGCCCGAGCGTAGGATCGCTCCACGAAGCGGTCCATGTCTGACTGAGATGGAGCGGAGGCAGTAGGGGTTTCCCCCAGTGCTGTGGCTGGCTTAAATGCCGGTTATGTGAGGAGCTGTGCGGGAGCTGTAGCTGCTCACCTCCTCCTCATGTGGCGCCGGAACCGGAAGTAGAACCTTTTTTGAAGAGCAGCGCAATGGGATAATACACTCTATTTTTGAATCTTCGGTATGTAAAAAAATACAGGAAACAAAGTTTAAGATTCTTTCTCAATGGTATCGAACACCGGCCCTCCTTCATAAATATTTTCCAGATACCTCTGATAGATGTTGGCGTTGTCGGAAGGAATGTGGGACACTATTACACATTTTTTGGTCATATCATAAAATTAGGGGCTAGTGGAGAGAAGTTTGAAGGATCATTCAAAAATGTTGTGACTATGAAGTTCTGGAGGATCCAACCTTTTTTCTGTTATATGACCTTAAAATACCAGTCAAGACATATAAAAACTCAATTCTGTGTCATCTTTTGAATGCAGCAAGATCCTCTATCTCGCATAGATGGAAAAAGACACAACCACCTTCAGTGGGTATGTGGCTTAGGAAGGTAGAAGAGCTAAATCGATTAGAAAACTTGGTGTGGACAGGAAGGCAGAAACGAGAGAAATATAGGGAGACATGGTCTCTCTGGAATCTCTTGACCAGGGTAGATAAGATGTCCAACCTTCCTATGACTGCCACCATTATCATACTCCAACCCTGCCCCACTTATCATTGCCTACGATTAACAAGACCACACATTGAGCTAGAGTATAACTGGCCATAGCAGCCTTTTTATTCAAAAATATTCAATGTTCAATGTATACAACATTTTTTTTTTTTTTTTTGTAAATTGTATTTTTATTGAAAACATTTCTGAGAAAATGGATACATATCCAACAATATATGTATGCTGTGTGAAGGAAATTATACATTCAGTAGTATAAGAAAAAGAAATTAAAAGTAAAGAAATAAAAAAAAAAGAAAAGGCAGAGTCAAATAAATCTTTTGGACATATGTAGCAAATATTAAGACAAGGATATAAAAAAAATTAAAAAAATTAATAAATTACATGTTGATTAACTGGGAGAGATGATCATTTATAAAGAGAGAACCATGATTAGTAAGGATTGGGTGTAGGCTGTGTGGGCACCCAGCAGGGGAAGGGGAATAAGGAAGATGAACTAGAAGCGGGTTACAGTGGGTAGTTAGGACCGCAGAGGGAGCTAGGAGATGGTCGTTGACAAGATGACAAGGGGCTGGATAGTCTAGGAAGGAGAGCCAAAGGCTGAGTTATCCCAAAGAGCCCATATCTTGTCAACCCCGTCAATGGAATCCTCTACCATAGCCATCATGCGCTCCATTCTATGTATGTCCTTGATACCTTGCAATAGCTGATCTTGGGTTGGGGGTTGTGTGGATATCCAGTTCGAAGGTATAGCTCTTTTTGCTGCTAGTAGGATAAAGGAAGAGAGTTTGTTCGAGGCCCTTCCCAATCCGGGGAGTGGGAGACCTAAGGAGATGTACCGGGTCCATTAGGAAAGGGGTATCAAATATCTGCTGAAGCATTAATAACACCATGAACCAAAAAGGGACAATCAGTTCACATTGCCAGAAGATGTGGTATTGAGTCCCTCTGGCTTTCCCACATCTCCAGCACAGAGGTGAAAGAGAGGGATCATAGCGGTGTAAAACCACAGGGGTCCTGTACCAAAAGTATAAAACTTTATATGCTGTCTCTCTCTGTGCCACACATCTTGATATTTTAGAGGTTGAGGTCCAGATTTTAGCCCACTGTGGGCAGAAATTTGTTGTTGTGTGTGTTGCGACCAGTGGCGGAATTACCAGGGTCGCACCAGTCGCACTTGTGACTGGGCCCTGTCATCACGCCACTATGGGGGGGGCCCACCGCCAGAGAAGGTTCTTTAGCTAGTTACCCAGAGGCAATGATGGGTGAGTGTACTATCACTGCACAGCGGATCGCTCACCCAGCCTCTCCGCCCACGGAGTTCGCAGCTGCACTGTAACTGCACAGCGGATCGCTCACCCAAAGCCATCGGGAGGCAGAAGCTGTATAGTTTTCTCAGCCGCTCAGTCAGGTAGAGTGAAGGGGGAGGAGCCAGGGGAGGTCTCAGACGTCTGAGGAAACCCCATCTTGGGATAGTGACCTGGAGACATGTGAAGGGAGGTGGAGCAAATACGGAACATGGAGCATAGCTGACACAGAGAGCGAGTGCAAGTGAGTCACATAGATCCCAACCCACACCAATGCTGCTACTGATTACATCACCCTCCAGCACTGCCACTTCCCCCATACAGCACTGGCACTGCTCCCATCCTACAACCACTGTCACACTGATCTCACCCCCCCCCAGCATCTACCAGTGATCCCATCCCAGCACCCCCCAGCATCTGCCAGTGATCCCAGCACCCCCCAGCATCTGCCAGTTATCCCCCCCAGCATCTGCCAGTGATCCCAACACCCCCCCAGCATCTGCCAGTGATCCCCCCGCAGCATCTGCCAGTGATCCCACCACCCCCCCAGCATCTGACAGTGATCCCCCCAGCATCTGCCAGTGATCCCCCCCCAGCATCTGCCAGTGATCCCAGCACCCCCCAGCATCTGCCAGTGATCCCCCCAGCATCTGCCAGTGATCCCAACACCCCCCCCCAGCAACTGCCAGTGATCTCCCCAGCAACTGCCAGTGATCCCAACACCCCCCCAGCATCTGCCAGTGATCCCCCCCAGCATCTGCCAGTGATCACCCCCAGCATCTGCCAGTGATACCAACACCCCCCCAGCATCTGCCAGTGATCCCACCACCCCCCCAGCATCTGACAGTGATCCCACCCCCCTCAGCATCTGCCAGTGATCCCACCCCCCCCAGCATCTAACAGTTATCCCACCCCCCTCAGCATCTGCCAGTGATCCCACCCCCCCCCCCAGCATCTGCCAGTGATCCCACCCCCCCAGCATCGGCCAGTGATCCCAACCACCCCCCAGCATCTGCCAGTGATCCCAACCACCCCCCAGCATATGCCAGTGATCCCACCCCCCAGCATCTACCAGTGATCCCAACCACCCCCCAGCATCTACCAGAGATCCCACCCCCCCTCCCAGCATCTGACAGTGATCCCACCCCCTCAGCATCTGTCAGTGATCCCACCACCCCCCCCAGCATCTGACAGTGATCCCAACCACCCCCCAGCATCTGCCAGTGATCTCACCCACCCCCCAGCATCTGCCAGTGATCTCACCCACCCCCCAGCATCTGGCAGTGATACCAACCACACCCCCCCCAGCATCTGACAGTGATCCCAAACACCCCCCCTTCAGCATCTGACAGTGATTAGTCCACCCCCTCCCTCCAAGCACTACCACTGATCAATCCCCCTTCCCTCCAGCATTACCACTGATCGCATTATCACCAGCACTGCCACTGATCCCATCCACCCTAGCAGCGCTGTGTCCCATCCCCCACACAGCACTGCCACCGGGGGCGTAACTACAAGGGTCACAGTTGCGATCTGGCCTCATGCTCTACAGGGGCCCATGCTCCAATGTACACCTGGATAGGAGGAGCGGCATATAGAGGAACCGATCCCCTCCATTTTCCTCATGTAGAATAATGGAGAGATTGATTCTTCTATACGCCTCCCCCCTCCGTTCCTCCTATCCAGCTTCTTTCTGCTGCTCCTGGGCCCCTGTCCTCTGTCCTGGCCCCCCTGCAGTATTGCCGGGGGATTTGTCAGGATGGAGAGCAGGGAAAGAGCTGGTAAATATGTAATTTACCGGCCCCTTCCTTGTCTGAATAGACAGAGTCAGGGATCTGTACCGATCACTGGTTCTGTTCATTCATACCTATCTTAACTATGCTTTAGTTTGTGAATGAAGGGGAAGATTCTGTGCAGCTGAGGTTGCAGAGAAGGAGATTGGGAGCTCAGCAGTGGAACATCAGAGGTCTGTTTAGACCCCTGATATCTTACCAAAGCCCCCTAATGGGGCTCCTAAACAAAATGTAAAAAAAATAATATAAAATAATATTGTAAAAAAAATAAAATAAGTAAAAAAAAAAAAAAATAATAATAATAAAAACCTACTGACTACCAGAGTCACAAAGGTTGCATTTGCGACCGAGCCCTGACGTTTCACCACTGGGCTTTGGGGGAAGGGTCCCAGGCTCATGAGAAGGGACCCCATCCGGGAGTCAGGGGGGCCCTTCATGGTTTCTTGCACCGGGGCCCTGAATGTTGTAGTTACGCCTCTGGTTGCGACCATTTGCGCATGTAAGAGTGAGACTCCGCTGAGAGTGGGACAATCTCCTGGAGAATTTGGTATATACTATAAATGAGTTGTGTTTGATAAGGTCCCTGGGAACATAGGAGTTCAAAGGGTGTTAGCTTGGTGAGGGTAAGGGAGGGAGAGAGTTTCGATAGAAAGTGGGTTATTTGGAGATATGAATATAACAGATGGTTTGGAATTTGGCTTTTTGATTGGAGGTCTTGAAAGGATGGAAATTTGCGTGTGGTTGGATTCACGAAGTGGGGGAGTTGGAACAGACCCTCCCTTGCCCAGGGGAACATTCGGACGTGTGAGAGGCTGTCAGGGATTATAGGATTAAAAACACATTAGAAAGGGGAGGGCATGGGGACGAAAGAGAGAATTTGGAGAGGCAGGACCCCCCGGTCATTCCCCGCAGGACCCCCACCGGGTCATTCCCCGCGACATGGAGCACCAAAACAAAGTAACAAACAAAGCAAAGTGATGCACTTCTGGCCCCACCCTACTCCACAACATGCCCGGCTGGCCCAACCACTGGATACATGCCTCCCCTCTGGGAATTCCCAGCTGCCTGCCATTAGGCCTAATGTCTGCTCACCTGGCCCCCCAAAACACATAGGAGTGGCCCAAGATCCAGACAAGGAGCATCTGGCTTCCACCTGCAAGAAACGAAGAAAAAAACCACAGGATAACCATGGTACCACAACACAGCATACTCACCCAACTCGATAACCTTAATACATGCATGCTCGGCAACAAACCAACCCCCCCCTGCTTAATCTTTCCATCCCAGCCCTACTCAAGCACCAAATGCGGTCAGATGTAGGTCCAGAATCTCCCTGATTCCCATCAACCGGTCCTTTTTACAGCCGCCTCGTCCAATCCACATTGCACGGCCTCTGTTGCTGCCCCAATGCAGAAGGAGTGCGAAGCATACTGTGAGCAATCCAAACCCACTGCTTTCAGGCATTTTTAAAAAAACGACTCGAACTGGAACTTAGACAACGGGGACCCGTCCTTGTGCACTAGCAAAACCCCACCTGAAACCAGGCGAACTCCCAGGAAATCTCTCACCACCCCCACCGTGCACACAGGAGAGTCTGGTAAAGAAAACAGCCATACTTTTACCCCTTTTCCTCCTTGATCCGTCTTGGACCGGCGTAGCAATACCTCCATGATAACCCCTTTGCAGACCACATCCTGAGCACGCAAACCCCCCCGGAACTCTCTTGGATGGGCTGACTAGCTCACTAATCTGGAAGGCTCCAAAAAAAAGCCAGCAAAAAAGCCGCTCTAAACAAGGACATCTCATATGCTGATGTGCATACAAAGCCCAACTGAACAAAAAGTGACCGCAGGTTGTCAAAGGACACTGGCTTCCTGGCATCCCTGCATTTTTGTGCCTGACGATAATCCTTCATAGCCTGTCGGACACAGAAATCTTTTGTAAAATCCACTCCTCCCTGTAATTTGAACAAGAACGCCAGACCCGCGAGTTTGCGGTCCACAGCGGACACCGACACCCCCTTCTCCAAATTTTTGGAAACAAAATAGATGACGAGCAATCTCACCTCAACTCCGTCTGGATCCCCTCTGGCCTGTCTAACCAAAGCCCACCATTCGTGCCATACCTTCTCGTAAGCCTCCCACGTGGACACACTCACTGACCTTCTTATCCATCCTGCAAGGACTCCAAGGCGATCGCCCACAGCCGTTGGGGACAAGGAACCCCTTGTCGGTCCGCCGCCAGAGCCAGCTCTCGAAACTTGTCCCACTGAAAGCGAGACGAAGCATCAGCCAAAGTGTTGTCCACCACTGGGAGATGTACCGCATACAGAAAAATATTCAACTGTAGGCAACGCAGCACTAGGTGGCGTAGCAGCCGTACGACCTGCTGTGACAACACTGAGATGCGGTTGATGACTTGAACCACTCCCAGGTTGTCACAATTTAATCTTACCTTCAAATCCCTGAACGACTCACCCCATATCTCCATAGCCAGCACTACGGGAAACAGCTCCAATAGCACCTGATTCTTCTGTAACCCAGCTTCCAACCATGAAGGCGGCCAAAGCCCAGCGCTCCAGTGTCCCTGATAGAACGCACCGTACCCCGTCGATCCAACTGCCTCCGTAAACAGTTCCAAATCAAAGCTACTCACCGGGCCAGACATCCAAACCGATCTGCCATTGTAGTCTATCAAAAAGATATCCCACACCCTCAAGTCCTCCCAGTGGTCCCTAGTGATACGAATAAAATAAGCGGGGGACCGGACACCAGTGATGGCTGCCGACAGCTGTCGGCAGAACACCCTAACCATGGGAATAATGCGACATGCAAAGTTAAATTTACCCAGTAGAGACTGCAGCTTCCGTAGCTGAATGTTCCACAGCCCTACAATCCCTTTAATCCCCAACTTAAGTGCTCTCAACTTCCCCTCTGGTAAGCAACACCCCATGGCTTTGGAGTCGATGACTATGCCCAAGAAGCTGAGAGTGGTGCTCAGGCCCTCTGTCTTGTCAACCCATAGGCAAGCAACGATCAAAAGTAAAAGTCTTGCCAGCAGCACCCCAACAGCCAAAAACTGTCCGGATGAACCGGAAGCAAGTGGAACGCCGATTCGATGTCAGCTTTTGCCATCAGTGCCCCTTTTCCACAGCGTCGAACCCAATCCACTGCCGCATCGAAGGACGTGTATGACACCATGCACATGTCAGGATCGATCACATCATTGACCAATCCACCCTTTGGAAACGACAGATGGTGTATTAGCCGAAACTTATTCAGCTCTTTTTTGGGCACCACTTCCAGAGGGGAAATCACCAACTCCTTAATAGGCCGCTCCTTAAAAGGCCCGGCCATGCGACCCAGTGCCACTTCCTCACCCAATTTTTTACCTACCACCCCAATGCAAAACGCAAATTCTTAGCTACCGGCGGGACGATAGACAAGAAGCAAGGGATTTGGAAGCCCTCCGAAAATCCCTCCCTCAACAGCCGTGCAACTGCCCGATCCGGATACCTATTTAGAAAAGGTTGCATCCTTTCCACCCTCACTGGTGTCGTCCCTTTTGTTACCAAACACCTCGGCTCTTCCCTTCCCTTTTTTAAAACATCGGGACACGGGATGAGATCCGCTGCATGTTTAAAGCGGCATGATCCCCCGAATTTGCAGGTTCCCTCATTGTATTGCCAGCAGACACCCCATTTTTTGGCGGCCGGCTGTCCAGGGGATGTTGAATTACCGCCCCCCCTCCGATTCGGGGCCCTCGCCAACGACATAAGCTTCATCCAGAGGCTAATGTCCTTGTGATCCCATCGCAAGGACGGACGGACGGCCCTGCACTGCCTGAACTGTTCATCATACCTCAGTCAATCCGATCCTCCGTAGACTCTGTAGGCTTCCCCCACTGCGTCCATGTAACAGAAAAGCGCTGAACAGTGTTCAGGGTACTTTTCACCTATCACGCTTGACATAATGGAGAACGCCTGCAGCCAGTTGGAGAACGTGCGTGGGATCAACCTGCATCGCCGTTTTTCCTCGTCCTCCTTGCTATCATCAGGCTTAACCCTATCCAGGTTAAACTTTTCTAGGGGCAATAAAGAAAAAAATTTCCACATACTCACTTTTTACAATCTTTTCCCTGACTTCTGGCTTTAGATGCGCCCCTAGCGGTCCCTCAAAGCAGACATGCACCTCACATTTTGCTGCGTCTGCAATGCGAACCACATGCCCACCTTCCTGTGATGTACCTACTTTTTCACCAGCCACTGCTATTGCTGACCTGGGAGCCATGGACCCTGTCACCCCCACGGCACTATCAGGCTCTGCGGCAACTGATAAGGAGGAGGGGGTTAACCCGACAGACCCCAGCACCAAGGCGACCAAGGGTGACCGGCAACCCGGCGGTACCCATGCTGACACCTGCGGAGCCCGCTCACCATTTCCTGCAGCAAACTGCTGCACCAAGTCCTGCTATCCCTCCAGTAATGCTTGTAATAGTACGTCAGACCCCGCAGGGACGGGCACGGAGCTAGCCGCCCAGGGCCACTGGAGCCTGAGGCACCCTTATGGCGGCGCCCGAACTCCCCGCAGCTGCTACCCCCAACAACCTCTGTAATGCATTGGTAATAGGCATAGAAGACTGACAAGGAGACTTACCAGGATGACCAGGGGGGTGTCCCCGCTGCCGTTGCTCCGAAATTCTCTGCCGCCGGATGCTCCTGCACCTCGCCCACTTTAGAGCCCGTCAGCTCAGGCATACCTCCCAACTTTTTAAGATGGGAATGAGGGACATCTATCAGCAAAAGTATGCAGGCATAGGGCACACCCCCTGCCACGCCCCCTTAAAGGAGAATTGTACAAAAAAACAAGATTGGTTAAACACACAAGTTCTTTTTTTACCACTACTATTCCTTCATATTGGCTTTTGGAATTTACAAATGCAGCAATTTAGAAATCGGATGAAAGGTTTAGCACTGGGAAACACTTTTTGATAGATAAAAAGTGCATTTTTATACATCTATATAGATCAGACCAAAATGAGAGACAAATGAGGAGGAATGAGGGACAGAGGGACATTGCTCCAAATCAGGAACAGTCCCTCGAAATCAGGGATAGTTGGGAGCTATGAGCTCAGGGGCTGCAGGGGCTCCGTTTTGTCCACCCCCGGCGATGAGGGCTTGGACGCTGTGCTTTCTTGACCATGCCTCCCGGCGCTGGCTCCACCCCCCGACTAGGCCTTCCTCTTTCCCGGGGCTCTCACCTCTGACGTCATATCTGCCCGCTCCGACTGGTAGGGGAAACCACTGCAGATCTGTGGCCGCTGGCTGGGGCCGGTAAAAGCCAGGCAGCCATAACTGTCCTCTTCCCTCGCTGAGACCTCCCCTGATGTGCGGTGTCTGTCTTGAACCGTCTGGTCACGCTGACGCCTTCATGAAGACAGGATAGAGGGGCATGCGTGTGCCGAAGCCCCCGCCCACTGAGCTCCGCCGATGCTGAGGATTCTGCCCCAGCCCCACCACGGTGGAAACTGGCTGCCGTTTTGCCAGTAGGCCGGACGGGTTCCAATCAGGGGGGCTCCTGCTGTGGCACAAAGCCCTGGGGGAGGCTCCTGGGGAGAAGCGCTCCAGAGGCTGCAGAAGTGAGGCCAATTGGCTGTGCAGCCATTCAGGGCCCCTGGAGGCGGCCGCCACCCGAAGCTAAAAGCCGATCCACATCAGCGATTGCTGTGACTTCAGGTGGTGATGCAAACTGCTCCTGCTGAACAATCCCCTGCAGTGTTGCCCGGGTCACCCCCCCGAACCCATTAAATAAACTAAAACCCCCTATGCCTACTTTTCCTGCAATCACTACTTCCCCCAGCTCTGCACTATTTTCTTAACCCTTGCTGTTCCCTTATCACTCTTGTCATGCCGGCCCTCTGCTAGTTCTTTTCAATCCCCTCGCTGCAGGCCTCTCTTTATCAACTCAGAGAATGGAAGGGACTCTCATTGCTGAGGACCCAGAGGGTTGAGGGAATTACATCCTTTGGCTGTCTGGACCTTGGGATGGGGATTGGCGCTCGCAACTGGTCGTGGGCCCCTGGGGAGGGGGAGATGGGGAGGGGGGGGAGACTTGGAGGAGAGGAGAGATATGATCGGCATTACTATGAGGAGAGATATTGTGTTTCCTTTTTGTGGCTTTTTTTTTCTCTTTCG
The DNA here is from genome assembly GCF_042186555.1 of Aquarana catesbeiana. Classification (NCBI taxonomy): domain Eukaryota; kingdom Metazoa; phylum Chordata; class Amphibia; order Anura; family Ranidae; genus Aquarana; species Aquarana catesbeiana. The sequence continues at coordinate 42,207,612 of NC_133333.1, forward strand.
TGGGAGGGGGGTGTTGGTTAATAATATTTTTTGGAGGGGTTTCCAAATACAGGCATGTTTGAGGGAGCCCGAATATGAGGTCACAGTACGTTAAATAAAGGACCAGAGGGAAAGAATCAAGATTACTAAGAAAAGCATCGTAGACAGTTAATCTGTTGATTATAACCCTCTGGTCAGGACATTATTGTTTTGTGATTATTATTATCGCTGACTGTGTTATTTTTTCTTAAATAAAATTAAAAATTTTAAAGTCAAGAAGGAAAAGGAAAAAAAAAATATATTGTGAGTGTCATTCCACTTTTTTTTTACATTAAAACTGTGATCGTTCTACTGCTCATATTGTAAGACCACACTCGTATATCAAGTTGAAATTAAAAAAAAAAATGTTGATCGTCTTGCAAAACGCTTGTATAGCATGTTACTCTCAAACTAGGTTTTACTGTACTTGCTTTTATCCTCTCCCATGCTGATTGGCTGAAAGTTGCTGCTGCCAGGAGGTAAGGGGAGCTTTGCCAGGAGGGATTTCACAAAGTCCGCTCTGATCCTCAATGCATCTCCCCAAGCAGCACACCCTGCTACATAAACAAACATAAACAAAGAAAAGTGAGATAAGGAGAAATAGGAAGAATAAATAGCAGAAAAGAGTAGTAAAAAGGGCCCTAGTGGGGGGACTTAGCGTTAGGGGCTAAGGAAGGGGAATCAATGGTACAGTTTATTTACTAGAGCACAGGGGGAAAAACAAGAGACGTAGGGTTTACAAACACTGAAATATGAGTGGTGTATCCGAACAGAAAATTAAAAAAGTGGAGAAAATGGAAAAAAAATTGGAAAAAAATGGAAACAATGGAAGAAATCGCTGCCTCCACAGATGTGATTTCCACCTAGGTGAAGTGAAGGGTTAGTGTGTGGGTGTGGCGCTGTCCTAATTTATAGAAATACTTGGTAAATTGTGTGTAGCCAAATCCCATATGTAAAGTCGCATAAACCAAAATTGCAAATAAAAAATTCAACAAAAATAAAACCAAACATAAAACAGCAAAGTGACCCCCTTTGGAGTGTGTAGGTGTAACGTTGTCCTAGTGGAGAAAAAAGTGGAGAAAATGGAAAAAAATGGAAACAATGGAAGAAATCGCATAAAGGACTGCTGCCTCCACAAAAGTGATTTCCACCAAGGTGGAAAAAACAGAAGGTAAGTGATGGGTTAGTGTGTGGGTGTGGCGCAGTCCTAATTCATAGAAATACTTGGTAAATCGTGTGTAGCCAAATCCCATATATAAAGTTGCATATAAAGTATAAACCAAAATTTCAAATAAAAAATTCAACGAAAATAAAACCAAACATAAAACAGCAAAGTGACCCCCTTTGGAGTGTGTAGGTGTAACGTTGTCCTAGTTTAAAAATACTTTGTAAATCGTGTGTAGCCAAATCCCACATGTAAAATCGCATGTAAATTATAAACAAAATATAAACAAAATCGCATATAGCAAATTTAACGGCTAGGTTGGCCCCCTTTGAATTGGGGGAGAGGGAAGGGGAACAGGGGATGAAATCAAAAAATGACTTTAGCCAAAGCTATTCCATTCGCATAAAAACCCCATATAGTGATTGACAAACATAACATTGCTGAATAATTACATAGGTTAAATCGTGACTAGTGCTCAGTGCAATTTAAGTGAAAAACTTGACATCTTTGTAAAACAAGGCAGGTATTTGTATTAATCTTGGTGACCAGGTGCTCGTGTCTTGTGATCATGCGGACACTCACCAGCTTCTTTAACCCCTGCGGGGGTAATGCGCAGTCACAGTGTATGCCACTGTGCGGCAATCCACAGGCTGTTTCTGGGTCATGGTGACGTTTTAGGCATAAGAGAAGAAAGAGGAGATTCCATAGCGTAAAACCATAAAACACTCTTTATTGAACGCAGATGACAGAATGGTACTCACATTTAAGCAGTTTATAATAGGCAACCAAATGTCATCAAAACAGGAGAGCGTCAGATTTAAGTTGGTGATCCTCTGGGAGATGATGCAAAAGCGTCAGAATAGGCCACGCCCTACGCGTTTCATCATAGGGACGTCAACTGGAGCGTGCCCCCTTTGCGTCACCTCCCCTCCTTTTATACTGTGCGATGTGCTGAATGCCTGCACACCGGAAACCTCCGGCGGCCATTTTCCCTTAGGTTTTTGCGCGGCCATCTTGCATGTGGCTATTGCAGACCGGAACCATGTGTATAAACCTTTAGTGGAATATCCCTAGTGTTGTAAAAACAGGAAATTACCCTAGTGTTGTAAAAACAGGAAATAAACCAAAGGGAAATCCGTGGCCATTTTGTGAGAGATTTTGCAGACCGAAGCCCAATAGAGCAATTGATAGGTATATGCTATTTTGCAGGCCGAAGTCCGCGGCCATTTTCTTGTAGGTTCTGCAAGATCTATGTAGGTTATATGCCTGAGTCCGCGGCCATTTTCTTGTAGAATGTGTGGGGTATATTTGGATTATACGGTGACCCCGTATGAAAAAACTTCTCCGTTCGAGTATGTGTCACTCTGAGCCACAGGTTTACTCTATCAGGATGGAAAATAAACCTGTAAAGAATCATCATAGGCAGGGGCAGTATTAATTATTCGCACAGTATAATTAAATATACCTGACGAATTATACATAGAAATATAAAATATAAAATTTAAAATACATATACACAAAAATGTTTAATATTTATTACTCCAAAGTACTAAAAATAAATTGCATATCACTATGTACATGCAATATTATAAAATAAAAAGTTAACTAAATATGAAAATTTTTTTTATAAAAATGTAATAATAAAATAATAATAAAAATAAAAATGTTAAAAAGGGGGGTAAAATAAGTGGGGTGGGAAGGAGACCGAGGGAAGATGGTGTTTGTGTCATCATGGAGCCTAAAATTAATGTCATACGTCAGGAACCTTTTTTATTTTTCACGTCAAAAAAGATTAAGCTAACTAATAGTGGTAGTTTACTGGTAGTACTAATAGTTAGTGAGCAAGCAATTTAGGTCGACATCTATATTCATTCCTGATGGTTGTAGTGTGTCTAGCTGGAAAATCCATCTAGTTTCGTTTTGCGACACTTTAATTTTCTTGTTGTCGCCCCTCCAGTGCCCTTTGATTTTATCAATAGCATAAAAAACAAGGCCTGAGGGGTCCCTGTTGTGGTGGTCTCTAAAGTGTCTGGATACACTGTGCTTTTTAAACCCGTTTTTTATATTTGTAATGTGTTCTCTGATCCTTATGTGCAATTTTCTAGTTGTACGCCCCACGTTCTGTTTCCGACATGGGCATTCTAATACATAAGTGATGTGTGTATTATTGCACGTGATTAGGTCCCTGATGGTATATTCATTTCCATTAGATGTCGACCTAAATTTAGTTGTCTTTTTACTTGTTTTCTTACTTACTCTACATGGTAAACATTTACCACATTTGTAAAAGCCTCTAAGGTTATTCCCTATTTTAATTTGTTTTGGGGGGTCAAGGGCATTGTGCACTAGTTTGTTCCTAAGGGTTGGGGCCTTCCTGTAAATAAAAATAGGTTTGTTTGGTAATATTGGTTTAAGAATCTGATCTGATTGGAGAATTGGCCAATATTTTTTAATGATTGATTCCATAGTTTTATATTGCCTGTTGTATCCTGTCAGGAAAGCAAAGCCTATATTTCTATTCTTTTCTTGTTTACGTGAATTTTGTGTTCCTTCTATCAGCCCGTTTCTATCCATACTTTTCACTTTTTGTTTCAATAATAATAGGTCCCTTCTTTTATATCCTTTATCGGTGAACCTGTTGATTAAGACGTCTGCTTGTTCCTCAAAATCAGTGATGCTACTGCAATTTCTGCGTATTCGCATCAATTGCCCCTTTGGGATGTTACCTATCCACTTCGGGTGATGGCAGCTACTTGTTGGTATGTAGCCGTTTCTGTCTGTATTCTTGAAGAACGTTTTTGTATTAAGCTGCCCGTTTTCTTTGTATATCTGGAGGTCGAGGTAACTTATGTCTTGTTTACTCCAGTTACCAGAGAAAGTTAAACCGTAGATGTTATGGTTAATTTCTTCGAGAAATACTTGTAGTTCTTCTTCTGTGCCTCCCCATACTACAACGATGTCATCTATATATCGTCTATATAGCTTCATATTTGGCCTATTGGTACTATAGATTTGTTCTTCTTCCCATTTGTTAAGGAGCAGGTTGGCTACACTGGGGGCATACTTAGCCCCCATGGCCACTCCCTTCTCTTGCGTGTAGAAGTCTCCCTTATGCCAGAAATAGTTATGGCTCATGGCTAACTTTAAACCTTCTAATATGTATTTTATTTGTTCTTCTTTCATGTTGGTTTGTTGGTGTAATGCCCATTCTGCTCCACTGAGGCCATCTGATTGTATGATGTTAGTGTATAGGGAGTTGATGTCAATAGTCACAAGTATGTCTTCCTCCTTTATGTTGAAATTTTTTAACTCCTTAATCAGCTGTTTACTGTCTTTCAGGTAGGATTTCCCTCCGGTTACCAACAGTTGCAAATAGCTGTCCAAATATGCCCTCAGTCTAGAGAATAGGCCATCAATCCCACTTATTATGGGTCTACCTGGGGGGTTAAATTGGTTCTTATGGATTTTTGGGACATAATATATTACGGGGGTCTTGGCTGCTTCAGGTAATAGAAATTTTGCTTCTTTTTTATTCAGGATTCCTTTTTTCTCTCCTTTCTGTATATAAGCTTTGAGCTTCTTCTTATATTCTGCCTTCGGGTTGCCCCTTAGCTTTTTGTATGTGTTAGGAATAGCTAGCAGTTTCTCCATTTCTGATTCATAATCCTTTTTGTTTAGGATAACAAGTCCACCGCCCTTGTCCGCCGGACGTATGACGATATTTTTCTTTTTTTCTATTTCTTTGATGGTCTTCCAGATTTTTGCTTTTATCTTCTTTGGTTTTAGCTTTCTTATATCTTGTTCCACCATTTTTTTAAAAGTTGTAAGGCTTTCATTCTGTTGAGTATTGGGATTGAATACGGAGTTGTTCTTCAACTGCGAGCGCTTATAAATTGGGGCTTCTTTTTCCGTGAGTAATTTATTTTCTCCTGTCATTGCAAAAAATGTCCTTATGTTTAATTTTCTAATGAATTTTTGCAGGTCGATGTATGCTTCAAAAGGGTCCAGGCATTTTTCTGGAGCATACTTAAGTCCCAGGTCAAGTGTCTTCATTTCTTCTTCATTGAAGGCCGCTTCGCTTAAGTTGAAGATACCACCACCTAATACTCTCGCCTTCTTTTTCTTTGTCCCTCCTCTCTTTCCTCTGGTCCGTTTTCTCTTCCTCCTCTCTGCATTCTGTATTCTTGGTCCATTCTCTCTCCCCATTGCATTTCTTCTGGTGCTCTGTTCCTCATTCCCGCTTCTGTGTCTCGGGTACTTCTTGGGTTCCACCCCCTGTAGGGGTATCTGTTGTTTCGGTTCCTTTCTGGGAATCTTAAGGGTTTCCAACCTTGAGGGTCTCTGTGTTCCCTGTGTAGAAATGGTGTTCTTCTGGGGGCCGGGGGTCTCCCTCTGTATTCCCTGGGAAAAAAACACCTCCTGTATTGGGGTTCTCTATATGGTGTGTAATCTTGTTCACGCCTTAAAGGTGAATACCTATTCCTATACCTAGGCATTCTTGGTGTTGGAGCATTTGCATGTGTTCTATTTCCATGTATATCTTGTTGTCTATGGTTTCTTCTTTCTGGACTGTATCCTCCTCTTCTATACTCAGATGTTGGTGTCTGCCCTAGTGGTTCTCTCATACTTCTTACTGGTACAGGTTCTGTTTCTTGCCATATGGTTGCGTCTTCTTCCGTTATGCTCTCATTAGTGTCATCTACCATTGAGATATTAAGGTCTTCTTCCATATACGTTTCATCGGTCTGCCACTTATATACCTGTTGATTTTTGTAATCTAGTACGTCTCTTTTAAATTTCTTTTGTTTTTTTAATTGTATTTCCTTATCATATTTCTTTGCTGCTTCTTGTAAGTTGTTTTCTTTGTCTTTATATTCTCTGGTTTCATGGAATGGTAATAATTGATCTCTTATTTGTAATATTTCTGATTCGATGTTCTTCAGTTTGTGTTGTCTTCGCACCACTATTTTGCGTAGTAATGCGATTTCGCTATCATTGAAGAACTTATACCATTCCTCCATTAGCCCTTTTTCATTAATCGCATCGTTAGGTGAGACATCCCACCTGAGCCTCCTAGGGGTGATTTTCTCTGTAATATACATTTCTATCGTGGCTATGTCCCACCAAACTCTGATCTGTTTTTCTATGGTATGTCTGAGCTGTTTAAAAAGGCTATCCATATCTTTTTTATTGACTACATGTTCCTGGTTAAAGACTTCAGTAAGATTGATATTCCTATTGTTTAGATATTTGAAAATATCCATTGCAGCAGATGACTACTTGGTACTCTAAGAGCCCAAGTCAAATAGAAATGAAATATGAGTGGTGTATCCGCGCAACGGAACAGAAAATTAAAAAAGTGGAGAAAATGGAAAAAAAAATTGGAAAAAAATGGAAACAATGGAAGAAATCGCATAAAGGACTGCTGCCTCCACAGATATGATTTCCACCTAGGTGGAAAAAACAGAAGGTAAGTGAAGGGTTAGTGTGTGGGTGTGGCGCTGTCCTAATTTATAGAAATACTTGGTAAATTGTCTGTAGCCAAATCCCATATGTAAAGTCGCATAAACCAAAATTGCAAATAAAAAATTCAACAAAAATAAAACCAAACATAAAACAGCAAAGTGACCCCCTTTGGAGTGTGTAGGTGCAATGTTGTCCTAGTGGAGAAAAAAGTGGAGAAAATGGAAAAAAATGGAAACAATGGAAGAAATCGCATAAAGGACTGCTGCCTCCACAAATGTGATTTCCACTAAGGTTTTATGTTTGGTTTTTATTTTTGTTGAATTTTTTATTTGCAATTTTGGTTTATGCGACTTTACATATGGGATTTGGCTACACACAATTTACCAAGTATTTCTATAAATTAGGACAGCGCCACACCCACACACTAACCCTTCATTTACAAACACTGACATCACCAGCACTGAGCAACTTTTATAATAGTCTATAAAGATAAGCAGCAGTTATAGTTATTCTTGCTGACAGTATGACATTGCTGCTACATGTTTCATGAGTGATAAAGTATAGTTTTATAATTCTGACATACTTTTCCTCTGCCCTACCTATATTTATCTGTTACTAGATAGCTGTTATTGCATTTCCCCATCAGCCACTATATATCTATTATTGCATCTCTCTTTTGAGAAAGAAAACCTGTACCACATGCAATAAGTAGAAGAATATGCTAAGTGCGCTTGCAATCCAGTGGCTAATGAGTGTGAGTAAATTATAACTAAATAGATAATTTAATCAATCTAAGGTGAGTATATTAATTACCAATAATATTATCGGATTCAGAAAAGAGCTTGTGGATGAATTATAAAAACAAATATGAATAAATAGTGAAAAACACAAATGTATATGAATTCAGTGATCTTACTCCAAAATGATCAAATACATAATAACTCCAAAAAAATGTCAAAATTCATAAGTAACTGATAAATAATTGACAGTGAGAGGTAGTGAAAGTGAATTGTGTCCATTCATAAAAAGTTTAGTGAAGATACACCAATCGCATGGAGAGGAATCACATATCCACAGTTCGTTTAGCACAGCCCATGTAGATGTGGAGGGAGGGAAAAAAGTGTGAAGAAGAATCCCAACAACCGGTGACTTCAAGGGATAATAAGGATGGACCCTTACCAGACACGGTGGACCTCCTTAATAGAAAGGTCTTGTGCGCGTGCAGATACAGCCCTCTGCAGGGACAGGTGGATGACGGCGTCTGAATCTTCGTTTCGACAGGAGGCGGTCTCAGCGTGTCAGTCTGGAGGGAGGCACTCGCTTCCTCCTCCGGACATCACCAGGATTGTATTTGCCGCATCTGTGTTGCCGCAAATATGAATTATGAATTTTGAAATTTTAAAGTTATTATGTATTTGATCATTTTGGAGTAAGATCACTGAATTCATATTCATTTGTGTTTTTCACTATTTATTCATATTTGTTTTTATAATTCATCCACAAGCTCTTTTCTGAATCCGATAATATTATTGGTAATTAATATACTCACATTAGATTGATTAAATTATCTATTTAGTTATAATTTACTCACACTCATTAGCCACTGGATTGCAAGCGCACTTAGCATATTCTTCCCAATTTATTACACCGATATTAGTGTTTTTTTGTTGCAGCTGTAATTTAAGGTGTTTTAATAGCTCTCTAGCGCGGTTTATTTTTTCTTTATATTTTTACATGCAATAAGTAGGCTGCTATCAGTAATCTCGTCCTGAAAATGCTACTTCCCCTGGCTGTTTTACCAATCCAGAGCGTTCTATACTTTTTAAGCCAAGAACCCAAACAAACATGTAGCTAGTGTTATAGAATGAAGTTAGAGCTTGCTGAGACAGTGAACTGAAAAGTATTGCAACCAATAGATCAGTATGGTAGCTAGGCATACATAGGTTGCAAAGAAAAAAAAGGGCAACGGAACGGCTTCCCAATCACAATCAGAGCCTGGGAGCTGGCATTGACAGTTTGCTCGGTGTGCTAGGAACACGCAGTGACCGCGCTGTCAGCACAGAGCTTTAAAGCTGCATGGACTCATATGTGCGGCAGCTGGGCATTAAAGGCTAAGTTCAACTCTGTTCACCTTCCTTTTTTTCTCAATTCCAGCTGTACCAATATAGCATTAATTTACTTATTTTGCAAAAATAAAACAGCTTTCCATTATTTCTACACAGGCTTACCTCACTCTCTTCATAGCTGTTTAAACGCACTGCTCGATTACTTCTGCCTTCTTTCCTGGTCAGACTTTAGGTCATGACACAGGAAGGAGTTGACCAGCTGACCTCATTAGCACACACCCTGCATCATCCACCCTCAGCTAGTCAACTCCTTCCTGTGTCATGACCTAAAGTCTGACCAGGAAGTAAGGCAGAAGTAATTGAGCAGTGTGTTTAACTGCTTCCGTACTGCCCCACGACATATACTGCGGCAGGGTGGCCCTTCAGCGCAAAATCGCGTACCTGTACGTGATTCCGTTTCCTGGGTCTGGGGCACATGCGTACCGCCGGCGACCAGCTCCCGCTGTGATTGGGCACAGCAGGAGCCAATTAGCGGGTCCGGCAGAGTTGATGTCCACCAGAACCCGCCAATCGTACCCCAGGCAGACAGAACGGTGGTCAGAGAAGACAGAGATCCTGTTTTTCTGCTAAGCAGGAAAATGGATCTCTGTCTTATTACAGTACAAGCACCTCCCCCACAGTTAGCAAGCACCCCCTAGGGACACACTTTACCCTTTGATTTCCCTTGATGTTAACCCCTTTCCTGCCAGTGTCATTAGTACAGTAACAGTGCATATTTTTAGCACTGATCACTGTAATAATGTCACTGGTTCCTCAAAAAAGTGTCCAAAGTGTCAGTTAGGTACCTGATTTGTCCGCTGCAATGTCGCAGTCCGGCTAAAAATCGCTGATCGCCGCCATTACTAGTATAAAAAATAAATAAATTAATAAAAAATGGCATAAAAATATCCCATAGTTTGTAGATGCGATAACTTTTGCGCAAACCAATCAATATGTGCTTATTGGGATTTTTTTTTACCAAAAATATGTAGCAGAATACATATTGGCCTAAATTTATGAAGAAATTTGATTTTTTAAATTTTTTTATTGGCTGTGTTTTATAGCAGAAAGTAAAAAATATTGTTTTTTTTTTTTTCAAAATTGTCGCTCCTTATTTGTTTATAGCGCAAAAAATAAAAACCACAGAGGTGATCAAATACCACCAAAAGAAAGCTCTATTTGTGGGAAAAAAAGGACATGAATTTTATTTAGGTACAGCATTGCACGACCACGCAATTGTCTGTCAAAGTAACACAGTGCCGTAACGCAAAAAATGGCCTGATCATTAAGGGGGTAAAACCTTCCGGGGCTGAAGTGTTTAAGCACACTGTTCCATTACTTCTGCCTGACTTCCTGATCAGACTTTACGTAATGACACAGGAAGGAGTTGACCAGCTGACCCAACTTTGCGGCGCCGCACCGATTCCCAAAAGTAGTTCCTGTACTACTTTTGGCGACTTCAGGGGTGATTTGTATAGACATTTGCGCAGGAACCCGCACAGATGTCTGTCAAATCGCCCCTGAAGTTGGACTGCGTTGCCAGGTTGAAATTGTGCGAGTTCAGCTGAACTCGCACGGTTTCTAACCCACTCCAATGTGAACCTAGGCTGAAAGCATGACCAGTGTAGACCAAACGTCCCTTACATTCAGTCACTGTAATACTCCAACCCAATACCTTAACCCACCTGAAATAATGATACCACACCTTTTATTCGTTGGAGTAAAATGGCCATAACAGCCTCTTTTATTAAAACAATACTAAATAAATAACTCCAATAAATAACTAATAAATATAAACAATAACGTAATAACATAAACTGTTGGAAAAAAGCCCTTGAGAGGGAGGAGTCTGGTAATGGCGCCGCGCTGCACGCCGTGAGGAGTCCATGGGCTCTTCCCCTGCCTCGATGATGAAGGATTACTAGCAGCCTTCCCCCGTCTACCCCCCCATCGTACTAGCCATACAAACCCCCCTTGTACTTCCATATGGACATCTGGGCACCCCCTACCTCTCTGATGTGAGTGATGAAGACAAGGTTCTCTCTCTCCACTGACAGTGATCCAAGTGATCCGAGACACTAGCCATCCATCTATCCTTTCTTCCTCCGGCTAGCAGCCGGGATGCCGTGGTGCTGTGCGGGGCTCTGTGTCGTCTGCTCCAGTCCTCGCTCGGCGTTCGGCTGCCGTAGGCTGACGGGAAGCCAAGGAGGACAACGAGTAGCTCCGGGAGGAGCCGAGAGGAGCCGAATAGATCCGAACGAGCGCACAGAGGAGGCGGCGAGATCGAGGTGTACGAGGATGGCAAGTGTTAGTGGAAGTGCTTGCCTGCATCCCTCCTGAACCTCTTCCTCCCACACACAGATAAGTATACCTTCTTCGCTTTTCCCTGGTGTATGTTTGAAAAGAAAGAAGGGGAGAAAAATATATAAATGGTGGAAAAGAAGGGGATGGGAGCAAGACTAAAGCAAGACCAAAGAATTAAATAAATAAATAAATAAAGCGCTTGTGGCTAAAGGAAAGAAGGAGAGGAAGAGAAAAGTAGAAAAGTAGAAGAGAAAATTGGAAGAGGAGGAGGAGGAGGGTTGAGGAGGGGAGAGAGGAGAAAAAGGAAAGGAGTAATTATAAAAAGAGACTGGGACACTGTGATACTGAAAAAGAAAGAACCCAAAGTTGATATAAAAGGACGGAATATAGATGTATATATATCATCATACATATCTGCATGCTAAGGATATGTGGTGGCTTGCTGTGATATGCTGTGATATTCCGTGATAGTTTTTTTCTTTTTTTCCCTTTCTTTTTTTTTTTTTTCTCTTTCCTGGCTTAAAGAACTGTTTTTTGCAACAGAGTAACCCAAGGATAATGAGCAGAGGTTGTTTGTTAAAAAATAAATTATAATTGATCGGTTGCTTAGGACTGGAAGGACATAGAGACGATCAACTGGAGAGAGTTTTTCTTTCCTCTCCCAAGTGGTGGTCTATAGAAGCTCTGTATACAAGGAGAACGGATAATTAGACCCTGAGATATAATTCTGACATACACTTGGAGAGGTGGTTGGGGTTTTGCTCTCTGTTTGTTTGCTGTGATGAGGGGTAAAACGACAAAAAGTGCCGGTGCAGTAGCTAAATCACCTCGGGCTAGCTTAGGCCCTAGCCCTGGCCCCATGAACAGATACTTATCACAAGGAAATGGTGTAGGAGAAAGACAACCGGGTATAAAGGCCAGACAGATAGACACAAAGGAGAAGAAGGAGAGAAAAGATAAAAAGGGTCTGAATAAGACAACAGTTGAAACTAGCCTACTCTCAGAACCCAGAATGGAACAAGAACTAGAAGTGGAAGGAGAAGAAGAAGGAGGAAGGGAGGAAGACCAACATGCACCTCAATTACCAACAAAAGCTGACATGGAAAAAATGTTTGCGGCACTAGAAAACTCCCTGAAGGCAGAGATGACAACAATATATAACGATCTGGGACACATTCTCTCAAGAGTGGAAGAAGTGGAGACTAAAGTAGATTCCCACTTAAAAATGATAAAAGAGTTGAAGGGTGAAATAAACATATTAAAAAAGGAAAAACAGGAACAATCCTATAAAATAGAAGATCAAGAAAATAGAGAACGAAGGAAAAACTAGAGAATCCGAGGCCTGCAGAAATATAAGCAACAGACAAGAACAACCAACGACACCAGACGAAACGCAATGGCAACTGGGCTCTAGAAACAGAATATAGGAATTGGTGCCCTAAATAGAGCCTAAATGAAATATGGGATTTAAAAAAGAGTGCTAAAGTCTACAAAGACAAGATGTAGTATTATTTAAAGGGGGGTGGGGTGGGGGGGTTGGGACTGGGATAAAAGAAGGAAAAGAAAACAGGTTAGAGGCGGGGAGGAGAGGCCCGGACCTATGGTGCATTCAGGGGGCCACTCTTTCTTAGTTTAGGTGAGAGGGGCCCAGGACGTCTTATAGATTTCCACCTCGGCTATAGGAGAGTAGAGGGGGCAAGGTTGAGCCCCATAAAATAAAAATGCTCTCTGCTCTTGAGACCATGAGGTCAAAATATCATCACCTGGCTGGGGGTGGGAGGTGGGGGGAGGAAAGGGGAGGGGGTTTGGAGGGGAGGGGAGAGGGAGGGAGGGGTCTGGTTTGCATAAGTTGGGACAATGCCAAGTATCCTGAAACAAAGTTAGGGATCCCTCGCGCATCGGCTCGGGGTTCCCCCCCTTACGGTCCTTTGCTCGGACCGGTCGGGGGGATCCTGGGAGGACGTGCGGGGATTAAAAAGGTATGGAATAGTATAAAAATTTTGTCATATAATGTCCGAGGATTAAACTCCCCAGGGAAGAAAAATATAATACTTCGAGAACTGGATAGAAGCAAGGCTGAAATAATATTTCTACAGGAGACACATATCTCCCAAAATTCAAATATTAAAATTTATTCAAGAAATATTCCAACATGGTTCCATAGAGATTCACCAATAAGAAGGGCTAAAGGAGTGGCTATTGGAATAGGGAAAAAGCTTTGTTTCATAATAGAACAAAGAAAAGTGGACCCAGAAGGACGCTTCCTCTTTCTTATAGGCTCCATACAGGGTGTAAAATATACACTTGCTAATGTATACTGTCCCAATACAAACCCCAAAAAATATCTGATAGAAATATTAAAAGATTTAATGGAATTTAAACAAGGTAAATTAATACTGGCCGGAGACTTCAATTCCTCCATGGACCATAGATTAGATAGTACCTCTATAGCACTAGACAGAGAAGTAAGACAACTAAGGAAATTAAAAGAAAAACTATATGAATACCAATTAGTCAATCCATGGCGAATACAACACCCAAATACAAAAGATTATACCTTCTACTCAACAGTGCATGGAACATATTCCAGGCTGGACTATATCATGGTTGAACATGGTTGAAGCTTGGAAGAAATAATAGAAACAAACTAGGAATAATAACAGCTTCTGATCATAGTCCAGTAACGTTGAAAATTAAATTGCAAGGAGAACCCTCCGAGAAAGGTACATGGAGAATAAATGATATGAAGAATAAATATGTTTAAAATGATGGTACTTCCAAAAATAATTTACAAATTCCAGATGTTGCCAGTAAGGATTCCACAGAGTTTTTCCAAAATAATTAAAACAATATTGTTAAAATACATTTGGCATAACAAAAAAACGAGAATTAAATTTGCACAAATCACAAGGAAAAGGGAGCACGGAGGACTAGCAACTCCAGACATAAGTAGATATTATAAAGCAATAGTTTTGTCACGAATGATTGAGTGGACAAATGGAAATAGTGAAAAAAAGTGTGTGGAGATGGAAAACACAATAAGTAAAACCATATTGCACAAAAACATATGGATACCACGAAAGTTTAGATTATTGGATTTGGAAACTTATGAAATAACTAAAAACATTTTCAAAATTTGGGATATAGTACACATGAAGAATGAATGGAGATACAATTCACTGTTATTAGCACTCACAGGAACAAATTTTTTTACTCCAGGGAAGGAAATATTTGTAGGACGAGAAATAAGAAATCCACAACTCAAAGATATCACCACAAAAGGTAGGATTAAAACACGACTAGAATTAGAAGAAATTAATGGGTGGAAGATGAGTGAATGGAATTATTGCCAATTAAGACACCTACTAAATACAATACCACAACCACATCCACTCACCAAAACGCAACTGAAAAATGGAATATCAAGAATTTATGGAATACTGGCTGACTTAGATGGACAAGAAAGACCTGAGTACATTAAACAATGGGAGAGAGAAATTAATTTAAAATTTGAAGATCAGAAAGTGGAAAAGATGATAGAAATGGGATACAATAATGCCTGGGATATGAAGACCATTGAAATGAACTATAAGCTGTTAGCAAGGTGGTACCTGACACCAGTAAGAAATCACAGATATCAACAAGAGAAAACACCCTTGTGTTGGAGAAAATGCGGTCAAAGAGCAATGATGACACATTTTTTTTTTTTTTTTTTTAAATTTAAAGCTTTATTAAAGAGCAGTGCAGTACAAAGATGAACATAAGTTACAAAGGAATATTGGAAGAATCCCCTGTAAGTATGGGATAGTAATTATGCATGGATATCGCAAGCAAACATAGGTTCAAAACCGAATACTGTAGCCTTTGATACGTTAGGTAAAACTAATGTTGATGTTCCCTGTATGGGCGGAGAATCCCAACACCCCTAACGGGAACTCACTGTGTTAGGATTCCGCCCACCACAGAGAGAGCATTGAGGCTGACCCAGAAAACCTACTGTCCCCACCTCCGGGGACCTACCATCGCCCGAGAGGTGGGAACAAAAGACCCTTAATAAGGCCATAAGACCCTTCCATCAGAAACCCTTCAACAAGCCGAAATCCGTTCTGAGTTAAGAGCTAGAACTCGTTAAAGACTATCTGATGGTGGCAATAGATTCTACTATTATGTAAACGGAAAGTAAAACATAACTTTTACACTGCTAACTTGGAATCATTTCGTTGTACATACCAAAAAGATATGGAGAGACAGAAGAGAGGAAGAGAAGGAGAAGAGAAGAAGAAGAGAAAGAAGAAGAAGAAAGAGTTCGCTGTCATGGGGAAAACGTTTGTAACCAGTCCAAGGACCCTTTTTTTTTAATGATGACACATTTATGGTGGGAGTGTCCAATAATAACGGATTACTGGCAAGAAGTTCTAAAAAATATAGGGGAGATAACTGGTGAGAGAATGGAACAAAATATATGGACCTGCTTGTTTCACGATCAAAAAATACCAAAGAAACAATATATGAGATCAATGGTCCCATGAATGAATGAATGCCGCAATAGGGCCTGATCCCAAAATATTGGCTAAAAAGTGGAAAACCAGATATAAGAGAGTGGTACGAAAAAATAGACTATTACTGTAAAATGGATTTGCTGAGAAACAGGGAGAGAAGAGATAACAAGTGTAATAGTCTCTGGGAGGGATGGAAATGATATAAAACCTTGGATATATATTTAGACAAGATGAAGGAACGAGTAGGTATTGAGCTAGAATGATAAGGAACTTGGGAAGAAGCAAACCAGATAGAAGTAGGGGGAGGGTGGGAAGTTGGGGATAACTGATTGAGAGACAAGGAAGGGATAGAGGAATTGTGGTAGTTATATTTTTTTTTTTACTTTTTGTAATTTAAAAAAAACTAAATATTTGTTTGAAAAATTATCAAAGATAATCTTAAATAAATCCACAATGATGTGAAAAATGAGAGGGGACAAATTTGATCTCCAAAGTTGATACAACGTCTCTCAGAAAAATTTTCGCTGAAGTGAAAAAAAAAAAAGAGAAAAAAAAACAAAGGTACATAAACTGTTAACCCCAGTCTGATGGTCTCTGACGGTGACCCACCTTTTTCCAAATATAACCACGTATACCATCGTATAATACCGACGCACTGCAGTACCTTTCCCAAACTAATAGGCCTCCAGCTGTAGCCGCTCGGAGTCAACCCCCTCCTGCAGCGCCAGAAAATCCAGTATTCCATCCGCCCTTCAGGAATACACCAGAGGGGCACATGCTAACGATGAGCCCCCCACCCCTTTTGATACCTCCTTTTTACCGCCCCCATCAAAGACCACCAGAAGAACACCTGCTCCCATTCCTGAAAAACAGAAAAACACCACAACTACACATAACACATGGCACACATATACATATAACAAATATAGGGAGGGAGGGTGGGAAAAACTGCCTCCTCCGGCTAACTCTTCCTCACACTGATCCCTTGCTCCACCCCTCCTATAAATATAACCCCTCCTCCTTTCTTCCAAAAGACTTCTTTCTTACCTCCCCTTTCTTACCACCTTTTTCCTTCAACTATTAACCCCTTCTGTGTCTCCCTTAACCACACTGTCATGCCCGGCCCTACACTACCCCTCCTTTCAGTCATTCTCGCTCCGGGCCTCACTTTCTATTCTCTCTATCTAACAGGTGCAAAAAAACTGCTGATCCTTCACGAAGCCAGTGAGTGTGTAACTTCCTGTGTTCTGTGTCTTTGAAAAATTGTATCAGTTAGCATTGTTCCCAGCTATCTTTGTGCATTACATAACACATACTCATAATGTTTTGAAGATAAGAGGAGCAGGAGATGTCCTGTAGTCCTAACATACACCCAAGGGTGGCAACACTGATTCTCTGTAAATCAATAGAATAAATAAAAAGTGTAGCACAACTCATAACACACACAAATAAATATATATGTGAAAAATAATCAAAATAAGAAATTTCAAGTTGCTAGCTAAAACAATAAATAGTGATTTCGCCACAATATATAATAAATCAATAGAATAAATAAGAAGTGTAGCACAACTCATAACACACACACATAAATATACATGGGGAAAAAAATCAAAATAAAAAATGTGGTGCAACTTATAACACACACAAATGAATATATAAGTGCAAAAATAATCAAAATGTATCCAATAGTGCCATAATGAGAAAAAGTTCATAACACCACAGGTCTTCACTATTACAGTTCTCAATATAAATATATATCAGAGAACTTGAGAACTGTGATAGTGAAGACCTCTGGTGTTATGAACTTTTTCTCATTATAGCACTATTGGATGCATTTTGATTATTTTTGCACTTATATATTTATTTGTGTGTGTTATACATTGCATCACATTTTTTATTTTTATTATATATTTATGTGTGTATATTGAGTTGTGCTACACTTTTTATTTATTCTATTGATTTATTATATATGATGGGTGAAATCTCTATTTATTGTTTTAGCTAGCAACTTAGGTAATCACATTTTATATATCCTTGTAATATTTATTTGATTGCGCTGATTGATTTAACTGTCACTGATTCTCCATAGACACAGTACAGTGAGTGTTGTCACCCTGGGACAGACTGGCTATTTTTCCAACAATATATAATTTCCTTAAAAATGTGGAAACATTTGTAAGGAACAAGTTGTTGTATTGTTCATGTAAGTTAACCCCTTCATGCCGACACAATGCAAATATGCGGCCTTCGGTTTAAGCTTCGGCTTTTGGGGGAGCGCAAACAAACTGAAAAATACTGAAAAAAACCCCATCAATTGCAGCCACTGTGCCATCAAATGCAGCCACTGTGCCCATCAATTGCAGCCACTGTGCCCATCAAACGCAGCCACTGTGCCCATCAAACGCTGCCACTGTGACCATCAAACGCTGCCATTGTGCCGATCAAACACAGCCACTGTGCCATCAAACGCAACCACTGTGCCCATCAAATGCTGCCACTGTGCTCATCAAACAATGCCACTGTGCCATCAAATGCTGCCACTGTGCCCATCAAACGCTGCCACTGTGCCCATCGAACACTGCCACTGTACCCATCGAACGCTGTCACTGTGCCCATCGAACGCTGCCACTGTACCCATCGTACGCTGCCACTGTGCCCATCGAACGCTGCCGCTCTGCCCATCCAATGCAGTCACTGTGCCATCCAATGACGCCACTGTGACCCCCCCACCTGCTCGCCATCTGCCCGGCACTTACCCTGTCTCAGTGGGGCAGCGGGTGACGGTGGAGAGCGGTGTCTTTCGAGCGATGTCCTCCGAGCGGTGTCCTCCGAGCGGTGTCCTCCATTAGTCTCCTCCCGTCCTCTCCCATCAGGCATCCAATCACAGCGCCTGTCGTTTCAGCTAATCAGATGATGGGTAACAGACCCGAGCACCTGATTGGCGGAGAGGAGGTTCAGTGTTAGGAAAGCGAATATTCATTCGCTGTTCTAACACACCTGGGTGAACTGCGAGCGCCAAGCATGGAGGTCGCAGGTCACCTTTTTTGACGTCTATTAGAGCCTATGGCTCTAATCAGGTGCTTCAAAAATACCCCCAGACGCTGTAATTCAGGTGCCTGGCACCTGAAAAGGGGCCAGGCGCCTGAATAGGGGGTGGCAGCAGCAGCCATGGATAGATTCATGCAATGCATGAATCTATCCATTGGTCATAAAGGGGGTGGTTGGAGAGAGGGGGCGGCGCCCATGCCTCCCTTATGGACGCACCGCCACTGGGTTGTACACGGGTGATGCTTGCAGCTGCAATCCCCTCCTGCCGCCTTCCGCGGCTCACCCGGTCTTTGCTGTCCCACCGGTCTGCCCGAGCGATCAGCCGGAACGTCCGCCGGCTGGCCAGAGACCTGAACTAAGCCAGTGTTCTGTCAGAATAGTGAACCCATCAGATTAGGAACAGTAGGAAGGTGGCAGAGGCCATGTTGGTACTGCTTAGGCTTTTTCAAAATTAAATATCCAAACAGCATTGCAGATGTCAATATACTATATTTATTTAGGTACGCTCACTTTATTGGTAAAATTACTCTGAAATTCAGAGTAGCTGGGTGTAGTAAGATGTCCGATGCCTTCTTCTGACTGCAGGTGTTCTGTCAGATTAGCAAACCTGGTAGCGGTAGAACGCATGTGCAGTTTATTGAACATCACTTCACTTACCTAATCTGATGGGCTCTCTACTCTGACAGAACACCGGAATCGGCTTCGATCGGGTCTTGGATCTAGTAACCCGGAAGCAATGTCATGACATCACTTCTGGTTTACTGAAGACTTAACGGTGCCAAATTTTTTATGTTTTTTTATTTTATTTTATTCATACTTACCTAGGTGGATGTCCTTGGCGCCTCTACACTAAGAACCGCCAATTGCTCGGTTCTCACAGCTCCCCGAGCAGAGAGCTGGCGACTGTTAGTCACAGCTTTCTGCTCTGCCCCCTCCTCTCGCTCACTGGAGTGCTGGGCAGTAGGGGGGTGGGAGCGGCTGGCTTAGGCTCTCAGTGGCTTGCTGAAAGGCTGAGCCGGGTGTTGGTCCAGGGATCTAAGCAGATCCCGACTCTGTGGTCATGATAACATGGTGCCTGGACATACTCTGTGAT
Organism: Aquarana catesbeiana; assembly: GCF_042186555.1. Taxonomy (NCBI): domain Eukaryota; kingdom Metazoa; phylum Chordata; class Amphibia; order Anura; family Ranidae; genus Aquarana; species Aquarana catesbeiana. The sequence continues at coordinate 42,227,310 of NC_133333.1, forward strand.
TTTAGCCCACTCTCTGCTGAAAATGGGTCACAGGAGTGCAAAATGAACTGCAATCCTGTGATCCACAGGAGAAGTACAGCCAATTGTACTTCTCCTTTAACCTCCCTGGCGGTATGATTATGTCAGATTTTTGCGTCTCAAAGCGGTACATTGTTTTGCATAGAAATTTGGCGTTTTAAGTTGTAGACCTGTAATTCTTAGTAATAACACACTTAAATGTGTCCAAACAAGTGTCTAGTAGACAGCCCAGGTATGATAAATGTAATAATAAAAAGTATTCAATAATGTAATCAAATCAAAAACACTGAAACTTGCTCAGTTGCAGAATTGTCGCTGTCATTACTTTCAGTGTTTGATGACGAATTTCCCCACCAATCACTATCGCTCAATTCTGCAAGTAATTCTCATTTACTCTCGCTGTTTTCTAGCTGGTCTAAAACCGCTTTTGACGTAAAGGGACGCTTTTTGGTTTCTATGGACAATCTCCAGTTTCCAGGCAGAAAGAACAGTATATATAATATAAAACTGCATGCAGAGCATTGGACAAAGCACTGGGGACAATAGGGATGTGAAATGATTTGATACAGTAATGTAATCTGTAAGATTACAGTGTACTGTATGTGTTTTGTTTTTTGCAGTTTTTGAATTTGGCGCCGGGCTCCGTCCCCATGCGTCGTGACGGTCACAGGGAACGGATTCCAGGCACACAGTACATTGGGCTGAGGACACATCCTGTGGACACAGCGGGAGGACGTCGCAGGATCCTGGGGACAAGGTAATTTTCCCAGGATACTGCGATGCAATCCCGAGTGTGGCTCGGGGTAACCGCTTTTGGTAATGAAAATTCACCCCGAGCCACACTCGGGATTACCACCAGAGAGGTTAAAGGGATAGTGTAAAAAAATAAAATAAATAAATAAGAAAAAAAAAAAAAAAAATTTAATGCGCCCTATTCCTCCGCGGTCACACGCAGAAGCGAACACATGCGTAAGTCGTGCGCGCAAATATAAACAGTGTTCAAACCACACATGTGAGGTATCACTGCGATCGTTAGAGCGAGAGCAATCATTCTAGAACAAGACCACCTATGTAACACTAAACTGGTAACCTGTAAAAAAAAATGTAAACGTTGCCTATGAAGATTTTTAAGTATTGTAATTTGTCATTTTAAAGCATGATTTGTTAGGTATTGATTTAATCTGTGTAATATCATATTTTACATTATACAAAAAAGATTGGGCTAACTTTACTGTTTTTTTTTTTTTTTTAATTCATGAAAGTGTACTTCTTCCAAAAAATTGCATTTAAAATATGGATTTTAACTTGTAAAGCAACAAGTGTCAGAAAAAAGCTTAGGCATGAAGGGGTTAAGCATACATCCTATGTAAAAAAAAAGAAAAAAAAAGAAAAGGCTTTTCCGATGAGCAAGTTAATAACTAAACAAAGATAAAATGCCCATATGTAGTCAAAGCCCCAGGAGATCAACATATAGAAGGTCAGAGAAAACGTGACATGGAATGCATCCCAGTCTTCTGCATCTGCGCGCTTTTGTTTGTTACAATGGGTGAGTGAATAAATACATCCAAAAATAGTATTTGTCCAGTCTAGGTGACAGCCATAGCTTTAGCTATAGATACAATGGAGGAGCAACCGTAGCCATCTAAAAATAGGAAGTTTGTTATTCGCTGGATTACCAGGTAAAAATAAAGTGAAAAAGCCTTTTAAAAACATTGTAAGAATGACACATTTGGGGGGATTTAGTAAAACTGAAGAGTGCAAAATCTGGTGCAGCTCTGCATAGAAACCAATTAGCTTCCAGGTTCTATTGTCAAAACTTAATTGAACAAGCTGCAGTTCAAAGCTGATTGGCTACCATGCACAGCTGCTCCAGATTCTGAGTGCACCAGTTTTAGTATGCTACAGGAGATGGTCAGTGATTGTCGGTATGCTACAGGAGATGGTCAGTGATTGTCGGTATGCTACAGGAGATGGTCAGTGATTGTGGGTATGCCACAGGAGATCAGGACCGGTACAAGGCAGGGGCAGAAGGGGCGGATGCCCTGGGCGGCACAATTTTCTGGAGGGGGGGGGCGCAGGTGAAATGCTGGCAGTGTGCTTCACAGTACACACTAGCCGGCGCCGCTAATCGTCTCTGTACCTTTTACTGTAATGTGCCGAGTGCACTCCTGCACCTGGCACAAGCCTAGACAGATAGTCACCGCACACGCCCTTCCCTGTCAGCGCTTCACTGCCCCTTTGAAGGCGATGCTTCGTAGTCCCATCCCGGTGGCATGACGTCACTCACGGCCGGAGGCGAGATGGGAGGAGCGTTAGAGAGCTGTTGCCAAAGCTGCGCCTGCAACCTAGAGGAGCCGCCAAGGAGGAACCAACAAACTGTGTGCTGTATATCACACAAAAGTAAGCTGTATATCACACAAAAGTGAGAACTAAGCACTGCTAATGATTGCCAAATGCCATGCCATTACCCCCCCCCCATGCTGCATATTACAGAAATTAAAAATAGAATTGGTAATTAATGTCCCCTCAGCCTCCTCTCCTTCCCCAATCAGATCCAGACAGTTCATTAATGAATCTGCAGCAGATTCATAAATAAACTGTCTGGATCCAATTGGGGGAGGAGAGGAGGCTGAGGGGACATTAATTACCAATTCTATTTTTAATTTCTGTAATATGCAGCATGGGATAGGGTTAATTAACCCTGACACTGGTGCCACTAATGCAGCACAAAGGGGTTAATTAACTGCCACTGGTCAACCACTGATGCATCAGTGGACCAGCTGTGGTAGTACATTAACCCCCCCATGCTGCAAATTACAAATACCATTGGTATTTAACCACTTGAAAAGACAACCCATCACAGTACATATACTGCTATGGGGTGGCAGCTACAGGCGTATGACGCTGCCTGTATTAGGGTGTCGGGCGCATGCTCCCACCCACCTACTTCCCTGTGATTTGACACAGCAGGGAACTGTCAGCAGATCCCAGCCAATGATTCGTGGCTGGGACCTGCTGATCGCCTGTGTCAAATCACAGCCCAGAGCTCTGTGTTGATAATCAATACAGGGCACTTTACAGAGTAAAAAGCAGCACACACAGGAAACATACTTGATTCCCACTATAAGTTGCTGATCGCCGCCATTACTAGTATAAGAAAAATGTATTTCCCTTTTTTTGTGAATATTTGGGCACTACTTTATGCAAAAATAATGCAAAGCTGAAAACTTAGTATGTTCACACGGCGCTGACAGAAAAAAAAGTTAACAGGCCTTTCTACAAGCACGTTTTCTGCATTATTATTCCAAAGCACTTTAAGTGCCTCTAAAAATACATATAATTAAAATGTGTGTATTGTTTTAAGCATTTTCTTTTTTTGAAATGACACTGCCCCCTTTTTACACACACGGGGGGGAGGGGGGTTGGCGCTTTTTTGCCATCTTCGCTATGGACATCGTATGACCTTGTCCTGGCACTACAGGAGGTGGTCAGTGATTGTGGGCATGCTACAGGAGATGGTCAGTGATTGTGGGTATGCTACAGGAGGTGGTCAGTGATTGTGGGTATGCTACAGGAGATGGACAGTGATTGTGGGTTGCTACAAGAAGGAGATGGTCTGACTGTGGGGCGCTAGGGTGACCAGACGTCCCCGGTTTCCGGGGACAGTCCTTGGATTGAGGACAATGTCCCTGGACCACATCTGCTCCAGATTCGGGGGGAGGTTCCCATACTTATAGCTGACAGCCTAGCCCTAGCAGGACATGCAACAATGTCAATATCCATGCAACACAGCCAGGGATTGGTGGGCAAGCTGTGAGCATACAGCTGCAGTGACACTGTGAGTTAGTGGATCTCTCAAAACCAAGCTCTGATGTCGGGGATGAGAGGGGCCGATATGCGGAGCTCTGCCCCCTCTGTCAGACAGCCCATGCATGAACAAATGGTCAGCGTTTATGCATTGGTGGGTGGGGAGGAAGGTGACAGGGAGGCAGGACCAATTGTAACTAGTGTATATGTACCCACAGCGGTGTATAATTCAGGTTTATTATACACTACTGTGGGTACACATGCAGTAGTTATAATTGATCCTGCCCCCTGCCATCTTCTTCCCTGCCCACCAATGCATAAACACCGGCTGTTTGTCTATGCACGGGCTGTCTGACAAAGGGCCGGAGCTCCGCATATTGGCACAGCCCATTCCCGAAATCAGAGCTTGGACTTGACAGTTCCATTCACTCTCACTACTCGGGCAGCTGTCTTAGGGCGCAAATCAGAAACCCTGGGGGTGTGTCTTGAATGTCTGTATTAGAGATCAACATCTCTGTCCAGCATCATTCCCTGGGGAGCTACTGACCTCCCCTTACAGAGCACCACATATACAGAGACAAGCTGTACCCACCAATTACTGCACCCCAGCATAAAAAATCCTGAAGAGAGGAAGGGGAGCAGTGCAGTCTCCAAGCCCCTCCACCCCCACGCAAAGCCCTCACTATCTCCAGAGCCTATATGGAAGGTGACGGCTCCTTCAACTTGCAGCCTAGTACTTTAAATTGGTTCTTAAGGAGCCTTCACCTTCCATATATTCTTTCATTGGTTCCAACGTGGTCCACCACATGCCGAACCCTGGCACCAGGGAGACAGCAAACCCTTTGGTTGAGGCGACAAAATATTCTATCAGTCCTTCTGACTATAGAATCCCCTATTACAACCAACTGTCTAGGTCTACCTGCACTACCCTCACCACTCCTATTAGATGGGCTGCTCTCCCTGCTGTTAGGGGTAGCAGTGACATCTAGGGCTGCCACTTCTGAGCTTGTCACCCCCACATCTTCACCCAAATTGACAAATCTACTAGGGTGCTCAAACCCAGGGCTGCCCTTCCTTTTCTGTGAGACCCTACCACTCCCTCTAACTACATTAACCCTTCTTTTCTACCTGATAATCCTGACTTACCCCTCCACCCTCCCCATTAACCCTACTAGCCACCTGCTCAGAGGACCCCTTTCAAGGTTGTCAGTTCTGCCCAGTGATGCAATTTGCTCCTCCAGATCTCTAATGCGAGCTCTCCAGAAGGGCAACCAGCTCACATCTGTCGCAGCGGTATCCATCCTGGAGATGTTGCTCCATGTGGCACACTGTACACTGCACAAAACCTTCAATCTTGCTAGCACACATTTTCCCAGTTACAATAAAAATATTAATAACAGGAAATTTCAGATGTTACTTACAGGTTTGAAGACTCCTGTTATAATCTCCTGTTTTAAACTCTGTTTTTTAACTCACTACTTTGTCAAGTTCCACTTGGTCTAAGCTCCAGCAAGCAAAAAGACGGCAAGCTTAAGGATCAGCAAGTTTAGAAATTAGTACTACTGAAAGTTATATAGGACCCGAAGCACCTGTGACCAATTAACAACAATAACAGAAATAGGTTAAAATATAAAAACGGGCCCAATCAGGTGCACCACATCAATCCACCTTGGCCTCATGTCCCACATCAGGGGGTGGCCCATTTACATCCCACCAGTATCATGGGACATAAAAAGTAAAAAGTAAATAAAAGTACAACAAATACAACAAAAAATGTATAACCTGTGCCTGAAGACACTTTGGGGAAAACACTTATATTGGGCTGACACCTAGGATCTCTCTCAGATCCGAGGCAGCCAGGACTCTGGACTCACTCAAGTTTACATGTGCTGGAAGTAAGTAACGTTCTTTCTAGCTTCGGGAATCCATTGGACTGTACATTTTGTGCAATGGTTCCATCTTCAATCTAATAATTGCCACTATCACTATTTGTCCTTAGGCTCTCTAATTTGTTTGCCCATTGTTCATCTATGCTGGAGGCATGATGCTTATGCCTCACCACCGGCCTAACATCTCATTTTGATTATTAATCTCACCATTTTACCTCTTTCAGGTAATGTCTTCAGCTTATATTCTTTTTCTTTCTTTCCCTCCACCTCTCCTCCTCACTTTGGCATGCATTCACTTCCACACTCACTTCTTACTTACCTTTCCACACACCTTCATGGTTTGTCATAGCTTCTGTTTGTTTGGTGTTCCTCTCTTGTTTTGGCTATCATGCACTTTTCACATTTTTCCGTGAAATTGGAATCCAGTTCCGTTTGTTTTGTACTTGTTATATTTTTTCTTCACTTCCTCTTTCTACACACTCTTCAGTCATTCACCCTTCACCTACCCACATATCTGCAATTATTTATTCACTGTCACACTCACTTTTCACATCTTTGCTCTCACCTTTTTCCAACTTACACGCTCTCGTTTTTTCTTTTTCTCTCCTTTCCCCCTCCCTTCTCTCTTCCATCCTGGCAAGCAGGTACGTTCACACCCACTTTGCACACAATCTCCACACACACACTCTCACACACTTCCATGGTGGGTCATAGCCTCCGATCTTTCAGTCGCTCCCCCCATGGTTTGGCTTCCGTTCACTCTGCAGTTCTATTTTTACCTCTCCTAACTGCCAGGATTCAGTTTTGCTTTGTTGCACTTTGCTGCCTCTTCTTTTCACTTTTCTCTTCCAACACTTTTTGTACTATTCACCCTTCTTCGACCCACACAATCGTGATCATCCACTTCACCTTCACCCTTTTCTATACATAGCTCAAGATTAAGTGACATTTTTCTAATAATTGTCTATTTTTTATTACCATTATTATGTAGTCCCATAGTGGCCCAGGGGGTGCCTTTGGGTCCCGCTCCCGGTTTCCGAACCACTCTTTGCCCTCTCCCCGGGGCGTGGGCTTCAAGTGCAATCTCTCGTGGGCCTATTTGACTGGCCTTCCAGATACTTCGCCCCTTCCTCGGTACGGTGGTCCGGTACCTCTTGCCACTCCGCCTGGATCTCTTGGTAACCCTTAAGTACAGCACTTTAGAGGCCACCTTTACAGCCGTTTTTTGGTAAGTATGGTTTTATTTTGGCAATACATGTGTTAATATTACATATATATTGTTGTTTTAATGTATGTTCTCTCTCATTATATTCTTTTGTAGAAGTTCTTGTACTCCTATTCCCCCAGAAGAAGACCTCTACTATTAATGGTCCAAACGCGTCTTGTTTTTTGCATGACTATATATACTTATACCATACTATATGTGTTTTATGTACACTTATGTCTGTATTACCATGATGTATTTACAATGGCTTCAGTTACAGAGCTCATGTTTTAACACAATCTATACTGTATGATATTTATTTAATAAAATATTTTTTCTACCTTTATCTCAATTTTTTGGCTGCAATACAAAACCCCACGGGGAAACTTTTCCTTCTATATTCCAATTGGAGCGTGCAGCAATCTTTTTCTCACTATCAGTATCATTTTTTTTTCTCTTTATTTCCTGAAGACACTATTCCAGCTGAACTAACATCTGGCCCTTCCCACAAGGTATCACACACCCATTTACCTTGTCCTGTCGAGGGCTCAGCTGTGGGATACTCAATTACTTCAGTGTCTCATATGCCAGGGGGAGGGAGTGAGGTTTTATCATCCTTTCTTCCATTTTCCACCCAAAACCCCCTCTCCCCCCCTCTTCCCTTTTTTAGAGAACACCTTGACCACAGGTTGGATGAAGCAAAGAAAGAGAGCCGAAAAACCAGAAGAGGAAAATGAGGAGAAAAGAAGCTCCAAAAGAGGAAAGGTCTAACACACATTTGTGATACGATTAAGATATAGAACTTTTTCTCTACAGTGTTCAGTGAAACTGAGCTCACTCTAATGTGCAAGGGGCTCAACTTGCATACTTTGTTATTTGTGCTGGTGGGCTTAGCTCTGAGGGAGGGAGTGTGCCCCTGAAATGCATCAGCACAACAGCATTGCCAGTCAGGTTATGCAATTCCTGGATTGGATTATGTCTTGCTATGTTTTATGCTTTTAATCTCCTACCTTTGCGAGTATCCATTTTGTTCACACTTTTGTTTTTTAATAAATCTCTGGTAATGCACTAGGGTGTTTGCGCCCTCCTGTGTGATTTTTGCAGGTGTGTCAGAGGGCCTGAGGTTGTTCTTGGAGTTGAGGTACAGAACAGAGAACCCAAAATTACCAAGCAGCTCAGGCATACATCCATGAGGTGAGAGTGCAAAATAGCCATGGCATGTATGGTGTTCGTGATTTCCAGTTTCTTCAGCGCCCCACCTGCGCTCACAGATTAGTCTATGATCCACCTATAGCCATGTCCTGTTCTCCGAAGTGCGTTCTAATCTTAGCTGTCCACCTTTTCATGTAACAGGTGGGCCAGCCAAAACCAAAAGCCTGGGAATTGAGCCAAAATGTTTAACCCTTTCCCCAGCCCAGGCCAGTGACTGGATAGCTAACTAATGCACATCTGTGATGTGATCATTCTTCAGTAAAGATTTTGGACGCTATCCGTGGTGTGCATTTGATCTATGATGTCTCCAGTTCCAGTTGGTTGTTGCTTCAGTATCCACTTCTCCTGAAGCCTCATTCAGGAAAGTGTGCGACGGGAACATTGACATTACTTTGGGACAGCTAACTACACACACATTTCCAACCTGCCTACTCACTTTAAGATTAGTCTGGTACCCCTCTGGGTAGGCCACAAACAATACCCCATAATGACAATGTGAAAGAAGTTTGTTTAAAATCATTGCAAATTTATTAAAAATAAAAATGAAAAAAATCCCATGTACATAAGTATTCACAGCCTTTGCTCAATACTTTGTTGAAGCACATTTGGCACCAATTATAGCCTCCAGCCTTTTTGAGTATGATGCTACAAGCTTGGTAGATTTATTTTGGAGCAGTTTCTCCAATTCTTTACAGGACCTCTCAAGCTCCATCAGGTTGAATCGGGGGCGACGGTGCACAGCCATTTTCAGATCTCTCCAGAGATGTTCAATCGGGTTCAAGTCTGGGCTCTGGCTGGGCCACTCAATGACATTCAAAGAGTTGGTCAGTAGCCACTCCTTTGTTATCTTGGCTGTGTGCTTAGGATCGTTTTCCTGTTGGAAGATGAACCTTCGCCCCAGTCTAGGTCCAGAGTGCTCTGGAGCAGGTTTTCATCAAGGATGTGTCTGTACATTGTTGCGTTCATCTTTACCTTGATCCTGACTAGTCTCCCAGTTCCTGCCGCTGAGAAATATCCCCACAGCATGATGCTGCCACCACCATGCTTCACTGTAGGGATTGTATTGGCCAGGTGATGAGCGGTGCCTGGTTTCCTCCAGACATGACACTTGCCATTCAGGCCAAAGAGTTCAATCTTTGTTTCATCAGACCAGAGAATTTTGTTTCTCATGGTCTGAAAGTTCTTGAGGTGTCTTTTGGCAAACTCCAGGCAGGCTGCCATGTGTCTTTTACTGAGGAGTAGTTTCCGTCTGGCCACTCTACCATACAGGTCCGATCGGTGGAGTGCTGTAGAGATAGTTATTCTTCTGGAAGGTTCTTTTCTCTCCACAGAGAGACACTGGAGCTCTGTCAGAGTGGCCATCAGGTTCTTGGTTACCTCCCTAACTAAGTCCCTTCTCCCCTGATTACTCAGTTTGGCCAGACGGCCTGCTCTAGGAAGAGTCCTGGTGGTTCCAAACTTCTTCCATTTACGAATGATGCTCATTGGGACCTTCAATACTGCAGAAATTTTTCTCTACCCTTTCCCAGATCTGTGCCTCCATACAATCCTGTCTTGGAGGTCTACAGACAATTCCTTGGACTTCATGGCTTGATTTGTGCTCTGACATGCACTGTTAACTGCGGGACCTTATATAGACATGTGAGTGCCTTTCCAAATCATGTCCAATCAACTGAATTTACCACAGGTGGACTCCAATCAAGTTGCACCTGAGCTCAATTTTGAGTGCCATGGCAAAGGCTGTGAATACTTATGTACATGTGATTTTTTTTTTTAATACATTTGCAAAGATTTCGAACAAAGTTCTTTCATGTTGTCATTATGGGGTATTTTTTTTCAGAATTTTTAGAAAAATAATGAATTTAATCCATTTTGGAATAAGGCTGTAACATAACAAAATGTGGAAAAAATCAAGTGCTGTGAATACTTTCCGGATGCACTGTACAGTGAGAACCAGCGGTAGCCAATGTGTCATGCAATGTATCAAAAGTTCCCAGACATACACGAAGAAAAAGTGCAATGGATATGTATGTATAGAGCCACCGTTATCTTGCTATGGGCTGCAACTCAACAAGTTAGTCCACATATAAACACCAGTGAGTCCAAAGTAAAAAATGGATAGTAATCTTCTTTATTGAACAAGTAGATAAATAGTCACTTACATCAGCAGTACAGTAATCCCGCTCTCTATGGTGTTACAATGTTGCTGTGCCATCTGTTGTAAAGTCTGCACCACCTGTGGCCTCCATTGTGGTTCTATAGAATTGTTTAAGGGGGTAAAAAACAAAGTGCAGAAACTTATACCTACTAATCAGGTTTAGAGCAGAAGAATGATGAAAAATCATTGGTTGCTATAGGTACAGCACATTTCTACCATTACATAAAACTCCTAATATGCATTATAGTTTCAGAAAGACAACTAGAGATCTGTTTTGTGTCCAATTCTCCAAGGAGTGCTGGTAAAATATCGCATAGATTTCTGTGTAGGCCATAGTTTAGACCAATGATGGTTGTCAGTGCTGATCTCTGAAAAAATAGAGAAAATGTTTGTTCATTACTTCATGGATTACATTTTGAATGGTATTTATGCATTATATTTTTACTTATGTCACATCGCATTATAAGAAGGTAAAGCAAAGAAGTTGATGTGGGTATATGGATTCATGGGTAGGAGAAGACTTTGCAGTACTTTCTCATCTGCTTCAGCAATGTTCACTTCTAGCATCATTAAAGATGAATTCAAGGTATAGTTATTTTCACATAGTTACATTGGTCCAGCTTTGACCAAGGTAAGTATGAATGTGCCATACCTGTGGGATTCCTGTGGAAGCTGAAAATCACAGAAGCAGGCACTACTAATCAATGCCCAGTTCCCGCTGGGCATTGATGAGCATGTGCATGGTGAAGTGACCCCGTCCACATGTACAGTGCCTTGAAAAAGTATTCATACCCCTTGACATTTTCCACATTTTGACATGTTACAACCAAAAACATAAATGTATTTTATTGGGATTTTATGTGATGACCAGCACAAAGTGGAACATAATTGTGAAGTAAAAAGGAAAATGATATATGGTTTTCAAAATTTTTTACAAATAAATATCTGAAAAGTGTGGTGTGCATTTGTATTCAGTCCCCCTGAGTCAATACTTTGTAGAACCACCTTTTGCTGCAATTACTCTCTAGATGTGCAAAGCTGGTAGAGACATCCCCAAAAAGACTTGCAGCTGTGACATTTTTTCCCTTTGTTCTTTGCAAAATAGCTCAAGCTCTGTCAGATTGGATGGAGAGCATCTGTGGACAGCAATTTTCAAGTCTTGCCACAGATTCTCAATTGGATTTAGGTCTGGACTTTGACTGGACCATTCTAACACATGAATATGCTTTGATGTAAACCATTCCATTGTAGCTCTGACTGTATGTTTAGGGTCGTTGTCCTGCTGGAAGGTGAACCTCTGCCCCGGTTTCAAGTCTTTTGCAGACTCTAACAGGTTTTCTTCTAAGATTGCCCTGTGTTTGGCTCCTTCCATCTTCCCATTAACTCTGACCAGCTTCCCTGTCCCTGCTTAAGAAAAGCATCCCCACGACATGATGCTGCCACCACCATGTTTCATGGTGGGGATGGTGTGTAGTGTTAGTTTTCCGCCCCACATAGAATTTAGCTTTTAGGCCAAAAAGTTAAGTTTTCGTCTTATCTGACCAGAGCACCTTTTTCGCATGTTTGTCCCACATGTTTTTTTCGCAAACTGCAAATGAGACTTCTTATGGCTCTCTTTTAACAATGGCTTTTGTCTTGCCCTCTTCCATAAAGGCCAGATTTGTGGAGAGCATGACTAGTAGTTGTCCTCTGGACAGATTCTCCCACCTGAGCTGGGGATCTCTGCAGCACCTCCAGTTACCATGGGCCTCTTGGCTGCTTATCTGATTAATGTTCTCCTTGTCTGGCCTGTCAGTTTAGGTGGACGGCCATATCTTGGTAGGTTTGCAGTTGTGCAACACTCTTTCCATTTTTAGATGATGGGTTGAACAGTGCTCCGTGAGATGTCAACACTATTTTTTCTAACCTAACCCTGCTTTAAACTTCTCCACAACTTTATCCCTGACCTGCCTGGTGTGTTTCTTGGCCTTCATGATGCTTTGTGTTCTCTCAGGTTCTCTAACAAACCTCTGAGGGCTTCACAGAACAGCTCTATTTATACTGAGATTAAATTACACACAGGTGAACTCTATTTACTAATTTGGTGACTTCAGGAGGTAATTGGTTCCATTACATTTTAATTAGGGGTATCAGAGTAAAGGGGGCTGAATACAAATGCACGCCACACTTTTCAGATATTTATTTGTAAAAAATTTGGAAAACCATTTATCATTTTCCCTGCACTTCACAATTATGTGCCACTTTGTGTTGGTCTATCATATAAAATCCAATAAACAACATTTACGTTTTTGGTTGTAACATGAAAAATTGTGGAAAATTTCAAGGGGTATGAATAATTTTTCAAGGCACTGTATCTACAGTCAAATCTTTTTTTTAACTAGGGTAGGAAATGCTTATGTTTTGGATGGAATGTGGAAATAGTGGAACTTCTGTCAGATATGAATGCTGTCTGTGTCCCCACCGAGTAACCCGCTCTATTGGTTCTGGTGAAAATGATCCCTGTACAGAAAGGTATGGGAGATGCAGAGTTTTGGAGTTTTCACAGGAACAGGAGTGATGTTGAAATGGCTTAAGCTAATGGCTTTATCTATTCTGGTGATAGCGTGGCTATTGAGGAATACACTATATTGTCAAAAGTAATGGGATGCCTGACTTTACACGCACATGAACTTTAATGGCATCCCAGTCTTATGCCCCGTACACACGGTCGGACATTGATCGGACATTCTGACAACAAAATCCTAGGATTTTTTCCGACGGATGTTGGCTCAAACTTGTCTTGCATACACACGGTCACACAAAGTTGTTGGAAAATCCGATCATTCTGAACGCGGTGACGTAAAACACGTACGTCGGGACTATAAACGGGGCAGTAGCCATAAGCTTTCATCTCTTTATTTATTCTGAGCATGCGTGGCACTTTGTCCGTCGGATTTGTGTACACACGATCGGAATTTCCGACCACGAATTTTGTTGTCGGAAAATTTTATAGCCTGCTCTCAAACTTTGTGTGTCGGAAAATCCGATGGAAAATGTGTGATGGAGCCTACACACGGTCAGAATTTCCGAAAACAAGGTCCTAGCACACATTTTCCGTCTGAAAATCCGACCGTGTGTACGGGGCATTAGTCCGTAGGATTCTATATTGAGTTGGCCCACCCTTTGCAGCTATAACAGCTTCAACTCTTCTGGGAAGGCCATCCACAAGATTTAGGAGTATGTTTATGAGTATGTTTGACCATTCTTCCAGAAGCGCATTTGTGAGGTCATTTGGTGGAGGGGGGATTATGATGTGGGGTTGTTTTTCAGGTGTTGGGCTTGGTCCCTTAGTTCCAGTGACATTTTGGCCAATTTCATGCTCCCAACTTTGTGGGAACAGTTTGGGGATGGCCCCTTCCTGTTCCAACATGACTGCTCACCAGTGCACAAAGCAAGGTCCATAAAGACATGGATGAGTGAGTTGGAACTGGAGGAACTGGACTGGCCTGCACAGGGTCCTGACCTCAACCCGATAGAACACCTTTGGGATGAATTCAAGTGGATATTGCGAACCAGGCCTTCTAGTCCAACATCAATGGCTGACCTCACAAATGCGCTGGAAGAATGATCAAACATTCCCATAGGCACACTCCAAAACCTTGTAGACAGCTTTCCCAATATTGAACCCTATGGACTAAGAATGGGATGCCAATAAAGTTCAAGTGCATGTAAAGCAGGTGTCCCATGACTTTTGACAATATTGTGTATGTTTAACTGAAAGCTTTTGTGCCCAGAGTTTAGTTCAACTTTCGAACTTCAGTCAGAAAGCTCCATACTCAGTTATAATACATACAGTATATCTGAACTGTTATATCAGTCATAATATGATGAGTTTTTTTTTTATATTCTATCTTCTGGTTGATCTTTTAGCTTCATTGGGTTTGAAGCACATTGGGATGAAGTCCTTTCATTGTCTGATAGGTGGACTGAAGGCAAAGAGTTGCAAAGCTGAACCAGGATATAAAAATGTAATCTGTCTGGCTGGCAAATCACAAGACTGGATGAACTGAATCTCAACTATACCTAGCTCTTTGCTGTAATTATGCTTTAAAGTCACCTCCTGTGGTGGGTATAGACTTTGCTGATAATGCAGACAAAAAGTATAGTTCAGGGTGTTATCTGGGACCATGTAATCCTTAAACCTCATCCATCATCATCATTTGTCATTTGCTATCCTATATTATTTTATATAATCATCCACCCTCTATTTATATCTATATTTGTTCTTATTTACCATTGTCAACTGTTATCCTTGTATTACTACCCTCTATAACCTTCCCCTATCATTCTTTATCTACTACCATCATTTATCATCTTGAATATCCTTTCACTGTCTGTAAATGAACATTTTCCTTTAGGTTTATTTCAAGGTTTGTAGGAACAATATACATCAAGATCAGGGCTGGGCCAAGACATTGTGCTTCCTGGGCCCAGGTATAAAGTGCTGCCCAACCCTCCAAAAATAATAAAAATAAAATCAGGCCCACCAAAAGGCCCCCACATTAATTATTTTATATCATGATAATTAAACCCCAAATTAAATTTATCAGGAAGCCAGATTTACATGCAACAGTGATGGTGGGGTTCAGACAGAGGCAGCGGCGGTGGTGGTGAGGGGGGGGGGGGGTTAGACACAGGCAGGGGTGGTAGGGGGGGTTAGACACAGGCAGGGGTGGTAGGAAGGAGTTAGACACAGGCAAGGGAGGTGGGGGGGTTAGACACAGGCAGGGGTGGTAGGGAGGGGTTAGACACAGGCAGGGGAGGTGGGAGGGCGTTAGACACAGGCAAGGGTGGTAGGGAGGGGTAAGGCAAAGGCAGGGGTGATGGAGGGTTAGACACAGACAGGGGTGGTAGGGAGGGGTTAGACACAGGCAGGGGTGGTAGGGAGGGGTTAGACACAGGCAGGGGTGATGGGGGGTTAGACACAGGCAGGGGTGATGGGGGGTTAGACACAGGCAGGGGGGTTAGACACAGACAGGGGTGGTGGGGGTTAGACACAGGCAGGGGTGGTAGGGGGGGTTAGACACAGGCAGAGGTGGTAGGGATGTTAGACACAGGTAGGGGTGGTGGAGATGGGATTAGTGGCACTGGCACTTACTTTCTCTCAGTGTCAGTGTCACACCTATAGCAATCCCTCTTTCATCATGGGGTCTCTGCTCAGCAGAAAGCTCCTCCCCCTTCACGCTGTTGGCCATCAGCCTATCAGCTGACGTTCTCTTTTCGGCAGCAATGGGGGGGAGCTGCGGAGAGGATGGGGGGGCGGCCAGCTGTGCTCTGCCATTACATGTAACAGTAGCGGCGCCAGGCCATCCACACAGTGGAATAAGGAGAGGAGAGGGGCGGGGCGGGCACGTGGAGCCGAGCGATCGGTTGGGACCACTGTGTTCCTGGGCGTCAATGTACCACCCCTCAGAACCTGCCACTCGGATCCAATGGCCCC
The DNA here is from genome assembly GCF_042186555.1 of Aquarana catesbeiana. Taxonomy (NCBI): domain Eukaryota; kingdom Metazoa; phylum Chordata; class Amphibia; order Anura; family Ranidae; genus Aquarana; species Aquarana catesbeiana. Next base: position 42,243,077 of record NC_133333.1, read on the forward strand.
ATTGGGCCCCATGGTAGGGCCGGCCCTGATCAAGAAAAACAGCATGCTTCCAACACATCAGACCAGTGTATACTTACATTAGAACACTTTCTTTACAAGAAAGAAGCCACCGACCCCGATAAGGGCCACTCCAGCTAGAACACCAATCACAATGCCGGCTATCGCTCCTCCGCTCAGCCCGCTTGAACCTGGGGATTCTATGGAGATAGATGTGTAAAAAAGAATTATTAAAGGGTATCTAAAACTTCCTTACTAAATACCAATTCATTTTATTTATTTGGTCCCTCTTGGTCTGTTAAAGTTGAATGTGTTTTATCTCTTTAATAAGTCTAAGAAATCCCTAAAATCTTGTCAGCTGGTTACTTTATGTACTGTTGTTTGACTGTGCTGCAGTGTTATCAGTTACATTGTTGTTAATTAGGGGCATACCTAGAGCATTTGGCACAGGGGGTGGATCCTATATCAGCCCCCCCCCCCCCGGGGGGGCGAGTAGCGAACTGCACGTCAATGTGCTGACATCGGCGTCAAGTGGCATCACGTGTAGCGCCTCCGTGCACTGCGGCCTGGAACCTGGAAGAATCTTCCTTCCTCTGCTCCCGCGGGCTCCCAGGCCTCTCCTCCTCCTCTGCAAAAACGGTGCTGGCTGACCCGAGGATTGTCATTGGGCGGCTGTGCTGGACAGAAATACATGTACCTGGCAGCAGCACATTTACTATGTGCTACTGCCAGTGGCATCACTAGGGTTGGTGTCACCTGGTGCAGTAAAACATGGTGTCACCCTCCCCCCAAAAAAATATTATTTTCCTGTTTTCTGAAAGTGCACCAAAGATGCAGCATGCGGGACTTTTGATGCACTTTCAGAAAATGAGGAAAAACCACATATAAAAAAAACCTAATATAAATCTATAGGACTGCAGCTATAACTGTGGGTAACATGTAGGAAGACCCCCTTTATATTACACAGCCCCCCACACTTTTGGACCCCTTAAATTAAACAGCCCCATACCTCTGGATCCCTTCACAATACACAGCCCCCACATCTCTGGACCCCTGTACATTACACGGCCCCCACACCTTGGACCCCTTTACATTACACAGCCCCCATACCTCTGGATCCCTTCACAATACACAGCCCCCACACCTCTGGACCCCTTTAATCTACACAGCCCCCACATCTCTGGACCCCTTTACATTACACAGCCCCCATACTTCTGGACCCCTTCACATTACACAGCCCCCACATCTCTGGATCTCTTCACATTATCAGCCCCCATACCTCTGTACCCCTTTACATTACACAGTCCCCATACCTCTGGACCCCTTAAATTACACAGTCCCCATACCTCTGGATCCCTTCACAATACACAGCCACCACACCTCTGAACCCCTTTACATTACATAGTCCCCATACCTCTGGACCCCTTTACATTACGCAGTCCCCATACCTCTGGATCCCTTCACAATACACAGCCACCACACCTCTGGACCCCTTTAATCTACACAGCCCCCACATCTCTGGACCCCTTCACATTATCAGCCCCCACACCTCTGGACCCCTTTACATTACACAGCCCCATACCTCTGGACCCCTTCACATTACACAGCCCCCACATCTCTAGACTCCTTCACATTATCAGCCCCCATACCTCTGTACCCCTTTACATTACACAGTCCCCATACCTCTGGACCCCTTAAATTACACAGTCCCCATACCTCTGGACCCCTTTACATTACAGAGCCCCCCCACACTTCTGGATCCCTGGAAACCTGCATTCCATGTGCGTTTCTCACACCACATTCAAAATGCAATCAAATTCTCATCTGCAATGGGTGTTAATGGTAACTTAATGACACCACAAATGCAGGTCCCAAATGTAATGCGTTTACCTGCATTGGATTGTATGGTACAGTAGTACCACGCAATCCAGTTCCTGTGCGTCTTATAACGCTTGGTGCGGTCCAGCACAATTTCAGCTCATTGAAATGAATGGGCTGAAATTGTACTGCACATGGAAAACATGTGAATCGCACAGGAACGCACAGTGTGATGCTGTGTGATTCATCGTGTGAATCGGCCCTGAGTCCTGGAGCCCAGTGCAGGAAAAAGTTTCGCCACCTGACTCCACTTAACTGCCTGGCAGGGGGGCATTAGTGTGATCACCTGGGGCGATTGGCCTGCATCTTTAGCGGGGTGCCCAGGGTCCCGGATGCCATGATTGTCCCCTGTGTAACAGATAGCATCTTTTTGTATCAGGGGTGGGGGAGAGGGTACTGCATGTGATAGGAGGCACTTTGGGAGGAGGGAGGACTTGTGCTGGGGGGGGGGGCAGATTTTCCTAAAACACCCCCTAGCACATGCAGTACCCTCTCCCCCACACCCAAAGTTTTATTATATCAACCCCCCCCCATGCAAGTTTCCTCTATAGTGTGTGTGTAATAATGACAGAGCTCAGATGAGCGGCACATATACTGCAGCCTCTCGCCCCCTCCCCAGCTCCTCCACTTGTCTGTGTACACAGAAATGGAAAATGTGGATAGGGGATATTACTGCGCTAACTCAATTAGTGAAGAAAAATTGACAGCTGCTTCATAAGAATGTGACAAAAATTCAATGCAAAAGATCAGTGAAAAACGTAGCGCCAAAAATATAAAACAATAAACGTTGAACAATATATCAAGTATTGTGTGTAAATAATAAAAACTTTGTTTCTCTCTTTGAGAGAAGTGAAGAATGTGAACTTTTTGATGACTCAACAATGTGATCTTGTAATCAGTTTTTGCATACCTCCCAAAATTTTGAGATGGGAATGAGGGACACCTACTAGCAAATGTATGTAGGCATAGGACACGCCCCCCTGCCACACCCCTTTAACGGAGAATTAACCAAAAAAAAGGTTAATTGAATCCACAGGGGACTTTTTTTTGCCATTACTATTCCTTTATATTGGCTTTTAAAATTTACGAATGCAGCAATTTAAAATTTGGATAAAAGGTTTAGCACTGGGAAACACTTTTTGAAAGATAAAAAGTACATTTTATATACAACTATATGGATCAGACCAAAATGAGGGACAAATGAGGGGGAAAGAGGGACAGAGGAACATTGCTCCAAATCAGGGACAGTCCCTCGAAATCAGGGACAGTTGAGAGCTATGCCTATAGGGAAGCCTTATTATAGGCTTCCCTATATGTAAAAATCAAGCAAGGGCGTTTACTCCCACTTTAATATTTGGAAGACATTTATTCACAGCCACGATTCACTCCCTATGCAGTCTCCTTACAGGATAAAGTTTGCATAACATACAATGGCGGCAGTCCTGCTTAGAGGCCCTCTGGAAGCCTTACACCTTCCAACTGAAAAATTCCATAGGAAGCTTGTCAGATTAAGGTAAAAGGAATGGACTTACACTTGTAAGGCTTCCTGAGTAAGACATTTCACTAATTGTTCTTGTCTGGGGATTCTTCTAAAACCATATACTGTGTTTTGATTGACAGTGAATGTTTCTGAAGTGACTATTAGCAATAACGCTACACGTCCTATCATTGTGGACAAGGCTTCCAGGAGCTATGGTTTTTGGCTGTCCAGTCTCACTGCTTAACATCTGAGTTCCAGCCTCATGGTTACCTGCTCAATTCCCTGGATTCATTCTTGGAGCTCTTTGTATTCCCTGGATCGTTTTGGAAATCTGCTGATCGAGCTATCCTCACTAGATTGACTCGTTGTCGCTGACATTCGAGTCCACTATTTCCGGTAAGAGTGTATACCCCTTATCTGGGGTGGAGGACACACTATCCCTGATGCTCTACAAGCCTGCTGAGGCCTTTGTACCCCACTTCTGAGCAACAACTTTTCGTGGTGAACTCCATATATCTTTACCATAGGATTGTTTCACCTTTGCGACTTTCTCACCTGTGTCTCTACTTATTATATACATGTTCTGTTTTATATTCATTTTATTTGAGATTGATTTTTATCACAAAGATTTATTATTTACAAACAATACTTGATATATTGTTCAATGTTTATTGTTTTATATTTTTAGCGCTACATTTTTCACTGATCTGTGTACACAGAAGACATCAGAACGGAGGAGGCATGGTAGGGCGCAGGTTCATCGGCGTTGCGCTGTGTGTATTGCCAGTAAGAAAGGCAGCCGGCGGGGAGCGATGCCAGTTTCCATGAAAAGCTGAGCTGAAATTGCGTGGGACAGCAAACATCCTGCACAAGCTGTGGCGCGGTTGTGCCCACATTATCGAGCCTCTCCTGGGAATGTCACTGCTCCAGCAGAAGCAAGGAGGTATGGTTGTGCTGGCCCTGCTGACCCCCCCTCCCCTACTAAGTGGCACCCGGGGTGGACCCCCCCACCCCCCACCCCCCGCCTAGGGTTGCCACATCATCCCTTTAATCCAGGACACATATGAATTACAGCCACAGAATCTGTGTAATTAATGTGTGGATTAAAGGGATGATGTGGCAACCCTACCCCCGCCCCACCCTTGGTACACCACTATTGTTAATTATCTCTGAAGACTAGAGAACCCCTCCCCTCTATGTTATAGAGAAAAAGAGAAGGGAGAAAAGCTAATGCAGCCACCACATTTAAGATCTGGTCTGACTGATCCTGTTGCATTCCCTCTTGCCGATGTCATCACAGCCGGTGGTCCTTCATTATACATGATGATGTTGGAGTCCCCCCCCCCCCCCATTCCAGGACTACAATGCCCATCCATATTCCAGTGATGAAGACTATGGAGTAAGGTAAGTATCCCTCTGGATTACATCATCTGCTAGTAAAATGAGCATTATATTTCATTTTTTATATCGTATAACAATATATTAAAGCCCTTTATATAACCACATTCTAATATTTAATTGCAATTTAAAATTGATTTGAAATAGTACAGATTCATTTGTATTAGTTCAATCATTAGGTTGAATACATCATCCAATCGGCCATACCCGTATTGCTTGTGTAGCCCAGTCTGCAGCACTCACAGGAAAGAGATTCTATGTATGGCAGCAGAGAAAACTTTTACACAGGCACAGCTACAGGAGGAGACTTTTGTTGTAGAGCTCAAGAAGTGTGAGGAATAGAGCGCTCTGGACAGTGGTGTATTTAGGTTTTGTGCTGCCCTAGGCCTGACTAAACGCATGCACCCCCCTAATTTAAATACGACCCACCCCATCCTGCCGAGGCCACACCCCTTCCTGTTTAAGACCCACCCTATCATCTGTAAACAACACCCCTTCCTCTTTAGGCTCATTTGGCACCTTTCAGGGGGGAACGGGTACCTGTTTCTGACAGGTACCCTTCCCCACTTCCGGGAGACTGTGCTGTCCCCTCTGAAGTTTGCCCCCCTCCTCCTTCCTCCGCTGGGCCATTCAGAAAGTGCAACGCGCTTCGCACATGTGCAGTAGGGAACCGGTCGGTTTCCCTTACCACGAATGATAGTGGCAAAACCCGAGAGCCAATCTGAAAATCGGCTGAGGTGTCGACATCGCTGGATCCCTGGACAGGTAAGTGTCCTAATATTAAAAGTCAGCAGCTACAGTATTTTTAGCTGCTGAGTTTTAATGCTATCACGGGGGGGGGGGGGGGGGTCTCACTGTGCCCCATCAAACGCAGTCACTGTGCCATCAAATGCAGCCACTGTGCCCATCAAATGCAGCCACTGTGCCATCAAATGCAGCCACTGTGCCCCATCAAACGCAGCCACTGTGCCCCATCAAACGCAGCCACTGTGCCCCAAACGTAGCCATTGTGCCATTAAACATAGCCATTGTGCCCTCAAACGCAGCCACTGTGCCATCAAACGCAGCCACTGTGCCATCAAACGCAGCCACTGTGCCCCATCAAATGCAGCCACTGTGCCCCATCAAATGCAGCCACTGTGCCCCATCAAATGCAGCCACTGTGCCCCATCAAATGCAGCCACTGTGCCCCATCAAATGCAGCCACTGTGCCCATCAAATGCAGTCACTGTGCCCCATCAAACGCAGCCACTGTGCCCCATCAAACTCAGCCACTGTGCCCCATCAAACGCAGCCACTGTGCCCCAAATGTAGCCATTGTGCCATCAAACATAGCCATTGTGCCCTCAAACGCAGCCACTGTGCCCTCAAACGCAGCCACTGTGCCCATCAATTGCAGCCACTGTGCCCCATCAAACGCAGCCACTGTGCCCCATCAAACGCAGCCACTGTGCCATCAAACGCAGCCACTGTGCCATCAAATGTAGCCACTGTGCCATCAAACATAGCCACTGTGCCATCAAACGCAGCCACTGTGCCATCAAACGCAGCCACTGTGCCATCAAACGCAGCCAGTGTGCCATCAAACGTAGCCACTGTGCCATCAAACGCAGCCACTGTGCCCATCAAACGCAGCCACTGTGCCATCAAACGTAGCCACTGTGCCATCAAACGCAGCCACTGTGCCCATCAAACGCAGCCACTGTGCCCTCAAACGCAGCCACTGTGCCCATCAATTGCAGCCACTGTGCCCCATCAAACGCAGCCACTGTGCCCCATCAAACGCAGCCACTGTGCCCCATCAAACGCAGCCACTGTGCCATCAAACGCAGCCACTGTGCCATCAAACGTAGCCACTGTGCCATCAAACGCAGCCACTGTGCCCATCAAACGCAGCCACTGTGCCCTCAAACGCAGCCACTGTGCCCATCAATTGCAGCCACTGTGCCCCATCAAACGCAGCCACTGTGCCCCATCAAACGCAGCCACTGTGCCCATCGAACGCTGCCACTGTGCCCATCAAATTCTGCCAGTGCCCATAATACTGATATACTTTATTAAATCACTGTACCTGCTGTCCTGGGGGTTTCCCTCCTGCTCCTCTCTCTCCTCCTGACGTCACAGCCCCAGGGCCGAGGAGAAGATTCACTGCAGGAAAGCAGTGCAGGGGAGGGTAGGTGGAGCTTAAGGCTCCACCTGTCACCTGTTGCATATGGGGGGCGCGAGTGACACACGCCGCCCCCCCGCATGAGAGAAAGCCCCCCCACCCGTCTGACTGATTCCCGGCTCCCGCTGCCGCCTCCCGCACACTTGCAGCCCACGGCGGCCAGCGGCTTTCTGCAGCGGCGCCGCGGTGTATGGGCGTGCTTGTCAGAGAGTAGGGGGCGTGAGATACACGCCCCCACCCTCTGCCAAGCACGCCCATACACAGCGGCGCCGCTACAGAAAGCCGGCCGCCGTGGGCTGCAAGTGTGCGGGAGGCGGCAGCGGGAGCCGGGAATCAGTCAGACGGGTGGGGGGGCTTTCTCTCATGCAGGGGGGGCGGCCTATTTTGCCGCCCCCCGCAAAGTGCCGCCCTAGGCCTAGGCCTTGTCGGCCTAGGCCAAAACACAGCCCTGGCTCTGGACAACAAAGAGACTTTAACAAACAGTACATGACTGGCTCTTGAAATGTGATCAACCCTTTCATGACTAAGCCTATTTTTGAAATTTGGTGTTTACAAGTTAAAATCCGTATTTTTTACTAGAAAATTACTTAGAACCCCCAAACATTATATATATATATATATATATATATATATATATTATATATATTTTAGCAGAGAATCTAGACAATAAAATGGAGATTGTTGCAATATTTTATATCACACGGTATTTGTGCAGCGGTGTTTTAAATGCAAATTTTTGGGAAAAGGGACACTTTCATGAATTTTAAAAAATCCAAACAGTAAAGTTACCCCAATTTTTTTGTATAATGTGAAAGATGATGTAACGCCGAGTAAATAGATAGCAAACATGTCACGCTTTATAATTGCATGCACTCGTGGAATGGCGACAAACTACGGTACCTAAGAATTTCCATAGGCGGCGCTTTAAATGTTAAATTACCAGATTAGAGTTACAGAGGAGGTCTAGTGCTAGAATTATTGCTCTCGCTCTGACGATCGCGGCGATACCTCACATGTGTGATTTGAACACCGTCTACATATGCGGACGTGGACCGCAGCTGCGGGCATCATCCCGGTATAACCCCTGAAAGCCGAGTACGCACATCTGCGTACGGTCGGCGGGAAGGGGTTTTAATGCACCACAGCAGCACTTCAGAAGAGGGAAGCACACTCTATAGGAAAAACAAAGCAGAGAAGAAGGTGCTTCTAAGTGCCAAGGGTTAAAAACACAGGCATAACAATGAATCTATAACGTTCAGTGGGATGCCTCCTGGGAGTAAAAGACAGCCGCAGGTGAAAATTCCAGCTGACAAGAAGTGGGAAACACTGTGTCTCTGATCCAGGATGGAGAGCCATGCTGTCCGGGCCAGCATAGAACGCAGGCAGTCGGAAGTGACGTCAGAGTGGGTGAGGCATTTTTTTTCGGAGCATGTCCAGTCGCTCCTTCTTCAAACCAATGGTTTGAAGGAGTGACTAGGCATGCTACAAAACATGTCCCGCATTTTGACGTCACTTCCGGTTGCCTGTGCTCTTCAAACCAATGGTTTGAGAAAGGAGTGGCTGGGCATACTCCAAAACATATCCCATCCACTCTGACGTCACTTCCAGTTGTCTGCATCCTTCACGGTAACCAATGGTTTGAAGAAGGAGTGACTAGGTATGCTCCGAAACATGTCCCGCCCACTCTGACGTCACTTCAGGTTGCCTGCGTTCTTCAAACCAATGGTTTGAAGAAGGAGCAAGTGGGCATGCTCCAAAACATTTCCCACCCACTCTGACATTATTTCCGGTTGTCTATATTCTATGCTGGCCCTGACAGCATGGCTCTCCTTCTTGGATCAGAGACACAGTGTTTCACACCAGTGGTCAGCTTGAATTTCCACCTGCAGCTGTCTTTTACTCCCAGGAGGCATCCGCTGGACGTTATGGATTAATTGATATGCCTCTTTTTCACTTCCATCTTGTAAGTGTTTTTAACCCTTCCTTGTCATTAAAGTGTCTTATTACTGCACTTAAAAGAGCCTTCTTCTCTGCTTTGTTGTAGACTTGTGTATAGCCAGTGGAGCCTGCCCTCTACTCAACAGGAAAGCACACCGGATGTGGACTGCAAGGATTGTAGGAGGGGTAGCTCTGACAGAATGCGCTAACTTGGTGAGCTGGTAGAAGGGTCTGCTTATCCCACAAGGCACTGGGGCAAAGGGGAGCAGAGGGTCCCTGCTCTTTTCCTGAGCTGCAGAGATGCTGTTTCTGAGAAGGCTGTATGCAAATCAGTCTTTTAACAAACTGATCACCCCTGCACCTGATTGGGAGAGTGGCACAGTGACAGACATTCTGCTACATCAGAGAACTCTGTAGATGCTGATAGAGCTTGCTGCCAGATCAAGAGGGAAGGACATTGCAGACACAGACCACCTGTGTTTCACCCAGCATACAGAGAAAGACCATTTGCTAACTCAAGTAGTTGGTGAGAGGCTACTGACCAAATCCACGCTACATTAACAAAAGAGGGACAATGGTGTCTGCAAGTAACACAGAGTCAGTGACATTATAAGTGTTTAAAAGGACTTTAACCTTAATATTAACATAACAGTTGGGCCCCAACAAGCTGGCCAGCAGAAGAGAGTACATTACATACTACTGAACTGTAATGCCCCGTACACACGGTCGGACTTTCCGACGGAAAATGTGCGATCTGAGCTTGTTATTGGAAATTTAGACCGTGTGTAGGCTCCATCAGACATTTTCCATCGGATTTTCCGACACACAAAGTTTGAGAGCAGGCTATAAAATTTTCCGACAACAAAATCCGTGGTCGGAAATTCCGATCGTGTGTACACAAATCCGACGCACAAAGTGCCACGCATGCTCAGAATAAATTAAGAGACGAAAGCTATTGGCCACTGCCCCGTTTATAGTCCCGACGTACGTGTTTTACATCACCACGTTCAGAACGATCGGATTTTCCGACAACTTTGTCCGACCGTGTGTATGCAAGACAAGTTTGAGCCAACATCCGTGGGAAAAAAATCCATGGATTTTGTTGTCGGAATGTCCGATCAATGTCCGACCGTGTGTACGGGGCATTAGAGTGGCGTGATTCTCTGTAGTTATTTCCTCAAGTATAGGGTTTAGGGAAAGTTGCCCTATACACCCATTGTTTGTTTTAAACAGTATATATCTTTATACTGTTCACCTATTTGCAATGTATTCCTTGCTGTAGTTTAACTGTTTGCTGTATCATTGCTGTTTTTCATATTTTTTTTGCAGTTGGGTACTGAGTATAAATTTGCAATAAATATTCCTCAGCTAACCTGGTGTGTCAGAGTGCGTAATGTTATTTGCAGAGTCGCGGGCATATGAACAAGGGACCCAATACATCCAGTGGCTTCTTTGGGGTAAGAGCTGCACTTGAAAAAGGTGTTATGCCCCGAAACACAAAAACTCCTCTGTGTGACTTTCTGATACTTGTTCCACTTTGTTGGGGCTTAGTCATGAGGTTGGGGAAGTAAAGCCCTAGAAAAAAAGACTGCTATTGACCTAGTGAGAGTTATCGATAACTCAGTCACTTTCATTGGACAGGTTCACAGAAGCTGGCAAAGGTTAGCCCTAAGATTAAGGGAAGTCAAATTACTATTAACACAGCTAAACTAGTTTCAAACAGGCAGCACAAATGGGTGATTTTTGTCTGTTAAAGTGGAAACTTACCCTAGAATTTCTCTATGGGCATCAAACAGCCATATAACAAATGAGTTGTATGGTTTAGTTGGTAAATGGCTGGCAGGTTCCAGTGCTGATTGGTGGACATCCATAAGTCAAATATGATGCTTTGCTATGAATTCTTTAAGGTACATGTGTTATATGGTTGTTTATTATCTATAGAATATTTCCAGGATGAACTTCTTTTTTAAAGGTAATAGCAGACATCATGAGTGCTCATAGGTAGGACCTTTACTTTGAAAGGTTGAAACTGATGACAGGTTCTTTTGCTTGAGGGGATTTACGGCCTCTCAGGAACACAAGCCCAAGAACATTTGTTGACCAATGCGATTTACGTTCTTACATCATTGTGTTTGAAGGCACAGTAACAATTACAGTCCTCTTATTATAGCCGCAATCTGAAGGCACGTTATTGACAGGTAGTTTACATAATGACCTATTGTAGATAAAAAAGGAAAAATCTGACCAAAGTTTAACAGACGCCTTCACGGTTGAGATTGAGGAGATAAAGCATGGCGCTCTCAATCTGATTGCGATAAGGGATGATTTAGGGTCATTCTGAGGAATAGTTGTGGATTCCATAAATGCCCATGTTTTTTGTTTAGAGGGATTCCGGGGTTACATTTTAACATGCGCTGTAGATTTTTTTGGAACTGTTTTTGATCGATTCCACTACTGATGTTTACTAAAATCTCTGTTCCCTTTTGGCCATTAGGGGGGGACAATGTTTACTGACATGGTTTGTATAACCACCAAAAAACATTCTGTTTTTGGGAACATAACTACATGTGGCAAGAACCAGCTATGATATATAAATTAAAGTTATTCTTACTCATGTTAATCAACTTGAAATTACCTTCCACTACTCTATCTCTACTAAAAATTGAATGTAATGATTTGGCATGGGTTAGGGTTACTATTACTGCACTTTGTATGCTCTTGCACTAACTTACCTAATAAAACTGCCAGCTTGTTTTTTATAGATTACATTACTTGATGATGAGAAGGCGAGCTGCCTTTAAATACAGTGTGGAACAGATCGACTGTATATAAATTGAACCAAATATAAAATAGGAATCTATTGTACAGTACATATCCAATCCATTACCACAATGGATTTTCTTGAAGTGAACCTAAAGTCTCCTTTTTTTTGTTTAAAAATAACAAACATGTTATACTTACCTCCTATGTGCCGTGGTTTTGCACAGAGCAGCCCAGATCCTCCTCTTCTCGGGCCCCTCCCTCCTGCCGAGCGCCCCCCACAGTAAGCAGCTTGCTATGGGGGCACCTGAGCCAAGCTGCTGCTCTGTGTGTCCATTCAGACACGGAGCCGTGGCTCGCCCCCGCCCCCTCTCTCTCCTCTTGGCTCACTGACTATGATTGACAGCAGCGGACGCCAAGAGCCCCTGGCTTCCTGGCTCTCAGGCAACATCGCTGGATCGAGGAGAGCTCAGGTAAGTATTAGGGGAGCTGAGAGGGGCTGCTGCACACATAAGGTTTTTTTTAACTTAATGCATGGAATGCATTAAGATAAAAAAAAAATTACGAAGACAAATCATTCTAACATAACAAATGTAACTAAACTAAAATTTGAACTTAACAAATCCATGCAAAATGAAAAACATTTTTGGTTCTGCGCCTGTCTATCGCTTGCAGACATTTTCCAACTTTTCTTTACAATACTTTTATTGGAAAAGTTCAAGAAAGAACAACACTTGACAGTGCAAAGAAAAGATAACAGGTAAAAAGAATGATGGGTTAGATCAGTGGTTTCCCAATGGTGGCCTGGGGGCCGAATTTAGCCCTTTGCTTGCTTTTATCCAGCCCTCGGGAACTATTTCATTCATTGACACCAACGAAGGGGCACAATTCCTCACAATGACACCAATGAAGGAGCACATTTCCTACCAATGATGCCAAAGATGGGGCACAGTTCCTCCCAATGACACCAACAATAGGACACATTGACACCAATGATGGGGTACAATTCCTCCCATGGATACAAATGAGGGGGCACAATTCCTATCAATGACACCAACATGGAGCACAGTTCCTCCCAATGACACCAACAATGGGACCCAATGATACTAACAATGGGGCACAATTCGACTTAATGGCACAAACTATGGGGCAACATTCCTCCCACTGGTACCCAAGAAGGGGCATTGCTTACTGATGCTGGGACATTTTCTACCCAATGGCCACAGTCTGGCCTCTCTAAGGTCTGAAGGACAGTAAACTGGCCCTATGTTTAGAAAGCTTGGAGACCCCTGAGCTAGACCTTTGGATATGCAAACAAAATGTTCTGGAAAATCTTTTTCATCAGTTACCAATTATTTCCTTCCTTCTTAATAAAAAGACGTGTATCTTATCTGAACCTGCAGCCAGTGACCCAAGTAATGACTAGCTCCAACAGTTTACAAGTCAGAGAATATCTACCATCATCTCCTCTTAAGCTGGCCGTATATGTTACAATCTGATAGTGCAGCCACTTTTAGTTCTTCCAATCCAGGTTGTATTTTGTTCAAAAGGACCTGGCTCTACATAGTTGTTGGTAGATCAAACTGAGAAAGTACAACTAGTTTGTAACATGTTTGGCCAGCTTTAGTGACAGAGTTGTCCATCTATGTATGCTTTTTCTTTTGGAAAAATCTCTACCGAAATCTACAGCTACGTATATATTTTCTTACCTTGTGATTTGACTTCGAGATTAAGCTTGAAGGTTGTGCTTCCAATGATATTCCTGGCTCGGCATTCGTATGTTCCTTTCTCGCTCTGAGTCACATTGGAGATGAGAAGTGAGGACTGAGAGTGACCGGATTCTACTTTAAATTTTCCACCACCATTCGTGATATCAACAGGGTCTGGATTAAGATGGAACCAGCTGAAGGTAGGATGGAGGGAGTTTTGAGTGTTCAAGGTCACTGTCAGTTTTGCATTTTCTCCTTCCGTCACTGAAGTTACTGCATTGTTGTCGTGATTTGAAGACAGTGGACGTTCTAATAGGAAGACATTGGAAGAGATGCTTCAATCCAGTGGTGGTCAACATACTTGATATAGGAGTCTCAAGTGTGGCACCCCAACATCGCCAAAAGTTTGCACATAATATAGATAATAGATATTTATCTCAGCAACATCAATATCACAAATAGTTATCTATGGGTTCAGATTAATACTATGTAAATTTTATATTTGTGGCATATACTGACTCATGGAATCATTTAATAATATTTTTTTTTTTTTGACTCATGGAGACTTGTTTAGGGCAAATTGACAGTGCTCCCATCTGTGCCCCCTCATCGCCACCATTGCTGTAATGGAGCATGTGACCTCCCTATGTGGGTGCTTGGGCATAGAAACATAGAAAAGGGACGGCATTGAGTCTGCCCCATTTTTTTTATTTATGCATTTTTTTTTGTCTGCGTATAGATCTATGTTTTCCCCAAGTATGTTTGAATCCACTTACTGTTGACTGACTCATTACCTCTGCTGGTAGTATAGTTCAAGTTCAACTACTTTTTCAATAAAGTAATACTTTCTAAGATTAGTTTTGAACTTTCCTTCTGCTAGTTTGAGATCATGTCCCTGTTTACTTGATCTCTTGGCTTTATGTTAAAAATACTGCCCTCCTGAAACTTATTCACCCCTAGGGTTGCCGTCTGTCCGGGATTCACCCGGACAGTCTGGGTTTTGAATCATGTGTCCGGGTTTCAGGCGGACTGAGGCCTGGACACATTATTCAGACCAGGCTGTGGCTCCTCAAGTAACCAAGATAGTCAACCACAAATCTGTTGCCGTGTGGGAGCTGCGGACAGCTCTCTGGGGCAGGACAATGATGTCAGCAAGAGCACCCACCGTTTGCTGTAGCACGATATGCGAACCGCATTACTCCTCTCCTTGAGGCCGCTAAAGTGTTTGGGTTTGACTTAAAGAAAAGGTGGCAACCCTATTCACCCCCTTGATATAATGATTTAAAGTGATTCTAATGGTAATCTTTTAAAAATAACACATTATACTTATCTGCTCTGTGTAATGGTTTTGCACAGAGCAGCCCAGATCCACCTCTTCTCGGGTCCCCCGCTGGCGCTCCTGGCTTCTCCCCCCGGCTGAGTGCCCCCATAGCCAGCTGCTTGCTATGGGGGCACTTGTGTGGCCATAAACACACAGAGTGTAGTTCAGCTCGGCTCCCTGCTCCCTCCTCACTGTGATTGACAGGAATGGGAACCAATAGCTCTCACTGCTGTCTCTGAGTCAATGAGGACAGGGAGAGCCGAGTGAACCACTGTGCAAATACACATCGCTGGATCGAAGTAGGGTTCAGGTAAGTATTAGGGGGGCTTGGGGGGAGCTGCACACAGAAGGTTTTTTACCTTCATGCATGGAATGCATGAAGGTAAAAAACCTTCAGCCTTTAGAACTATTTTAAGCTTCTGGATCACAACAGGGTGAGTTAAGCTGCTGAGTCACCACTGGGGGGGGGGTTGATCCGAGTGAGTTAAGCTTCTGGGTCACTGCTGGGAGGGGGAAGGATCCTTTTTTTACTTTTTTAAAATAACAAACATGTCATAATTACCTGCACTGTGCAGCTCGTTTTGCACAGAGTGGCCCCGAACATCCATTTCTGGGGTCCATTGGCAGCTCCTGTGGCTCCTCTCCACATTAGATAACCTCCTTGGAGAAGTGCTCTCCCGATGGGGTTACCTTGCGGGCGCGCTCCCGAGTCCATAGAGGCCGCATGCAGGACTTGGCCCCGCCCGCGTCATTGTATTTGATTGACAGCAGCAGGAGCCAATTGCTGCGCTGCTATCAATCTATCCAATCAGAAGCTGGGAACCCGTGGAGTGAGGGATGGCGGGGACGTGCCAACGGAAATTCGGGGCTCAGGTAGGTAAAACGGGGGGGGGGGGGGGGATGGAGGCCGGTGAATGCAAGGTGTTTTTTCACCTAGGATACATTAAGGAGAAAAAACACGATCCTTTACAACCCCTTTAAGCTTCTGGGTTACTGCTGGGAAGGGGGGAGCAGAGTGAGTTGAGCTACTGAGTCATTACTACCCTGTTTCCCCGAAAATAAGACCTAGCGTGATTGTTGGTGATGGCTGCAATATAAGCCCTACCCCCCAAATAAGCCCTAGTTAAAGTCCTTGTAGGTCTTATTTTCAGGGTAGGGCTTACTTTCGGGGAAACAGGGTAGGGCTTATTTGGGGGGTAGGGCTTATATTGCAGCCATCACCGACAATCACGCTAGGTCTTATTTTCAGGGAAACAGGTAAGAGGTGGAGTATGGTGAGCTTATGTACTGCTGGAAGGGATTTCTGAGCTGCTGAGAGATGGCTTGAGCAACTTTAGTACATCTGCTGTGATAAAGGTCAATGTAGTCTTATTTTATGCATAATTACTGTTTGCTTAGAGGTCCGCTGGGTTTTGGGTCCCCCTATTCCTGCACAGTCAGGCAACACACATTCAGTCCAGAAATCAGTCCATGGGCTTGTTTTTGACAACTTCCTTCACTATAAACAAATCAAAATTCCAAAAATGTATTGAGTTCAATAAAGTGCAACCATGTCATATCTATCACCTTGAGAAAGAAGTCCCAGCATGGCCTACAAATCTAGATGGATATGTTTGCCTATTGTACTTAATGCATTTTTGGATTTATTTTTAAGGTTCATTTTGGGGTGCTGGCTATTTTTTGAATGAGCTATAATACGGCATAATGGTTAGCCATGTACCCTTCAACAAGACAAATAGAGTATCGTGATGGATGGATTGACAGGATTGTTTTGCTGTCTATAACCCCAAGAGGGAGATTTCCTCACCAACACTTGTAAGCAGCCGATTGAAGCTACTACAATCACATACCTCCCAACATTTTGAGATGGGAATGAGGGACACCTACTAGCAAACGTATGTAGGCATAGGACACTCCCCCCACCACACCTCCTTAAAGGAGAATTAACCAAAAAAAAGGTTAATTAAATCGTATAATGATGGCGGCTGGTCGGCAAGCGGTTAAGTTGTTATTAGGTACATTACATTAATACAGTATTTTTTCTATAGAGTCTTTTTTGTAAAGTTTTTGTTTTTTTTGAGTTGATTAATTTTTTTATATATTGTGTAAACAATTTAAGAAAGCTTCATTGTAATTTCCTTTCAAGATCAAATCAATATTATTTTTATTTATTGTCGCAGGGCCTTTAAATGGCATGAGGCCCATAGACCGGTGCCTGCTCTGCCTATTTGGTAATCTGTCACTGCAGCTGCAGATCAGCATTTGTGCCAATATATATATATATATATATATATATATATATATATATATATATATATATATATATACAATAAAACCTTGGATTGCGAGCATAATTTGTTCCGGAAACGTGCTTGTAATCCAAAGCACTCATATATCAATTTCCCCATAAGAAATAATGGAAACTCAGATGATTCGTTCCACAACTATCTATTTATATAAAAATGATTACAGCAAAATACAGTATAAAGCGTACTGTAAAAGTAAAAAAAATTGACCTGCACTTCAGGAGCTTCATAGTACTATATATAAGAGAAGAGAGGCGGTTCACACTGCCGCGACCTGAAAGTTGGCACAACTTTGCCAGGCAACTTCGAAGCAACTTCAGGGAATGGTTGGGTAATCATTTTGTAATTTCAGATCCAGGGGTGGCCAGTCCATTGTAGGTGCACAGACGCCGCCTTCCCTATCGATCGCCGCAGCCCTCCCTATCCATGCACCTGGCCCCTTTCAGGACGCTGGGGGCATGAATTCCTATGGCATTTTCACTTAGGGGTGTACTCACTTTTGTTGCCAGTGGTTTAGACATTAATGACTGTGTGTTGAGTTATTTTGAAGGGACAGCAATTTTACACTGTCATACAATCTGTACACTCACTACTTTACATTGTAGCAAAGTGTCATTTATTAAGTGTTGTCACATGAAAAGATAGAATAAAATAATTACAAAAAATGTGAGGGGTGTACTCACTTTTATGAGATATTGTATATAGATATATACATATATGTGTGTGTCTCTATACTACACTATTCATTCACTAACAAGTCTACGTACACTGTTCCATTCCTTTTAGGCCCTAATGAATGAACAAGGCTTGGCTCCAGAAACGCAATGGATTTTTGTGTATAGTCTTTCACCTGATTTCACACTGGATTAACACTTGTATATGAATCCACTTCCCACTGACTCTCTATGCCTTTACTCTTGCTCCTTTTCCTGGTTCCTTACGCCTTTACTCTTGCTCCATGTCCTGGCCCTTTTAGCCCTCAAGATTCAGGGAACGGTACTCCAGCTATACTCCTGAAAATCCTCTTCCCGTGTTTGAGGGGTGGGAGTTGCTGTAGAAGGAGTCCTATCTGAACCACTGGTGGTACACATCCTCAGTGTGGATGGTTCTAAGAAGGCCTTCAAAGTTGCAGTGCAACACTTCCTTGTGGTAGAGTATGCAAACACTCATTTCAGTTACCAGTGGCAGGATAGATGGAGAATGCCAATTTATTTCATAGTTTCATAGTAGGCTTAAGTGCCATTCTGCAGTTGGCACTGTCTGTTCACCCATTGAGATCAATCGCTTGGCTTGCAGTTGTGATGTGATCCCACAGTGTAAAATTGCCAATGGACAATTAGAAAAAGAGAGGAAAAAAAAAAACCCAAAAAAGTGTCAGGAGGCATCAGTATGATCCCTTGAACATCTATCAGCCTCTGCTATACTGCCTTATAATGTGGACCTTTAATTTACTTGTCGGGAACCATGGCACAAGCATTGCTTTGTCTGCACTTGAAAATCATGAAATACTCTTGTTTCTGTCCTAGGCCCCATACTTAACAAATGGGGCCCGGGGAAGTTTTATTTTCTTACTGCAGAGACTTATCTGTGGTGTCCTGATGTAAAAAGCCCCTCTCTGCCCCTTGGCCCCCTGCTAAATTGGCAAGACACCATACAAGATGGCTGGCCCAACCCTCCTATCAGTAGCCAACTGTCTTATGGTTTCTACTCCAGTTGACAGGCAAGGATTAGACTAATAGATTCATTCAGCACAGTAATATTATTAAAAATACGCCCAGCTGATTTCATCATCTCACCATAAACTATCTTGCACTCCGATTTCTTCCCCACTTGATCTCCTTGACAGATGAGCTCTGGTTGTTGGACCTCATAATCCAGAGACACGGTCCAGTTTACTTCATCCTGTCCCTCTTTGACTGTGCCATTAAATGACAGTTTAACATTAGCCGAAGGTTGCCCTCCTGCCCAAGAGCAGCCTAATAACACCTGCTCCGTGTAAGCTTCCGATTTACAATCAATAATTGGATTACTGGGGGGTTCTGTAAAAAAAAAGAAAAAAATTATTAGAAAAGAGAAAGAAGAATCCTGACTTATACCATGCTATTTCAAACAGTACAAATAGGCCGCAGTCTTAAAGTGGTTGTAAACCCCAGACATGAAATATGAACAAAGGATATCCCCTATAGTGTATACTTGTCTCAATCCAGAGCACTACATGTCATTTCAGTCCGCTGCTTTGTCCTCTGCTATAACCATGAGTCACTTTTGACAAGTTTTCCTGACACCAAAAGAAAAATGGTGACAGGGGAGCACACAACCTGTGAGCGACAGCCACAGCTCTGTTCCTGTGTGCTGTGTGTGTGTGTGTGTGTGTGTCCAATTAGCTCACAGAGCTCTCCTCACTGACATAACTTCAGCTCTCCACCACCTGATTTTCAGAGCTGAGAAATCCTGTGTAAATGATGCACTTTGAATGGATGTAGGGGAAATATGGCTGCAGATAAACAGGTACAACATATGTAGGAGGATTTGTTTCATCTCTGTGTACTGGGTATAAGTGAGGGTTTATAATCACTTTAACCAGTTAAGGACCGCCCCATAGCAGATATACTGCTACAGGGCATCCCTCCTGTGCAGAATCATGTATATATAAATGTTATTCTTTGATAAATATATATTATAAATGTGATTCTACACTCTTGCCTTGGGAGCGTGTGCTCCCAAGGCAAGAGTGTAAAGCTCCGTTATGACAGGGGGGAAGGGATGGGTTTTGTGTCCCTGCAAAGCAGAGAATAAAATCCATTACTTCCCTTAGTGAAAGCACCACAATGTTTACACAAAAACACTGGCTAGGAACACAGTTAACCCTTTGCTCACCCCTGATGTTGACCCCTTCCCAGCCAGTGTCATTAGTACAGTGACAGTGCATATTGTTAGCACTGATCACTGTATTAGTGTCACTGCTTCCCACAAAGTGTCAAAAGCGTCAGTTAGGTGTCCGATTGTCTGCCACAATATCGTAGTCCCACTATAAGTTGCTGATTGCCGTCATTGCTAGCATAAAAAAAAAATTCCAGTATGTAAACCATAGTTTGTAGATGAGAGGGGGAAAGGGCACATAGGAAACAATACAAAAATCAGATATCAAATTAATGATATACAATGTGTATCTAATTAATAAAGTGCACAATAAAATAAACCATCAAAAATGTCCACAATAATCATATGTGAACAAATCTTCTGAACAAAATAAACGGTGTTGAAGTATACAAAAGAAGATTTGTTCACATATGATTATTGTGGACATTTTTGATGGTTTATTTTATTGTGCACTTTATTAATTAGATACACATTGTATATCATTAATATGATATTTGATTTTTGTATTGTTTCCTTTGCGCCCTTTATATATATATTTTTGCACAGTTTGTAGATATTATAACTTTTGCGCAAACCATTTTTTTTTTACCAAAAATATGTAGCAGAATACATTTTGTCGTACATTTATAAGGAAATTAGATTTTTTACATTTTTTTATTGGATATGTTTTATAGCAGAATTGTCAGTCTTTTTTGTTTATAGCAAAAAAACTAAACAAAATGCAGAGGTGATCAAATACCACCAAAAGACAGCTTTATTCGTGGGAAAAAAATGACATACATTTCATTTGGGTACAGCGTTGCATGACCGCGCAATTGTCCACTTCCGGACCACCGGATTCACGGATTCGCCGCAAGATCACTTTTAGCAGCGGGAGAGGGGCCCCCCTTTCACGATCCGGTGCCCTCCGCCGCTTACCGGAGCCGTTGGCAGCGGCGGAGGCGATCGTCTGTTCCCTAGCTGTGCATGGAGACGAGTGAGGGGAAGATGGCCCCACCCGTCTCCATGACACTGCAGGGCGGAAGCGACATCAAAACGTCACTTCCGCCCATAGCTCTTAAAGGGACATTTTATTTTTTTTTATTTTTTTAAATGACATTTTTTTTTTTAATTGCATTTTAGTGTAAATATGAGATCTGAGGTCTTTTTGACCCCACATCTCATATTTAAGAGGTCCTGTCATGCTTTTTTTCTATTACAAGGGATGTTTACATCCCTTGTAATAGGAATAAAAGTGACACATTGTTTTTTTTAAACAGTGTAAAAATAAAAATAAAAGGTAAAATAAATTAAAAAAAAAAAAATTTAAACGCGCCCCCGTCCCGCCGAGCTCGCGTGCAGAAGCGAACGCATATGTGAGTATGGTTCTTGATGACGCCCTGTGGGAGGGCTGTGATATTTCCGGTATCACTGACGTCACTTCCGGTCCCGTGGGACGCACGCCAGGAACGGCGTTTTTACACCCACAACTCCATGTTTGAGGCTTGTTTTATCTTAGTTTTTGTAAGTACCTATTCCCTTTTACAATAAATCCTTTTTTAATGGTACTTCACTATCAGTTTCCTTCTTCTCTTACTTCTGGGTACCTGTTTTTTCTGGCTGAGAAACTTCATAAAGGAATTCTGGACCTGATGACCTATTACCATATCCACCATCCCAGGATATCTTTACCAAGCTTTAAATGACCCCCCAGACTGAAAAGCTGGGGGTCGTTCTGATCTGGTGAGTAGGGATACATGAGGGGGTGTTGCACCCCTGAATTTTTCTGAAGCATCTTACATTTCCTTCACTTTGGATTGGAGCACCACTTTTTTTGGACTTTGTTTCTTCTTTTTTAGTCAACATATTTTCACTCATTGTGTTTGTGAGCACTATATTTATAATTATATGCATACGTGAGTAGCGCCCGCATATGAAAACGGTGTTCAAACCACACATGTGAGGTATCGCCGCGATCAGTAGAGCAAGAGCAATAATTCTAGCCCTAGACCTCCTCTGTAACGCAAAACATGCAACCGGTAGAATTTTTTAAATGTCGCCTATGGAGATTTTTAAGGGTAAAAGTTTGTCGCTATTCCACGAGCGGGCGCAATTTTGAAGCGTGACGTGTTGGGTATCAATTTACTCGGCGTAACATTATCTTTCGCAATATAAAAAAAATTAGGGAAACTTTACTGTTGTGTTGTTTTTTCATTCAAAAAAGTGTATTTTTAAAAAAAAATGCTCTTGTAAGACCGCTGAGCAAATATGGTGTGACAGAAAGTATTGCAATGACCGCCATTTTATTCTCTAGGGTGTTAGAAAAAAAATTGTATAATGTTTAGGGGTTCTAAGTAATTTTGTAGCAAAAAACCTGCTTTTAGCTTGTAAACAACAAATCTAAAAAAGAGGCCCGTTCTTAACCGCTTGCCGACCGCCTCACGCAGATATACTGCGGCAGAAGGGCACGTACAGGCAGAATCACGTACCTGTTAGTTCCCCTTTTAGAGGTGGCCAGCGGGCCCGCGCAAGCTCTGTAAGTCGGGTTGCGGGTCCCGCGGACTCGATCGCCATGGGGAAACCCGCGATCACCTCATTGGACGGAAGAACGGGGAGATGCTAACGTAAACAAGCATCTCCCCATTCTGCCTAGTGACAGTGTCACTGTTCTCTGCTCCATGTCATCGGAGCAGAGATCAGTCACATGTCACACACAGCCACGCCCCCCACAGTTAGAAACAAGCCCCTAGGACACACCTAACCCCTACACTGCCACCTAGTGGTTAACCCCTTAACCGCCAGTGTCATTTACACAGGAATCAGTGCATTTGTATAGCACTGATTGCTGTATAAATGACAATGGTCCCAAAAATGTGTCAAAAATGTCCGATGTGTCCGCCATAATGTCGCAGTCACAATAAAAATCGCTAATCGCTGCCATTTAAATATATATATATATATATATATATATATATATATATATATATATATATATATTAATAAAAATGCCATAAAACTATCCCCTATTTTGTAAACGCTATAACTTTTGCGCAAACCGATCAATAATCGCTTATTGCGATTTTTTTTACCAAAACTATGTAGAAGAATACGCATCAGCCTAAACTGAAGAAAAAAAAAGGTTTTTTTTATATATTTTTGGGGGATATTTATTATAGCAAAAAGTAACAAATAATGCGTTTTTTTCAAAATTGTCGCTCTTTTTTTGTTTATAGCGCAAAAAATAAAAAGCGCAAGTGTGATCAAATACCACCAAAAGAAAGCTCTATTTGTGGGAAAAAATGGACGTCAATTTTGTTTGGGAGCCACGTCGCACGACCGCGCAATTGTCAGTTAAAGCGACGCAGTGCCGAATCGCAAAAAGTGCTCTGGTCAGGAAGGGGGTAAATTCTTCAGGGGTTGAAGTGGTTAAAGTGGTTAAAGTAATGCAGTGCCGTATTGAAAAAAAATGGCCTGGTCAGGAAGAGGGGTAGATCTTCCAGAGGTCAAATGGTTAAATAGTAACTCTGCTTTTGTTGAGAAAAAAAACAATCCCCTTTGAGTGATCAGTGTGCATTTTAAGGAGCAGCTTCACATGCTTACAGAAAGCGCACCAAAACGCAGGAGATAATAGAAGTCTATCGTAAAGTGCAGCTAACCCACACAAAAACCAGCGGTTAGCTGTGGTTTGCCTAAAGCACAGATGGGCAGTGTTAAGCTGCCTTTAATACTTGAGGTGACTAAGCACCATATCTGGTGTGAAACGTGTCAACAGCTGTGCAGTTAGTCTGTATTGCCCTGTGATGCTTTGATATTCATTTTTTAATAAAGGTGAACTTGTTTTGGAGTGCGGCTATCCAGCGTTCTATTTTTCCATTATCTCTTTTGCAAACAGAGCCAGCACAATGCCTGATTGCGGAGACAGCTGTTCTTAGGAGAGGTGATCACTTTGAAGCGGTGCACTCCCATGTTTCGGTAGGGTTCGATATTGAGTTGGCCCACTCTTTGCAGCTATAACAGCTTCAACTCTTCTGGGAAGGCTGTCCACAAGGTTTAGGTGTGTCTATGGGAATGTTTGACCATTCTTCCAGAAGCACATTTGTGAGGTCAGGCACTGATATGGACGGAAAGGCCTGGCTCACAGTCTGCGCTCTAATTCATTCCAAAGGTGTTCTATTGGGTTGAGGTCAAGACTGTGCAGGCAAGTCAAGTTTGTCCACCCCAAACTCGCTCATCCATGTCTTTATGGACCTTCCTTTGTGCACTGGTCCAAATCATTTGGTGGAGGGGGGATTATGGTGTAGGGTTGTTGTTCAGCGGTTGGGCTTGGCCCCTTAGTTCCAGTGAAGGGAACTCTTAAGGCATCAGCATACCAAGACATTTTGGACAATTTCATGCTCCCAACTTTGTGGGAACAGTTTGGGGAGGGCTCCTTCCTGTTCCAACATGACTGCACACCAGTGCACAAAGCAAGGTCCATAAAGACATTGATGAGCGAGTTTAGGGTGGAGGAACTTGACTGGCCGGCACAGAGTCCTGACCTCAACCCGATAGAACACCTTTGGGATAAATTAGAGCAGAGACTTCTTGTCCAACATCAGTGCCTGACCTAACAGTTGTGCTTCTGGAAGAGTGGTCAAACATTCCCATAGACACACTCCTAAACCTTGCGGATAGCCTTCCCAGAAGAGTTGAAGATGTTATAGCTGCAAAGGTTGGGCCAACTCAATATTGAACCCTACGGACTAAGACTGGGATTCCATTAAAGTTCATGTGTGTGCAAAGGCAGGCATCCCAATACTTTTGGTATTATAGTGTATGTTTTGTATACTTCATCAGTAGGATCTCCTTGCAATAATTTTCAACTTTGTTTGTGCCCACTTGTGACTTTTGGATGTTCATGCCCCCTTTGGGTGTTCCAGGATATCACAGATGTGGTACAGATGATACAGGGACCAGGAAGGGCAGCCAATATAAAAGTCAAAACCACACTTCGCCTCTACTCTCCTCCTCTTCCGCTTGGGAGCCACTGTCAATCAGCTCTGTGGAAAAGAGACGTGGCTTTGGCTCTGTGTCCCTCTTGCACTACCTGGGTGTTTGGCGCTGGGAACGGATTCAGGCAACACTGTATTTCCAAATGGGAGCATGAATTTATAGGAGATCCTTGCAGGACTCCATAGTTCCCAGCAGGCACAGGGGGCACCAACATAACGGAAGTCTGGCAGTTTGGCTGGGTGAGAGTTTGAGAAGGAAGCTCAGAGGAGAAAAAAAGCAAACAAAACAGCAAATGCATGTACGTTCTGCTAGTAGCATATCATTTACAAAAAAATGGCTTAAGCTATTGAGTTCTGTGGATAAACAGCAAAGTAGATTGGTGTCCAAAATTGAACTATTAATATGCAATAGTCCATATTTATCTATATACATATAGATATTTTTACTTTTATATAAAGTGGAAAAAATAAACACAAAACCATTATTTATTTGTTTTTAATGTAGAACTTCACTCTCTCAATCATTATTGAGTATTTCCAATTCCCATGCTGCTAGCATTAGTAAACAGATAGAGAAGTATATCATATTTAATGTTTTAAACTTCATTTTTTTTACATTTCTTCAGTTACTTGCTGGTTTTTCACCTAGGCAAACAATGTCATACATTCCAGGAGTCTTCAGGAGAGGAGGAGGAGTTTTCTCAACTAAGCACACCCTCTTGCCTACATGCCTGAGGTAAGGGCAGATGGATCTCAGGAAGTAAATCTGCAGCTGCAGCTAGCTACAAAGGTATTTCTCAGCAAAATAAGTGGTGACATGGATGGATGTGTGAGTTTTAGGGACCCCTGTTCGGACCCCTGTTCGGTTCGCACCAGAACTTTCGAACACTGCAAAAGTTCGGACCTGAATAACAAATCCCATTAAAGTCAATGGGACCCGAACTTCAAAAATCAATAGTGTCCATTTTGAAGGCTTATATGCAAGTAATTGGGCATACAACGGTTATAGGGGTCTGGGTCCTGCCCTGTGGGACATGTATCAATAAAAAGAAAGTTTGTGAAAACTGTCATTTTTAAATGAGCAGTGATTTTTTGATTTTTAAAGTGAAAGCATAAAAAATGTCTTCCAATATAGTGCCTGGGGGGGTCTACCTGTCTAGATATGGCGTCAAACTGGCAGTAGCGCAGCAAAACTATATGGCAATAACCTGGCAGTAGCGCACGCAAAACTATATGGCGTTAACCTGGCAATAACGCACACAGAATTAAATGGTGTTAAAGTGGCAGTAACGCACACAGGATTAAATGGTGTTAAAGTGGCAGTAACGCAATCAAATAGACGGTGTTCAACCGTCACTACACTGACGCAATTTGAACTGTACCTACCCTAGCTATACACTAATGTCAAGATTACTGACACGGTCTCACTACACTACACTGAAACTATCTGAGCTGTCCCTACTCTAGCTGCACACTATGCAAAGCTGAATGATGGTCCTCCTCACTACACTCACACTATCCCTAAACTGACACTAAACTAATATTCTACACTGACAATTGAAGTAAAATAGCACAGTATAGCACACTAAATAACTAATAGCAATGAACAGAACCCTGTTCTATCTCTCTCCACACCGAAATCACACTGAAAATGGCTGCCATTGAAAAAATACTTTTATACTGTGGGGCGGGAATGAGCCATGATTGGATAAAGTCATGATGACAGTGTCCAATCATGACTCTGACAGTGCTCTGTGCCCTGATTGGCTGAAGCTTTCACTGCTTCAGCCAATCAGGGCTTGCAATGCACTGTTCAGCGCCGCAATGCATTGTAGTCGGTTCGAGGGGTGAACAAATGGTCGAACAACCGGTTTGTTCGGCTATTCACTGAGCGCCCGAACAACGAACTTATGCTCGGGCAAAACCGTTCGCCTAACCCTAGTGAGTTTGCTTTGAATTTTAAAAATGAAACAACAGCATTTCTGGTTTGCGGTGCTCAGATGCAGTGTAGTTCCACTCCACTTGAAGTATAAACATGATATCACTTACTGGCCACGCTCAAGTTCAGGGCATTACTGGCCTCGTTCAACGTTGAATTATAGGCAAAACAGGTATAGGATCCCGTGTGATTTCTGAAGAAAGGGCTGATGATCAGAGTACTATTTGGTCCCAGGGGGTCTTCGAAAATTTGGTATTCATCACCTCCGGGTAATAAATCTCCATCCACGTGCCAGAAAAATGAGGCAGCGATAAGTTGGGTTGAACAGTACAGAGACACCGCTTCACCTTCCCAGACCCATCCATTTGCATTACTGGTCAGTTCTGTTGCAGAGGCCGGAGCTACAAATCAAAAAGCAGATTTCAGTAGGTTAATAATGTAATGTTTAAAGCAAGTCCTTGAATAGTCACCAGTGGAATAGCAAAATCTGCAAGAAGGTTTTACCTTTATTTTTAGAGACTGGGTGTTGAACAATTGCAGAACAGAGGCGCCAGCTGGATCTGCCCTTTCTAATGATCCACATAAGGGCCAAAGTGACCAAAGAGTAATGTGAATGAAAGGGTCAACACACCTATAAGTGATATTATAATAAAACTACAGCATAGCAAGCTAAGTCAGTCCCTGGGTTCTTATATGTCTCCAACAGTTACTGTAGATCTCCCTGTCATAATTCATAAATAATAAAGTTCAGCTTCTGCCTTTCGATTGATTGGTACATTCAGCCTGCCCATACATGGTTCAAATCTTGGGAAGTTCCTGCTGAACCGGCCAAGATTCGAATGGTGTATGGCCTCCCTGAGTTGTATGTAATGGGGACCTTACATTTTTATGGAAAGTCTACTTCAGGAGAAAGGTCTTAAAGGAATCCTGTCCTGATATGAAAGAAATACATGGGATATCATTTATTAATAATCTCTTCTTTTGAAAATGCTAGTTGCTTGGCTGTAAAGCAGGCCAGAAGTTGTACTGAATACTTGTTCAGTATCAGTGACCTAAATGCTAGCTCTCTTCCTTCGATACTTAAGAGTATAGAACCTTGAAACCCAACACCCAGCCCTTTGGTACTATTAGTCAGGAAGGTCCAGAGCTATGATGATGAATAAATAAGAGTAGGTCCTGCATGACAGGGTGGAAGGGGAACCAGGCAGCATAGGGTTAATGTTCTTCAAGTGAGATGAAAGGAGGGATACTCACGGGATTGGCTGAGGATACAGAGTGATGGGGAGGAGTGCAGGAGGTTAGCCGGCAGTAAGGGTTTGGGCTGTAACAGTCGGAGTCTGGAAGCCATCCAATGAAAGGCCCTTCCTCCATCCCTGGTTATGGCTGGATAGGCGGGGATTTGGATAAGCCTTAAGGCGACAAGGTTTGTGGTTGGGGGTATTGAATGGGTTGAAATCTGTTGTTGTAGGATAAAAGTGGGGACTCATCTGTTGGTATAGTGTCCTCTGGTTGGGTGTGGTCCAATAATAGTAACCAGGTGTTGGTAGACCTGTAAGGAGCCACTGGAACAGGAAAAGGTTTGACCGCACTCACAGGTTTGAAGCAAAAGTGAAGACTTTATTGAGGATAAAAATCCTCAGACAACATCGTAGACATCATGACATCAATGCAGACCTGGCAGAGATTAACGAGTTTCATGAATTGGAATTTGCTTAGTCATAATCTAAACACGTTATTCTCTGCCAGGTCTGCATTGATGTCATGATGTCTATGATGTTGTCTGATGATTTTTATCCTCAATAAAGTCACTTTTGCTTCAAACCTGTGAGTGCGGTCAAACCTTTTGCTGTTCCAGTGGCTCCTATCCAGATTGCAGATTTGACCTGCACTGTGAGGTTGAAGCCTGGGATCGCTCTCACCAGGAGCGGCTTGGCTTTGCTTTCTACTAGACCTGTAAGGAGTCTGAGGGTAACTGGTAATGTCCCCAAAGTGGGGTCTTGTGGCTGGGAGCATATATATTTAGCAAAACTGTGCCACAGACGAGGGTGGATTTGATTTAAATCAAGTTGATTAAAATCACGATTTAAATTTAAATCACTAGTAAAAAGGCTTGATTTAAACCAACTCAATTTAAATAATAATTTTTAACCACTTAAGGACCGCCCATGTACATTTACTGCGGCAGGGCAGCCCTTAAGTGCAAATTCACATACCTGTACTGTCCTGTTGTCGGCTCTGGGGCGCACACGTGTGCCGCTGGTGCTGCACTCACGCTGTGATTGGACACAGTGTGAGCCAATCAGCTGTCCTGGCAGCCGCGATCGTTCATAGGAGACGCAGAACGGCCGTCTGCCTACGTAAACAAGGCAGACCGTTGTTCTGTCAGACACGAAGACAGAGATCTTATGTTCCTGCTAATCAGGAACACAGATCTCTCTATTCCTCTAGTGCATCCCCCCCCCCCCCCAGTTAGAAAGCATTCCCTAGGAGCACACTTAAAGGGGTTTTAAACCTACATCAGGGATATGCAATTAGCGAACCTCCAGCTGTTGCCAAACTACAAGTCCCATCATGCCTTTGCCTCTGGGTGCCATGCTTGTGGCTGTCAGAGTCTTGCTATGCATCATGGGACCTGTAGTTCTGCAACATCTGGAGGTCCGCTAATTGCATATCCCTGACCTACATGTTTTTTCACCTTAATGCATTTCCTTGTTCTGCCTAGTGACATGACAGGGATCAACTGCTCCCTGTCATCGGGAGCAGTGATCGCTGTCATGTCAGTGGTAGCCCATCCCCCCCACAGTTAGAATCACTCCCTAGGACACACTTAACCCCTTGATCGCCCCCTAGTGTTTAACCCCTGTCATTTATACAGTAATCAGTGCATTTTCATAGCACTGATTACTGTAAAAATGACAATGGTCCCAAAATAGTATCAAAAGTGTCTGATGTGTCCGCCATAGAGTCGCAGTCACGATAAAAATCCCAGATTGTCTCCATTACTAATAAAAAAATAATAATAATAAAAATGCCATAAATCTATCCCCTATTTTGTAGACGCTATAACTTTTGCGTAAACCAATCAATATACGCTTATTTCGATTTTTTTTTTTTTTTTTTACCAAAAATATGTAGAAGAATACATATCGGCCTAAACTGAGAAAGAAATTTTTTTTATATATATATTTTTTGGGGATATTTATTATAGCAAAAAGTAAAAAATATTGCTTTTTTTTCAAAATTGTCACAGTTTTTTTGTTTATAGCGCAAAAGATAAAAACCGCAGAGGTGATCAAATACCACCAAAAGAAAGCTCTATTTGTGGGGGAAAAAAGGACTTCAATTTTGTTTGGGTGCAACGTTGCACGCCCGCTCAATTGTCAGTTAAAGCGATGCAGTGCTGAATCGCAAAAAGTGCTCTGGTCAGGAAGGGGGTAAATCCTTCCCGGGGCTGAAGTGGTTAAACATATCATTTCGGTTGAAGTGGAGTTTTGGAGGTGGGCTGGAGGTTTTGGGGTGGTGACCTCCTCTGATCTACCCTAGTCATTTGTTTTCTGTAATAATGTGCTTACTCTAATCAGTGAGAAATGTTCTTTAAACTGGCTTCTAGTAGCTACTGGAAATAGTTTAGCTTATTTCTTTCTATTTCTTGTGCTGTCCATCCCTATTTATGTATTTTTTTTTTTATCCTCCGATTTTGTATATATTATTAATATTTTGTTTGGAGAAATTTCCCATTTGGTGCAAGTTTTTATAGGGGGATAAAGGGAGCTCAGATCTGGAAGCGATAATAGTAGTGATCTTTAGCAAAAACCTGGAGCGCAGCTCAAAGCGCTGCAACACTTCCTCTTGCAGTCCAAAGAACAAATCGAATGCCGACATTCATACAAGCTCATCCAGGTCAGTTGAACCAAATCAGAAGACAGAAGGTGGAAACCCTGCACACCGGAACCCAGCCGCTATATAGGGAGGTAAAGAGAAGGCTTCAGCCTGAACGCCTCCTGGGATCTTTATGATTAAAGGGATTGCAAACTCTCACTTTGTTAAACCCCTTTAGTTTTAAATAGATATGAAAGGCAAAACATTTGTGTTTTGATATAAAAAAAAACACATTATATATACCTTCCCCCCACTTTTTTTTTTTTTAAGTGATCACATTCCCTCTTTTCTCAGCTGCATAAAAGCTAGGGGAGGAGAACAGCCGTGCACTGATCTTCCCAGTGAAACAGCTAGAGAACTGACCACCTTGTGTTCTCCTGCTTAGTGTGGTCAGTTTTTAATAGGAAAAAAGAGGGACTGGCAGGAACACCAGGGATTTCACACAAAGGAATCAATACAAAGAGATCAGGATACTTTTTCATACAAGTACATGGTACATCAGGCACATATTAGAAATATGAAATCTTGGGTTTACATATTCTTTAAGCCCTGTAAGCTGGGCAAAATATGTCAGAGGAGCATAGCTAGTAGGAGTTCAGGCTGAAGTTGTATCTTTACCTCTCTATATAATGGCTGAGTTTCCGTGTTAAGTGGTCTTTAGCAGTCTTATGGGATTCCTAGTCTATGAGTGTCTTCTGAAGCATGTCCCAGGGCCCCATCAACTCTTTGTACTATGTTTGCGGTTTCTGACACCTCCAGTAGCATACCTACAGTCAATGACCATTGCCTGTAGCATACCTCCCAACATTTTGAGATGGGAATGAGGGACACCTACTAGCAAACGTATGTAGGCATAGGGCACGCCCCCTGTTACACCCCCTTAAAGGAAAATTAACCCAAAAAAAGGTTTATCAAATCCACAAAAGCTTTTTTTACCACTACTATTCCTTTATATTGGCTTTAAAAATTTACAAATGCAGCAATTTAGAATTTGGATGAAAAATTTAGCACTGGGAAATACTTTTTGAAAGATAAAAAGTGAAATTTATATACAACTATATAGATCAGACCAAAATGAGGGACAAATTAGGGGGAAGAGGGACAGATGGACATTGCTCCAAATCAGGGACAGTCCCTCGAAAATCAGGGACAGTTGGGAGCCATGCCTGTAGTCAGGGCTGGGCCAAACCAGAGGCCGCAGAGGCAACTGAACTTTGGTGCTGTGGTGGGTAGGGTGCAGAAGGGGTGGGAGCCTTTCTTGTCTCTACTCTCTAGCTGTGTCCTGCACCAATCTGTGAAAATACAAACCAGCCCTGTTTACTATTTACACTGGGTGATCAGCTCTCCCAATATATTCAATGGAGCTGTGCTTCCATGTGATATATATGAAAAATATATATATACTATATACACTCACTGGCCACTTTATTAGGTACCATTTGCAGGTCCAGGGTTGGACCTTTTGCCTTTAGAACTGCCTTAATTCTTCGTGGTATAGATTTAACAAGGTGTTGGAAATGTTCCTTAGAGATTTTGGTCCATAGTGACGCGATAGCATCACACAGTTGCTGCAGATTTGTCGGCTGTACATCCATGATTCCACCACATCCCAAAGATGCTCTATTGGATTGAGATCTGGTGACTGTGAAGGCCATTGGAGTACAGTGAGCTCATTGTCATGTTCAAGAAACCAGTGGTGAGATGATTTGATCTTTGTGACATGGCTCATTATCCTGCTGGAAGGCGCCATCAGAAGATGGGTACATTGTAGTCAGACAGGGATGGACATGGTCAGTAACAATACTCAGGTAGGCCGTGGAATTTAAATGATGCTCAATTAGTACCAAGGGGCCCAAAGTGTGCCAAGAAAAAATCCCCCACACCATTACACCACCACCACCAGCCTGAACCGTTGATATAAGGCAGGGTGGATCCATGCTTTTATGTTGTATAACCCAAATCCTGACCCTAAAATCTGAATGTTGCAGCTGAAATTGAGACTCATAATACCAGGCAACGTTTTTTCAATCTTCTATTGTCACATTTTAGTGAGCCTCAGCGAATTGTAGTGTGTTCAGAGATGGTATTCTGCATACCTTGGTTGTAACGGGTGGTTATTTGAGTTACTGTTGCCTTTCTATCATCTCAAACCAGTCTGCCCATTCTCCTCTGATCTCTGACATCAACAAGGCATTTTTGTCCACACAACTGCCTCTAGCTGGATATTTTCTCTTTTTTGGACCATGCTCTGTAAACCCTAGAGATGGTTGTGCGTGACAATCCCAGTACATCAGCAGTTTTTTAAATACTCAGACCAGCCCGTCTGGCACCAACAATCATGCCACGTTCAAAGTCACTTAAATCCCCTTTCCCCCCCATTCTGATGCTCAGTATGAACTTCAGCAAATCATCTTCACCATGTCTAGATACCTAAATGCATTGAGTTGCTGCCATGTGATTGGCCGATTAGCAATTTATGTTACCAAGCGATTGAATAGGTTTATCTAATAAAGTGGCCAGTGAGTGTATGTACGTATGCACTGTAAAAAGCATAGTAGTAAATAGTTCATAGTTGGTAAATAGCTCATAAACAGTTAATCTTGGTGTACCT
The DNA here is from genome assembly GCF_042186555.1 of Aquarana catesbeiana. NCBI lineage: Eukaryota > Metazoa > Chordata > Amphibia > Anura > Ranidae > Aquarana > Aquarana catesbeiana. Next base: position 42,276,310 of record NC_133333.1, read on the forward strand.
CCCATAAAGTGCTGAATACAAAGCAAAATAGCAGAAATGATCCTAATCTCTACACTAGTGAAATAGCAATTCTGACACTAAAGGGAGGGAAAAGAGTTGGAAAGCCCAGGGACAACACAGTGACTATGAACCATGGAAATGCATTGTGTGCTGTGTGGCTCTTCTTCAGAGAGGGAAGGGGGTATAATAAAGTAAAGGAATGTTCATGTTTTGAAATATTATGTGACAATTAACCCTAAATGGGGTCACTGTGCGATAAGTTTCGTTTAACCAGCCCAAATTAGTCCAGTGGCAAGAGTACTTAAATCATGCTAAAGTGTGTCGTTTGTACAATCTTTTAAAAAAAGGCTGTTTCACTTGTTACCTGGTAATACTACAAATAATAAACTTCCTATCATTAGATGGCTACACTTGCTCCTTCATTGTGTCTATGGGGAAAGCCATGGCTGACACCTGACTTCAAATTCGATTTTTGGATGTATTTATTTATTTACTCACCTAATATAACAGATAAAAGGACGCAGATGCAGAAGACTGGGTTGAGTTCCATGTCAAGTTTTCTCTGATCTTCTATATGTGCTGATTCCCTGGGACTTTGACTTATTATAGATGTGTTATCTCTGTTGTTTACTTATTAACCTGCTCAATAGAGTTCATTTTTATTTCTGAAAAACTTGTTTTTATGTAGGATGTATACTTCACCTACATGAGTGATATAAAAACTTGTTCCTTGCTGATGTTTCCACATTTTTGAGGAAATAAGATATTTTTGGCAAAATAACCAGTCTGTCCTAGGGTGACAACACTCACTCACTGTACTGTGTCTATGGAGAAGCAGTGTCGCCACCCTTGGAAGTACGTTAGGACTACAGGACATCTCCTGCTGCTCTTCTTATCTTCAAAACATAATTAGTATGTGTTACACAAAGTTAGCTGAGTACAATGGTAACTGATACATTTTTTCTGTCAGAAACCATGAATCAGGCCAAGACAGAAGTACAGTTAAATCACTCTTGTTTAATAATAAAAGTAAATAGAACAAACGTAGTCAAAACATAGCCAAAATTCGGTAACCCGAACAGATAGTCAGATAAGCCAGAAAGTCAGGAAGCCAGAGATCAGCATAGTGGAACAGCAAGCAGGATCTGGAGCCAGAAGGAATTTCAATCAAGCAAGTCTTTAACAGGAACGCAGGAGATAGTCTCTGTGATGTTGACCAAGGCGAAGGCAGAGATCATCTGGGCTGGACGGCTTAAGTAGGCAGGACTGATGAGCAGGATATCATCAACAGGTGAGTCACTGTGGAGATATAAGATCTGGCAATTAGCCGACAGCTGACAGCGGCTGACTCAGAGAAGGAAGGGCTGAGCCCAGCCCTGACATTTTCAAAGGCAGAGAGCCCAGGAAGTTACACACTCACTGGCTTCAGCAGGTTTTTTGCATTTGGATAACATGTACGTCATTTTGAGGAAGTGGTTGTATTGGGGTGATGCCTGAAGCTAGAGGCATCACCCCAGTAGCGTTTTTTAGAGCGGGCTGTCAACTTTCATGTGATAACAACCGATGCGTCTAAGCTCGGTCATTATCATGAGCAGTGGGAGGGGACCTCCTGCCACTTTCCCCCGCTCCGCCCGGGTCTCCCGTGTCACCAGGAGATCTGAGCAACCAGCCGACAAGTCCGTCAGCTGGCCGGAGACCCGAACAAAGCCGGAATCGGCTTTGATCGGGTCTCCGATGTAGTAACTCAGAAGCGATATCACAACGTCACTTCTGGTTTACTCGGCAGCCAACGGCGCCGATTTTAAAAAATCCAAAGAATTCAACAATGCCGATTTTGGTGTTTTGAATACTTTGGAGTGCTGAGGAGTGGTTTGGGATCTTTTAGACCCCCAGATCCCTTCATAAAGAGTACATGTCCCTGCCTATTACTGTGACTAGGCACATGCCTTGTGACAGCAATAAAAGCAGGGGCGGACTGACCATTCGGGCACTCGGGCACTGCCCGAGGGCCCCATGCCACTAAGGGGCCCCATCAGGGTTGCCAGACTCAATAAAACCAGGGACAGTATGTAAAAATCTGTGTTTTAAAAAAAAATCCCAAGAATATAACTGCCCCGCCTCTCCAGTACCTTTTCAGTGTGTGTATGTGTATTCTGTGTGTATATTGCGTGTCTGTGTGTGTATACTGTATGTGTGTGTGTGTATACTGTGTGGCCCCATAATCTATTGCCTGGGTTCCCCATAATCTCCTATTGCCTGGGGGCCCTATAATCTCCTATTGCCCGGGGGCCCCATAATCTTCTCCTATTGCCCGGGGGCCCCATAATCTCCTATTGCCCGGGGGCCCCATGAGTTGTCAGTCCGCCCCTGAATAGAAGTGATCAGAATTTTTTTTTAAAAAGGACAGTATAAAACCAAAAAGAAACAAAAATCAAATAAATACAAAAAAAAAAAAAGTTTTTTAAAGCGGCCCCATCCCCGCGTGCTTGCGCTGCAAAGAAAATGGCTTATGTATGCATTTGAGGTATCGCTGTGATCGTTAGAGCGAAAACAATAATTATAGCACAAGACCTCTTCTGCAACTCTAAACATAACCGTTACATTTTTTTTAAATGTTGCCTATGGAAATTTTTAAGTACCGTAGTTTGTCGCCATTCCAAGAGTGTGAGCAATTTTAAAGCATGACATGTTAGGTATCTATTTACACGGCGTAACATCATTTTTCACATTATACAAAAAAAATTGGGCTTACTTTATTGTTTTGTTTTTTTATTTCTTCCAAATAATTGCAGTTGAAAGATCGCTGCGCAAATACAGTGTGACATAAACAATTGCAACGATCGCCATTTTATTCTCTACGGTCTCTGCTAAAAAATAGATATATAATGTTTGGGGGTTCTAAGTCATTTTCTAGCAAAAAATACGGATTTTAACTTGTAAGCAACAAGTATCAGGGGTTAAGCTCTTCCAATCAGAGTAATGCCAGAGCAGGTGGGTCATAATGCCCAGCCGCTGCACATACAGTATGTGTCCATGCAAGTCCAGGGCTCTGCCGAGAGCGCACTCACTGCGTGTTCCCAGCTCACTGAACAAACTGTCACCGCCAGCTCCCACCTCCTGGGCTATGTTGGTGATTGGGAAGCCGTCCCGTTGGTCTTTTCTTCTTTGCAACCTATGTATGCCTAGCTTCCATACTGATGGAAAAGCTTAAAGTGGTGTTCCACCCCAAAAAAAAAAAATGCATAAATGTGCCTAAAAAAAAAAAAAATTTAGTAAAATTTTTTTTTTACTCACCTCTAAATGCCTGTTGCTAGGGGGTCCCTCGTAGTCTGCCTCCTTCAGTGCCTGGGCTGGTGACATCACTTCCCCTCGGCGCAGGAAGGGCTCAGCTCTTCCCCCTCCCTCTTGTCAATCATATGGGACACGTGACAGGTCCCATATGATTGCGCGGCCAATCACGGCGAGCGGCGAACAGAGGGGGAGACAAGCGGGGCCTCGGATCCCCCGCATCGCTGGACCCTGGGACAGGTAAGTGTCCGATTATTAAAAGTCAGCAGCTGCAGTATTTGTAGCTGCTCACTTTTAATGTATTTTTTTTTTAGTGGGAACTCCTTTTTAAACACTTTTCAGTTCATTGACACAGAAAGATCTAGCTTCGCTCTAGAACCCCATACCTCCCAACTATTTGAGATGGGAATGAGGGACACCTATCAACAAAAGTATGCAGGCATAGGACACACCCCTTGTCACACCCCCTTAAAGGAGAATTGTACAAAAAATAAAAGATTGGTTCAACCCACAAGTGCTTTTTTTTACCACTACTATTCCTTTATATTGGCTTTTAGAATTTACAAATGCAGCAATTTAGAAATCAGATGACAGGTTTAGTGCTGGAAAACACTTTTTGATAGATAAAAAGTGCATTTTGTATACAACTATATAGATCAGACCAAAATGAGGGACAAAGGAGGAGAAAAGAGGGACCAGATCAGGGACAGTCTCTCGAAATCAGGGACAGTTGGGATCTATGGAACACTGGCTGCATGCTTGTTTTGGTTATTGATTCAAAGTATAGAAGGCCTTGATAAATAAAACAGCCAGGGGAAGTAGAATTTTCAGAATGATATCAGGGATAACAGCCTGTCAGCACAGGCTTTCTTTGTCTAAAAAAGAGATGCAATAATAACAGCTATCTAGTAACAGATAAAGATAGGCAGGGCAGAGAAAAAATGACGTCAGAATTATAAAATAATATTTCAACACTCATAAAACATGTAGCAGAAATGTCATACTGTCATACTGTCAGCAATAACTCTTATAACTGCTGCTTATCTTTAGAGAGTATTATAAAAATCATTCAGTGCTTTTGAAATTAAAGTGTACGTAAACTGTAACAACGAACTTCTCTTTTTCCCCTTTAGGCTTCATGTACACGGTTGCTGGTAAACGGACGTTAAGGCTTAATGTACGCGGGATGTTTTACAACCTCTCCTGAACGACTGAACTTGACAGACAGTAGCCGGCATTTAAAAACATCAGTTTTGCCGCATTTACATGCTGCATTTAGCCACGTTTGGGTTTAGAAGTGTTTTTTTTTTTTTTTAATGGTCAAAAACTAAAAAAAGTCTGTAAAAGAAACATGGCTTAAACGCGAGTTACCGCGTTTACACGCGTTTACAAGCTGTTACAGGCATATGGCGTTTCAAATGACTCTGAACATCCATGCTGAAGGCATTTTTTTGCTTTCCAAAAAATGCTTCTAAACTCAACTGCCTGTAAACGACTATAAACGTACATGTACATGTACTGATAAGATAACATGGAGGAGAGTTCAGGGCAGCGGAAAAAACGCCCAACTGCTCCTAAATGCCTGTTTACCAGCAGCAGTGTACATGAAGTCTTATGCCGCATACACACGGTCGGACTTTTCGACCGGACTTGTCCGACGGACGCCGACAGACCAAATCCGGTGGACAATCCGATCGTGTGTGGGCTTCACTGGACCTTCAGCTGACTTTTCCAGTCGCAAATCTGACGGACTTTAGATTTGAAACATGCTTCAAATCTTTATGTCGTAACTCCGCCAGACCCAGAAATCCGCGCGTCTGTATGCTAGTCCGACGGACAAAAACCCACGCTAGGGCAGCTATTGGCTACTGGCTATCAACTTCCTTATTTTAGTCCGGTCTTACGTCACCACGTACGAATCCGTCGGACTTTTGTGTGATCGTGTGTAGGCAAGTCCGGTCGTTAGAAAGTCTGTTGAAAGTCCGCCAAAAGTCAGTTGAAAGTCTGTCGGACGGGCTGTCGGACTTTTGTAGCTGAAAAGTCCGACCGTGTGTACGCGGCATTATGCCGCGTACACACGACCAGACTTTCCGGCAGACTAGGTCCAACGGAATCAGTTCGTCGGACATTCCGATCGTGTGTGGGCTAATCTGATCGTTTTTCATTTAAAATATCCGACCGACCTAGAAATAGAGCATGTTCCAAATCTGTCCGACGGACTCAATTCCTATCAGGAAAACCGTTCGTCTGTATGCTGGTCCGACTGACCAAATATGACGCAAGGGCAGCTATTGGCTACTGGTTATTGAACTTCCTTTTTTAGTCCCGTCTTACGTCATCACGTCCAAAAGGAGCGGACTTTCGAACAGACTTAGTCCGTTGGTATGTGGGCAAGTCCGTTCGTTTGTAAGTCCGTCGGAACTCCGCTGAAAGTCCGTCGGGAAGACCGTCGGACCTAGTCTGCTGGAAAGTCCGGTTGTGTGTACGCGGCATTAGGCTACTTTCACACTGAAAGCGCCGGGCGTCGGCGATAAAGCGCCGGGCGTTGGCAATAAAGCGCCTCTAGTTTTAGCACTTTTTGGCCGCTAGCAGGGTGCTTTTAACCCCTGCTAGCGCCCAAAGAAAGGGTTCAAAGCGCCCGTGTTGCGGCGCTGCCAAAGCGCTTTGCAGACGCTTCGGCAGCGCTGCCTATTCATTTCAACGGGCAGGGCTTTTAGGGAGCGTTGTATACAGCGCTCCCAAACCGCCCCAAAGATGCCGCTTGCAGGACTTTTTAAAACGTCCCGCAAGCGCTCCGCCCAGGTGTGAAAAGTCACACTGAAATGAATGGGGAGGCGGTTTTCAGGCATTAGTTAGAGGCTATTTCTAGTGCTAAAACACCTGAGAAGCGCCTCAGTGTGAAAGCAGCCTTAGGAGCAGTTTGGCGTTTTTCGCAGCTGCCTCTGAAGCCTCCTCCATGTTATCTTATCAGTACATGTACACAGGGTCGTTTATAGTCGTTTCTAGGCAGAGTTTAAAAGCATTTTTTGGAAAGCAAAAAAATCCGTTCAGGGCGGATGTTCAGAGGCAATTGGAACGCCAAACGCCTGTAACAGCTTGTAAACGCATGTAAACGCAGTAACTCACATTTAGTTGCGTTTCGTTTGCAGGCGTTTTAAATTTTTGACTATTTGAAAAAGAAAACGCTTCTAAACACAAACGTGGTATGTAAACGCTGCAAAAATGACATTTTTAAACATCGGTTTCTATCTGTCAACTTGTAGAACCTCCTGTGTACATCTGTAAATATACTATTGATCCCTCTTCCTTAGTCCCCAAATCCAACACCACCCCTCCTCCTTTTTTTTCCCCCTTGGACCTTTTTACTAATATTTTCTGCTACTAATACTTTCTATTTCTCCCTATCTCACTTTTCTTTGTTTCTGTTTCTTTACCTCTCAGTGTTGGCTGTGTGCTGCCTTTATCTCTTCTAACCTATATTATCCCTCAGCATTATGACAACAGCTGTACTAATGACCCGGATATGCCTGTTAAGAACATATCTAGTACTTCTTTGGATGTATGTGTTCATATTACGGAACTATCTCAGTTGTCCTTTACATGCTCACCTGTACTTTGTGTGCCTAAAAAAAAAATTTTTAAAGGGGAGCTCCAGGCTCCTTCAGAAAAAATAAAAAGTCAGCAGCTACAAATACTGTAGCTGCTGACTTTATATATTAGGCAGGGGTCAAGTCCTGGGAAAAAAAGTGTGGGAACTCCCCCAAGATTCCCTCCTCACCTCAAAAATAAATGTATCCCCATCCCCGCCCAGAATTATCTGCATCCCTTTCCACAATGTATCCAAATCACCGCCCAATATCATCCATCCCTCTCCCCAATGTATCCCCTTCTCCGCCCAGCATCATCCATCCCTCTCCACAATGTATCCCCTTCCCCGCCCAGAATCCTGGCTGATGCGCTGCCTCTCTCTCCACGGGCTCCCAGCTCTTAATTGAATAGATTGATAGCAGCCCAGCCATTGTCTCCTGCTGCTGTCAATCAAATCCAATGACGCTGGAGCCAAAGGGTGGGGCCAAGTCCTGCATTTGGCGGCTATGGATGCCGTATGCTGGACTCAGGAGCGTGCCCACAAAGTAATCCCCTCGGGGAAGCACCAGATGTGGGGAGGAGCCGCGAGAGCTGCCGGGGGACCCCAGAAGAGCAGGCTCGGGGACACTCTGTGCAAAACGAGCTGCACAGTGGAGGTAAGTATGATATGTTTGTTGTTTAAAAAAAAATACCCTTACAATCACTTTAACTCTTCCATACCTGTGTACAGGTTGGGAACCTCTGAATTGCTTTATCTGCTCCTACAGGTGCTGGTTACTTGGATTACACCCCTTTAGTACCTTCAGACCAGGCAAAGGCAAAGTTTCAAAAGCTTTAATGAAGAATAAGTTAACATAACAGCTCAACATAAAGTGTAGTCTTTTCCTAACATCCCTAATCCTTAACTCAGGCTTGTGGCTGCCCCAGCATACCTGCACAGAAAGGAGTCCATAGAGTAGTGTCCAAGAGTGGCATCTTTAGGGCAGACTACAAGTCCCAGCAGCTCCTTCAGACTGTAGCAAGGTCCTAAGGGCAGTGGTGCATCACTTGTCACCCTGATCTCGGCATATTCAGCAGGCCAACAGAACGGAGTCCGGTGGCGATACCAACAGTTTCTCATTTACGTGAGTGTTCTCAAGTCCCCTTTACTCTCAGCCCCCCTTCCACCTCTCTCTCCTCTCTAAACAGCTGGAGATTACATGCTGTGGCTTGTCTGTTTCTTTCCTTCCCATGACCGCCTGTGTGGGCCCACTCCCTTTTTTTTACAGCACAGGGAGAGAAGCAGAGCTCTGCAAAAAGTGCGGGAAACAGGTTAACTGTTATCCTCGCGGCTGGGGCAGCATAAAACTCTACCTGCCTACAAGGTCACTATCAGATGTGCATTAGCGTGAGTACATGCTAAGCAGCTGGTATTGGGGCTAAACGGCCTGTATAAAAGTTAGAGTGTGACATGGACAGATTGCCAAGCTGTCTTCAGCTAGTTCCTGATTAACCTGTGACCTGTCCTGCTACTTATGCCTTCTTGTACCTGGCTTCCCTTTGACCTGTCTCTGGATTCTTGTCTGCCCAATGTGACCTCAGCCTTCCTTTTGGGCTCTCCTTATTGTCCTCTGATTTAGAATCATGCACCCTTCCTGTTACATAGTTAGTCAGGTTGAAAAAAGACATCCAGTTCAACCAAAAATAAAAATAAAATATACACAATCCTATACCCACAGTTGATCCAGAGGAAGGTGAAAAACCCCAGCAAAGCATGATCCAATTTGCTATAGCAGTGGAAAAAATTCCTTCCTTATCCTCTGAGAGGCAATCGGATTTTCCCTGGATCAACTTCACCTATACATGTTAGTACCCAGTTATATTCTGTACATTTAGGAAAGAATCCAGGCCTTTTTTTAAAGCAATCTACTGAGCTGGCCAGAACCACCTCTGGAGGGAGTCTATTCCACATTTTCACAGCTCTTACTGTGAAGAAACCTTTTGGAGATGAAATCTTTTTTCTCTAGATGTAAAGAGTGCCCCCATGTCCTCTGTGATGACCTTAAAGTGAATAACTCAACACCAAGTTCACTATATGGACCACTTATGTATTTGTACATGTCAATCATATCCCCCTTTAATCACCTCTTCTCAAGAGGGAATAAATTACGTTCCTTCAATCTTTCCTCATAGCTGAGCTCCTCCATGCATCTTATCAGTTTGGTTGCCCTTCTCTGCACTTTCTCCAGTTCCCCGATATCCTTTTTGAGAAATGGTGCCCAAAACTGAACTGCATATTCCAGATGAGGTCTTACTAATGATTTGTACAGGGGCAAAATGTTATCTCTCTCTCTCTGGAGTCCATACCTCTCTTAATACAAGAAAGGACTTTGCTCGCTTTGGAAACCTCAGCTTGGCATTGCATGCTATTATTGAGCTTATGATCTACTAAATCCCCAAGATCCTTCTCCACTATGGATCCCCCCAGTTGTACTCTCCCTAGTATGTCTGATGCATGCATATTCTTAGTCCCCAAGTGCATAACTTTACATTTATCAACATTAAACCTCATTTGCCACTTAGTTGCCCAATTAGACAGTGCATTGAGGTTGGCTTGTAAATTGGAGACATCCTGTAAGGACGTTATTCCACTGCATAGCTTAGTGTCGCCTGCAGAAATGGTACTTTTAATCCCAGACCCTATATCATTTATAAAGATATTAAAAAGTAAGGGTCCCAGCACTGAACCTTGGGGTACACCACTGATAACCTTAGACCATTTAGAGTAAGAGTCATTAACCACTACTCTCTGAATTCTATCTTTTAGCCAGTTTTCTATCCCTGTGTGGGGAACTGTGTCAAATGCTTTTGCAAAATCCAAGTATACTACGTCCACAGCCACCCCTCTATCCAAGATATTATTTACCCCTCATACCTCCTGTTTCCTGACCTCAGCCTGTATCCTGACACTGCCTCTGCCTTATGTTCCTTATACCTCACTGCCCAGCTGTTACTTACCTTGCCTTGTATCCCGATGCTGGCCCTGCCTTCTTAAACAATACCTTGCAGTCCAGCTGTTGGCAAACTATAAATTGTGGCTTAGCTAGGCTCCTGTCCTCTGATTGTGTGTTACTATGTTCCTGTATCTGGTTCTTAACTAGTACTTGAGGCTTAAGGGACTTAGAGAAATATCCCTTTGAGTTAGGGCCCAAGACACTCTTGGAGAAGAGGACCTAAGCTAGGGAATTCTATTGATAACTTTAATTGGAATGGCTGAATGATACCCCTTGCATTGTTCTAAGAACTACCAAAGTTTATGGAAAGAGTTGGAAGAGAATGTTGGAACTGCTTTGTTCTACTTATACCATTTCTACATTTTTTAAGTAAAGCATCTAAAAAGTCTGGCCACGTGGACAATCCTTTTTTTGAAGAACTGGGCCTTTAGGTCAGGAGTAACACTCAAGATGGCAGCGTTCCACCTTAATACAGGTGTTTGGTATCCGTCTCATTCCTGTCTCAGGAAGACAAAGGGAGGCTCCCTGGGTCAGCATGGCCCTTGATGGTGGCCAACCAGGAATCTGCTTAAATCCTCATATTCTCTGTCACCACTACCAGGGGTGTTGGACAAAACGTGAAAGCGAAGCCTACTCTTCAGCACAGGTGCTACCAGAGGAGATAATGAAAGGTGGAAAAAAAATTCTAATTTGGAGTGAGCTGCTTGGGGTAATAATACAGATCCTCCCTATATACATTACAGGGAGTATGCTTTGTCACCCTAGGAGGGAAAGTGTGTCTCTGGTAGGAGCACCAGGTGAAAATAAAGTAAATGGAAGAAATCCTGAAAAAAATTAAACTTAATTCGTCCACAACACTAAGGATTGGTAAGTTGCAATATATTACTTTTTTGTTTTTGGGTTTATATGCTGCTTTATTAAATAAAAGAAAAATTGCAAATTTATAAACCACGGAAATGTTATGCTCTTGCTTAGGGAGTCTGAATTTCGCAGTGTCCAATAGAAATAAGTGAAAGTTGTGGGGAAGAAAAGCCAAGAAGAGAGTCACAGAGTTCTCTCTACTGTGCTGACAATGTCCCTATAATGCAAGCTTGCTGTGTGCTTACCCTTTCCTCATCTACAAAAAGGACAGATGAGGATATAATTGTTCACATACAGTGGGGACACAAAGTATTCAGACCCCCTTAAATTTTTCACTCTTTGTTATATTGCAGCCATTTGCGAAAATCATTTAATTTCATTTTTTCCTCATTAATGTATACACAGCACCCCATATTGACAGAAAAACACAGAATTGTTGACATTTTTGCAGATTTATTAAAAAAGAAAAACTGAAATATCACATGGTCCTAAGTATTCAGACCCTTTGCTCAGTATTTAGTAGAAGCACCCTTTTGATCTAATACAGTCATGAGTCTTTTTGGGAAAGATGCAACAAGTTTTTCACACCTGGATTTGGGGATCCTTTGCCATTCCTCCTTGCAGATCCTCTCCAGTTCTGTCAGGTTGGATGGTAAACGTTGGTGGACAGCCATTTTTAGGTCTCTCCAGAGATGCTCAATTGGGTTTAAGTCAGGGCTCTGGCTGGGCCATTCAAGAACAGTCACAGAGTTGTTATGAAGCCACTCCTTCGTTATTTTAGCTGTGTGCTTAGGGTCATCGTCTTGTTGGAAGGTAAACCTTCGGCCCAGTCTGAGGTCCTGAGCACTCTGGAGAAGGCTTTCGTCCAGGATATCCCTATACTTGGCCGCATTCATCTTTCCCTCAATTGCAACCAGTCGTCCTGTCCCTGCAGCTGAAAAACACCCCCACAGAATGATGCTGCCATCACCATGCTTCACTGTTGGGACTGTATCGAACAGGTGATGAGCAGTGCCTGGTTTTCTCCACACATACCGCTTAGAATTAAGGCCAAAAAGTTCTATCTTATCAGACCAGAGAATCTTATTTCTCACCATTTTGGAGTCCTTCAGGTGTTTTTTAGCAAACTCCATGCAGGCTTTCATGTGTCTTGCACTGAGGAGAGGCTTCCGTCGGGCCACTCTGCCATAAAGCCCCGACTGGTGAAGGGCTGCAGTGATGGTTGACTTTCTACAACTTTCTCCCATCTCCCGACTTGCATCTCTGGAGCTCAGCCACAGTGATCTTTGGGTTCTTCTTTACCTCTCTCACCAAGGCTCTTCTCCCCTTTAGCTCAGTTTGGCCAGACGGCCAGCTCTAGGAAGGGTTCTGGTCGTCCCAAATGTCTTCCTTTTAAGGATTATGGAGGCCACTGTGCTCTTAGGAACCTTAAGTGCAGCAGAAATTTTTCTGTAACCTTAGCCAGATCTATGCCTTGCCACAATTCTGTCTCTGAGCTCTTCAGGCAGTTCCTTTGACCTCATGATTCTCATTTGCTCTGACATGCACTGTGAGCTGTAAGGTCATATATAGACAGATGTGTGGCTTTCCTAATCAAGTACAATTAGTATCAATCAAACACAACTGGACTCAAATGAAGGTGTTGAACCATCTCAAGGATGATCAGAAGAAATGGACAGCACCTGAGTTAAATATATGAGTGTCACGGCAAAGGGTCTGAATACTTAGGACCATGTGATATTTCAGTTTTTCTTTTTTAATAAATCTGCAAAAATGTCAACAATTCTGTGTTTTTCTGTCAATATGGGGTGCTGTGTGTACATTAATGAGGAAAAAATGAACTTAAATGATTTTAGCAAATGGCTGCAATATAACAACTACTATTAGAAACTATTAGATAAGCACCTGAATGACCACAACATACAGGGATATATAATGTAATACTGACACATAATCACACATAGGTTGGACTTGATGGACTTGTGTCTTTTTTTAACCTCACCTACTATGTAACTATGTAACAAAGAGTGATACATTTAAGGGGGTCTGAATATTTTCCGTCCCCACTGTATATTTTTTGAGTCAACAAGAACTTCCATTTTCAAAGTGCAGTTTGAGTGTGTTGTGTTAAGTTGTTCTAGGTGAAGCCCATCACTAGAAGTGACACCAGAAGAAATGGAAGCTATCTGAACAAATTTTACAGGTTTGGTCCTGCCTGGCAGTGTCTAATGACATGTAAAAATAAACCACTATCTTCTGGGTGACTGCAAATTGATAGACCACTCAGCCAACTTAAAGGTAAAATTAACTATTGTAGAGGTAAAATTAACTCAAAAACAATCATGTTTGCCTTGTTGATGGTTTGTAGAGTAAATGTATTATGTAAGCCAGGGGCCCCCAAACTTGTCACTTCACTTCACTGACCCCAGGATTGGTCAGTTGGGGGAAAAAAATGTTCCATTACTGGTGTCAGTGGGAGTGAGCACCCCATTATTAATGTCAATTGGAGTAATTATGCTCCATTGTTGGGGTCAGTGGAAATAATAGTGCCCCTCATTAGTGTCAGTGGAAGGAATAGTGCCCCATTATTGGTGTCACTGTAATTAGGAAATCTGCAGGCAGCTTTTCTGGCATGCACGGCCTTCTAATTGCTGGCGTTGGTAAAGGGCAAAAATGGGGTATGTCTGACTCGTGGATGATAATTTGAGGACCATTTGTGTATGCATTACACACCACCATAAAGTACAGTATGTATCTTATACATTTAAAAGAAACTTGTTCTGGGAGAATTATGCAGAAAGATATTGTTAAACCACCATCTGAGTATGCTAGATGCCTCACTGTCATGATGACCCTTCGACTTTTGCCGCGTACACACGAGCGGACTTTACGGCAGACTTTGCCCGGCAGACGGGATTTCGTCGGACAATTCGATCGTGTGTGGGCTCCAGCGGACTTTGTTTTCTCAAAAGTTGGACGGACTTAGATTTGAAACATGTTTTAAATCAATCCGTCGAAATCGAGTCCGGTCGAAAAGTCCGCTCGTCTGTATGCTAGTTCCCGACGGACAAAAAGCCACGCTAGGGAAGCTATTGGCTACTGGCTATGAACTTCCTTGTTTTAGTCCGGTCGCACGTCATCACTAATGAATTCGACGGACTTTGGTGGATTGTGTGTAGGCAAGTCCGTTCATTCAGAAAGTCCGTCGTAAAGTCTGTCGAAAAGTCCGCCGGGCAAAGTCTGCCGTAAAGTCCGACCGTGTGTACGCGGCATTTGACTTCCTTTTGGAACAAGCAAGCAGAGGAGTGCCAGAACTTTGGATTTGCCTACTTGTTCCATGTAGGTAACTCAGAAAGTAATGACATAGTTGGAAATATGCATTTTGGCTTGACTGATCATTTAAAGTAAACTTTACCATGTTTTTTCATTTTGGTTAATAATATTTCCTAAAGACTCTTACTACTATGTATAGCTATCTATTCTTAAAGCGGTGTTCCAGCTGCAAAAAATATTTTTTCGTTTTAAAAGTCAGCAGCTACAAACACTGTAGCTGATGACTTTTATTAAGGACACTTACCTGTCCAGGGAGCCCGCGATGTCGGCCCCCCGAGGCCGATCCGTCCATCTGATCGGGTGTAGTCGCCGCCATTCTAACTGAGGGAAACTGGCAGTGGAGCCTTCAGGCTTTACCGCTGTTTCCTACTGCGTATTCACGCGAGTCGTGTTGCGCTTTCTGAATGGCTCTGTCGTCTTCTGGGACACACACAGGTTCCAGAAGGGAGCGCTCTGAGCCGCAGTGAGGCTGGGGCGGAAGTATGTTATGTACTTCATTAAAGGTAGGAAGGAAAAAGAAAAAAAAATCATTAGCCAAAAACGAGGGGTGGAGGGGTAGTCCTTCCTTTAAGACCTAGTTGAAAAAGTGGGTGGAGCACCGCTTTAAGTCACTGTGTCTGCATACCTATTGTGGTCATTACAAGTTTTTTATATTATGGAGAACTACGACATGGAGATATCTCCATTGGAGTATCCATGCCATATAAGAAGTCATGGATCCACTCAACCCACCAAGATCTGCTTACATCTAGGGTATCACTATTACATGGACTGACCATTTAGAACCACTTCAAACAGGAAAAAAAGAACAGAAGAGCAAAAGAAAACACAACACACAGCGCTTGGCTTCAAATAGAAAATAAAGTATAATTTAAGTTTATATGCACAACCCCTCCATTCCCATTTTACAATACAACAATACAACAACATAACAATTATCTACAAGTTTTATTCTTCGTTGTCACAGATGTCATAAATAAACACAATTAGTGGTATTTCACATTGCACATATAGAGACTTATTTAATATGGGCAGTAAAAAAGCAAAGTGCAGTGACTTATATTTAACAATCAGGTGTTTAGCAGAAGGATGATGAAAAATGACTGGTTGCTATAAGTACAGCACATTGCTATCATTAAATAAAACTGGTAATGTAATGATAAGCATTATAGTTTGAGAAAGACAACTAGAGAACTTTTTTGTGTCTCGTTCTCCAAGGAGCGCTGGTAACATATCGCACAGATTTTTGTGTAGGCCATAGCTTGGACCAACGATGGTTGTCGGTGCTGACCTCTGAAAAAAATTTTTAAAAAAATGTTTGTTCACTACTTTATGATATATAATTTGCATGGCATTTCTGCATTATGTTTTTTCTTATGTCACATCACCTTATAGGAAGGGGCGTGACAAGAACAATAGCAGTTGATCTGGCTATATGTTATTCATGGGTAGGAGAAGACTGACTGCAATACTTTCTCATCTGCTTCAGCAATGTTCATTTCTAGCATCATTAACCACTTCAATACCGGGCACTTATACACCTTCCTGTCCAGACCAATTTTCAGCTTTCAGCGCTGTCGCACTTTGAATGACAATTGCACGGTCATGCTACACTGTACCCAAACTAAATTTTTATCATTTTGTTCCCACAAATAGAGCTTTCTTTTGGTGGTATTTGATCACCTCTGGGATTTTTATTTTCTGCTAAACAAATAAAAAAAAACTTTTTTTTTTTCAAAATTTTCGGTCTTTTTTTTTGTTTCTGTTACAAAACTTTGTAAATAAGTACGTTTTCTCCTTCACTGATGGGGCTGCACTGACGGGCACTGATAAGGCGGCACTGATGGGCACCAATGAGGTGGCAGCAATGAGGTGGCACTAATGGGCACTGATGATGGGCACTAATATGTGGCACTGATGGGGCACTGATAGGCAGCAATGATGGGCACTGATAGGTGACACTGATATGCAGCACTGATGGGTACATATAGGTGGCACTGATGGGCACTGAAAGGCGGCACTGATGGACACTGATAGGTGGCACGGATGGGCACTGATAGGCGGCACCGATGGGCATGGATGAGCACTGATAGGTGGTACTGATGTACACTAATGGATGGTACTGATGGCCATCACTGATTGGCAGGCATTATTGTTTGGCACTGATTGGCATCCATTGTGGGCACTTATTGACATCCATTGTGGGCACTGATTGGCATCCCTGGTGGCCATGGGTAGCATACCTGGTGGTGACTAGTGGTGGGCATAACTGGTGGTCCAGTGTGGGCATCCTCGGGAGGGGCTGCGCTGATAATCAATCAGCACAGACCCCCCTGTCAGAGGAGCAGCCGATTGGCTCTCCTCAACTCACATCTGACAGACGCGAGTGAGGAAAAGCCGATCAACGGCTCTTCCTTCCGTGATTGAACACGGCTGATCACATGGTAAAGAGTCTCTGTCAGAGACTCTTTACCTAGATCGGAGTTGAGGTGTGTCAGACTGACACACCGCAACAATGATCGCCGTGATACGCACCCCCAGGGCTTGTTATCCTGAAAGATGTCATATGACGTCCGGTCAGGATAACACAACCACTTTGCCGATGTCAATTTGCTATATGGCGGGCGGCAAGTGGTTAAAGATGAATTCCAGGTAGGGATATTTTTACATAGTTACAATGTACATTGGTCCAGCTTGGACCAAGGTAGGCATGTATGTGCCATACCTGTGGGAAGCCGCAAATCACAGTAGAAGGCAAAGTTACGGAATACTCCAGATGTGGCCAAACCGGAGTTTTATAAAATGGCAGGATTATAGATTTATCTCTGGAGTATATCCCATTCTTTATGCATGCTAATATTCTACTGGCTTTACTTGCTGCAGCTTGACATCGTATGGTATTGCTCAGTCTGTCTTCTACCAGGACCCCCAGATCTTTCCCCATCCTGGATTCCCCCAGAGATTCTCCCCCCAGTGAGTAACTTGTGTGTATATTCTTAGCCCCCAAGTCCATTACATTTTTTAACATTACACCTCATTTGCCATGTAGTTGCCCACCATTTATTTTTTTAAAGGTCTTCTTGTAAAGTTTCTATCACCTGCTGTTATTGACCTGCTTAGCTTTGTATCATACATTTGCTAATGCTTTTGCATTAGCAAAAACTGTGATCAAGCTATTTATCCCATCCTCTATATAGTTTATAAATAACATAAATTAAGCTGAATTGGCCCCAGGACATAGCCTTGGGGTACCCCACTTACCACTCCAGACTATTTTGAGTACAAACTATTTATCACCATCCTTTGGACGCACTCCTGTAACCAATTTTCTATCCATGAACGAACCCAATGATCCATGCCTACAGACTATGTAAATTAAGCATTTGTGGGGGGGGCGACTGTATAGAATGCTTTTGCAAAACTCCAGGTACATCACGTTTACAGGCCTTCCCTTAGCTAGATGGCAGTTTACTTCCTCATAGAATGTTATCTATGTTTTGAATGTTTATCTACTTCAGTGACAGTATGGCTATTGAGGAATATATTTACATGAAAGCTTTTGTGTCCAGAGTTCAGATTTTAAAAAAAGCTCAATATCCAGTTACAATACACATTGTATATCTCAACTGTTTTATCTGCCATATTATGTGCACGTATGTTCAGTCTTGTGACTCACACAGCTGTACCACTCAGCATAGCCATTTATGTATTTATTTATTTATTTAATTCATTTATTTATGCATGTATTTATGTATTTTTAGTACTGATATAGCACTGATGATTTTAACTTTTTGCTTTATACTCTTATCTTCTAGTGGAGCTTTTTAGCTTCATTGGGTTTGGGATGATGTCCTTTCATAGTCTGACAGGTTCGCTGGAGTCAAAAATTTCCAAAGCTGAACCAGGATGTAAAAATGTCATCTGTCCGGCTGGCAAATCACAAGATTTTATGAACAAAATGTCAACTATACTTAGATGTTGGCTGTAGTTATGCTTTAAAGTCACCTCCTGTGGTGAGTATAGATTTTTCTGATAATGCCAACAAAGTACAGTTCAGGGGGTTATCTGGGACCATGTAAGACATCCATCAATAATCCTCATCATCATCATCTATCATTTGCCATCTTATATTATCTTATATAATCATCCACCGTCTATTTACATCTATATTTGTTCTCATTTATCATTGTATCCTTGTAAGGCCTTCCCCTATCATCCTTTATCTTCTACCATCATTTACCACCTTTAATACCCTTTCACTGTCTGTAAACGAACAGTTTCCTTTATGTTAATTTCAACATTTGGAGACACAGTATACATCAAGACATACGGTATGCTACCAACACATCAGACCAGTGTATACTTACATTAGAACACTTTCTTTACAAGAAAGAATCCACCGACCCCGATAAGGGCCACTCCAGCTAGAACACCAATCACAATACCGGCTATTGCTCCACCACTCAATCCACTAGAACCACCAGAGTCATTAGAACCATTAGTACCTGTGGGCAAAAAAAAAGACATTTGTACAGATGAAGAATTATGAATACAAACAGACCCTCTGTAATAAAAAATATGCCCCCCACCAATGTACTGGAAATGTAATTCTCATGATTTATATATAACGGGCTTCATTTATCAGCAAATCAACACTTCACATGTATCAAGAGTTTTTAAAGGTAGAGATATGGGCTTTGTTTCAAATGTTTCACTGAATATGTAGAATGCACACCAATCAGTCCCAATAAAGCGCCTTGTGCAATGGTCACCGACCCATCAGTACCCACTTTTTATGCTTTTGATGAAGGCCTAAGGCCGAAACACATCAACATTTTTGGATGATGTTATAGTTGTAATGCGTAAATAAATATTTTCTATGGAGAAGCTGTCGAGTTGCTGGCCTGTACTTTCTATGCATCAGTACCCACATGGTTCTCAAAAAACAATGTTTCAAAAGGAGTTTTTTTATGCTTTTGATGAAGACCTAAGGCCGAAACGAGTCAACATTTTTGGATGATGTTATAGCTGTAATGCGTAAATAGATATTTTCTATGGAGAAGCTGTTGAGTTACCGGCCTGTACTTTCTATGCATCAGTACCCACATGGTTCTCAAAAAACAATGCTTCAAAAGTAGTCCCGCAACGAGGGCTTCTAATATGTTTTATGTAAAAAAAGTTTTTTAAAAAGAACTGGTTTGGCCTGGAAATGTTGCTCCTATGCTTTTTATGATGCTGCTTCTTGATATGGAAATAAAAGAGCTATTTTTTGCATAAAAACAATTGAAAACCTTGGTGTGGAGTGCCCTTTTGAAATTTTTTTTTCAAATGTTGTTTTATACTGTATATAGTATAGTTTGTGCCCCACTTACAAAACATTTATTGTTCGAAAAAATCCCAACCTTTTTTATAATAACAGATCCAACATTAATGCTGCATTCATACATCACTGCGATTCCGCCCCACCATTTCAAATGGCTGCAAAATGCAGGATGCGTTTGCGATGCCATTACTTCTAATGGCACCCCAATCGCGCTGCAATCACGGCAAATCGCAATGCGCGACACTGCTACCCAAAAGAAGCTCATGTTCCTTTTGGAAAAAATTGCAGTGCGGTTTTCTGCATGACAATGGCGGCAAAATCGCGGTGTGATTAGGGTGCCATTAGAGGTATTAAAGCCATTTGAAATCACGGGGCAGAATTGCGGTGATTCCGCCCACGATTATGTATGAATGCAGCCTAAAAGTCAAACTGAATCAACATAAAAAATGTATGTATTAATCTTGTTTTTTACTCTAGTGTTATATATTTACACACCTCACAACATTTTCTGGTGAAGCGGATTTAATATCTAGGAAAGGCATTGAGAATTATCTTCACTCCTCTGCAAGAATCACAGTGAAGTAACCTACAGTATATAATGACTGATCTATGTTTACAATAGCGGATTAGGAGGTTGTAGGGCTCTGGGAGGATAATGACATTTAGGCATCTTGAAATTGAATCTTTGTATTTGCACGGACTTGTATGATGATTTTAGGTAAAAAAGCCTTTAAAATATGTTTGAAAAAAGACCTTTCATCAAAACATTTTCTTTTTAGAAAAAACATTTTAGTTAACGATGTAACTTAAAGTACAACTAAAGGAAAAACTTTAGTTTTGGATAGAGGGGACACGGATTAAAACCCCTGTCAGTTTTCATTGCCGTCTGTGCCCTCCGTTAAGAAGATTCACCCTCTCTATTTGTCCTGTTTACCATTATTATTTAAAGTTATGCCGCGTACACACAGTCGGATTTTCTGACGGGAAATGTTGGATGTGAGCTTGTTGTCGGAAAGTCCGACCGTGTGTATGCTCCATCGAACATTTGCTGTCAGACTTTCCGCCAACGAATGTTGGCTAGCAGGTTCTCAAATTTTCCGCCAACAATACTTTGTTGTCGGAAAGTCCAATGGTGTGTACACAAGTCTGTCGCACAAAAGTTCATGCTTGCTTGGAATCAAGCAGAACGAGCCGCACTGGCTATTGCACTTCCTTTTTCTCGGCTCGTCATACGTCTTGTACATCACCGCGTTCCCACGTTCGGAATTTTGGGCCAACATTTGTGTGACCAAGTGTATGCAAGACAAGTTTGAGCCAACATCCTTCGGAAAAAAATCCACGGTTTTGTTGTCGGAAAATCCGATCGTGTGTACGGGGCATAAGAGTAAATGAAAATCCCACATTTTGGGTTGTCCCCAGAAAAGTAATAGCGAGGAAATCCATCCATCTCATCCTAATAGGGACATTAGTTCTAGTGACCTGAGGGTCCCCAAGGGATTCCCTTGATTTGCAGGGATTATCTCTTACTTCCTGTTTGGCTATGGGACAGGAAGTAAAGGGAAATCTCCAAAATGGGACGCAGATGGTGAAAAATAAAACCTGACAGGCGTTATAACACTCCATTACTCTATCCAAAATGAAAAAAAAAAAAGTGTTGCCTAAAGTTCTACTTTAAATTTTTGATACCTTTTAGAATGCTGTTGAATCTCTTGGTTAATATACTTTATATACAGTATAACACTTGTGTAACACCCTACTAGGTAGGTGCTAGAAGAGAATATTGTTTTTGGTCTTTCTGCTCTTACCAGGAAGCTGAACATGCAAATTTAGAGTGCTCTCTGCATACCAGGGAGCAGGATTGATTGGTAAGATCTGCTCATTGCGCTCTGGTGCAGCTCAGCTTGTCTGAATGTCCCACACTGGTCCAATAGGGAGGCATATTGAACAGTGGGAGGGGACCTGACAAGTGAGGGTACAGGCATTGTTACAGCCCTGGCTATTGGAAGAGGAAAGTGCCTCAATGCATGCTGGGTAACTGTATAAATGCTGAAGGGCACATGTGCTTGAGGTCTTTCAGCTGGAGAACGGGTTCCCGGGGAGAGGGGTGGCTGCCCCTCCTCTGTTGAAGTTGTTGTGTGGCCTTGGGTAGTCAACCTAAGGGCCTGAAGTCAGAAGTCCTGCAGAGCTGACTGGAAGGGGGACACTATTCTGCCTACAGCGAGTACAGCTCTGTGTCTTTGGGCCTGTCCTGAGAGGGCCACCCCTTCAGCTAGAAGAGTCAGTGCATGGGTGTCAGTCAAGGTTGATGCTTGATAGTGTCCTGAAAATAAAGTAGTTGCATCATGTCTGCTGCGAAAGAGAGCAAGAAGACCTAATTCTTCCATACATGTGGCGGTATGGTAATAGCAGTGTGTCTGCTTCCACAAATCTTCTGGTGAGGCCAAGTGAGAGTTGTCCTTATCTGCTGTTAATAGTTCAGTTGGAGTATCCCACTATTCCCTTCTCCCATCCAAGTTCCACAATAAATATGAAAAACACATATACCCTGGACTGTTTATTGAGTAAAGAGCAAGCGGGAGTAAGGGGGGAATAAGTGAAAACCCCCGCAGCAACTGCCTGCAGGTAATCAGAGGGAGGCCTAAGAAGTCAACACACAGCAAGCTCTAGTGGGACAGTGCTACACTTGGTATTATATATATACTTGGTTAAGTGCTTTTATATAACCACATCCTTAAATCTTAAGACATTGCAAATTTAGTACTGTACAATTTTTATTGACAGGTGAATTATTACAAATCTGGGTCTTATATTTCCCTATGGGTTATACCATTATGCCTTAAAAAAAGGTGCCTCCTCTGAAGGCCTCTCACAAGTTTAACTTTGTTACTATGGGTTTTACTTGTGAGGCCCCATTGAAATTCTATTGTTCTGTTTTGTGAGAGTGTGCTTACAGCTTTCTGATTCACTCTAATTGAACGGGTGGGTGGCGAAGCTTAGTACTGAGGTTAATGGAAGTCAAGCTGATGTCAATACAGCGAAACTAGTATCAGACAGAAACACTGAGGGGTGGAAGATAGTTCAGAGACTGCGTTTAATGTTTTAAAAAGTGGTTTTGGGTGAATAAGTGGGAAGGGGTAGCAGTACGGGCAGAAGGGCATTAAAACTGTGACAGGTCTATTTTGTTGGGGAGTTTATGGGCCTCCCAGGAGCATGGGCCCAGCCAGAGTTGCTAGTCATTGTTATTCGTGTCCTTATACCAGGGGTCTTCAAACTATGGCCCTCCAGTTGTTCAGAAACTACAATTCCCATCATGCCTAGTCATGTCTGTGAATGTCAGAGTTTTACAATGCCTCATGGGACGCGTAGTTCCGCAACAGCTGGAGGGCCGTAGTTTGATGATCCCTGCCTTATACTATTGTGTTTGAAACTATGATTGCTCAAGTCTTCTTATGATGGTTGTGCTCTTAACAATCTTTTTTTTCTCCATTTTAATTGTAGACATAAATTTGCCTGAACATGGCTCGATATTTGAAAAGAATGTGTGTAATAATGAGCGTTTGTGAAGGCATGTTATTACTTTCAGACATTTTCCAATGTGGAATATCTTTGTGGCTGATCATCAGTTTTTCCCTTTCTTCAACATAGAAAAAGGAACAATCCCTTCACTGCATGTGCGCCATCTTGGTACTTGAGGCAGTTGGGTTGAATGGTCCCAACAGTCTGGGGTGAGCAAAACAGATCTACCATCACTTCCTCCTAAGCTTCCCCTCTGTGGTACAATCTGATTGTACAGTCTCTACCAACCCATTCAATTTGTTTTCAATAGAGCAGGCCCTTGCACTACATCGTTGTTATAGATCTAAAGCGATTGAATAACCAGATTTCAACATGAATACTCAGCTTAATCATAGATCTGGCCCCTTTTGTGAATGATCTTTTCTAAATTTTGTTGCCATGATTATCTTTTCTTACCTTGTGATTTGACATCGAGTGTGAAATTGAAGGTTGTGCTTCCAATGATATTCCTGGCTGTGCATGTATAGGTCCCATTGTCATTCACAGTCAAATTAGAGATGGAAAGTATGGATTGAGAGCCAATGGTTTCCACTTTATATTTCCCATCGTTTGCTGTGATATTAACAGGAATTAGATTGGGACGGAACCATGTGAACTCAGAAATAAGAGAGCTTTGAGATGTCAGGCTCACGTTCAGTGTTGCATTTTGTCCTTCAGTCACTGAAGTTATCATATTGTTGTCATGACTCGAAGATACTGGACGTTCTAAAAGGAGGACATTAAAAAATATGTGTTTATTTGTTTCTACCATCACACTGCAGAACATTTGTAAACTAGTGTTCCTTATTATGGTACCTAAATACTACGCTATAATTCTACCTTCATGCTGTTCAAATGGATCAGGCTTATTCAGTAACACGGAGAAAAATGCTGATATGCAATATGCAAAGAAAGTAACCTACCAAATAGTTCTAAAGTAGAAGTCTGGGTAGTAGAAAAATCCCCAGCAATTACATTCAAAATGTTCTCAATAAATTGTGAAAGTACCATGAAATGGTCTACTGGAACCAGGTCACAATATCAATCTGTGCTAAGTCTAAATCAAACAATGCAGCCTATGAAGAAGAATTGAAGCAGCACAATCCTCACCATTTTATTGTGGTGCCACCACTGCCACAGCCCATTGGTATTACCAATACAGTGTCTCCTGTGAATCAGGAATGCTGAGTGCACAGCAATAGCTTTAGAAGGTACAGCACATTGATTAGGGGTACAAATTGCTGCAGTTGAAGGCAAAAATCTGGTGTCTACCACTTTAGCGCTTTCTAAAGTCAATATTCAAAGTAGTTATCCATGGGTTCGGTTACATTAAATTCAGAGTACTGTATATTCATTATATTGTTGGGATGTACTGGTTCATGTAATAAATAAGTTAAAAAATATTTAAAGCTCAACATGATTTTTTTTTTACTTAAAAGGAAAAGTACAGCCTACACTTGCCTGGCTGTACTTCTCCTGTGATTCACAGGAGTGCAGTTCGTCCTGCACTCCTGTGACCCATTTTCACTGTCAGCTGACGTCACCGAGCCGGTCCAGGCTTGGGATGTATTGCGACCGTATGGTAGGGATCCGCCCACATGCCAGGGCTGGCACCCGGCTCAGGCTCTCAGTAAGCTACTGAGAGCCTGAGCCGGCCGTTCCCGCCCCTCCACAGCTCAGCGCTTCAGTGAGCGAGGAGGGGGCAGAGCAGAGAGCTGGTGACTGACAGTGATCGGCGGTGTTCAATCACTTGATTCTCAGTGTTAGAGCTGGTGGGGGACAGATGCAGCATCCAGCTAGGGAGGTATGGATCTGAAAAAAAAAAACCCAAACCCATACTTCTCTTTTAAAGACACATTAGGGTTGATTTATTAATATGGGATAGTGCAAAATCTGGTGCAGCTCTGTATAGAAATCAATCCTCTACCAGGTTCTTTTGTCAAAGCTTAAAGCGGACCTTCAGTCATTTTTTCAACTTTCCATCTATTAAATCCTCTGCTCTTTTTGTTTTTAACTTTGGATAGTAAAACATTTTTTTTCTGCCAGTAAATACCTTATACAGCCCACTCCCTGTTTCTTGTCTGGTCATTAGCCTAGGCCAGTGATGGCAAACCTTGGCACCCCAGATGTTTTGGAACTACATTTCCCATAATGCTCAACTACACTGCAGAGTGCATGAGCATCATGGGAAATGTAGTTCCAAAACATCTGGGGTGCCAAGGTTTGCCATCACTGGCTTAGGCTTATGACATCATGCACAGCTCTCTCTCACGCTTGTGGAAGTTTGCCAGGAAGGGAGGGGGGATGAGTCATAAGAGGGCCAATGAGGGCTGCAGAGCTGGAGGCGTGCCTCTGTGTGTCTGTGTGAATTCAGGTAGTGAACATGCAGCAGTTTCAGCTGCCCACAGTTAAAATGGTTGCAGCCAGACTCAGTGGAGGGAGATTTCTGCAGCATATTTGGCAAGTACAGAATCACAGTATATATCAAATAATATGCAAAGTGGTTGGAGGGAAGCTTCAGAATGGCAAAGATGTTTTTATTACAAATTATGTGAGCAGACTGCAGCTCCTCTTTAATTGAGCAAGTTAAATGTTAGAAGCTTATTGGCTACCATACACAGCGTCACCAGATTTTTCACAAAAAGATTTTTAGGAAATCAACCCCACTGTCTCCTTCCATATTGAGAGTAAAGTAACAGTCTCTCCAGATAGCCCCCCCCCCCACCAATTACATACTATGTATTATATAGCATACTATCTACTTGTACTATATAGAATATGACTATACTATATTAATCAGAAGATTAATACAATATAGTCATTATAGTGCATATGCTGAGTTGATGTCAATATCTCACCAAAATTTGTTTTGCACTCGGATATTCTCCCCGACTGATTTCCTTGACAGGTGAGTACTGGTTGTTGGACCTCATTACCCAGAAGCACAGTTCGATTTACCGCGTCCTTTGCTTGATCAGTTGTGCCATTAAATGACAGTTCAATGTCAGCTGCAGGTTGTCCTCCTGCCCAGGAGCAGATGAGCACCACGCCACCAGTGATTGCTTCTGAACCACAATTAATGTTTACATTAGTCGGGGCGACTGTAAAAGAAAGAAATTAGAAGAGTTAAAGGAGAATTCAAAATTATACCATTATATCATAGATTTTCAGCTCATAGATTAAGCTTCGTTGAATGTTCAGAAGGGCTGGTTACATAGCGAGTAATCCACCCACCAGAGTTGCAAGCTGTGATGTCTGACTCGTACACACGATCGGATTGTTGGCCAACAAAACTCTGGAATTTTGTCCGAAGGGCGTTGGCCCAAACTTGTCTTGCATAAAAAATGGCAAGGAATTGTCGGCCAACAAACATGAACGTAGTGACGTAATACGTGGTTTTTTAGCTCTTTAGCGCCACCCTTTGGGCTCCTTCTGTTAATTTTATGTTAGTAGAAGTTTGGTGAGTGTTGATTCGCACTTTTCATTTTGCCTTTTTCAATTTGCGCTTTTCATTTCGTGCTATTCAGTTAGTTTCTGAACAACCGTTCGTCAACCAGACATGTTGCGGAATCGGAGCAGATAAGGTGTTATTTATTATTGGCCTTGGAGTTACTGCTTTGACATTATTTTTTTGGTTGAATAATGATTTGATTTATTATATTTTCTATATTTTTGGATGCATAGAATGCACTTTTTGGTTAAGTTCTATTGGCAGATAGCATGTCTAATTGTATTTGTTTTCTTTTTTTAATGCACAATAAAAAAAATTGTGTAGAATAATACTTGGCTATGTGTTTTACTTCAAATAACAGTTTGGGAGTAGGCAGTTACATTTCAAAAAATACAATGTAAAATTGACAAGGGACACCAACACAGTTGTATCTTTGATCTTAAAAACTACGGGATAATGGTGTTGTGGTAACTTGCCCAAATAATTAAAAAAAAAAAAACATAATAATATTATTCTTGATATCACTAGAAAAAAAAGCCTTTGAAAATTAGTTTGCAATAACTCCATCAGTATCACCAGCAAAGCAGCTTCATTATTATCCCATTAAAGAAGAAGAGAATGTGTGCTGCATAATTTGCCGCATCACGAATGTTAATTCTCCATTAGGAACGCTAGTTTACAAGACCGCCAGCTTCTGGCTCGTCCTTGCTTCAGAGCATGCGTGTTTGTACTTTGGACTTTTGTCCGACAGACATACGATCAGAAAATCCGACAACAGACATTTGTCCGCGGAAAATTTTAAAACCTGCCATCCAACAGTTGTCCGAGGAAAATCCAGCAACAATTGTCCGATGGAGCATACAAACGGTCGGATTTTCCGCCAACAGCCTGTCATCACACATTTCCCGTCGGAAAATCCGATCGTGTGTACGAGGCTTTAGTTATTGAGCTGAACAGGGGGAGATTGAGCAGTGTGGGGGTGTGCACACAGCCATAGGCAGAAACCAAAAATCAATCATGGGAAGGAGATCATGACAATATTGTCAGGATCTCCCCCCACCACAGACATTGATCCCGCCCACATGGAGGTTCTTTATTTTAATTTTATTTTAGCTAACAGTGGGTTTTGGACTCTTAAGGTTTGACTTCATATTATATGGTTTTGGTAAATCTGAAGAGAAAAGTCTGCAGAAAATCTAATAGTGTGTATGGGGTCTAAGACATGCTATGATCAAATAAAACTGACAATAATAACCCCTCTCACCGTGTTGACAGCTATTGAAATTCCCCCTAAATAAAACCAAACTGGGAATAAAAAAATGAGTGCAAAAAAGAATGAACTATGTTGGACTTATATATAGCAAATGAAAAAAAAAAAGAAAATATAGGCTATGCATATGATACACAAGTCATGTTGTAAAAAGGCTTGGTTCACACTTATGCAATTTGCTTTTGATCCGTTTCTGCTGTGCTTTTTGCCATGAGTTTTGCACATGTGTTTTTCCAATGTTTTTTGATGCGTTTTTTGTGCTCTTTTTTGTCCAATTTGTTGTTGGGCAGAGTTAAAAAATGCAAAGCTTAAATCACTGCAAAATCACGGTAAACTCACTGCAAAAAACACACAACATGCTTTTCTGCAGCTTCTTCATTGAAGTTTGTTGAACTAAAAAATGCACCTTTCCAAAAACGCAGCGTCTGAAAAAAGCATGAATGTGAATGTGTCCCATAAGAAACCATGTTAAATGGACAGTAGTGCGTTTCTGCAAAAAAGTACTAAAAAATGCACAGGTGTGAACCAGGCTTTAAAATACCTTTTCTTTTCAATCTTCAGCTGCTGTAATTTCCTGTAAAATGTAATACAGTATGGCAATCTGGCGGCATTCTTTACACCATTATGTAAGGTCGCTTCATCCTGTAGCCATTAACGGCTGCGCACGCCCCCTGCTCGCCCCCGGAGCTGATGCGAGTGCCCGGCGGTCACGATCACCGCCGGGCTCCTGCGATCGCGGCTGACACACGGAGTACCGGGATCTGTGTGTGTAAACATACAGTTTCCGGTTCTCTGAGGGGAGAAGAGACTGATTGTGTGTTCATACAGAGTATGAACAGTGATCTGTTATCTCCCCTAGACAGTCCCCTCCCCCTTCAGTTAGAACACACACTAGGGAACACAATAAACCCCTTCATCGCCCACTAGTGGTTAACCCCTTCCCTGCCAGTGACATTTTTACAGTAATCAATGCATTTTTATAGCACTGATCGCTGTATATATGCAAATGGTCCCAAAAATGTGTCAAAATTGTCTGATGTGTCCGCCATAATAAATCGCAGATCGCCACCATTACTAGTAAAGAAAAAAAATAATAATAAAAATGCCATAAAACTATCCCCTATTTTGTAGACGCTGTAACTTTTGCGCAAACCAATCAATATACGCTTATTGCGATTTTTTTTTTTTTTACCAAAAATATGTAGAAGAATACATATCGGCCTAAACTGAGGAAAAAAATTGTTTTTTTTATATATTTTTGGGGGGTATTTATTATAGCAAAAAGTAAAAAAGCGTTTTTTTCAAAATTGTCGCTCTTATTTTGTTTATAGCACAAAAAATAAAAAATGCAGAGGTGATCAAATACCAGCAAAAGAAAGCTCTATTTGTGGGGAAAAAAAAGGATGTCAATTTTATTTGGGCGCAACATCGCACGACCGCGCAATTGTCAGTTAAAGCGACTCAGTGCCAAATCGCAAAGAGTACTCTGGTCAGGAAGGGGGTAAAATCTTCCGGGGCTGAAGCGGTTAAACAGACGTCCAAAACACTGGAAGGCTTTATCAAGCATTGAATCAACAGTGGCAGCCAGACCGCCTTGGCACATTTCACACTGTAATCCTTAATCATAAGTCTCAGCAAGCAGTGTAAACCTTCTCAAGTCATTTGTGCTACTATTGCTGATTGATTGCCAATAATGCTTAAATAAATTCCTCCGGTGTTTGGACATCCGTTTGCAGCCTATTGTTATCTTCATAATATATTCTACTCTTGGCTGGGCAAAGCCGCGGTCTGATGCTGCTCTGGAAACAAATGTTAAGGTGGGCTTTATCCATAGCTCCCAACTGTCCCTGATTTGGAGGGACTGTCCCTGATTTGCAACATTGTCCCTCTGTCCCTCTTTCCTCCTCATTTGTCCCTCATTTTGGTCTGATCTATATAGATGTATATAAAATGCACTTTTTATCAATCAAAATGTGTTTCCCAGTGCTGAACCTTTCATCTGATTTCTAAATGGCTGCATTTGTAATTCCAAAAGCCAATATAAAGGAATAGTAGTGGTTAAAAAAAAGCACTTGTGGGCTTAACCAATCTTGTTTTTTTGCACAATTCTCCTTTAAGGGGGCGTGGCAAGGGGTGTGTCCTATGCCTGCATACTTTTGCTGATAGGTGTCCCTCATTCCCATCTCAAAAAGTTGGGAGGTTTGGCTATGGCTTTATCTAGGGTTACCACCTCATCCCTTTAGAACCAAACGCATATGTATTACTCAGGTTCTGAGGCTATTTTAATGCTCATAAGGCAATAAGTGAACCTTCATCAGCCACAGAACCCGTGTCATCAATATGTGTTTGGTTTTAAAGGAATGAGGTGGTAACCCTAGCTGTATGGCAACAGTAACATTAGGCCTTGCTCACAATTCCCCTCTTAAAATCAAATGTGGTAGGCGATATTGCCACCTCCTGGCTTTGTTTTTTTCTGATGACAAGGATTTTGCATTACAACAGATCACTGGAACGCACTTACAGTCCAACTTCACAGACCTCAATGAGAGCATCTGGCAAGAGTAACACCTACCAAACGTCACCTTGCGGGTTAGAATTTTGTCACATCATAAGCATTAAGAGTGCGACAGTATCTATAGACTCGAGCAGCCAACCATGTTATTTGATGGCGGGCAAACGGGGGGGGCGATAAGGGTGCAGATCAACCGTGTGATTTTACTGTGAACTGAGCTAAAACATTATTTAAATGTTTAACGTGCGCATCAAACTAGAAGATCTGTGTATTATCATCACTAAGTGAGTGAATGCCCGTGCTCGCAAGCAAGCCCCAATCTGACCATACCCTAACAGTTTATTTCTGCTATTTAGTTTCCTTAGTAAATCATCTCCTTTTGTACAGCAACTGAAACATGGAAATGAAAAAAAATGGAGTCATTTCTCATAATTATTATTATCATTTTTTATATATCTCATATATTTATATATATATAGATATATATCTATATCTATCTATCTATATATATATATATATATATATATAGATAGATAGATATAGATATATATCTATATATATATATAAATATATGAGACAGAGAAAAAAAATTATAATAATAACAAATATGATAATAAATAAATAATAATAAAAAATGATAATAATAATATTTTATATATATACATATATATTTTTTTTTTTTTTTTTTAGTAATATGTTTTTTTTTTTACTTTTTGTTTTTTTTTAACCTTTTTGTAGTCCTGACCATAATAAATGTGAAATAAAGTATATTTACAAAACCACCACAGATTCTCATAGAAATAATACATAAAATATTACTTACTGCCCACATTCAGGAACAGAGGATTACTGGTCTCGTTCGTTGTTGTACTTTGAACTTCACAGGTATAATTCCCTATTTCATTTGTAGAGACAGGGCTGATGGTCAGAGTAGCGAATTGTCCCACAGTGTCTTCGTAAAGCATATAATGACTACCTCCAGGTAATAAAGATCCATTCACATTCCAGGTAAAGTTGGCAGCTGTAAGTTGTGTTGAACAGTTGAAAGACACCGTTTCGCCTACCCAGACCAATTCTGTCATATTACTGGTCAGTTGTGTTGCAGAAGTTGGGGCTACAAATAAGAAAAGCAGATTCCATTAAGTGTAGAATTAAAAGGTTTAGAACTAAAGAAGGTGCTTGAAAAAAAAAACAAAACGTTAGCAAAATCTGTGTGATTACTTAAGGCCTTCAACTTTCTAATGCTAGGTCCCTTTCACGCAGGCTTTCGGGTCAGGTCTGCCTTTCAGTTTTTCATGCAGGCCTGATCATAAGCTCTTTGCAGGTCTATATGCAGGCAGACTGCATCCTTTTCTGTTTTTCCAGACCTTAAAGCGGGGGGTCCACCTATCTATTGTTTTTTTTTTTTTTTGAGTTCATTCACAAACTTTTCTTCTCAGCATTACATACTCACATATTGTGTGTAATATGTCCGCCTGTGTCAGATTTCGTCGGAAAGAATAACTTATATTATTCACTGCAGGCGGTTTACATCTTCATTGTGGGCATTTGAAGCCCACAAGCATTTATTTCCTGGATGTGGTGAATGCTGTGCTCCCAGCATTCACCGCTCATTCCCACACATGCTCAGTGGCATCCTGGGAAGCCTGAGACTAGCTCCCAGGAGTCTGGGAGAGGCTAGAAACACGCCTACTCCCATGGGAGGAGAACCAGGAAGTGCAAAGAAGAATAGAAAAATAAAAGGTAATTACGGCGATTTAAATTTTTTTAAACGGCATGTCAGCATCTAGGCAAGGAAGAGAATACATACAGATATTGTTCAAAATTTGGGTGGAACTCCACTTTAAGATGATGCGTTGGAGGTAGTCAAGGAGAAGAAGGCAGGTGCATCTGGCAACCAATAGATCCAACAGGATTCAATACAGCCATTTTATTTTCCAAAATTATCAAAAAGAAATTTAGAAAAAGTATCTGTCTTGCAAGAGCTTGATCACACGTTTGATTGTGATTTGCCTTTTTTTTTTTGTTTGCCATTTTTTTAAAGCCTACAAAAATAAGTAAACCTGTCATGTGAGCAACATAAAGGCTGCCATTGCTGATCTCTCCTTTTGAAATACTATTTGCCTAGCTGTCATACTGTCCTCTTTTTGCTGCCGTATTTTAGAGTATACCTAAACCGCCTGATTATTTTTTTTTTTTTTAGAAAAGAGTTGATAGCCCTGCTTGGTTTTTATTCATGTGTTTGTGTGTGTGAACCTGTAAATGGGAGACGCTGGATCCAATCCGTCTACAACCACAGGATATATTATGATTGGCAACACTGCACCAAATACTCATGATGGTCTGAACTGGGCGCTTTGGGTCAAATCCACAGAAAAGAATGAAGAACGGAGCACCATATTGTTTGTTATGAGTCCAAAATAGTATAATTCCACACACCAACATAATATAGGGGCTTCAAAAAGCCCCTTCATCAGGTTTAACATTTTTAGGTGAAATTTTTTTTTTAAATATATATATATATATCTCAAGACTAAAAAGTGTTCATGTTTTAAAATAATATATAAATAAATAACTATAAATATGTATGTATATATGTAAACTATAATGTGTATAAATAACTAGACACGTGCAGTGCATTCGTTTTCGTGCAAATGCATTTTCGTCCGAATTTCAGGTATTTTCGTTATCGTTTTAACAAATGAACGAAAGCGCAGAATCCGAAAACCGAAATATCCGACATAAACAAATGCTTTATTTTCGTTTTCGTTGCGGCAACAGTTCGATATAGATAGGAGATTCGACATGACGCTGACAATAACAATGTGTCTATCGAACCTGTGGTCGAATGTACCTAACCTTAACTCTATTAGTCCAAGATTATTCTACATAGAGAGAAAAGATTCGACATAGAGAGAAAAGATCTCTGTTGGAATTGGGTGGGGGAAGTAAAATAAAAATAACAATGATGATGAATGTTATTGGCCGATTGTAACCAAAGAGGAGGGGCAGTAAAATAGCTAGAACTAAGTAAGTAATTATTACTAGTCATACAACATTAGAATTCTACTATAGATAGCTTGTAGGCGGAAAATTCGACCGGAAATGTACGATTGCGGCGTCGTACAGTTTAGCTGCTCCGTCGAATCTTCTTTGAACATTCGACAGACACCATAAGCCTTCAATGACAGATTCGACCTTAGTTAATTTGGATTTTCGGACAAATGCAATTTTTAACGAAAAACGAAATAAATAAAAACAAATTTCAGGAGTAACTAAATAAATGAATTTTTTGGACGAAAATGAAATTCCGAAACAAAATATTTCAGTGTGCACGTGTCTATAAATAACTATACAATTGTGCAATTGATATAAAATAAAGATCATTGAAAAAGGATCATAAGAAGCCCTAACTGATGTCCACACTCTCCATCTCTTGGAATCTTGTCTGTCTGTCTGTCTATCTATCTATCTCTCTACTACATCAAGTCAAACAATTACTATTTAATATATATAGTTCATTAGAAAGTCATCTATCTAATTGTTAAAAAAAAAATCATCTGCTGTAGCATTTCTGAGTTTTTTTTTTTTATGGCTGTCTGGATTTACAATTTTGGTTGGTCTTGGTGACCACTGTTAGTAGGACTCAAAAATATGGGAGATCCAAATTTTTGCAAATTTTACTTATTTCCCTCCCTATCCAATATGATATTCTTTTCTGTGCAAAAAGGGTTCAGAAAACAAAATCCAGAAACCACAACTCCAAATGCTTTGAAAACAACAAATTATGTGTAATAATGGGACATTTTAGGTGTCAATAAATTATTACCAGTGCTGCATATAAATATTTCAAATACTTACAACATCTCAATTTTCTTGAATATATAGTAAAAGTATAAAAAAAAAATATTTTGCAACCTCCCAATGGCTGTAAAATCCATGGCATAGCATAATAATGCATGTATTACCTTAGTTTATCCAACAGTTGACATTAGAACTGGATGTCAAATATGGGAGCTTTAATATCATGATATTGTTCGTAAATCTGTATCATGCCTCCTGATGAAGCAGAAAAAAAAATTCTGAGAAACACGTTAAGAGTACTAACAACCCACCGCTGGAATACTAGTGTATTCTGGAAGGACTAACTAGAGAAAATAATAGCTATGTGGTGGATGATCTAAGGTTATCTGTATGAGTACAAGCATCATTATGCATTACTATAAATTTTTATAGCTATTGGAAGGTTGCAATTCATTAATATTTTTATACTTATATTTTAATAAAATTGAGATTTTCTAAGTATCTCTAATATTTATGTGGTAACAGTTTATGACACCTAAAAAAATCCCATCATTACACAGAATTCGTTGTTATAAAGTACTGCAGCTAGAGGCTCAGCAGAACTGGCAGGCAACTCCTATTTTCAGAAGGGGGTCTTCAAGGGTTGACCCTATGCTATGACCCTATGAACCACTTTAAAGTATGTTTAAGAAATACTAAAATAGCGTTTTCAGACAATTTTTCCCTAATCATTTTAGCTTTCCTTAAGTGCTAGTTTGCATTAAGATATGAAATTGGTGATTCAAGCCCAGTGAAGTCAGTTTATCACGAATTTCCTTTCCAATTTTGTGATTTCATATTCCGATATATGTACTCACCTAATGTAACAGACAAAAGGATGCAGATGCACAGAGTTGGGCTGAGGTCCATGTCTGTAGTTCTCTTTGCTCACCTGTGAGTGCTGATCTCCAGGGACTTGCACAATATATGGCCCTTTTATCTCCATTGTTTACTCATTAACCTGCCTGGATGGATGAATTCATTTTTTTCCTCTGGGTGGTTCCAGTGACAAGCCTTTTCTTTTACAGTGGACAGAGGCTATAAATTGACCACGTATGTGATATGACATTTTATTCCTCATTGACGTTATGAAATCTTTCAGGAAATACAAAAGATCGAGGCACAATAGCCCAACTGAGAAGTCATTGGAGGCATTTGAGTGAAATTTTGCCAAAATGAAAACTTCGTTTTGATCATTGAGCGAAATTTGGCAAAATTTGCTTTAGAAAAATGAACAAACAAGATCTACAAAAAAACACACAAATACCAGGGTTGAAAAAACAACACTGGTCTTAGCGCTCAAAATGGAAAAAAGAGAGAGTATAAAAAATCTACCTATTAAATAATTCTAGCTGCTGTTATAAAGAAAACAAAGATGAAAAACAAAACATACTCTCTTATAAAAGATAGTATTAACAGCGCTTGGTGCAATTAAACATGAATAGACACAATAGCTCATAGGCTGCTAAAATAATCTGACAAACTGAAGGCATGTAATATCATTTATCTCTCGAATGTTAAACTCCAATAAAAAAAGAAACACATTCAGTGCAGTGAAAAGAGATCAATTGTCCCGAGTCAGTCGTTCAAACAAATAGCAGCAGTGGCATATAAATCAATTGCAACCACTACAGGGACTCAGAGACTTCCTATGAATAGTTCATTGCAAGCAGTGGACATCAGTAGAAGACTCAATGAAGAAAAGGGATTCTATTCCCTCTGGAGTGCACATATCCAAGGGTCACTACACCACATCACCGTGTGAACAGCCCCCTCTGAAGACGTAATTACGAAACGCGTCAGTGCGTGACCAAGCGACCTACCAGCTTGAGACAGGCAGCGTCATCCCAGCACTCATCGTGGGGGGCGGACAATTCGGAGCACTGACCAGCGGTGAGCCGACACTGAGCCTGTCATGCTGTTTTGTATTTTTTACTGTGTAAGCACATATGTATAAGGGGGGCTTTGGGGCTTTTTTTACAATAAACGTTTTTACACTATGGAGAGCCTCCCCTTCTATTTCCTACATGATAATACCATGAGATTGAATTACCCAGACTGAGGAGGACTGAGGTACTTTGGCAGCGGAGGAGCTGATCTGCTGTCAGGTACTCACCAAGGCCGGAATGCTGAGAGCGGCTCCCCTAGCAACTAGGTGCGAGATACCCCTGAAGGTGGTACAGAGGGAATCAGGCACGGAGAGGCACGGGTTGCCAGCAGGTGTGCAGGTCACCAAGGTTTCACCAGATGTGTAGAACCCGTGTAGCATGGACTGGTTGCTAAGCTGGAGAGAAGACTGGCAGGGACTCCAACACCTAACCTGGAACCAGGAACAGAGCTGAGGAGAAACACAGGGTTAAGCAGAACAAGTCCGTTAAGCAGGCCGAGAGTCAAACACTGGAGAGCGTGGTAACAAGCACAGGTTGAGGCAAGGCAAGTCCGTTGAGCAGGCAGAGAGTCAAACACTGGAGAGCGTGGTAACAAGCACAGGTTGAGGCAAGGCAAGTCCGTTGAGCAGGCAGAGGGTCAAACACTGGAGAGAGGATCAGTAGAAGAGTCGTAATCAAGCCGAGGGTCAAACACTGGAGAGAGGATCAGTAGAAGAGTCGTAATCAAGCCGAGGGTCAAACACTGGAGAGAGGATCAGCAAGGTAGTCAACGGTCCGGGTCACAACAGGCAGGAACAGGTATGCAAAGGATAAACGGAACACTGGAAGCTGAGAAGACAAACCAGCAATGAGCACAAGGCATAGCTGCCTTTATATAGGCCCGCCAAGGGGACGTCCCGCTGTACGTGCATGCGTTCGTGTGCCCACGTGTGCTAACCCGTTCGGATCACGCGCTCGTACCCGCCGATTGTGTGCCCGTACGTGCTGATGTGAGGCTCTACCACGCAGGCGCACCGGGACGCGCCGATACTGACAGGCTCTGACTGTGTTAACCCTCTGACAGTGCCCCCTCCCAAGGGGCAGCCTCCGGATGCCCAATCTGGGCAAGATTCCAGGTTGTCTTCTGTGGAAATTACGTACTAAACGAGGGGCGTGTAAGTTGCTGGATGGTTCCCAGGAGTTATCTTCTGGAGGGTATCCTTTCCATTTGACAAGATATTGGATCTGTCCCCCCCTTTTTCTACAGTCCATTATTGCCTCCACTTCATATTCTATTTCACCTTCAATTTCAATGGGAGGAGGTGGTGGTTCCTGTCTTCCAGAAAAAGGGCTAGGGACCACTGGCTTCAATAAAGATGCATGAAATACCGGATGTATCTTGTATGTGACCGGAAGGGCTAATTCGAAAGCCACGGGGTTCACCACTTTCTTAATTTCAAAAGGGCCAATGAACCTTGGACCTAACTTGCGGGATGGACAGGGCAGTCTAAGATTAATAGCAGATAGCCATACCTTGTCCCCGATCTTGAAATTTGGGTTTGGCCTTCTCCCTCTATTATAGTACTTCTCGTAACTGTCTTGAGCCTTTTTCATGGTTTCCTGGATCTGTAAAAAATTGGTTTGGATGAAGTTAATCCGGTCTTGTACTGCAGGGGTTGACACTTCAGGAAAAGAATCTGGCAAGAAGGAGGGATGGAAGCCGTAATTAGCCCAAAAAGGTGTTTGGTTGATGGCGGAATGAGTGGAATTGTTGTAAGCAAATTCCGCACACGGAAGGAGGGTGGACCAGTTATCTTGGGAACCAGAGCAGAAACAACGGAGATATTGTTCCAGAGTTTGATTTGTTCTTTCTGTTTGACCGTTGCTTTGCGGATGGTATGCTGAGGAGAGCGAAGTCTTTATTTCAAGGGATCTGCAGAGGTCCTTCCAAAATTTTGAGATAAATTGGATACCTCTGTCTGATACGATGTTGTGGGGAACACCATGAAGCCTCACGATTTCTTTGATAAAAATGTTTGCTGTAGCCAGAGCAGAAGGGGTGCCCATCATGGGCAGGAAGTGTGCCATCTTAGAGAGGCGGTCAACCACCACTAAGATGGTAGTGAATTTTTCAGAGGGGGGAAGTTCTACAATGAAGTCCATAGAGACTTCCTTCCATGGACGTTCAGGGACAGGCAAAGGTCTCAGAAGCCCCCAAGCCTTAGTGTTCGACCCTTTGTTACGTTGACACGTAATACAGGATTGGACATAGTTTTTACAGTCCTGACTCCAACCCGGCCACCAGTAGGAGCGATGAACTAATTCTGAGGTTT
This sequence comes from Aquarana catesbeiana, assembly GCF_042186555.1. Taxonomy (NCBI): domain Eukaryota; kingdom Metazoa; phylum Chordata; class Amphibia; order Anura; family Ranidae; genus Aquarana; species Aquarana catesbeiana. The sequence continues at coordinate 42,314,528 of NC_133333.1, forward strand.
TCCGGATTCCAAAATGCCCTGCCAACTTATGATTATGGAATTTCTGTAATACTTGCAGTCTTACTGGAGAAGGAACAAATATTTTATTTTGGGCCCACAGTAAGCCATCCCTCTTCCTTAATGAAGGTACTTCAGGTTCTGTACATTGGCTGGATGCCTCTTTAATGGCAGTCTTGAGATCAGGCTGGATAAGAAGGAAGTTATGTGGGGATAAGATAGTTCCAGGCTCAGTTGCTTCATTGACTTCTGGAAACATTCGGGAGAGTGCATCCGCTTTTCCGTTCTTGGAACCCGGTCGGTAGGAGATGTGAAAATTAAATCTGGAGAAAAATAATGCCCATCGGGCTTGTCGGGGTCGGAGTCGCTTGGCCGTTCGGAGATATTCCAGATTCCGATGATCAGTAAAGATCATTATGGGTTGGGACGCACCCTCCAGCAGGTACCTCCACTCCTCCAGAGCAAATTTTATAGCCAGTAATTCTCGGTCACCGACATCATAGTTCCTTTCAGGTGGGCTTAATTTGTGAGAAGCAAAGGCGACTGGATGAAGAAGGGCCTTTGGACCACTCCGTTGGGACAGGATTGCACCTGTTGCTGATTCGGAGGCATCTACTTCTAGTACATATGATAAGGCTGGATCTGGGTGTTGTAGAATAGGAGCCGATGTAAAAAGATCTTTCAATTTATTAAAGGCTTCCTGTGCTTCTTGGGGCCATTGAAACTTAGCTTGCTGGCGGGTGAGTCGAGTAATGGGAGAAATGATTGAAGAGAATCCTCTAATGAACCTGCGGTAAAAATTGGCAAAGCCAACAAACCGCTGGATCCCCTTTTTATCTGAAGGAGCTGGCCACTCCTGGATGGTTCTAACCTTTTGTGGGTCCATTGCAACCCCTTCTGTGGAGATGATGAACCCAAGGAACTGGATGGTGGTCTTTTCAAATTCACATTTCTCCCCTTTCAAGAATAGACCATGTTTCCTGAGAACCGAGAGTACCTTTTTTACATGGGTGCGATGTACTTCTAGTGAGGTGGAGAAAATCAAAATATCATCCAGATATACAATCACAAAGTTATCAAGGTACTCACGGAAAATGTCGTTGACCAGGTGTTGGAACGTGGCCGGGGCGTTGCAGAGTCCGAAAGGCATCACAAGATATTCAAAGTGCCCAAACCTGGATCTAAAGGCTGTTTTCCACTCATCCCCGGCACGTATCCGAACGAGATTGTATGCTCCCCGTAGGTCTAGTTTGGTAAACACTTGGGCAGTTCTGAAGCGCTGGAATAGTTCAGAGATGAGAGGCAACGGGTATCTATTCTTCACAGTGATCTTATTAAGTTCTCTATAGTCCACACAGGGCCTTAAAGATCCATCCTTCTTTTCGACAAAGAAGATACCCGCCCCAGCTGGAGAAGAGGAAGGGCGGATGAACTTCTTCTCCAGGTTTTCGTCAATATAGGAACGAAGCGCTTCTAACTCAGTCTCAGATAGTGGAAATATGCGACCAAAGGGAATCTCGGATCCAGGTAAAAGGTCAATGGGGCAATCATAGGAGCGATGAGGTGGTAAGCTGTCGGCCTTTTTTTTATCAAAAATATCCAGAAATTCGTGGTATACTGCAGGGACATGCTGAAGATTATCTGGTATTGACTGAAGGGTCAAACAAGAGGCCGGTGTGCTGGTGGTAGGCACGAAACAATGTTGAGAGCAGTACATAGATGGGAAGAGGATTTCTTTCTTGGACCAACTAATTTGAGGGTCATGAACTTGTAACCAGGGGAAACCCAGGATAACAGGAAACATAGGTGAACTGATGATGTTAAAGCAAAGGAATTCTTGGTGGCCAGAGTCTGTGGAGGTGAGAATAGGTTTGGTTTCTTGAGTAACAAGTCCCGAACATGGTAGGGATCCATCGGCTAGGTGTATCTGCAGAGGTTGCTTCTTATCTTGGAGGGGAATATGCAGGGTGTGAGCCAGAGATGCATCCAGGAAACAACTGCATGCTCCGGAGTCAATGATGGCCAGCAGCCGAGCTTCCTCTTCCGCCACCTGTAATGAGACCGGAAGGACAAAGTGAGATTGGGTAGAGCCGGTAACTTGAAAGTTCACAGTGTACTGTCGCTGGCACTTACTGGGTCTCACGGGGCAGTTGCGTAAGAAATGACCGGCCTCCCCACAATAAAGGCAAAGGTTGGCTTGGCGCCGACGGAGTCTTTCATCAGGGGTGAGTGGAGAACGTACCAATCCCAACTGCATAGGTTCGTGGTCCGAGGAAGAGGAAGGTACGGCAGAAGGTGCTGGAACAGGAGGAATGCGAGGTAACATCCAGGTGGGTCGTGAGGACTGGAAGCGTTCGGAGCGGCGTTCACGCAGGCGTCTGTCAAGCTTGATTGCTAGTTGTATTAATTCTTCCAGGGAAGAAGGAGTATCCATCCGAGCTAATTCATCTTTTAAATTTTCCGATAGACCTTGGCGATACTGGTACTTTAAAGCGGCCTCATTCCAGTTGGTGTCCCCAGACCATTTCCGGAATTCAACGGTGTAGTCTTCCACTGGTCTCTTTCCCTGGGTTAGGGTGTGTAGGATGGATTCAGCTGTGGCAGTGCGTTGTGGGTCGTCATACAGCTGTGCCATAGCATTGAAAAAGGTTTCTACCGTATCCAACAGGGGGCTTTTCTGTTCTAAGAGGTTATGGGCCCAAGCTTGGGGTTCTTCTGACAGAAGCGAAATGACAAACCCCACCTTTACAGCTTCAGAATGAAAAGTCCTGGGTTGAAGGGCCAAGTAGAGCTGACAAGCGTTCTTGAAGGCTCTGAACTTCTTTCGAATTCCGGAAAACCGTTCTGGACTGGAAACCCTAGGTTCAGGGATGGCCAACATGACTGGGTTGACTTGGTTCTGTGAAGAAGAAATCCCACTGGATGAAGCTGACGGTGCTTCCGGGGGAGCTGAGGAAGTTGTTAGATGTTGAAGGCGACCCTCAATTTGGAAATATCCATCCTGAAGTCTCTGGACAGCCTGTGTAAGGGCTGTAACCTGCTGGCAGAGGGTCTCGAGGGGAGAGCCGGCTCTGTCGGCCTCTGACATGGCTGGTTTGTACTGTCAGGTACTCACCAAGGCCGGAATGCTGAGAGCGGCTCCCCTAGCAACTAGGTGCGAGATACCCCTGAAGGTGGTACAGAGGGAATCAGGCACGGAGAGGCACGGGTTGCCAGCAGGTGTGCAGGTCACCAAGGTTTCACCAGATGTGTAGAACCCGTGTAGCATGGACTGGTTGCTAAGCTGGAGAGAAGACTGGCAGGGACTCCAACACCTAACCTGGAACCAGGAACAGAGCTGAGGAGAAACACAGGGTTAAGCAGAACAAGTCCGTTAAGCAGGCCGAGAGTCAAACACTGGAGAGCGTGGTAACAAGCACAGGTTGAGGCAAGGCAAGTCCGTTGAGCAGGCAGAGAGTCAAACACTGGAGAGCGTGGTAACAAGCACAGGTTGAGGCAAGGCAAGTCCGTTGAGCAGGCAGAGGGTCAAACACTGGAGAGAGGATCAGTAGAAGAGTCGTAATCAAGCCGAGGGTCAAACACTGGAGAGAGGATCAGTAGAAGAGTCGTAATCAAGCCGAGGGTCAAACACTGGAGAGAGGATCAGCAAGGTAGTCAACGGTCCGGGTCACAACAGGCAGGAACAGGTATGCAAAGGATAAACGGAACACTGGAAGCTGAGAAGACAAACCAGCAATGAGCACAAGGCATAGCTGCCTTTATATAGGCCCGCCAAGGGGACGTCCCGCTGTACGTGCATGCGTTCGTGTGCCCACGTGTGCTAACCCGTTCGGATCACGCGCTCGTACCCGCCGATTGTGTGCCCGTACGTGCTGATGTGAGGCTCTACCACGCAGGCGCACCGGGACGCGCCGATACTGACAGGCTCTGACTGTGTTAACCCTCTGACATCTGCGGGAGAAAGGATATGACAGGCTTGTCTATTTCTTACCTCTGGTAAGCTTACACCCAAAGGGGGCTGTTCACGCGGTGATGTGGTGAAGGTGTAGTGACCCTTGGATATGTGCACTCCAGAGGGAATAGAATCCCTTTTCTTCCTTTTTACTGATGTCCGCTGCTTGCAATGAACTATTCATAGGAAGTCTCTGAGTCAGTGGTTGCAATTGATTTATATGCCACTGCTGGTATTTGTTTGAACGACTGACTCGGGACAATTGATCTCTTTTCACTGCACTGAATGTTTTACTTTTTTTATTGGAGTTTAACATTCGCGAGATAAATGGTATTTCATGCCTTCAGTTTGTCAGATTATTTTAGCAGCATATGAGCTATTGTGTCTATTCATGTTTAATTGCATCAAGCGCTGTTAATACTATCTTTTATAAGAGAGTATGTTTTGTTTTTCAAATAATCTACACTTTTCTTATTTTCCATTTAGAGGGCGTTTTGGGGGTGTATTTAGGGTAGTTTACTTTATTTCATTTTTTCTTCCTTTACTTTTTAACTATCTTTAAACTTTTAGTTGAAAAAAGTACCTAAGGCTCACCATACACGGTTCAAATCTCGACAGGATCACCAGGAAGCAGCCAAGATTCGAACCGTTAATGGGCAGGCTGAATGTATCATGTTGATCAATTGATTCAGCCTGCTGGATTCTCTTACGATTATGGCTAGTGGCTTCTATAGCCAATAGCGATTATCTCAGTCTTCTCCCAGCGTGGATGGTCCTCGTCCCCCACACACCTCCCGTGGGAGCCGACAATTGCTCAGCAGGAGGTATTCCTCTGTCAGCACTGTTTGTGTTGATGGGGGAACCTGTAGTTTCAGGAAAGAAGTTCGCACTGTGTATGGCCTACCTAAGACTTTCATTATACAAAAAAACCCTACTCTTCATAAAACATCAAACACTTATATCTTACATCAATACCTAATGAACTTTTCATTACTTTGCTCAGGCTTCATATATTTATAATGATATACAGTCAGATCCATAAATATTGGGACATCAACACAATTCTAATCTTTTTGGCTCTATACACCACCACAATGGATTTGAAATGAAACGAACAAGATGTGCTTTAACTGCAGACTTTCAGCTGTAATTTGAGGGTATTTACATCCAAATCAGGTGAATTGTGTAGGAATTACAACAGTTTGTATATGTGCCTCCCACTTTTACGGGACCAAAAGTAATGGGACAATTGGCTGCTCAGCTGTTCCATGGCCAAGTGTGTGTTATCCCCTCATTATCCCATTTACAAGGAGCAGATAAAAGGTCCAGAGTTCATTTCAAGTGTGCTATTTGCATTTGGAATCTGTTGCTGCCAACTCTCAATATGAGATCCAAAGAGCTGTCACTATCAGTGAAGCAAGCCATCATTAGACTGAAAAAAACAAAACAAATACATCAGAGAGATAGCAAAAACATTAGGTGTGGCCAAATCAACTGTTTGGAACATCCTTAAAAAGAAAGAACGTACCGGTGAGCTCAGCAACACCAAAAGACCCAGAAGATCACGGAAAACAACTGTGGTGGTTGACCGAAAAATTCTTTCCCTGGTAAAGAAAACACCCTTCACAACAGTTGGCCAGATCAAGAACAATCTCCAGGAGGTAGGTGTATGTGTGTCAAAGTCAACAATCAAGAGAAGACTTCACCAGAGTGATTACAGAGGGTTCACCACTAGATGTAAACCATTGGTGAGCCTCAAAAACAGGAAGGCCAGATTAGAGTTTGCCAAACAACATCTAAAAAAGCCTTCACAGTTCTGGAACAACATCCTATGGACAGATGAGACCAAGATCAACTTGTACCAGAGTGATGGGAAGAGAAGAGTATGGAGAAGGAAAGGAACTGCTCATGATCCAAAGCATACCACCTCATCAGTGAAGCATGGTGGTGGTAGTGTCATGGCGTGGGCATGTAGGGCTGCCAATGGAAATGGTTCTCTTGTATTTATTGATGATGTGACTGTTGACAAAAGCAGCAGGATGAATTCTGAAGTGTTTCAGGCAATATTATCTGCTCATATTCAGCAAAATGCTTCAAAACTCATTGGACGGCGCTTCACAGTGCAGAAAAAGAAGTGGAATGTTATGCAATGGCCAAGTCAATCACCTGACCTGAATCCGATTGAGCATGCATTTCACTTGCTGAAGACAAAACTGAAGGGAAAATGCCCCAAGAACAAGTAAGAACTGAAGACAGTTGCAGTAGAGGCCTGGCAGAGCATCACCAGGGATGAAACCCAGCGTCTGGTGACGTCTATGCGCTCCAGACTTCAGGCTGTAATTGACTGCAAAGGATTTGCAACCAAGTATTAAAAAGTGAAAGTTTGATGGATGATTGTTAATCTGTCCCATTACTTTTGGTCCCTTAAAAAGTGGGAGGCACATATACAAACTGTTGTAATTCCTACACCGTTCACATGATTTGGATGTAAATACCCTCAAATTAAAGCTGAAAGTCTGCAGCTAAAGCACATCTTGTTTGTTTCATTTCAAATCCATTGTGGTGGTGTATAGAGCCAAAAAGATTAGAATTGTGTCGATGTCCCAATATTTATGGACCTGACTGTAACTCCAATATGATATAAGGGGGAAAAAATATTTCTCTGTACATCCATGGCCCGAGGGGGACCCTTTTTTATCTACTTAATATCATTTTCAAAGCCACCTGAATTTAAATTATTACATCGATTCTGGCCTTAAACAAATGATCATTGAGTGTAATTGATTTATATCGTGTTTTTTTCCTTATTTTGTGTCTGGTATCTATCAATCACTTTTAATTTTTATTTAACCTTTTTTTTTTTTTTCACTGTGTTTTTTTTTTTTTTACTTTCTGCAAAAAAAGTTAAATAATGAGGCTAACGGGTGAGGCACAAGAACATGTCTAGTGTACAGTAGTTGAAAGGAGCTTTTGTAACCCACAGGAGCCATTTTACCATAGCTCTCAACTGTCCCTGATTTCAAGGGACTGTCCCCAATTTGGAGCAAAGTCTCTCTGTCCTCTTTCCTCCTCATTTGTCCCTCATTTTAGTCTGATCTATATAGTTGTATTTAAAATGCACTTTTTATCTTTCAAAAAGTGTTTCCCAGTGTTAAACCTTCCATCCAAATTCTTAATTGCTGCATTTGTAAATTTTAAAAGACAATATAAAGCAATAGTAGTGGTAAAAAAAAGCCCCTTTGGATTTATTAACCTTTTTTTTTTGTTTATTCTCTTTTAGGGGGCATGGCAGGGGGCGTGTCCTATGCCTACATACGTCTGCTAGTATGTGTCCCTCATTCCCATCTCAAAATGTAGAGAGGTATGATTTTACTCAATTGCTGCCAACCATACGCATGTATGTGGCATTACGCTAATAGGTTCTAACGCCAAGCTGCCACATACTGTATACAGTGTGTGTACAGAATTGTCCTGTTGCTTTGTGTTGAGGTTGTGCTCTTTTGGCGCTCCCAGCACTGAGACCAAGCTTTCCCCAATGCCTTCCGGTCACTGTTTGTGACTGGGAGTCGGTGATGGGCTCCCAAACGCATGATCACTGTGACAATCAATCTCAATGATCACATGATGGGGAAGCCTGCCTCTGGACATTCAGAACCTATTATGCAGCGTACACATGAGCGGACTTTTCAACCAAACTCCTCTGATGGACTGAATCCGGCGGACAATCCGATCGTGTGTGGGCTTCATCGGACCTTCAGCGGACTTTTCCAGTTGAAAATCAGACGGACTTTAGATTTGAAACATGCTTCAAATCTTTCCGACGGACTCGAGTCCGGTCAAAAAATCCGCTCGTCTGTATGCTAGTCCGACGCACGAAAACCCATGCTAGGGCAGCTATTGGCTACCAGCTATCAACTTCCTTATTTTAGTCCGGTCGTACGTTATCATGTACGAATCCATCGGACTTTGATTTGATTGTGTGTAGGCAAGTCCGTTCATTCAAAAGTCCGTTGGAAGTCCGTCAAAAGTCTGGCGAAAGTCCACCGGAATGGCCGTCAGACTTTTGTTGCCGAAAAGTCCGCTCGTGTGTACGCGGCCTTAAAGTGCCAGCCCGAGCTGGCAACAAGGGGATAAAATCCATAGCACACATCATTTTGCCTTTCACATTGACTCCAATGGATTTTGCCAAGATAGTAAATATTTTACTGAAATCAGATTTTTGGACAAAATTACTAGGAAGCGAGAGCCCTTAATTCACTCATAGCTAATAAGAAACTATCAGGCCCTGAAACATGGACAGGCTATATACAGTAGCAGAGTGCCTAATGATGAGTATACATATATCACCATGATCATTTAATATTACAATTGTTTTGCTGAAAGAAATTTAGAAGCAATTGCTTGGTGCAATAGGTAAACAATTGTCATCAAAAGTAATATTTCATCCTGGAAAAAAATCTATTTCACTTACATACCTCCCAACCTTTTAAGATGGGAATGAGGGACACCTATCAGCAAAAGTATGCAGGCATAGGACACACCCCTTGCCACGCCCCCTTAAAGGAGAATTGTACAAAAAAACAAGATTAGTTGAACCCACAAGTGCTTTTTTTACCATTACTATTCCTTTATATTGACTTTTGGAATTTAAAAATGCAACAATTTAGAAATCAGATGAAAGGTTTAGCACTGGAAAACACTTCTTGATAGATAAAAAGTGCATTTTCTATACAACTATATAGATCAGACCAAAATGAGGGACAAATGAGGAGGAATGAGGGACATTGTTGCAAATCAGGGACAGTGCACAAATTGTGAGTGTAGCCTCATGTAGTAAATCAGGGACAGTCCCTCGAAATCAGGGACAGTTGGGAGCTATGGATAAAGCCCACCTTAACATTTGTTTCCAGAGCAGCATCAGACCGTGGCTTTGCCCAGCCAAGAGTAGAATATATTATGAAGATAACAATAGGCTCCAAACACCGGAGGGATTTATTTAAGCATTAATGGCAATAAATCAGCAATAGTGGCACAAATAACTTGAGAAGGTTTACACAGCTTGCTGAGACTTATGATTAAGGATTACAGTGTGAAATGTGCCAAGGCGGTCTGGCTGCCACTGTTGATTCAATGCTTGATAAAGTCTTCCAGTGTTTTGGACGTCTGTTTAATCGCTTCAGCCCCGGAAGATTTTACCCCCTTCCTGACCAGAGCACTTTTTTGCGATTTGGCACTGTGTCGCTTTACCTAACAATTGCGCGGGCGTGCGACATTGCACCCAAACAAAATTGACATCCTTTTTTTCTCCACAAATAGAGCTTTCTTTTGGTGTTATTTGATCACCTCTGCGGTTTTTATTTTTTGCACTATAACCAAAAAAAGAGCGACAATTTTGAAAAAAAAGCAATATTTTTGACTTTTTGCTATAAAAACCCCCCCAAAAATATATAAAAAAAACAATCAGGGACAGTCCCTCGAAAGCAGGGACAGTTGGGAGCTATGTCACTTAGACCAAATTGATCGTTTCTCTGTTGTACCTACAACCTAGTGCAATAGCAATAGTAGATCCTGTAGGTACAAGGAATATCTCCTATAATCACTATTTCTGCAGCCAATGACATCACAGGCGCATGCGCACTGCACTCTGGAGGGAGTGCAGTGCCGCGGTCCTGGTTCTTGTGTGCATGCGCGGGAGTGACTTAATCGCAGCTCAGCCATTTAAACAGCTGGAGCTTGCAAGCCTGGAAGGGAGACTGGGTGAAGATGGAAGCCCTGTCAGCAGTGACAAGAGCGCCGCTGGAGGGCTTCATTTTAAGGTATTTTATAACATATTACCATGCAGAAAGGAAGTTTATCTATTTATTTACATTTGTTTTTGAAATTTTACGGGATTGCAGGATCTTGGCACTGTAATCTATGACACTGTGGCCCAGCTGCCAGCATCCTGACAGCCAATGATGCTGTGTGGCTGGGAGTTATTGCTTACTAGGATGCTGATGGCTGGGAAGCAATGGGGTTGATTTACTAAAGGCAAATAGACTGTGCACTTTGCAAGAGCAGTTGCTCCAGAGCTTAGTAAATGAGCAGAAGCCCTGGTAGAAGTTCTGGTAAAACCACTTTGCAGTTATTTTAACTCTATTAATGCTGCAAACCCACTCTCTCCAGAAGCATTACTGGCATATATAACGGTATTACCAAAAGAGGGAAAAGATCCCCAGGTGTGTGCTAACTATAGGCCTATCTCTCTGCTCAATTCCGATACAAAACTGCTGGCAAAAATCTTGGCCTCGAGACTTCGGGAATACGTAGGTGATCTGGTACATCCAGATCAAACGGGGTTTATAAAAGGACGGGAAGCCAGGGACAACACCATCCGCGCTCTCCATGTATTGTATTGGATGCGAAATGGTCCGGATAGGGCCCCAGGTATCACTCTGTCGATGGATGCCGAAAAGGCTTTCGACAGAATGAACTGGGGCTTTATGAGAGCAGTATTGGGTAGGATAGGTCTGGGGGGGAAAATGCTAGGATGGATCATGTCACTATACGGGAAACCAAGAGGAAGAATTAAGGTCAATGGGACAGTATCCGAATGCTTTAACATACAAAACGGTACTAGGCAAGGGTGCCCACTGTCCCCTTTGATATTTGCGATAGTGATGGAACCATTTCTACGCAGAGTTAGAAAGAACGAGGAGATAGTGGGGACATACATAGGACATATGGAACATAAAGTAGCAGCATATGCGGATGATCTGCTATTTTTTCTCTCCGCTCCCCAGACATCTATAGCCGCACTGATGGCGGAGGTACAGAGATTCGGAGGGGTGTCTGGTTTCAAGATTAATTTTGAGAAATCAGTTATACTTCCTAGTAATATATCAGCGGAGATGGAGAGGTCATTGAAAGAGATGTATCCATTTATATGGAATAAGGAGTCACTGACATACTTGGGGGTACAAATTAGCGCAGACTATGAACTATTGTATGAACGTAACTATGGCTCACTACTGAAAGAAATAACAGAAGAACTAAAGCAATGGAAGGGTAAATTACTGACCTGGTTCGGAAGAATCAGTGCCATAAAAATGAGCATATTGCCCAGAATGGTTTATGTACTGCGCACAGTGCCAATCAGGTTGCCAGTGACTCTTTTTAGGCAAGTGCGTAGGCTGTTTGTGTCCTTTGTATGGAATGATAGGAGGCCTAGATTAGCCTATGATATTTTAAAAAGAAGCAGAGGTGAGGGAGGCTTAGGACTCCCAGATATATCTTCCTACTATAAGGCCATGACTCTAGTAAGAATAGTAGACTGGTGCCAGGACTTAAAGAGGAAACCATGGGTACAGGCAGAAATGTCAATGGCAGGGAGAAATCTGGCAGGAGCACCATGGATCTAAGGGTCATTGAGGGGGTTGTCACAATGGACATCACCGATGACCCTGAATTCATTGGAAGTATGGGATAGAGTGAATGGTAAGGGTAGATATGCCCCCCAGACCTCCCCTCTGGCTCCTCTGGAGGGATTTCCTTGGTTCCCCCCGGGGGAGGAGACGGGTAGTCTGGGGGCATGGGGCCAGGATGGGAATACTAGATGTGGCAAGTTTGCTCCCAATGGAACCCTTCTATCACTGACAGAAATGGTCATGAAATTCGGTAAGATACGAATGGCAGAATGGAAACATCATCAAATGAAGAGTTTTCTCAAGAAATTTAAACCATTAAGACCCATGAGCTCACTCACAACATTTGAGAAGCAGTGTGTACAGACTTCAGAATCTGGACATATGCTATCTCGAATGTATAGAATGATTTTAAGGGAACAAGAAAGGACACCCCCATACTTTGTAAAAGAGTGGGAGAGGGAGCTAGGCCAAGTATGGACAGATAAACAAATTAATAGAGCGATATCGTTAACATTCACAACATCTATAAGTTCAAAAGTGCAAGAGATGGCATACAAGTTCTTGGCGAGATGGTATAGGACACCAGTAAAGCTAGCACAAATCTACTCAGCATCTAGCGATAGATGTTGGAGGGGGTGTGGACAGAGGGGAACATTTCTCCACCTTTGGTGGACATGCCCAATAATTAAATCATTTTGGGAATCAGTGGCCCCATGGATTGAGAAACTAACAATGGACTCCGTGGAATTCGGGCCCATGGGAACCCTGGATCTGTCAAAAAGTATAGGGAAAGCATAACCCCACATTTATTAAACGCAGCAAAAAAACTGATCCCGAAGTACTGGAGGCAGGATCGGAGCCCGTCAGTCATGGAGTGGAGAAACGAGGTTAACATCATAAAGGAAGCGGAGAGGTGGGTTCATGTGGTCAAAAACCAAAAAAAGAAATTTGAAACTATATGGGCAAAATGGGAACAATGTGCCAGGGAGATAATGGAAGAGGGAAATAATAATGGATAATGGAAGTAGAAATGGTATAGTCATTAAGAAATAAGATAAACCCAGAAAGAAAGAGTTAAACAGTGACATGACTTCTCCAATGCCAATTAAGTAAAGGGGGTGGGGGGTAAGATAATGTATGGATATATGGTCCCATTTTTTCCAAGGGGGTTTTTTTTTTTTTTTTTTATGTCCTCCATTCACCCTGATTCCCCTAATTAACACTGAGTGGTGAGGGTGATGTGGGGTAGGGGTGGGGTGTTTTTTTTTTTTTTTTTTGTTAAATAGGAATTATAATGATTATAATGATTTAGAATACGATTCAGAAGAAGGGGGATTTCACTGTATAATTAGTCCATTAGGTCTGCACATCGGGGGGAAGAGTAGAGGTAAAATAATATACAGAAAGGGGGGAAGGAAGAAGGCACAATTTATTGTTTATAATGATTTAAGCACGTTTGGATATTGGGGGAGGAGTTGAGTAAAGTAATATTAAAGATGAGGGGGGAAGAAGCACAGAAGATTAGGGAGGGGAAGGGAGGGGGAGGGGGAGAGGGGGGAGGGGGAAAGGGAAAAACTCTTTTTTTTTTTTTCTCTTTTATGCACAAATTATGCAATTATGAATTTCAGGGGGGTGAGGTAGTATACACGATATAAATTAGAATAAGGGGGAAATCACTAATGTTAAATAAATATGAATACACGTTTTGAGAATTTTTTTTTTTTTTTTCTCTCCCTTTTTTTGTGGTATGGTTCGGGGAAGTCATGTATAAGTTATTGTTAATATATTGTTAATCACATTTGTAGGTTGGGGAAGGGAGTTGGAGTAATATAAGGATGGGGGTGGATGGAGATTTTAGTAAAGAGGAAGATTGTGTGTTTTTTTTTTTTTTTTTTTTTTTTTTACCATGGTTAAATGGGATACATGGGGTAATTAGTGTTTTGTTGTTGGATTTATCGGGTTGAAGTAGGGGTATAGTACGTTGTATGAATGTTAATGTATTATGTATTATATAAATGAATAAAATTTTGATTATTAAAAAAAAATGAGCAGAAGCCCTGCTGACTTTCATCATCCAATCATGTGCAAGCAAAAATGCTGTTTTTTTAATTCATTTTCCTTGCATGTGAAACTTTACCCCATTACTAAGCTCTGGAGCAGGGATCGCTATACCTCCCAACATTATGAGATGGGAATGAGGGACACCTGCTAACGAACGTATGTAGGCATAGGACACGCCCCCTGCCACACCCCCTTAAAGGAGAACTAACAAGCAAAAAAGGTTAATTAAATCCACAAGGGCTTTTTTTTACCACTACTATTCCTTTATATTTCTTTATATTGGCTTTTAAAATGTACAAATGCAGCAATTTAGAAATTGGATGAAAGATTTAGCACTGGGAAACACTTTTTGAAACATAAAAGTGCATTTTATATACAACTATATGGATCAGACCAAAATGAGGGATAAATGAGGGGGGAAGAGGGACAGAGGGACATTGCTCCAAATCAGGACAGTTGGAAGCAATGGATCTCCAAATTACGGCCCTCCAGCTGTTGCAGAACTACACGTCCCATGAGGCATTGCAAAACTCTGACATTCACAGACATGACTAGGCATGATGGGAATTGTAGTTCCTGAACAACTGGAGGGCCGTAGTTTGGAGACCCTTGCATCTGGACTGGAGCAAATTGCACAGTCTATTTGCCTTTGGTAAATTAACCCCACAGTGTCATTAGTTGCTGCCAACGTTCCAGCAACTAGCTCAGTAATGTTGCGCTGGGAACCAGACAATGTTACTGAGCTGCAGTCAGAATTGAGCGTCTGCTGGAGAGCACATTAACATTTTAAAGTTTGGGAAAGGGTGGTGGGGGGGGGGGGCAAAAGCAGTGCTGAAGTCCAGTGCTGACATTTGTAGTTCCGTCTTTCATTCATGAACAACCTTGTATTCTTTTAACAGAATGCAAGGTTGTTCTGTGATTGGAGGGGAGTTGCAGGTTAACGTTTCAAATATTCCTCCTCCAATCACAGAACAGGCTTTTTTGAATGGAGGAGGTGCCAGGCGACAACCTTCTACGATATCTGTACTGCAGCCTGAATTAAAGTCTCAGCACCAGACATTTGTCCCTAACAGGAGACTAAGGACTGGATAAAAGCATAAACGTTGGTAAAAGCTTCAGCAACCAGAGATGGTGCACACTTTCAGACATCTCAAGTCTCCCGCGAGGTGGGCGGCTCCCGCAAGTGGTGCCCGATATCCCGAATTAGGAAGCTGATCGTGGATGGTCCCCTGGTTCACACCGGGGATGATCGGTGCAGCAGGAGGGACAGCTGTGATCACCGATCTCCCTGTATAGCCGACATCAGCTTCTCCTTCTCTCCCTCCCGCGGCTGTCAGCTAAAAAGCTATACAGGGAGATTGGTGATCACAGCTGTCCCTCCTGCTGCACCGATCATCCCCGACTGTTCCCTGTATCCTCCTCCTCCAGCCCCCCTCCGTGTCCTTCTCCCCCCTCTTCTTCTCCGGCTCCCTGTCCTCCTCCACTGCCCCCCTCGTCCCCCACATCTGGCTTCCCTCCTCTCCTCTCCTGCTGGCTGTGGGGATCTGTCAGGAAGGGAGCGGTCATTTACCGGCCCCTTCCTTTTCTGAATTGGACACAGTGAGCGAGATCACTCCTGTGTCCTGTGAAAACTGAGCAGAGTAACCTGTGTGATTACTCTGCTCAGTTTATGAATGGACAGGAGCCGCTGTCTCCTGTCCATCCATCTTCAATGCTGAGAAAGGGACTGAGGAAGCTGTGTCCTCAACCTCTTTCTCTGTCTCAAAGGGGAGATGTCAGGGTTCTATTTAGACCCCTGATATCTCACCAAAGCCCCCCCCCCAAACAGGGATGATTAACCACTTCAGCCCCGGACCATTTGGCTGGCCAAAGACCAGAGCACTTTTTGCGATTCGGCACTGCATCGCTTTAACTAACAATTGCGCAGCCGTGCTTCGTTGCTCCCAAACAAAATCGACGTCCTTCTTTCCCCACAAATAGAGCTTTCTTTTGCTGGTATTTGATCACCTCTGCGGTTTTTATTTTTTGTGCTATAAACAAAAAAATTTGCGACAATTTTTAAAACAACGCATCATTTTTTACTTTTTGCTATAATAAATATCCCCAAAAAATATATAAAAAAACATTTTTTTTCATCAGTTTAGGCCGATATGTATTCTTTTACATATTTTTGGTAAAAAAAAATCGCAATAAGCGTATATTGATTAGTTTGCGCAAAGGTTATAGCGTCTACAAAATAGGGAAAATAGGGGATAGTTTTATGGCATTTTTATTAATTATTTTTTTTTTTTTTACTAGTAATGGCGGCGATCAGCGATTTTTATCGTGACTGTGACATTATGGCGGACACGTCGGACAATTTTGACACATTTTTGGGACCAATGCCATTAATACAGCGATCAGTGCGATTAAAAATGTATTGATTACTGTAAAAATGTCACTGGCAGTAAAGGGGTTAACACTAGGGGGCAGTGAAGGGGTTAATGTGTGTCCTAGGAAGTGTTCTAACTGAAGGGGGATGTGGACAGTGCAGGTACTCTGTATGAACAGAGGATCCATCAGTTCTCCCCTCAGAGAAGCAGAAACTGTGTTTACAGACAGAGTTCCGGGTTCTCCGTGTGTCCCGAACGATTGCGGGAGCCTGCTGGTGATCGAGACCGCCGGGCACTCGCATTGGCTCGGGAGGGCAAGCGGGGGGTGCGCACCCTCTAGTGGCCGTCAATGGTACTGATGCGATTCGCGTAGCCGGGCCATGTTGCCGCAGTATAACTGCAGCGGCTGGGCGGCATGCGGTTAAAAAAATATACAAAAAAAATAAAATTGTAAACAAAAATTATAAAAAATTAAATTATAAAAAAAAAAATATAAAATAAAAAACTACTGACACCATCCCTCTGCCTTACCACCACTGTCCACTGCCCCAACCCCCCCCCAAAAAAAAGCATAATAAAAAAAAATTAAATTGTAAAAAAAAATATGTAAAAATAAAAACTACTGATACCATCCACTGCCCTCCTGACACCATCACCGCCACATACTCCCCACCCCTTCCCCAGAAGCACTGTGAAAAAAATATTTAAAAAAAAATTTAAAGAAAATAATAAACAACAAAATTGTAAAAAATAATAGAGAAAATAATAACAACAAAAAACTACTGACACACTGCTCTACTGACACTGTCCACTACCCCATCCCCAATCATTGTGAAAAACAAAAAATTAAAAAAAATAGATTGTAAAAAATAATTAAAAAAATAAAATTGTAAAAAATAATAATAAAAATAAAGAACTACTGACACCGTCCACTGCCCTACTGACACCATCCTGCACATACAACTCACCGCTGTACATTCTGCACTCCTCACCTGCACATTATACCCACCTACATACACTCCGCACTCCTCTCCTGCTCATATACCCACCGTCATACACTCCGCACTGTACATTCCCTTTTTAACATTACTACATTCTGCACTATGTAAGTCATCTCAGTCTCTATTAAACCACACCCCATTTAAGCCACGCCCAATATGTAGCACGGTTTAAGCCACGCCCACCTCCCCAAAATGAGTTTCTGCAGGTTGGGATGTCTGCACTTTATTAGAAGTAACTTTATTTTACTGTAGAGCAGAAAGGGGTACTACTTAAAGTATTACCAAAAGGCTGACTTTATAGGCCAGGAAACAATGGAGAAGGAAACAATATAAACAATCATATTTATTGAAAAAGTACAAAATACAGACATTATCTTCAGAATAAAAGCCATAACATATATGCATCTGTGTTATTAGTGCAGTGAGCCCTTGTGCGTCTACGCGTTTCACCATTAGGCTTCTTCAGGACACGACCAAGGTTCAAAGAGTTAACAGATAAGAGAACAAATTCCTCTAGCTTAATTTGGACTACATTGTTACAGTATATATACCCACAACCTAGGTGAGCGATGAATTTTCAAAAATGTGAATAGTAGGTGCGTTTCAAATATTTTCAAATTTTTGAGCAGGGGCAGGTAAACACCTATACTCCAGATATGTATGGGGCCAGTAGAGCCGCAATAGCATCCAACATATATATATGGGAAACAGACCCTTAATGGGATCCAGCAATGCTCATGGCTGATAAAGCCTAAGCTAGCCCGCTGTGCGAGAAAGGAATCATATGAAAACATGCCCCTGGGAGACAGCTGAACGCTGAACACCTTTATTTTACTGTACAAATGTACAAAAATCGTTTTTGACCATACTTCGGCTTTAAAGAAAATATGCATTGCCATTACTATCCGCTCCTTCTAAAAATGCCAGTTACCTGATTGTCATACTAATCGAAAAGCTTCAATACATTATATGCCAGTGCTTTGGAATAAGTATGTCGATCAGGGGTTCTGACTTCCCTAGCTGCCTAGTTATTACAGGTCTGTGATTCACATTGTTTTGAAGCCTGAGGAGCAGCATGACAACCTGATCACTAACATTTACTCCAGAAGGAGGATAGCAATGATGGCTGACATATTTCTTTCCTCTTATTTCCTTTCTCTAAAAATAGATGCAATGATAGGTTATGTAGTAAGAGTTCATGTGATGTGATAACAGGTATCTTAAGACAGGCAGGGCTAGGCGGGATTGCAAAACAATGCCACATCAGTCATAAAATATAAAACATGAATATACTATCAGCATGTTTCCCTATTACTGTGGGTTGTTATCGTTAGGTAACAAAAAGTTGCTTCATGCTGATGAAGGTGTGTGACGTAGAGAAATCACAAGGACCTAATTAGAGAGATAACTTCATTAACCCAGGTGTGTCTTCATAATGGGGTGAGGTCATAGCATTAGTTTATGTTAGGTCAGCCATACATTGAAAGAAATTCAGCCAACTGAGGGAGGACTGGACAAATTTTGATCCACATATGGGGGGCTGGTTGTACACAAGTCGATCAATTTGTGTGCAGCCAGCCTGTTGGAAAATGTTCCCTCGATCAGCGCCACTGGCTATAGCCATCAGTGCTGATCACCGCCCCCCCCGCTATCAGAACACAATAGCGGGAGGGATACTCCCATCCACATCGAGTGTGCAGAAGGGATAGTTAATTCATTTTCATTTGTTCAAACTGTTAATTGAATGAAATAAATGACTCATGTATGGCTAGTCTTAGGGCTCATTCACACCATACCCATTGAGCTGCGTCGATCTGCATAGATTAACCGTCTGCCCCGCGTACATTTACTGATGGGCCGCGGCTCCTACAGGAGAAATCAAGTACATGCATGTTGTTTCCACTTCCAGGTTTGCGGCGCACGTGTGCGCCGCCGGCGACCTGCTCCCGCTGGGATTGTCCGCTGTCCAGGACCCTCCGATTGTTGCTGACAGAGGCAACATTGCGGTTTGTTTATGTAAACAAGGCAGATCGCTGTTCTTTGACAAGGGAAGACTGAGCTGCTGAGCAGAAACACAGATCTCTATCTTCCAGCAGTACAAGCACCTCCCACACAGTAAGAACCCTTTCACACTGTGGCAGTTTTCATGCATTTTAGCGCTGGAAATAGCGCCTGTAATGCACCTGAAAACTGCCTCCCATTCAGTGCAATGAGTGCTTTCACACTGGGGCAGTGCGCTTGCAGGACATTAGAAGTCCTGCAAGCAGCATCTTTGGGGCAGCTTGGGAGCACTATAAATAACGCTCTTAAAATGCCCCTGCCCATTGAAATGAATGGGCAGGACTTCCATAGCCCCCTTAAAGCGCTTTGCATGTGCCGCAAAATGGGTCTTTTTTCGTTTTCTGTAAGGTCCCTTTGTCATGTGATCCGAAAAGCGCAGCTAAAATGACGCTAAACCACTGCAAAAACGACTGGCACTTTAGCGCTGTTTTAGCGGCGCTGCAGTGTGAAAGGGCTGTTAGAAAGCACTCCCTAGGAACACATTTAACCCCTGATGTTAACTCATTCCCTGCCAGTGTCATTAGTACAGTGACAGTGCATATCTTTTAGCACTGATCACTGTATTGGTGTCACTGGTCCCCAAAAAGTGTCACTTAGTGTCTGATTTGTCTGCCGAAATGTTGCAGTCCCGCTATAAGTCGCTGATCGCTGCCATTACTAGTAAAAAAAGAAATGAATAAATACAAAGCCCATAAATCTATCTCATAGTTTGTAGACGCTATAACTTTAGCGCAAACCAATCAAAATACGCTGGGATTTTTTTTTTTTTTTTTACCAAAAACATGTAGCAGAATACATATTGGCCTAAACTGATGAAGAAATTTGATTTTTTACATTTTTTTATTGGATGTGTTTTATAGCACAAAATAAAAAATATTGGTTTTTATTCAAAATTGTTGGGAAATAATTATTTAGGAGAAACCTCTATTGAGAATCAGAGCTGGAAGCCCGGGAAGTAAACCAGATCATACAGAGATCATACAGAGAGTATAGTAGAGTTTTTAATCTACTATACTCTCTGTACGATCTGGTTTACTTCCCATGCCCGTACAATCCCTGGGGCATCTCCCTTTCGCATTATGCAAAATTGTCGCTCTTTTTTTGTGTATAGCAGATAGAATAAAAACCGCAAAGGTGATCAAATACCACCAGAAGAAAGCTCTATTTGTGGGGAAAAAAGGCATCAATTTTATTTGGGTACAGCATCGCACGACCGCGCAATTGTCAGTTAAAGTAACCCAGTGCCGTATCACAAAAATGGCCTGGTCAGCAAGGGGGGGTAAACCTACCAGGGCTGAAGTGGTTAACACAAGGGCATGACTCCTTTTTATGTGCCCTGTTCACACTATAAGATCGATTTGAGGTGTGGTCTCTGCATTTTTGTGCAACTCACTGTAATATGTCGCAATGCACTGAGGTGCATAGAGCTGAATGAATTGTCATTTCACAGAAAATTAAATAAAATGTAGACATGCTCTTAAATCTTTAGGGACGTATCCTTGTTCAAATGGTGTTACATGTGGCATAAGATGAAAAGTATGTATTGGAGATCTCTATAGCAAAGTAGATGAGATAGACAAGGTAATAGGGATGTAAGTATTTAGAAGTGGTTAGGATTTTAAAACAAAGCTCCACAATACTTAAAGTGTTACTAAATCCACAACATTAAATTTAGTCTGTATATGCAGTAAAGCCTGCTTGCTATACTCACTGTGGAACCTAAGAGGTTAATCCTGCCCATTGTGTAAGAAGGCTGTTTGATCCTGGCTTCTCTGATCCTCCCCTTCTTCCACAGTCCCCAATACATTTCCTGATAGAACAGAGCCTTGGGGGCACTCTGCACATGATCATTTTGGTGTGTAATGCTAGAGTGTTTTTTTTTCTCATGGGACGGTGCGTGTGATCCGCACAGGGCCAATCAGCACTGTCCAGACAGGGGGTCAGGGGTCATGCAGCCTCATAGGACAATCAGAGGAGAATGAAAATTCCTCCCACAAGCTTTAACCAGTGCTGATAGAAGTCACAAAACTGCTTTATACTGCTGATGAGAAAAGGTATTTAGCAGTTTATATTTACTAAAATAATTGCATTTCCATGTTCTGTGTACTGTGGGAGCCCAGATATTTTGTAACACTTTAACTCTTTTTCAACTAGTCAATGTTGGCCAGGTCCCTCTCTCCTGCCAGCATGTTCTCCCTGGTTTCCTCCAGGCACTGGGTCTTTGGACATCCTGAATGGTCATCTCAGGACGATGTAACTTCTGTCCATGCACAGGGGTTTGTTCATTCATTCTGACACCGAGACATTGCGCCAGTAATGTAAATCATACCTCCCAACTTTTTGGGATGGGAATGAGGGACACCTATCAGCAAAAGTATGTAGGCATAGGACACACCCCTTGACACGCCCTCTTAAAGGAGAATTGTACAAAAACACAAGATTGGTCAAACCCACAAGTGCTTTTTACCACTACTATTCCTTTATATTGGCTTTCGGAATTTACAAATGCAACAATTTAGAAATCAGATGAAAGGTTTAGCATTGGAAAATACTTTTTGAAAGATAAAAAGTGCATTTTCTATACAACTATATAGATCAGACCAAAATGAGGGACAAATGAGGAGGACTATGGGACTTTGCTCCAAACTAGGGACAGTCCCTCGAAATCAGGGACAGTTGGGAGGTATGTGTAAACTGAGCTTAGCTTACTTTTAAATGACTATTTCTCAATAGGTTGTGCTCCCACTTTCTGACACATGCCAGGGAGATAAGTTTTATCCTACACTAGGCCAGCATCACCCAGCACAGCATTTCAAGCCTACAACTTCATGCCAGTGACCCTGTGAGCCGAAAAGACCTTCTTCTTGAAAAATATCGAATGCCTGGCAGAGGTAGAGCATTTCCCACTGACCTTCACGCTGAAATGATTCTTGAATTATCAACTCAGGCAAGAATTTCCATGACTTGATTTACAATTAAAATTTACCTGCCATAAAAAAAGATCTTGTGTGACTTTGACCCTTAACTAATTACTCACCTGATACACTCAGTTGCAGGATGTTACTGATGCTGGTGCTGGCAGTATTCTGGATGGTGCAGGTGTACTTTCCGCTGTCATGCTTTGAGATTGTCTGGAAGTAGAGGTTGGAATCCCTGCAGGTCACATGGGGCTCTGAGCAGATGTTCTTCCCATCACGGTAGAAAGTGTAAGTAGCAACATGCTGCTCACCGGCATCACAATGGAAAGACACATAGGAGCCATTAAAACGATGATCAGGAGCAGAATTAGGAACGAGGGCAGGAGCAGTGAGAGTGGCTTTAAACATAAAACAAAAAAGAAGAAAAACAGTTATCTAACATTATTATTTTTAGTAACATAATCAACATTATTATTGAATAATTATATCAATTATTAGGTCCACTTAAAGGACAGCTTCAGTCTAAATGCAGCCCACCTAGTAAAATTGTTACCTTCCTCCCCATTCCAATGATTTTCCCCATGTGGCCCTATCCGGCTCTGCACAGCCTTTGAAAAGAAAATGTTTCAGGCGGGTCTCCTCCATTCATTGCTATGGGTAAGCTGGACTCCATTGGATGGCTGGAGGCCACCATGAATATGACTGATCTATAGCAAGGAATGGAGCCACGATACATATGTGCATTAGATAGTGGACCCATTTAAAATATTTTCTTTCCAAAGCCTGTGTGGCACCAGGCAGAGCCACACAGTAAAAGTAATTGGAATGGGGAACAAGGTGAATTTTTTTTTTACGGTGTGGGCTGCACTAAGGATGGGGGGGTTCTGGAAGCAGAACTAAATTCCTCTGTGAGGGTGATGGATCTTGCCATAATGTACAAGAACACATAGTATATATGCACATTTTGGCACATCTACCTCCTAGTAGACAAATAGATAGAATTGATACAACCAGAACAAAAAGCTCTCCACGCGATGTGCACTAAAGCCTTCCTAAAACAGAAAGTATCTGCATGTCTCACATCCATCACAAGTTTAAAAATGAAGGCATTAATCTAGGGTCATGCTAGGGAAAAATGCTGCCTGAGGCTGCCATTTTTTCAACCCCTCTGGGTTGGTTGTTAAGTTACTGGTGGCAGGAGTGCTAGGTATCAGGCAACCATACTATAAAGCACAATGGTTGCTAAGACGCTGGTGGCTGGGCTGCACAGCACATTGGTTGCTAGGATGCATGCATCCTGGGGGCTGGATGTGCACAGAGAATGGAGTGTCCAGTATGAACACTACGGCCTCAGTGCCACCCTCCACTGTGCCTCTATGAATGCCTTCTGAGACAATCTCCTCAATTGGCCTCAAAGATGGTATAGCCTTGGTTTTATTAATCATTCAAGGGTTAGTACATTCAAAATGTACAACCAACTGTACATCCAAAAATGCTTTATAGTACAGATACAGTCTAATATTATAGAGCAGGGTTTCTCAACCAGGGTTCCTCTAGAGGTTGCTAGGGGTTCCCTGTCCAGTCAGCAATTTTTGCCTTTCAGATACTTTCCCACCGACACCATTGATCTTTTTAGATATTTGTAAGGGAGTAATTCTTCCCAATAACCACAAGTGTAAGGAGTATTCTTCCCACTGACCATCACATTAAGGTACCATGAGTTGTAGACCTAATAATATTTAGCAAGGGTTCCCTGAAACTGGAAAGTTAATTCAAGGGTTATTTTGTGTTGAAAGATTTAAGAATTTAATAAATGGCTCTATGATAGCCTAACTGCATACAGAGTTTAAGGCTTGTTGGCATCATCAGCGCATTGTATGGAAGCAATAGCTAAAGAGCTTGGCCTATAGACTGACAAGGGTATGATGACGTGGGATAAAAGAACCAAAAAATCCTTCACTACGAAGCACGGAAAAGCCTTGAATTAATAAACACATAAATATGATAGCGTAACTGAAGTTATGTAATGGGAACTAAGAACTGGTGGTTGACAAGACTCTAGTAACAAGGAGATGAATAATTTGGATGTAGGATAAGAGAGGAATGGTTAAAGAATCACTATGGAAATATCCACGCATATAAGATGATAAGATGAACAGGCATTTATCTGGGTGTGGGGGTGAAAAAACCTTTATCTCTTTAAAAATGTGTAGTGCTCTCGGACTGCAGAGACTATGCCTAGATCTCCCTGGCTAGCATGGGGGCTGCCTGCCAAAGTTATAACTCCCTGTACACCATCAACACAGGCTCAGTCTAGAGCATGTCTTTTGCAGATTTTATTTGCAGAAACATGAACGGGAGTATGTGCAGGAGAGGAGTGCGGAGTGTATGGAGGTGGGTAGTATGTAGTGGCGGCCCGTGCATTGAGGGCGCACAGGCGCCGCCCCCCCTTTCCCTGCCGCTGCCTCCCTATCCATGCGCCCAGCCCCTTTCAGGACGCCGGACACATGGATTCCTATGGCGGGGGTGGGAGGGGGTGGTTTTTTTTTAAAGCACGTGATTAGAGCCAGAGGCTCTAATCGGCTTCAATAAAGTGTGGGCACGGGGCATAGAGAGTTTGCCTTGATCCCACCCAATTGTGTGACCATAGCGAATGAATTTTTGCTATCTTCACACTGCAGTGCCTCCCCGCCAATCAGGAGGCAGGTCGGGGGACCTGTTTCCCAATTGGCCAAAGCGCCAGGCAAACCTATTGGATGCCTAGTGGCGCTGTGGCAAGCAGAGGAAGCATGAGAGGAGTGGACACCTCTGCCGCTGCTGCTGCCCGAGCTCTCCATAGTTGGAAGACCATAGTGAAGACAGGAAGGTTGGTGCAGACAGAGAGGTCGGTGCACACTCCGCACACACTCCGCACAGACTGAACGCTGCCGATCCGGGGGGTGTCCAGGCGCCTGGCTGACATGGAGCCCTCCGACCCCCTGTACCTTCCCCTGCAGCCGGCCCACTGCACTCAGTGGCTGCTCAGCCTCCTGGCTCATCACTATGGACTGGACCGCAGGACGGACAATGAGATCAGGTGTCCAATCGCCTATAGGAGAGGACGGGAGAAGACGTATGGAGGCCAGGAGGACACCGCTCGCTGCCGTCACCCTTCCCCACCGAAACAGGGTAAGTGCCGGGCAGACAGTGGCAGCATTTGATGGGCACAGTGGCTGCGTTTTGATTGGCACAGTGGTGGCAATTGATGGCACAGTGGCTGCGTTTGATGGGCACAGTGGCTGTGTTTGATGGGCACAGTAGCTGTGTTTGATGGGCACAGTAGCTGTGTTTGATGGGCACAGTTAGGCTGCAATTAATGTTTTTTTTTTCAGTTTGTTTGCCCCCCCCTTAAAAATTTTGAGCACCAGCCGCCACTGGTAGTATGTGGAGAAGAGGAGTGCGATGTGTATGGAGGTGGGTAGTATGTGCAGGAGAGGAGTACAGCATGTATGGAGGTGGGTAGTATGTGCAGGGAGAGAGGTATGGAGTGTATGGCGATGGGTAGTATGTGCAGGTAAGGAGTGCGGAGTGTACGGTGGTGGGTATTATGTGCAGAAGAGGAGTGCGGAGTGTATGGTGGTGGGTATTATGTTCAGGATTGTGTCAGTAGGGCAGCGGACGTTGACAGTAGTTTATTATTTTTATTTTATTTTTTTATAATTTAATTTTTTATTTTAATTTTTTCATTTTTTTAATGCTTTTTGGTGGCCAGTGGGTGGTGTCACTAAGGCAGTGGACAGTGAATTTTTTTTTATTTTTATTATTTTTTTTTTACATTTTTATTTTTTAAATTATTTCTTACAATTTATTTTTCTATAATTTTTTTTCACAATAATTGGGGGGGGGGGGGGGGTTGCAGTGCCAGTAGGGCAGTGGACAGTGTCAGTGGACACCATTTTGTTTTTATTATCTTATAATCTATTATTTTTTACAATTTTGTTGTTTTATTTTTATTTTTTTTCGATATTCTCTTAATTTTTTTTCACAGTGCTTCTGGGGAAGGGGGGGGGGGGGTATGAGGCAGTGGATGTTGTCAGTAGGGCAGAGGTTGGTGTCAGTAGAGCAGTGGATGGTGTCAGTTTTTTATTTTTATGTTTTTTTTTTTTCAATTTATCTAGTTTTTATTTATTTTTTAAGGGTGGGTTGGGGCAGTGGACAGTGTAGGTAGGGCGGGGGGTGGTGTCAGTAGTTTTTTAATTTAATTTTTTTACAATTATATTTTTTATAATTTTTTTACAATTTTATTTTTTAATACTTTTTGCAATATATATATATACTTTTTTAATCAGCCTTGTCTGTGGTCTTTAGTGGGATATCAGGGGTCTAAACAGACCCCTGACATTTCCCCTATGATACAGAGAAAAGGACTGAGGACAGAGATTCCCCAGTCCCTTTCTCAGCATTGAAGATGAATGGACGGAAGACAGCGGCTTCTCTCCATTGATAAACTGAAGCAGAGTAACACACAGGTTACTCTGCTCAGTTATTACTGGTCATAGAGAGCGTTCGGTAACGATCGCTCTCTGTGTTCAATTCAGAAAAGGAAGGGGCCAGTAAATGACATATTTACCGGCCCCTTCCTCCACTCTCCATCCTGACACATCCCCCGCAGACCGCGGGAGAGGAGAGGAGGGAAGCTGGCTGCAGGGGATGGGGGGGCGGAGGACACTGCAGGCTGGAGGAGAACGGGGGGGGCGGAGGAGGAGGAGAATGGGGGAGCAGAGAAGGAGGACACAGCAGGCTGGGAGAGAACAGGGGGAATGGAGGAGAACAGGAGGAGGAGGACACGGAGAACAGCCTGGGAGGATCGGTGCGGCGGGAGGGATAGCTGTAAGCACTGATAGCTGCGGGAGGGAGAGGAGAAGAAGCAGCTGTCATGCAGGAAGATCGGTGCTTACAGCTGTTTCTCCCGCCGCACCAAGCATCCCCGGCTGTGAACCAAGAGACAATCATCCATGTGTGCAGGTCACAGTGGGCCCCCCTCCCCTCGGAGGTCCGTGTGCAGTGAACACCCTGCACCCATGGATGATACGCCACTGCTTCCCCCTTCATGAGCTGAAAACTACTTTAGCAGCATAGGTTTCAGGATAGGTTGTGGAAGAGCCCAAGGTGGCTGCCTCTTCTTCTTACACTTCGGCCCAGCTCCAGCTAAAAGGACAGGAGAGACTAGGGGGAAGCTGGTAGAACGATGGTGAACAGTGAACAAGATTCCAAGAGATGGTGAGTTTGGACATCATTTAGGGCTTCTAATGATCATTTTTCAATACCTCACAACTGACTTGTGAATAAAGTAGGGCTTTTTTTAAAGTTTTTTATTTTGTTTTTAAGAAAAACAGAGAAGGGGTAACAAATCCAAGACAATCAGAGCAATGAATACAAAGAGTTTAGGGACATGGAATATAAGCAGAGACTACGTACAAATATATACTGTTGAGTTATATATATCTATTAGAGCTATCGACATATTCTGACAGTCTGAGACTTAGCTAAATAGAAAAGACAATGCTAAAGACCAAATCAAAGAAAAAAGAAAAAAAAAGCCCTAGGCAGGAAAATAAAACGTATAAAATAAAATAAAAAGAAAAGAAAAAAATAAGACTGTCAGGTTTGGAGCCTAAATAAGAACCAAGGATTCCAGATGGCATCATATTGAGGGATAGTGTCATGTAGGGTGTGGTAGATCTGGTCTGCCAACATCATGTGGTCTATTCTTGCAATAACTTGAGAAAATGGCACTGAAGCTGATTTCCAATGCAGAGCAACCGCCCAGTGCAAGGCTATACAAATAGAGTGGATCAGTTTAACCAACGGTTTAGGGGTGTCTGGGGGGGATTGAAATAATAGACAGTGTTGGTATGAGATATTAAGAGGTTTGCCCGCTAATTTGTCTATTACTTTCAGGATCTCATTCCATGTAGGGCGTAGTTTCTCGCAATCCCAAAATATGTGGAGAAACGAGCCTTGTTGCATGCATCCCCTAAAACAGAGAGGGGATGATTGTGGGTAGATCTTGTGAATACGCAATGGGATGTAGTACCAGCGTGTCATCAGTTTAATTGCAGTTTCACGTACCATGATGGATTTAGTGCATTTGCGTAAGTTCTGCCAGCCCTTCACCCAGTCTATTTCATCGACTTCAGGGTCTAACTCAGCTTCCCATTGGGATCTATATTTTAGGGTTGTGACCTCTGAGTTAGCTTCCAGGTTAACGTAGACTAGTGAGATTAGACCTTTTTGGCGGGGTGAGTCGTGGCATATGTCCTCATATAGAGTGGTGGAGGTCGCAGAAGGGCCAGTGTAGTGCCTTTGGAAGAAGTGACGTATTTGTAAAAAGTGGTAGAATTCAGTGTTTGGGATGTGGTGCGTGGATTGCAACTGAGAAAAGGAGATAAATTTCGAGTTTATAAAAAATGTATCTAATGTAGTTAGTCTTAAGTCAATCCAGAGTTGGAAAGAGGAGGGTCTATCAAAGGCCAATGGGAATCTAGAATCTCCTAGAAATGAGGCATATAGAGGGACAGCTGAGATGAGATTGTAGGTTTTTTTATATGAGTCCCAGAGTTGAAGGCCAGCGTGCGTAATCAAATTTTTAGTGGCTACTTCTGATTTAGTCTGATTGTTGGACCACATAAGGCCAGGGAGATATAGGGGGGCGATGGATTCGCTTTCAAACTGTACCCAAGGGACCCTGGAGTTATAAATATTCCATTGCGCTTGTTGAGTGTATCTACTGGCTAAGTAGTAAAACCATATTTGAGGAACCCCCAGACCCCCCCTTTTGGCAGAGCGGTATAGGACTTCTTTGGCAAAGCGTGGGGGTTTGTCTTTCCAAATGAATCTATTAAACAGCACCTGGATAGTGTGGAGGTATGTTTTAGATATTTTAAGTGGCAAGGATCTAAAAAGGTAGAGCAGTTTAGGGAGGATAGTCATCTTGAGTGCAGTGATTCTGCCAAGAAATGAAATGTGGAGGTGTGACCATTGTTTGAGGATACCTTTCAATTTAGAGACCATAGGTGGGAAGTTTAGTTCAAAGAGTCTGCCGAAATCCTTAGTCAGGTTAATACCCAGGTATAGAAGGTGAGAATCTGCCCAAATAAAGGGATAGACTGACTGAAGATGATGCAGTTCTCCAGGGGAGTAACCTATAGGGAGGGCGCTTGATTTTGCCATGTTAATGGATAGACCTGAGATTTCTGCAAACTTTGATAGAGTCTGAAATAAGTTTGGCAGTGAAACCAGAGGGTTGGTGAGAAACATTAGAACGTCATCAGCATACATTCCAAATTTGTATGTCGAGTGGCCCTTCACATAACCCGAAATATCAGGATCTTGTAGTATAGCTATGGCCAGAGGCTCGAGGGCTAACGCAAAAATTAGAGGTGACAAAGGGCACCCTTGTCTTGTACCCTTGCCCAGGTCAAAAAAGTTAGAGTTACAGCCAGGGAGCCTAATCCGAGTTTTCGGGTTACGATAAAGGGCCAAGAATGCTTGTAGGAAAGCTCCTTGGAATCCCATACGTTGTAGGAGTGTAGTGATGTAGGACCAAGAGACGCTGTCGAATGCCTTCTGTATGTCTAGGCTAAGCATGAGGAGTTTACGTGAAAAAAAGTTGGCATCTTGTATTATATTTGTCGCCAGGCGAATATTATCGGTGATAAGTCTATGGGGTATAAATCCAGACTGAAAAGGGGAAATCAAAGAGGGGATAACCCCCGCCAGTCTGTCAGCCATGATCCTGCTAAAAATTTTTAAATCATTATTAATGACCGAGATAGGTCGGTAATTTTGGGGTAGGGTGTGGTTTTTGTGAGGTTTCGGTAACAGGGACATATTGGCAAGTAACATTTCTTCAGGGAAGCTACCCCCTTGTAGGACCCAATTAAATATATGAACCAACCTAGTGGTAAGGAGGGATGAGAATTTCTTATAGTATAAAGAGGAAAATCCGTCAGGGCCTGGGGCTGAGCCTGATTTTAGAGATTTAATTACATTCAAAACCTCCGCTGGTGTGATGGGGACGTTCAGTTTATCAAGTTGTGTAGGAGTAAGATATGGTAGAGGAATGTTCTGAAACCAGGCCTCATCTGCTGGTGAGGGTTTTAGTTGGGAAGGGGCTAGGAGGGAGGAGTAAAATTGTTCAAAGATATGAAGGACCTTTTGGGGATCGGAAGTGAGATGTCCTGAGGGAGTCATCAGTCTATATATGTGGGGTGGGCGGGATGAGTGATTTAGCTTTCTGGCGAAGAGGGTAGAAGCGGAGCTCTCATGGAGAAGATATTTGGCCTTAGACCAACGCAGAGCCTTTTCCACCCTCTTGGACAAGATGCCATCCAACTCTAGTCTTTTTTGATCAATCAGCTGTCTAGTGGAAGCTAAGTGTAGGAGATTGGTATTTTTGTAGAGATTATCTAGGTCTTTAGTAAGGGTTAAGATGTTTTGTTTGTCAATTTTGTTCTGGGTAGAGGCTAAACTAATTAATTTGCCCCTAAGGACTGCTTTGTGCGCAGACCAGACAATGGCAGGGGGAGTTTCTGGGACGGCATTGAGGTTAAAATATTCTGCAATGGCTTGTGCGACTTCTGCCTCCACCACTGCATCTGAGAGGAGGGCCTCATTTAGTCGCCAAGAATAAGAGGTAGGAGCAAGCCTAATGTAAGTAGTGGTAAAGGCAGTGGCATGATGGTCAGACCACGTGCAAGGGTGGATACTAGCCTCTGTAGTATTAGCCAGAATAATAGGGGTAGTGTAGATATAATCCAATCTTGCATAACTTTTATGGGGATGGGAGTAGAATGTGTATTCTCTAGTACCAATATTGAGAGCTCTCCAGGAGTCTACTAGCTGATGTTCCAGCAGTCCCCTGGAGAGAGAGCGGGGAAATGATTTGGAGGAGGGGGACAAATGGATCTATCAAGGTTAGGATTTGCAACCATGTTGAAGTCCCCTCCAATTATCATGTGTGGTGACTGAAAATGAGAAAGGTGGTCAAAGAAGGAGTGAAAAAAAGAGGCAAGGGAGTCATGTGGAGCATAGACACTAGCAATAGTAAGTTCTCTGTTATGAATCTGACCTTTGATTATGACATACCTACTATCTTTGTCTTTAAATATCTGTTTGACTTCCATTGGGAAGGATCTGTGCAAGAGTATGGCGGCACCCCTACGTTTCGTCTGGTGTAAAGAGCAAAAAGACTGAGGAAAGCTTCTGTGGAGGAATTTAGGGTGCGAGGAATGTGCAAAGTGTGTCTCCTGTAAAAGGAGAATTTGTGCTCCCAGCTGTTTATAAAAGGTAAAGGCCTTCTTCCTTTTAGGTGGGGAATTGAAACCCTTAACATTGTGTGATATACATTTAATTACCATGGTAAATGTTATTATACACTATGGACTGGGGATAAACAAGAGCCAAATGTGTCCTAAGACAGGCACCTATTGTTTCCGGAATCAAGCAGAGGGCCGACATACTCGAGCACTGGAGGGCAGTAGGTTGTGACATACAAAAAATTAAGCCATAAAGGCCTAGTGAGGCAAGTACCCTGCAGAATATTTCTGCAATAGAAAATCGATGCAAACATAGAATAATGGAGGACCAAAACCTGAGGCTAAAAAGGAGAGAAATAAAAATAAAAGGAAAAAAAGATAAGAAAAAAAAACATAAGTCTGATAGTAACACAAGTGTCTTCATAACTAGAGACCGGATCAGGTGACTATAATAAACCTGATAAAAGAAATACCAACTCCCGAGACTACAAGGTCTCGAACCCAGCCTGGAAAATGTTCTGAACTTTGCAGATCAAGAGGATATAAATCCAAAAAAAAATAAAAAGAGAACAGGCCTGCAGTAATGACTCAAACCAAAAAAAAAAAAAAAGTAGGTCTGAATCCGCAGGCTGCTGCTGGGTGGGGTGTGCATGTCGCAGCTCCAAGGGACCGACGTCCGGGTCATTGAAATCTGGTGCGGGATGCAAGTTGCTGGGGTATCTTGTAGTGGTCGGCTATGCTGAGACGATCAAGGAAAGGGCTCTTCAAATCTATCTCCGATGTCGTATCTGATCCTCCGTCTGTCTCTCCTGGTTGGGGGGGTCTGCCAGATGGGTGAAGGTCTAGGAGTAGAAGGGGGCCGGCGAATGACATCCGGATCCAAAAGGCCCAATTTTACAAGAACCTCTTGTCCTTCCAGGAGTGATGTGGCAGAGTAAGTGGTACCATTGTGGGGAATTACAAGCTTAAAAGGGAAGCCCCACCTGTAGCGGATGCGAGCCGCTTGAAGAGCAGATGTAATCTCTTTCATGCCACGTCTCCTGTCCAAGGTGGCGGGGGAAATATCAGGATATATTTGGATGGTACGATCGTCTAGAGTGATGCGTTGTTGATTACGAGCAGCTCTGAGGATCTCCTCTTTAATTAAAAAGTCTTTCATGCAAAGAACAATATCCCTGGGAGGCTTGTCCTCTGGAGGTTTAGGCCTGAGGGCTCTGTGAATGCGATCACAGGTAAACGCTCCGGCATCGGTGTCAGGGAGCAAGGATTTGAATAGGCGGATTATTGTGGGGATGAGATCTGTAACGGATTCCGGTATACCTCTTATGCGCAGATTGTTGCGTCTGTTGCGGTTATCGAGGTCCTCAATTTGGGATTGCATCAAGGAAAAGGCCGCGGCTAGAGATTCGTGTTCTCTGGAGAGGTCACTGTATGCTAGTGCCAGCTCATCGTGCTTAGTTTCCAGTCTTTCTGTCCTGGAGCCTAAGGCTGCAATCTCCTGGGAGAGTGTGTGAGAGGTTTTGTGGAGCTCTGTCTGGAACTTTGTAGCCAGCCTTGCGTACATGGCCTCCAGGCTGCTTTCAAGGTCTAACTTGGTAAGAGAGGCAGCGTACTCACGGCTAGGATCCAGGGGAGGTGTCTGGTCTGTGAGATGTCCTGGTGAGGAGGCCGGAGACGGAGGTTTGTTTCTTCCCGCAGCGCCATTTTGAGACATGCTGCCTAGATCACGGGCGCGGAGGAGATAGTGGGTTAAGGTGTGTTGAGCCGATCCTCTGGGCTTTTTCTTTCTCCCAGGCATGCACCAAGTATAAGGGGCTCGAGGGGTGATAAAATCGCTGAGAAAATAGCTGATATTGGCCCTGCTAAAGCCGTTATCTTCCCGGGCTGGACGGAGCTACAGTCTCAGACGTCCATCACGCTCAGCGCCGCGCATGCGCCCCCCAATCATTAATTTTTTTTGATCGATCAAAATTTTTTTGATCGGTAAGCTGCCTGCCCTGGGGGCGCTTTGGGCCAAGCTGTGGCTGCAGCGCAGCGCTCCGCTCCCTCCTCCTCCACTATATGTCATACACATCCTCCTAGATCAGCTCGTGTGATAGACGCAGTGTTCTGTACTGACTACAGTGAGGCTGCGATTATGGGCACGGTGAGACTGCATTATGGGCACGGTGAGACTGCATTATAGGCACGGCAAGGCTGCGATTATGGGCACGGTGAGGCTGCGATTATGGGCACGGTGAGACAGCATTATGGGCACGGTGAGACAGCATTGTGGGCACAGCAAGGCTGCGATTATAGGCATGTCGAGGCTGCGATTATAGGCATGGTGAGACAGCATTATGGGCACGGTGAGGCTGCGATTATGGGCACTATAAGGCTGAGATTATGGGAACAATGAGGCTGCGATTATGGGCACAGTAAGTCTGAGATTATGGGCACGGTGAGTTTGCATTATGGGCTTGGTAAGGCTGTGATTATAGGCATGGCGAGGCTGCAATTATAGGCATGGCGAGACAGCATTATGGGCACGGTGAGGCTGCGATTATGGGCACTGTGAGGCTGAGATTATGGGAACGATGAGGCTGCGATTATGGGCACGGTAAGTCTGAGATTATGGGCACGGTGAGTTTGCATTATGGGCATGGTAAGGCTGCGATTATAGGCACTGTGAGGCTGTGATTATGGGCATGGTAAGGCTGAGATTATGGGCACGGTAAGGCTGAGACTATGGGCACAGTGAGGCTGAGATTATGGGAACGATGAGGCTGCGATTATGGGCACGGTCAGTCTGAGATTATGGGCACGGTGAGTTTGCATTATGGGCATGGTAAGGCTGCGATTATAGGCACTGTGAGGCTGTGATTATGGGCATGGTAAGGCTGAGATTATGGGCATGGTAAGGCTGAGTTTATGACGTGTGACGTCCTAGCCATGCCCTGCTATGTCCAGCTTCGGCCGTTGCCATAACAACGGTGCTAAATCAGCTAAAAGTAGTTGGATCTGTATGTGCGTTATAATGAATCAAAATTAGTCGATTAATCGATTATAAAAAAAATCGATTAATCGAACATGAAAATTTTAATCAGTAACAGCCCTAGAATAAAGGAAATTTGATTTTTGTGTAAGGAACCATAGCCCTAGTCAGCCCCTGATGCTTTAACAAGCTCCTGCACACACACAAACCAGGAAGTTACACCTCTTTTTTTCAAAAGAAAAATTTTCTGGGTACTGCTTAGGCACATTTTCAAATGATAGTGAGTCTTTACAACTCCTGTCGTCTTTTTTTTTTTTGCCATCTATACCTCTGGGGAGATTTCCTTTTACTTTCTGTCAATAGACAGAACAAGAAAAATACTGGAAAAGTACTGGAAATTACCTCCTAGACAGTTAGCTCTGGAACAGATGTCCCCATTGAAAGATTGAGGAAAGTGGAAAGATAGTACTGGGCCCATAGGGTTATATCGGTGGTTGTTATCTTAAAGTATTGATGTAAATGATCTGGTTCCCAGGCAGGCAGCTTCTACGACCCAGAGGATCTTCACTGTCCCCTTGTCTTGTAGTGTAATGTAACAAAAATGGAAACTGAAGTGGTACACTACTGCTAAGAGGTCCAGATATAACTTTGTTCCAATACCAAGTCAGGAGCACAAGCCAAAAAGTAGCCAATGCATTTCAGGCGTCCAAAAGTGCCCCCTTCTTCAGGGCTTAATTGAAACAATGTCAACAAATTAGACGTGAACTGGACCTACAATGGTATTTTTCCAGTGCCAATTACAAGCACAGCCCTAAACAAGCTGCTGACAAGGCCTGTGCTTGTAATTCGCACTGGAAAAATACCATTGTAGGTCCAGTTCACTTCTGAACCGAATGAAGGGGAAGACCTTGGGACTCCCAAAACACGTTGCCTACTTTTTGGATTGTTCCCACTCTTTTATTGGAATAAAGTTGTATTTGCACCTTTTAGCAGAGGTGTGGCGCTTCAAATTCAATTTTTGGTAAATCCCATTAGAAAATTTTCCCTCTTTTCTTGTCCTGGTGACAATTCAAAAGCTTGGCTTTTCCTACTACTTTCAGTTCCAGTGACAATGATCACCAGGGCAAATAGAAACCAACTAACCAAGCTAATCCTTATCCACTCTATCCAAAATTTAAAGTTTTAGTTTTAGATATATTTTATTGTTGGTGTAGCCCTAGCCTAAATGTTATAATATATTCTTTGAAAGCAAACCTAACTGTGCAAAACAAGCTCCGACTTTCCAGATTTAAATAATATAACTAATATTCATTTAAAATTTTCTGCTGGCTAAAACAACTATTTCTGTTTGGGTGAACATTCGTGATACTTCATGGTTTAGGCTTTCATACCCTCCCACAATGTCCTACTAATGTTTTATTATTTCTCAGCTGACATCCTCAGACATTTGTCTGGTATTCTGTACTTTTTATAGAAGCCACTAAATCGCATGTGACACTCTCATTTGGCTATTTAATCTCTCTTGAAAAAACCTGGGAATTCTGATGGATTTATTTTAGGTTTAAAAAGCAGCCATGGCCAGCTTATATATTTACAGTGTGAGTGTATAGGTACAGTGCCTTCAAAAAGTATTCATACCCCTTGACGTTTTCCACATTTTGTCATGTTACGACCAAAAAATGTAAATGTGTTTTATTGGGATTTTGTGTGGTAGACCAACACAAAGTGGCACATAATTGTGAAGTGGAAGGAAAATGACAAATGGTTTTCCAAATTTTGGACAAATAAATATGTGAAAAGTGAGGCGTGCATTTGTATTCAGCCCCCCTGAGTCAATACTTTGTAGAACCATCTTTCACTGTAATTACAGCTGCAAGTCTTTTTGGGGATGTCTCTACCAGCTTTGCACATCTAGAGAGTAACATTTTTGCCCATTCTTCTTTGCAAAATAGCTCAAGGTCTGTCAGATTGGATGGAGAGCATCTGTGAACAGCAATTTTCAAGTCTTGCCACAGATTCTCTTTTGGATTTAGGTCTGAACTTTGACTGGGCCATTCTAACACATGAATATCCTTTGATCTAAACCATTCCATTGTAGCTCTGGCTGTATGTTTACGGTTGTTGTCTTGCTGGAAGGCGAACCTCCGCTCCAGTCTCAAGTCTTTTGCAGACTCTAACAGATTGCCCTGTATTTGGCTCCACCCATCTTCCCATCAACTGTGACCAGCTTCCCTGTCCCAGCTGAAGAAAAACATCCCCACAACATGATGGTGCCACCCAGGGGTCAAGTCCTGTGAAAAAAAGTGTGGGAACTCACCCAAGATCCCCCCCCCCACCTCAAAAATAAAAAAGTGTGTGTGTGTGTGTATATCTATAGATACAGTCAGGTCCATAAATATTGGGACATTGACACAATTCTAATCTTTTTGGCTCTATACACCACCACAATGGATTTGAAATGAAACATACAAGATGTGCTTAAACTGCAGACTTTCAGCTTTAATTTGAGGGTATTTACATCCAAATCAGGTGAACGGTGTAGGAATTACAACAGTTTGTATATGTGCCTCCCACTTTTTAGGGACCAAAAGTAATGGGACAATTGGCTGCTCAGCTGTTCCATGGCCAGGTGTGTGTTATTCCCTCATTATCCCATTCAGAAGGAGCAGATACAAGGTCCAGAGTTCATTTCAAGTGTGCTATTTGCATTTTGAATCTGTTGCTGTCAACTCTCAATATGAGATCCAAAGAGCTGTCACTATCAGTGAAGCAAGCCATCATTAGGCTGAAAAAAAACAAAACAAACCCATCAGAGAGATAGCAAAAACATTAGGTGTGGCCAAATCAACTGTTTGGAACATCCTTAAAAAGAACGCATCGGTGAGCTCAGCAACACCAAAAGACCCGTAAAACCACGGAAAACAACTGTGGTTGATGACCGAAGAATTCTTTCTGTGGTGAAGAAAACACCCTTCACAACAGTTGACCAGATCAAGAACACTCTCCAGGAGGTAGGTGTATGTGTGTCAAAGTCAACAATCAAGAGAAGACTTCACCACAGTGAATACAGAGGGTTCACCACAAGATGTAAACCATTGGCGAGCCTTAAAAACAGGAAGGCCAGATTAGAGTTTGCCAAACAACATCTAAAAAAGCCTTCGCAGTTCTGGAACAACATCCTATGGACAGATGAGACCAAGATCAACTTGTACCAGAGTGATGGGAAGAGAATGGAGAAGGAAAGGAACTGCTCATGATCCAAAGCATACTACCTCATCAGTGAAGCATGGTGGTGGTAGTGTCATGGCGTGGGCATTTATGGCTGCCAAAAGAACTGGTTCTCTTGTATTTATTGATGATGTGACTGCTGACAAAAGCAGCAGGATGAATTCTGAAGTGTTTCGGGCAATATTATCTGCTCATATTCAGCAAAATGCATCAGAACTCATTGAACGGCGCTTCACAGTGAAGATGGACAATGACCCGAAGCATACTGTGAAAGCAACCAAAGAGTTCTTTAAGGGAAAGAAGAGGAATGTTATGCAATGGCCAAGTCAATCACCTGACCTGAATCTGATTGAACATGCATTTCACTTGCTGAAGACAAAACTGAAGGAAAAATGCCCCAAGAACAAGCAGGAACTGAAGACAGTTGCAATAGAGGCCTGGCAGAGCATCACCAGGGATGAAACCCAACGTCTGGTGATGTCTGTGCATTCCAGACTTCAGGCTGTAATTGACTGCAAAGGATTTGCAACCAAGTATTAAAAAGTGAAAGTTTGATGGATGATTGTTAATCTGTCCCATTACTTTTGGTCCCTTAAAAAGTGGGAGGCACATATACAAACTGTTGTAATTCCTACACCGTTCACCTGATTTGGATGTAAATACCCTCAAATTAAAGCTGAAAGTCTGCAGTTAGTTTCATTTCAAATCCATTGTGGTGGTGTATAGAGCCAAAAAAGATTAGAATTGTGTTGATGTCCCAATATTTATGGACCTGACTGTATATACAGTATATCTATATATATATATATTACATACCCCTTCTTTAACAAATAAAGTGAAACATTTATTGTAAAGTGCCAGTTCACAAGAACACCTCCAAAATTCACATGCATTAAACAAATAAATATAGAACAGATGTAACAACAAAATAATTTAGCCTGTATGCTATACTAACAAAATAAAACCACCACAATGTGTGATAATAGTAAAATGCAGCCTCACTGTGCCCATCAATGCAGCCTCACTGTGCCCATCAAGGCAGCCTCAGTTGTACCCATCATTGCAGCCTCACTGCGCCTATCAATCAGCCTCACTGTGCCCATCATTGCAGACTCACTGAGCCCATCAAATGCAGACTCCCTGTGCCCATTAAATGCAGACTCACCTGAGCCCATCATTGCAGCCTCACTGTGCCCATCATTGCAGACTCACTGTGCCCATCATTGCACACTCACTTGTGCCCATCATTGCACACTCACCTGTGCCTGGATTATACACAGCAAGCATCTCCTGCTGTGTCACGGAGCTTGGGTCTGCAATGTTCAGCGGCCAACCACTGTAACAAAGTCCCGCCTCTTAAACTGGTGGCAGTTCCTGTGAAAGGCGGAGCACCGATCCAATGCCGGGGAAATTGAATCAGTGTAGACTCACTTGTGCCCATCATTGCAGCCTCACTGTGCCCATCATTGCAGACTCAATGTGCCCATCATTGCAGACTCACCTGTGCCTGGATTATACACAGCAGGCATCTCCCGCTGTGTCATGGGTCTACAATGTTCGGCGGCCAGCCACTGTAACAAAGTCCCGCCTCCTAGACTGGTGGCGGCTCCTGTGATAGGCGGAACACTGATCCAATGCCAGGAAATTGAATCAGTGTTCCGCCTATCACAGAAGTTGATCTATGAGGCGGGATTTTGTTACAGTGGCCAGCCTCCGAACATTGCAGTAAGGAACTCAAGAGGAAGGAGGAAGAACTCTACACCTGAGCCTACCAGGATCGGCCCTGGACGCCACTGCAGCCACAGTGCAAAGGGCCCCAGGGCAGGCAGCCTACCAAATAAATAAATAAATAGATAAAATAAAAGTTCAAAATGTCTAAAAACAGTAGAAAATGATCGAATATAAGCACACTCTATGCATTCTCCATACTTCCCCCTATACTCACAGCCCTCACAGTGTGTCGGGGGAGGGGTGCAGTGGGTCAGGTGGGGGGGCAGTGTGTCAGATGAGGGAGCCGTGTGTCAGGTGGGGAGCAGTGTGACAGGTGGGGGGAGCAATGTGTGTGGGGGAGCAGTGTGTGTGGGGGGAGCAGTGTGTCCGGTGGGGGAGCAGTGTGCGTGGGGGAGCAGTGTGTGAGGGGAGCAGTGTGTCAGGTGGGGGAGCAGTGTGACAGGTGGGGGGAGCAGTGTGACCAGTAACATATAATACACAGCACACACCATGCACAGGGGCACCCAGCTCACCCCACATCACACACACAGCTCTCTGTGCACCAGCCTCACTTCCCCCCAGCAGCCGCAGCACCGCCTCGCTCAGCTCACCCTCTGCCTCCTCACGGCTCCGCCTCTTGTACTCTCATCTTGGGTGTCCCTCCGGGGCAGCCAGGTCCCGTAGCACCACCGCCAGCAGCTTCCACCCCTCCGCCTCCTGCTCCACCGCCACACCTAGCCAATCCCAGTGTGAGGAAACTCAGGAGTAGCGTGGAGCTGCACATGTAGCTGGACCAGTCAGGGGCTGAGAGAGGAGGAGCTGAACACCTCAATACCAGCCAGGCTGGACTCTGTGTGCCAGGCCGGGCCCTGCTCCTAACGGGAATGGTGCTCCTGCTGTACAAAAGGTACAATAACGCCATTCCCATGAATTCTTGCAGGACTCGAGCCCTGCTGCCACCATCGTGTTTCATGGTGGGGATGGTGTGTTCAGGGTGCAGTATTAGTTTTCCGCCACACAGCGTTTTGCTTTTAGGCCAAAAAGTTCAATGTTGGTCTCATCTGACCAGAGCATTTTCTTCCACATGTTTGCTGTGTCCCCCACATGGCTTCTCGCAAACAGCAAACGGGACTTCTTATGGCCTTCTTTCAACAATGGCTTTCTACT
The DNA here is from genome assembly GCF_042186555.1 of Aquarana catesbeiana. Classification (NCBI taxonomy): domain Eukaryota; kingdom Metazoa; phylum Chordata; class Amphibia; order Anura; family Ranidae; genus Aquarana; species Aquarana catesbeiana. The sequence continues at coordinate 42,354,674 of NC_133333.1, forward strand.
TGCCACTCTTCCATAAAGGCCAGATTTGTGGAGTGCACAACTAATAGTTGTCCTGTGGACAGATTCTCCCATCTGAGCTGTGGATCTCTGCAGCTCTTCCAGAGTTACCATGGGCCTCTTGGCTGTTTCTCTGATGAATGCTCTCCTCGACCGGCCTGTCAGTTTAGGTTGACGGCCATGTCTTGGTAGGTTTGCAGTTGTGCCATACTTTTTCCATTTTCAGATGATGGATTGAACAGTGCTCGGTGAGATGTTCAAAGCTTGGGATATTTTTTTAGAAGCTAACCCTGCTTTAAACTTCTCCACAACTTTATCCCTGACCTGTCCGGTGTGTTCCTTGGCCTTCATGATGTTGTTTGTTCACTAAGGTTCTCCAACAAACCTCTGAGGGCTTTACAAAACAGCGGTAATTACAGTATCTCACAAAAGTGAGTACACCCCTCACGTTTTTGAAAACATTTTATTATACCTTTTCATGTGACAACACTGAAGAAATTACACTTTGCTACAATGTAAAGTAGTGAGTGTACAGCTTGTATAACAGTGTAAATTTGCTGTCCCCTCAAAATAACTCAACACACAGCCATTAATGTCTAAACATTTATGTCTGGCAACAAAAGTGAGTACACACCCAAGTGAAAATGTCCAAATTAGGCCAAAAGTGTCAGTGCCTTAACCCTCTTGGGCATGGAGTTCACCAGAGCTTCATAGGTTGCCACTGGAGTCTTCTTCCACTCCTCCATAATGACATCATGGAGCTGGTGAATGTTAGAGACCTTGCGCTCCTCCACCTCATGTTTGAGGATGCCCCACAGATGCTCAATAGGGTTTAGGTCTGCAGACATGCTTGGCCAGTTCATCACCTTTACCCTCAACTTCTTTAGCAAGCCAGTGGTCGTCTTGGAGGTGTGTTTGGGGTTGTTATCATGTTGGAATACTGCCCTGCGGCCCAGTCTCCGAAAGGAGGGGCTCATGCTCTGTTTCAGTACATGTTGGCATTCATGGTTCCCTTAATGAACTGTAGCCCCCTAGTGCCAGGAGTAAACATGCAGCCCCAGAACATGACACTCCCGCCACCATGCTTGACTGTAGGCAAGACACACTGGTCTTTGTATTCCTCACCTGGTTGCCGCATCACACGCTTGACACCATCTGAACCAAATAAGTTTATCTTGGTCTCATCAGACCACAGGACATGGTTTCAGTAATCCATGTCCTTAGTCTGCTTGTCTTCAGCAAACTGTTTGCGGGCTTTCTTGTGCATCATCTTTAGAAGAGGCTTCCTTCAGGGACGACAATCATGCAGACCAATTTAATGCAGTGTGCGGTGTATGGTCTAAGCAATGACAGGCTGACCCCCCACCCCTTCAACCTCTGCAGCAATGCTAGCAGCACTCATACGTGTATTTCCCAAAGACAACCTCTGGATATGACGCTGAGCCCGTGCACTCAGCTTCTTTGGTCGACCATGGCGAGGCCTGTTCTGTGTGGAACCTGTCTTGTTAAACCGCTGTATGGTCTTGGCCACCATGCTGCAGCTAAGTTTCAGGGTCTCAGCAATCTTCTTATAGCCTAGGCCATCTTTATGTAGAGCAACAATTTTTTTTTCAGATCCTCAGAGAGTTCTTTGCCATGAGGTGCCATGTTGAACTTTCAGTGACCAGTATGATAGAGTGAGAGTGATAACACCAAATGTAACACACCTGCTCCCCATTCACACCTGAGACCTTGTGACACTAACGAGTCACATGACACCGGGGAGGGAAAATAGCTAATTGGGCCCAATTTGGACATTTTCACTTAGGGGTGTACTCACTTTTGTTGCCAGCGGTTTAGGCATTAATGGCTGTGTATTGAGTTATTTTGACGGGACAGCAAATTTACACTGTTATACAAGCTGTACACTCACTACTTTACATTGTAGAAAAGTGTAATTTCTTCAGTGTTGTCACATGAAAAGATAGAATAAAATATTTACAAAAATGTGAGGGGTGTACTCACTTTTGTGAGATAGTGTGTGTGTATATACAGTGGGGATGGAAAATATTCAGACCCCCTTAAATTTTTCACTCTTTGTTATATTGCAGCCATTTGCTAAAATCATTTAAGTTCATTTTTTCCTCATTAATGTACACACAGCACCCCATATTGACAAAAAAAACACAGAATTGTTGACATTTTTGCAGATTTATTAAAAAAGAAAAACTGAAATATCACATGGTCCTAAGTATTCAGACCCTTTGCTGTGACACACATATATTTACCTCAGGTGCTGTCCATTTCTTCTGATCATTCTTGAGATGGTTCTACAGCACCTTCATTTGAGTCCAGCTGTATTTGATTATACTGATTGGACTTGATTAGCGTATCTAAATCTGCTATTCTATCTAACACTCGTCCCCCCTTGACTCACAATACTGCTGTCCAAAAGTGTCCCATCTGCACCTTCATCCAGAGTGGGGGGCACTCTAATACAGGAGGTGTGTACCTGGCCAGATCACCAGATGAAAACAGAGTGGAAAAAACCTAAATTAAGAAAACTTAATGCAATATGCATTATCATATTTTTGGTTTGGGGTTTAATACCACTTTAACCACTTTAACCACTTTAACTCTAATTATATGTGAGTATAGATATATGAGGTTTAGAATAAATGTTTGGATGAAACAATACTTACTCACTTGTTAATCTTTAAATCAGACTTTGGGAGTTTGTGTTTGGACACTGCTTTTTTTATTTATAATGTACCTGTATTTGGTTCTGAAAATTCATTTGTTTCTTATATTTGTTAGATAGATTCACTGTATCCCAGCACTGTACTATACGAGTGATTGTTTTTTTTTGAGCCTCATAATTTTGATGTGTATAATATTACAATTTGCATTATTAGAAATGAGTCCTGTCTCTGTGACTTTCAATAATTGGTATTTAAGCCAAGCCATTGGAAGGAGTTATGTGGTTTTCCCATATTTAGCATTGCAAACTAATCTTGAACGTTTGTAACATAAACAATCTGTTCTTGGACTTTGGGAAAAGTTGGAGAGGAAGCAGACCGAGGGGTCCTCAGTAGGGGTTTAGCAATAAAAACAAAGTATGTTCTATGACAGACTGCTGTCAACCAGTGTTGCCAACCTATCAGATTGAAATTTACTTACACGACACCCAACATTTACTGACACAGTCAAGTTTTCACTGGCATTTCCAAAAGTTTAAAAACTACTGTTTTAAATGCAAATTGAAGTATTTAGGCTACACACAAGTACAATATGCAATTAGCAACGTGATTTAAGGTAGATAATAAGGCAAAAAAAAAATGTATTTTATTTTCGATATAGTAAGTAAGTAGCTTAAGGACAAGAGGGCAAGAAACTAGAATGGGTCAGGCGCACACATGAAATTTTACTCTCAAAGTGACACTGACAGCAGTGTTCAGCAGCACAGATGATGATGACACCTCACTGACACGACACGTCCCCTCCTGAGTCACAGTGACAGTCTCTCTCTAAGCCAGGTGGTCCCTTCAGTCCACTCCAGTCTAAACAGCACTGACGGTCCCGCTCCCGGCCTGCCTTGCTCCCGTCCCGCTGACACGAGGCTCTGGCTGCTCTGCTTGGCTCCCTTGCACTATGACATCACACGACATGCTCATGCACCGCCTCTGCCAGAGCCACCTGAACACACTGTAGCAGGCACTCGGATGGTCTCGGCTGGCTCCGGACCGAGCCGAGTGTCACAGTTATATTTTTTACTGGCAACCTTTTCCTTTTACTGGCATTTACTGGCAGGAGAAATTTGCCTCTTTTTTACTGGCTACCAGTAAAAATACTGAAGGTTGGCAACACTGCTGTCAACTTGGCAAAATATTATCTCCTAACCTTCCTACTTCTGGACCTACAATATTGTGGAAAGTGAAAAACTGCTTATAGATAGTTTGTAAAAGACTAAACCCAGGCCACATCCCAATATTCAAGAGAAAAACAGTGGAAAAGTGCCCCAGGGATTTTGCGGGCTATGGATATGGTCAAGTAGAAAAGTAGAAGGCGTAAATGCAAAAATAGCAAGTTTTTATTAACCACTTCCCACCCGGCCTATAGCAGATTGACGGCCGGGCGGTGGTTCCGTTATCCTGACTGGGCATCATATGACGCCCGCGGGGACGCGCATCGTGACGATCGGTGGAGCGGTGTGTCAGCCTCCGACGGAAGCTCTTTACCACGTGATCAGCCATGTCCAATCACGGCTTATCGCGATGTCAATAGGAAGAGCCACCTACGAGTGCCCATCGGTGCCACCTATGAGTGCCCATCGGTGCCACCTATGAGTGCCCATCGGTGCCGCCTATGAGTGCCCATCAGTGCCACATACCAGTGCCGCCTATCAGCGCCCATCAGTGCCACCTATCAGTGCCCATCATCAGTGCCCGTCAGTGCCACCTCATCAGTGCCACCTCATTGGTGCCACCTCATCGGTGCCCATAAGTGCCGCCGTATCAGTGCCCGTCAGTGCAGCCATATCAGTGCCCGTCATTGAAGAAGAAAACGTACTTATTTACAAAAAATTTTAACAGAAACAAAGAAAAACTTGTTTTTTTTTCAAAATTTTCTGCCTTTTTTTATTTGTTGCGCAATAAAAAAAAACGCAGAAGTTATCAAATACCTCCAAAAGAATGCTCTATTTGTGGGAACAAAATGATAAAAAATTTGTTTGGGTACAGTGTAGTATGACCCCGCAATTGTCATTCAAATTGCGACAGCGCTGAAAGCTGAATATTGGCTTGGGCGGGAAGGTGTCTAAGTGCTTGGTATTGAAGGGGTTAATGAACAAATATACACATAGTAAAAATGGAAACCAGATAGCAATGGTCATATGGTATACAGTGTGCATCTAAATACTGAATCAAGAGGTTGATCTTGGGGTGATAGACCCAACATTCACAAAAAAATTCAGAATTTACAACATGTTTCGGAAAATAATTCCTTCTTCAAGGGATGAGCCCTTGAAGAAGGAATTATTTTCCGAAACATGTGCAGGCACCCAGTATAGACAAAGCTTGCCTTCCTTATACTGCCTCCTTCGTATTCCTGTTGGCCAGATAAGGCAATCATCATAGTGATGCACAGACAAAAATTAAACTCAGCGCTCGTTTGAGGAGAGACCCTGGAGGTGTACACAAATCAAATAATTGTGATTAAAAGAGTCTCTCAATAGGAGGGACAAAGTCCATAGCAACAGTCTCTAAGATGATGAGGAAGAGGAATCCATGTACCAGCACTAAGGGCAGCCAGTGTGAAGAGCTAGAGTCTCTGCAATGCAAATGCAGCGAGGAAAAAAAAACACAGCGCCTCTAAGTGCAGTATTGGTAAACCATTTAATGATAAGTAAAAAGTGAAACTACTCACAAAGGGAGCATAAAAACAAGCATTATAGTATTCCTGCAGCAAAATCCAGGGGTGGTTTTCTCCTAAACGTCCGTGTCTCTGAAGTGCAGCTGACAGCTAGTGCCTCATAGTGATGCACCAATAGGAATATAGGAGTGGGGTTGTAAAATATATTTATTTCTCAGCAAAAGCAAAGCGTTCTTTTATTGGTCGAGGTGGAGAGATGTGGTGGTAACCTCACAGTCTCTACCTGGTCCAATTAGAGAACAGTTTGCATTAATTGAGGAAATGCAAAGTGCTATCAAACCCATGCCTATTAAACAAATTGTATTCAGTAAGCAGTGGGGCAGCTGCTTGGCACAGGTGATCTAGTGGAGATCACAGGAATAGCAGTACCTACTACAGTGATTTCCAGCTTCCATAGGGATTGGCCAGATATGGTATATGCATAGTTACATTGGTCCAAGCTGGACCAATATAACTATGTAGAAATATCCATACCTGCAATTCAAGAATAAGTTCACCTTTTCAAAAATACACTATGTATTCAAGGGGCCCCACAAATCAGCTTTGAAATATTGTGCTTAGTTTAAATATCTTGCCAGTAGGCCATGAGTGGCAACCCCAAAGCCTGCCCCAAAAAAACAACTGTAGATCAACCCCATCCTGCCCAGCATCTCGGATGCTCCGTACATTAAGCGCTCGCTCTCAGCATCACAGGAGCGTGCACTCTTCCTTGTTCAAAACCTGCACATGTGCACTGGGGTTTTCCTCTCTGATATATGAGCTGAATTACCTGCTAAATAACTTTTACAGTCAGTCCTGACATTTACACAGCACTGCTGGACAGCAGAGCCAGAATGGTGATCTGACTTTTCCAGTTCAATATTTTTATTAAGTTTCGAAAGAGCATAACAAGCCATGGTTTGCCCATGCAGGGGTGACATTGAACAGGCACGTCAAAAAATAGCATATGTACGTATGATAAATAACGGAGCTATAAACTGATACTAGGACCAAAGAGGACCAGGGTAAAGATTAGGTAAATATTACAAGCAATACTGCACTGTCCCTAATGGAATTGCAGTCTCCATCTAATAACGTTCATATCAGGAATAAAGAGGAAAGGAAAGAGACAGAGGAGAAAGGAGAAAGAAAGAGAAGAGTGAGAGGCCCCAAGAGAGGGTGAGGAGCATGGATGCGGGACCTGTACAAGCAAAGTTTACAATTGATCATAGCTAGTCGAGGGCAGGGACAGGCAGGAGTAACTTATCCAAAGGTCCTAAAATCGCAACAATTTTGCATGTGAGTCCTTCAAAATACTGAACATCTGCAGACTAACCATCATAGCGGTCATAATGGTTTTCGCTCCCTGAACAGCAACAGAGTGAGCCTTCCAGGCCTTGGCAATAATTCGCTTGGTGACCTGGTAAAGGACAATGTAAAAGAGCCAACCGAGCATCTTTACGGACTGTTACATTAATTAAGGTTTGTAGTAGGCCAAAGACCCTGGACCAGTAGCCGATGAGACGTGGGCATGACCACCACGTATGTAAGACATCTCCACGGCTGACCGCAATTGTGAAAACATTTGTCACTTCTGCGAGGATAAACATGGGCAAGCCTTGCTGGGATGCAGTACCACTGCAGCAGTACTATATAAGCAGCCACGAGAGTGTTAGTATCGAAGGAACATCTCGCTATTGTCATCCAGACCTTACTCTAGTCCTCCCCCTCAATACTAGAACCAAGATCCTGCTACTTTTGTGTCACATAGGAAAGGGTCGACAAAGACAACCTAACATTAACGGAGGCGTAAAGCGACAAAATAAGACTGGGGGACCCACAGAGTGTAAACAAGTATGCTCAAAAGACGCCTTTCAAAAAAGAAAGGAGTAAGTACGACAGAGAGATGGGATCCAGTTGTGCAATTTCAGGTAATGGAAATGTTCCTGCCCAGGGATCCCGTGCATCTCCCGGAGAACCTCCCATGACAGAAACGAGTGCATGGTTAAAAAGTGATGCCCATCAGTATAGCCGTTGGAGGTCCACCAAGAGAAGGAAGGTGACCTGACTTTTCACTACTGTAGTTTAGTAATACAGCTTGGTCACCAACCTGCCCCCAGCCTGTGATTGGACGGTGAAGAAGCAATAATCAAATCAAAGGATTTAGGCTAGGTTCACATGGCCACAGTCTTTGAAAAACGATTGACAGTTGATTATTTTTAAGGGGCCAGTAAAGCAAAGGCTTGCAGGCATTCACAAGGTAATACTGCAGCCTTTTAATCCCTGTTTTTCTTGGCCAAACAGCAATTTTGTATGGAACTAAAGCACCGCAATGAGCCTAGTATCAAAAATGGTTTTGCAAATACATCAAATAGCATCCATGCTTGAAGCCTGCACACCTGGTGGAAACCGATTTAACATTTATCAAAGGCAATTCTGCAGCTCTTCAAGTAGAACAATGGTCAAATTATAAAATCACATATGTAGCAAGGGTGCCCATACCAGTAAGACTACAGGCTCCGTTTTTCTATGTAATCCCTGGAACATTTTACAAATATTTGATCCTGTCAATAGAATCATTGGCACTTCACTTGCTAGGTTGACAACTATCTTCCTTCTGCAGAGAACTCACTGCAGCGTTGTCATCCTTGTGTGTTTGTACCAATGATAGCCCTATCAGTGAACAGCCATGCTAAGCTCCACCCACAAACCTTTAGAATGACAACACCTTGTCCCATCTGCAGGAGGTTAGGTAAATGATGTGAAAACCTAATCTCTCATAGGGTTCAGGAGATATCCAACTTCCCAATTCCTTTGATCATTAAACAGGGTAGTTGTTTTAAAGAACACAACTGCATCCATTGGTGTATTTTTATATCTGCCTGAATTTTAGTTTTACAATGAAAATGGTTACCTGATACAGTCACTAGAAGGACATTGCTGATGTTGGAGCTGACAGGGTTGTGGATGGTGCAGGTGTACCTCCCGCTGTCACTCCCTGTGATTGGCTGGATGTAGAGGTAGGAATCCTGGCAGGTCACATGGGGATCAGAGCAGATTTTCTTCCCATCACGGTAAAAGATGTAAGTAGTGATATTCTGGTTACCACCATCACAATGAAATGTAACATTGCTTCCGCTCACAAGGCGGTTATGAGAAGCGTTAAGAACGAGAACTGGAACATTAAGAGGAGCTTTAAAATAAAGAAAGGCAAAAAATAAATAAGTTGCATGTAACTATAATTTAAATTACAAAAGGCATTTATTAAAAGGGATACACAGACACAAATGCCAATAAAATGCCAATTCATAAGCAGCAACAAATGCATTGAAATACAAGACTTAAAAACAATAAGATACATTGTCGTCTGGATCAGCAATTATAATCAGAAAGTGGCAGAAAAATGTGGTCCTTATGCTGATCAGATATGCCAACAGACAGGAGTGTGGCCTGCAGTGCCCTCAAATTCCCTAAAGGAGGTGTCTGTTAGTTAGCCATGGTTCTCACTTGGCCTTGGCCTTTAGTTTTTTACATTTTAGAATAGGATGCCTTGATATTGTCCATAATTTTAAGGGGTGCCTTGACTGAAAAAAAGACAAAGAAACACTAGTCTATTGTGTGGCCCCCAAAATAGCATATCTTAGTTCATGGTACGCCAGTGGGAGAGGGTTGGTACAAAAGAATGCGTGCAAACAAGAGGTCCAGTGTGCCAATGTGACATTAGTCAAGTGGTGGACCAGGTCCTACATCCTTTTCCAAAAGGGTCTGCAAAGAGAAAATACGGTTTAGGGTACTGGGTTCCAGACAGCCTCTAAAACAGTGTTCATCCACCATGGGCTACATGTTGTGAAGCCAGTATGGAGTTAAGTGTCACTAAATCAACAGTTTGATGGCAGTCAGATGAACCATAAAGGAGCATGAGCTTTTCTTAACCACTTAAGGACAAGCCTCGTTTTGGATTTTAGGTGTTTACATGTTTAAAACAGGTTTTTTTGCTAGAAAATTACTTAGAACCCCCAAACATGATATATGGTTTTTCTTTGAACACCCTAGAGAATAAAATGGCAGTTGTTGCAATACTTTTTTTTGCACCGTATTTAAGCGGTCTTAAAAGCGCACTTTTTTTGGAAAAAATTCACTTTTTTGAATAAAAAAATAAGACAACAGTAAAGTTAGCCCAATTTTTTTTATATCGTGAAATATAATGTTACGCCAAGTAAATTGATACCCAACATGTCACGCTTGAAAATTGCGCCCGCTCGTGGAATGGCGTCAAACTTTTACCCTCAAAAATCTCCATAGGCGACGTTTAAAAAATTCTACAGGTTGGATATTTTGTGGTACAGAGGAGGTCTAGGACTAGAATTATTGCTCTCGCTCTACCGGTCGCGGCGATACCTCACATGTGTGGTTTGACCACCGTTTTTATATGCAGGCGCTACTCGCGTATACGTTCGCTTCTGCGCACAAGCTCGTAGGGACGGGGGGGTTTTAAAAAAAAAAAAATTATTTTTATTATTTATTTTACATTATTTTATTTATTTTTACAGTTTTTTTTTTTTTTTAAATTGTGTCACTTTTATTCCTATTGCAAGGAATGTAAACATCCCTTGTAATAGAAAAAAGCACAGGACCTCTTAAATATGAGATCTGGGGTCAAAAAGACCTCAGATCTCATATTTACACTAAAATGCAATTAAAAAAAAAAAGTCATTTAAAAAAATGACATTTGAAAAAATGTGCCTTTAAGAGGCATGGACAGAAGTGACGTTTTGGATGTACATCGTCGTGCGGCGGTCGGTAAGTGGTTAAAGGATAATTAAACTCAAGAACAAAATGGGCTTCTTTTTTAGATGTGTTGTTTAAAAACATTTGTTTTTGCTAGAAAATTACTTAGAACCCCCAAACATTATACATTTTTTTCTAACACCTTAGAGAATAAAATGGCGGTTGTTGCAATACTTTCTGTCACACCGTATTTGCACAGCGGTCTTACAAGCGCACTTTAAAAAAAAAAAAAAAAACTTTTTTGAATTAAAAAATAAGACAACAGTAAAGTTAGCCCATTTTTTTTATATAGTGAAAGATAATGTTACAGAGGAGGTCTAGGGCTAGAATTATTGCTCTCGCTCTACCGATTGTGTGGTTTGAACACCGTTTTCATATGCGGCCGCTACTCACTTGTGCACGCAGGATTTTTTTTTCGTATTTATTTTACCTTTTATTTTTTACTTTTACACTGTTTAAAAAAAAAAAAAAAATTGTGCCACTTTTATTCCTATTACAAGGAATGTAAAAATCCCTTGTAATAGAAAAAAAGCATGACAGGACCTTTTAAATATGAGATCTGGGGTCAAAAGGACCTCAGATCTCATATTTACACTAAAATGCAATTCAAAAAAAATAAAAAAATTGTCATTTAAAAAAATGGCTCCGGTAAGCGGCGGAGGGCACCGGATCGCGGTGGGAGGGGGACCCTCTCCCGCCGCTGATAAAAGTGATCTTGCGGCGAATATTTTATCTTGTACCGGACCGCTGGCCAAACACGGGGATACCGGGGTTATGGCAGCAAGCTGCTGCCATAACAACAATATCCGTCCTCAAAGTGAGGACATACATCGGCGTGCGGCGGTCCGGAAGTGGTTAAATGTGATGGCTGCATTCATTTTCTTTTTTTTCAAGCTAAAAACATTTTCAGCAACAAATACTTGTTGATCTTTCCAGAAACACAGTGTCTCTGGCACTTCCTGTGAGCTGTATCAAAGATTATATTCCTTCCTAGCTATCTTCTGTAAACTACCAATTGCCTTGCCATCTATATAATGGAGATGAAGTAACATGGACATGTTTGTAGTCCATTTCAGGGGAACTGCCTAGGATGACAACCAAGGCTCCATCCATAGAAACTGTGGAGGAGTGATGTACCCACCTAGGTACAGGAAATGTGTTATTTGCAGGATTACCAGGTGAAAATAAAGGACAACAAGTTTTAATAAAAAAAAAGGAATTCAGCCATCACACCAAGCATAGCTCCCAACTGTCCCTGATTTGGAGCAAAGTCCCTCCACCCCTCTTTCCTCCTCATTTTGGTCTGATCTATATAGTGTATAAAATGCACTTTTTTTCTTTTTAAAAAAGGTGTTTCCCAGTGCTAAACCTTTCATCCAATTTCTAAACTGCTGCATTTGTAATTTTCAAAAGCCAATATAAAGGAAAAGTAGTGGTAAAATAAAGCATTTGCAGGCTTAACTAATCAATTTTTTGTATAATTCTCCTTTAAGAGGGTGTGGCAAGGGTTGTGTCCTATACCTACATAGTTTTGCTAATAGGTGTCCCTCGTTCCCGTCACAAAAAGTTGGGAGGTATGCACCAAGGACCAAGTAGGCTGCAAAATATTACATTTTTAGTTTTGGGTTTAGAAACACTTTAATTGGGGTGAAAATTATTAAGTTTTAACTATAATTGAATTAGCACTTATTCAAATTTAGTCACCATATAGATAGATAGATTGATAGATAGGAAGAGAAATAAAGAGCTTGCAAACCCAAGTCAGAATTCTTGGGTTAAACCCTGGTATTCAACCCCTTTGAGCCGGTGCAGCCCCATAAGAAGTTTAGGATGTCGGGAGACGGGGCAGGGTTTATGTTCATGTGACCACTGTGATTGGCTGTCATGGCAGTCACATGATCGAAAAGCTTCCGATCGAAAGTAGCGATCATAAGCGTTCCGTTAGTCATCAGTAACTGTGCCGGTAACGCAAATATGCAGCCGCTCGGCGCCTAGGCCCACCCGCTGAGAGGACACATATTTGCGTGCGGGTGGCGCCAAAGGATTAACAATTAGTTGCCAAGATAGCTAGATAGACAGATAGAGGCAAATAGACTGTGCACTTTGCAAGTGCAGTTGCTCCAGAGCTTGGTAAATGAGGCAAGGCTTCACCTTGAGAACAATACCCAATCACGTGCAAGGAAAATAAATAAAATGCATTTTTGCTTGCATGTGATTGGATGATGGAAATCAGCAGAGCTTATGCTCATTTACTAAGCTCTGGAGCAACTGCACAGTTTTTTTGCCTTTAGTAAATCAACCCCAAAGTTAGAGATGCAGTGAAAGTAATAGATGATACTTACAGTATATTTGGAGCTGATAATAGACAATCTGGCTGCGGTAAGGTTCAATTGCCCCAACAATAAAGACATACTGCCCTTGATCGGTGTATGTCAGGTTGTTTAGCTGCAATGCTCCTTCACTGGAAAGTTGACACCTCTTCTGATAACGAGGGTAGCAATATGGAGCACCATAAAAAGGCCTTACTGCAACTACTTCATCATCTCCAAACACTCCAAATCTCCACTCCAATGGAGCGTTCCAGTACACAAATTGATAGAAATACACGGAGTCCCCCAGAGTTCCATTCACCACGGACACAGCAGATGCAGGCTCTGTGGGAAATAATACACAGGATTAATACATGGGAAAAGTGTGTCCTGGCCTCTGTCAGATGCAGCTGAAATATGCAACTAGAAATGTCATTTCCTGCCTTAACAAAAATGCCAGAAAAGATAAAATAACATTATTTCTTTTTTTTTGCCGTTTATAACTTTTTCTTAATAGATATTCTTACCTAAAGAAATGAGCCAAATGGCCCAGAGGCACCAGAACCAATTGCGTGGCATTTGTGGTTCACTGGTCTGTCCGATCATGTAGTGAGTACTGCACGATCCTAGTGAATGCTGTCATTCATAGAATAATGACTTCTGTTTACTTAGTTGTGTATCCTTTAACCCTGCAGTGACCAGAGTCATGTGGTTGTATGATGGGATTTAGTAGGGAAAAAATCGGAGGCACATACAAAATCCTGAATTAAATATGTTGAACAAGTAAATGTTTTCTTGGGTTGGTTTTACAGATATATCAAACAGCAACCATGTTTGAAATCCGCACACCTGGTGGAAACTGACTTTTAATATTTAGCACAGGCAATCCTGCAGCTCTTAAAGTAGAACTATGGTCAGAGTTTAAAATCACATACTGTACAGTATGTATTATAGGGTGCCCATACCAGTAATGCAGGCCATACACAGTCGAATTTCGAACGAATTTTCTTTTCAAAATCAGAATGTTCGTTTTTTTTTGTGATCCGATGATGCCACCATTGATTTTTGAAATTCGGCCGACCGAGCCTTCAATTTCACCTCATGTTGCTACAGAAAAGAATTTTCCTGGCCGAGAATCTTCTTTTCTCTCCGTAAATTTTCTTTTCTTATTACATTTCTCACACGATTCTCCCATCATTGATTAGAAAATCGTTCGTTTTTCTAAAAATTTACAACATGTCCGATTCCTCAAATTTGATTGCTGCACGAAAATCGGCCGTTGTTGCAGCCCACTAATGGTGCGAAATTCAAACGAAAATTCTTTCATACGATTTTCGAAAGAAAATTCTTACGAAATTCGAACCATGTATGGCCGGCATAAGACTATGGGCTCTGTTTTTTCTGTACCCCATGAAACATTTTGCAAATATTTGATTCTTTCAGGAGAACCATTGCCATTTCCTTTGGTAGAGTGACAACTATCTTCCTTCTGCAGTCAGATCACCACAGAGTTGTCACCCTTGCGGCTGCTGTAGATGTTTGTAGTACCATTGATTGCCCTATCAGTGAACAGCCATGGTTAGCTCTACCCACAACCCTTTAGATTGCCAGCAACCTCCATCTGCAGGAGGTTAGGTAAATGATATGAAAACCCTGCTCAGTTCCTCCCACCCCTTCCAGCACCGTCTCACAGGTGTAGAAGATATCCAACTTCCAAATTCCATTGATCATTAAAAAGGGTAAATTAGACTTCTTTTATAATTATACGCCACACACAGCAGTAGACATTCTGTAGTTGTCATTTAGGTGAAGAATGCCAGCTGTAATTTCGTAAGCCATCTTCCCTTTGCATCTCCTCACCTTTGGAGCAGAACAGAGTTGGGATCACTTACCTCATGTATACTAAGCCCACAGCATTCACCTTCCATTACCAAGTAGAATTAGGCTACTCTCATTAGTGTACCAGTTTCTCTCTATGTCCCTTCCATAGCCCTGCCCAGCCAGCCACGCTCCCAGATGGTATACTAATTTCCAAGTGTACTAGTACTCACACAGAGGACTCAGGCCTGGTCTAAAAGGCTTTTTCATCCTGTTCATGACCAGCAGACTAATATAAAAAGAGTCAGGGCAACTACAGTCCCTCCTACTGAGTTCTGAACTACCTCATCTAGGTTTCACTCCAGTTAAGGGCCTTGGACAGTAGTCCAGTAGCACTATATCTGGATAGCTCTGGAATGTTTGACTCTGTCAGGGCTGAACTTCTGCTATTTATGAGCAGCTCTTTTCTTTCAGTGCACAAAGGCTGCTCAGCTGTCAGTTAATTACCAGCCACTCGTTGTTTCCACAGTACTCACCTGGTTACCATTACCTGCCTCATTAGTCCAGCCTACAGCCAGACCCTTTTGGCTATTTAAAGAGCTTTGCTCATTTCCTCCTTGCCCTTGCGTTGTCTATGATTTCCAGTGTGTTCCTGTGAATGACTTGACCTGGCTGACTTCTCTTCCGATACCTGTTCCTGTTTTTGCTCCTGACTACAATGACTGGTTTCCTGACCCCGGCTCATCTGATTACCAGCTCTGGCATCCTAACCCTGGCTTCAGTTTTTGACTATGTTCCTGAACTGTGTTATTTTAACTGCATTTTCTGTCTCCACCTGGTTTATGGTTCCTGACAGGCTCCCATGCCCCAACTCACAAGGCCCCGCCTATCTTGGCACTTATATGGACACTAACTCCAACCATTACCTCACTATGGGATGACTTGCTCTAAAAGGGGCCTAACCCCCAATTACCACTGTCTTTTACTATACTATATTGGGAACACAGTTACTAGTGTCAAGTAAGCTAAATGCACCTGCTAAAATTTAGCTAAAAGTGACAGCTATACTAAAATACATAAAATACCCCGATAATAAAAAAAAGGAAACAAAAAGGGGGTAATGGCACGAAGTGCTACAGTGCCTTGCAAAAGTATTCACCCGCTTGGCTTTTTACCTATTTTGTTACATTACAGCCTTTAGTTCAATGTTTTTTTTTAATCTGAATTATATGTGATGGATCAGAACACAATAGTCTAAGTTGGTGAAGTAAAATTAGAAAAGATATATACATAAAACTATTTTTCAGAAATAAAAAACTGATCATTGGCATGTGCGTATGTATTCACCCCCTTTGTTATGAAGCCCATAAAAAGCTCTGGTGCAACCAATTACCTTCAGAAGTCACATAAGTAGTGAAATGATGTCTACCTGTGTGCAATCTAAGTGTCACATGATCTGCCATTACATAAGCACACACCTTTTTGAAAGGCCCCAGAGGCTGCAACACCTAAACAAGAGTGTCAGGGATCTGTCAACACCAGACAGGGGTACATGCGTGTGCGCATGCGCCTGCATGCCCCTGCTCGAGATGAGCAACAACGTCCATCCACTGGTGTGCATCAGCGTGTCCCTTGGGCATGCGCGGGTGCGCGACGGGTGCGTGTGCGCGCACGGCGGGCGCACGTGCGTGCGTGTTAGCGCTGTTTGGCGCCACTGAACACATGAAGGACTCCCAGCTGCACCGGTGTGGTGCTGTTTCGTCTTCAGCTTCTGTGATCTGTTACCTGCATCTGATTGTTGATCTGCTATACCGACCTGGCTCTGTCTGACAACTCCTCTCTCTCCTATCTGACCTGGCTTGCCTGACTCTGCTACAACTTCTGCCTCTGATCCGTTGCCGACCTCTGCCTGTTTAACTGACCCTGCTTTTGCCTGCTGTGTTCACCTGCCTGATTACCTGCCGACCCGGACTGTCTGACCCTGCTTGTACCTGCTGCTTTGCTCCTTGTGCTGCTGCACTCCCAGCTCCTCGCATACAGCTCCAGTGACCGCTGCTCCTGTACTCATCAGCTCTTCAGTCTGCTGCCTACCGCTGACCACCATCACCTGCAGTCCAGCCATCCCTGGAAGGATCTCTACTCTGCTATCAGCACCAGCAGCTCCTACCTTAACAGGCACTCCTACCCACTGTGCTCACGAGACCACTGTCCCCATTCCAGTGGCTCCTGAACCAGGGTTGTAAGAGAGGTCTTCTCCTACAAGTCAGGCTCTACTACCAGGTACCTAACAAAGAGGCACCACTATCCAAACACTGCCACGAAGACCAAGGAACTCTCCAAACAAGTAAGGGACAATGTTGTTGAGAAGTACAAGTCAGGGTTAGGTTATAAAAAAAATATCCAAATCTTTGATGATCCCTAGGAGCACATCAAATCTTTCATAACCAAATGGAAAGAACATGGCACAACAGCAAACCTGCCACACACCAAAACTCATGGACCAGGCAAGGAGGGCATTAATCAGAGAGGCAGCACAGAGACCTAAAATAACCCTGGAGGAGCTGCAGAGTTCCACAGCAGAGACTGGAGTATCTGTACATAGGACGACAATAAGCCGTACACTCCATAGAGTTGGGCTTTATGACAGAGTGGCCAGAAAAAAAGCCATTATTTTCAGCAAAAAACAAAATGGCACGTTTTGAGTTTACGAAAAGGCATGTATGGAGGAAGGTGCTCTGGTCTGATGAGACTAAAATTGAACTTTTTGGCCATTGTCTGGCGCAAACCAACACATCACATCACCCAAAAAACACCACCCCCACAGTGAAACATGGTGGTGGCAGCATCATGCTGTGGGGAAGTTTTTCAGCAGTCGGGACTGGGAAACTGGTCAGAGTTGAGGGAAAGATGGATGGTGCTAAATACAGGGATATTCTTGAGCAAAACCTGTACCACTCTGGTGTGATTTAAGGCTAGGACGGAGGTTCACCTTCCAGCAGGACAATGACCCCAAACACTGCTAAAGCAACACTTGAGTGGTTTAAGGGGAACATGTAAATGTGTTGGAATGGCCTAGTCAAAGCCCAGACCTTAATCCAACAGAAAATCTGTGGTCAAACTTAAAGATTGCTGTTCACAAGTGCAAACCATTCAACTTGAAGGAGGTAGAGCAGCTTTGCAAGGAGGAATGGGCAAAAATCCCAGTGGTAAGATGTGGCAAGCTCATAGAGACTTATCCAAAGCGACTTGGAGCTGTGATAGCCGCAAAAGGTGGCTCTACAAAGTATTGACTTTAGGGGGGTGAATAGTTATGCACATTGACTTTTTCTGTTATTTTGTCTTATTTGTTGTTTGCTTCACAGTAAAAAAAAAACATCTTCAAAGTTGTGGGCATGTTCTGTAAATTAAATGATGCAAATCCTCAAACAATCCATGTTAATTCCAGGTTGTGAGGCAGCAGAACACGAAAAATGCCAAGGGGGTTGAATACTTTTGCAAGGCACTGTAGTTTCCTAACTGACCCTAATCTCTGTTTATGCAGTTTGTCATCTCTACCTATCCTCTCCCTAAAGCAGCTTCTATACACTAGCACTATGGCTTCCCTGTGTCCCCCTTTAATAGCGAGGATGTGGAATATTTGAAAGCCCCCTTTTTGGCCCTTCTAGCCCTGCTCTCCATAGGCGTATGCACAGAGTGTGCCAGATGTGCTTGGGCACACTCTAATCACCCTGTGTGGCCCAGATTCCCCCTGCTGCTCATGTCCTGGTCCGTTCCATCCCCTGATATTTCACCAAAACCCCCAATGGGGCTTGTAAAAAAAAATGTACAAAAAATGAATAATAATATTGTAAAAATTAATAAAAACAAAGAATAATACAAATAGAAAACTACTGACGTCATCCACAACTACTGACCCCAACCTCTGCCCTACTGACACATCCACTGTCCTACTGACACCGTCCACACATACATGTGTTTGAGTTTTGGGGTGCACACCCTAGTGCAGTAAGCTGCACACACCTATGCTGCTCTTCATGGTGTGGCTTTATTCCTTCAGACACCACAGTACTTCACAGAGTACATAGACCATTTACACCAGCATTTACATCAGCATTTTCTTCACAGAGCTTACAAACTAATTTTCCATCATTAGTCATACAGACCTATAGGTATACACACACACAGTATAAACCATTTAGGGTGCAGGCAGGGTTTTTTTTCTCAGAGAATAGGTGCAGGAACTCAACCATGCCCGCCACACACACATACCTGCCAAATGGCATCAAATAGTAGCTCTTCCCTCTGCATACAACCCCCTTCCCTCCACTGCCCTCATCTCCCCCCTCCTTAAAAGCTCCACCATCTGTCATACCTTTGTTGCAATATTAAGCTGAAACACCTATCCGGCTGTAGTACCTTTCAGCATACTATACTATACTACAGTCACTTGCAAGGGAGATCATGCAGTAGGAGCATCAACAACTGGTCACCAGGGAAAAAATGGAGACCACAGAGGGTGAAGCCTACCACGCACCCTCTCCTGCCCATGACTGCACTGAACCCTGGGCACCTGTTCTGTATCTCCCTTGTCCCTGTCCGGCACTCAGTGGGATCTGCGCATGAGATCTGACCTGTGGGAGCTACTGGAAGATAAGCTATCACTTCTAAATGCAGAAGGTGGACTTCGATGTTACCAAGTGATAGTGGTGAGCAGGGAGCAGAAGACCTGAGCCAGAGGTGGTGGAACTGAGTTCCCCCTAGTTCCTGCTGAAAAAAAAGCCCTGGGTGCAGGTCAGTTAACCCAACAGTAATTTTTTATACTGTACTATAGTATATAACATCATGGTTTATTAAGGTTTAAATCTTGTTGTACATGCCACAAACTATGGAGAATGTAAGTTGTCACAAGCTACAGCACCAACTCAACCTTAAAATTTCACCCAAATAATCATCTCTGCTCCTCCCAAGCCCTGCTGCTCTCTGCCATCATTGTCACCTCTTCCCATGCCTGCCTCCAGGTCTTCTCCAGAGCCTCTCCCATCCTCTGGGACTCCCTACCCCAAGCTGTCTCTCAATCTCCTAATTTGTCCACCTTTAAGTGACCCTTGAAAACTCAATAGTATTTACAGTTGTATAAATTATGCAAAGTTATCAGAGTGAGCTAAGGATTTTTTCTTTCCGAAAGCCAATCTTTTGGGGAAGATTGCAATTGTGATTTGGCTAACAGGAGCTGGTCAGAGAACCTTTAAAGCTGAACAGTGGTGGTTTTTCTCCTTCGGACACACCACAGTACTTCACAGAGTACATAGACCATTTACACCAGCTTTTGCCTCACAGAGCTTATAATTTTCCACGATTAATCATACAGATCTATAGGTGTACAAACATACAGTATAAGTCATTTTGGGTGCAGGTCAGTTAACCCAACAGCACATTTTTGGATTGTGGGAAGAAACTGGAGCACTCAGGAAACCGATCCCACCTGGTGCCTGACTCTGCGGGAGGAGGAAAGTGGCCAGAACAAGCGGCATTAATCGAGGAAGTCTCAGCTCTGCCTCTTGAAACATATTGACATTTGCATGAGTTCTCAAGCTGCCTAAACATCTCATTCACCCTCTCTAAGGAATGCGCTTTCTAAATATAAAGAAGCTGCAAACACGATCAAGTGCACAGCTTCACTGTTTAACTAGAAATGCACAAGCAACCAGCCCAGGATCTGAGTACAGATATTGAACCCAGAGGTGGTTTAAAAGTGTGCTTTGACAAAGCTTAGCTGCGAGGTCACACGCTCTAAGGTGAGCGCATACACCAAAGGGGGAGCACAAGAGTGGACACGAGCACATGATTATCTATTATTTCTAATAAGAATCAGAAGAATGGACTGAATTGAAATAGACTTTATGTTTTATTTTATTTAGTGCATGTTATCCACTGTGCCGATATCCACTACACCACTGTAGTGGATAGAACTTTAACCTAGCAGTAAGAAGGGTTGCTGGTTCGAATCGCAACCATGACACTACCTGCCTGGAGTTTGCATGTTCTCCCTGTGCCTGCGTGGGTTTCCTCCCACACTCCAAAGAAATGCTGGTAGGTTAATTGGATCCTGTCTAAATTGTCCCTAGTATGTATGAATGTGAGTTAGGGACCTTAGATTGTAAGCTCCTTGAGGGTAGGGACTGATGTGAATGTACAATGTATATGTAAAGCGCTGCGTAAATTGACAGCGCTATATAAGTACCTGAAATAAATAAATAAATGTTAATGCATGAAGATTTCTGCACAGGAGCACTTTAATGCATAGCTCTCAACTGTCCCTGATTTCGAAGGACTGTCCCTGATTTGGAGCAATGTCCCTCTGTTCCTCATTTGTCCCTCATTTTGGTCTGATCTTTATAGTTGTATATAAAATGTACTTTTTATCTTTCAAAAGGTGTTTCCCAGTGCTAAACCTTTCATTCAAATTCTAAATTGCTGCATTTGTAAATGTTAAAAGCCAATATAAAGGAATATTAGAGGTAAAAAAGCCCTTGTGGATTTAATTAACCTTTTTTTTGGTTAATTCTCCTTTAAGAGGGTGTGGCAGGGTGTGTGTCCTATGCCTACATACGTTTGCTACTAGGTGTCCCTCATTCCCATCTCAAAATGTTGGGAGGTACAGGTGATACTTGAAAAATTAGAATATCATGCAAAAGTTAATTTATTTCACTAATGCGACTTAAAGGGTGAAACTAATATATGAGCTAGACTCATTACATGCAAACCAAGATAGTTCAAGCCGTGATTTGTCATAATTGTGATGATTATGGCTTACAGCTCATGAAAACCCCAAATCCACAATCTCAGAAAATTAGAATATTGTGAAAAGGTGCAATATTCTAGGCTCAAAGTGTCCCACTCTAATCAGCAAATTAAGCCATAACACCTGCAAAGGGTTCTTGAGAGTTTAAATGGTCTCTCAGTCTTGTTCAGTAGGAATCACAATCATGGGAAAGACTGCTGACCTGACAGTTGTACAGAAAACCATCATTGACACCCTCCATAAAGACGGAAAGCCTCAAAAGGTAATTGCTAAAGAAATTGGACTTTCCCAAAGTGCTGTATCAAAGCACAATAATAGAAAGTTATGTGGAAGGGAAAAGTGTGGAAGAAAAAGGTGCACAAGCAGCAGGGATGACCGCAGCCTGGAGAGGATTGTCAGGAAAAGGATATTCAAAAGTGTTGGGGACTTTCACAAGGAGTGGACTGAGGCTGGAGTCAGTGCATCAAGAGCCACCACACACAGACGGATCCTGGACATGGGCTTCAAATGTCGTATTCCTCTTGTCAAGCCACCCTGGAACAACAAACAACATCAGAAGCGTCTTACCTGGGCTAAAGAAAAACAGACCTGGTCTGTTGCTCAGTGGTCCAAAGTCCTCCTTTCTGATGAGAGCAAATTTTGCATCTCATTTGGAAACCAAGGACCCAGAGTATGGAGGAAGAATGGAGAGGCACACACTGCAAGATGCTTGAAGTCCAGTATGAAGTTTCCACAGTCTGTGTTGATTTGGGGAGCCATATCATCTGCTGGTGTTGATCCACTGAGCTTCATTAAGTCCAGGGTAAACGCAGCCGTCTACCAGGAGATTTTGGAGCACTTCATGCTTCCTTCCACAGACGAGCTCTATGGGGATGCTGACTTCATTTTCCAGCAGGACTTGGCACCTGCCCACACTGCCAAAAGCACCAAAACCTTGTTCAATGACCATGGGAATACTGTGCTTGATTGGCCAGCAAACTCACCTGACCTGAACCCCATAGAGAATCTATGGGGCATTGCCAAGAGAAAGACGAGAGACATGAGACCGAACAATGCAGAAAAGCTGAAGGCCGCTATTCCATAACACCTCAGCAGTGCCACAGGCTGACAGCTTCCATGACACGCCGTATTGAGGCAGTAAATAGGGGCCCAAACCAAGTACTGAGTACATATGCATGCTTACACTTTTCAGAGGTCCGATATTGTTCTATGTACAATCCTTGTTTTATTGATTGCATGTAATATTCTAATTTTTCTGAGATTGTGGATTTGGGGTTTTCATGAGCTGTGCACCATAATCATCACAATTATGACAAATCACGGCTTGAACTATCTTGCTTTGCATGTAATGAGTCTATCTTATATATTAGTTTCACCTTTTAACCAGCCTCGTTTTGAGATTTTGGTGTTTACAAGATTAAAACCGTTTTTTTTGCTAGAAAACTACTTAGTACCCCCAAACGTTATATATGTTTTTTTTTATAGCACCCTAGAGAATAAAATGTCGGTCATTGCAGTACTTTTTTTTACACCGTATTTGAGCAGCGGTCTTACAAGCGCACGTTTTTTGGAAAAAAAAACACTTTTTTGAATAAAAAATAAGACAACAGTAAAGTTAGCCTAATTTTTTTTCATATTGTGAAAGATAATGTTATGCCAAGTAAATTGATACTTAACATATCACGCTTCAAAATTGCGCCCGCTCGTGGAATGGTGTCAAACTTTTACCCTTAAAAATCTCCATAGGCGACAATTAAAAAATTCTACAGGTTGCATGCTTTGAGGTACAGAGGTGGTCTAGGGCTAGAATTTTTGCTCTCACTTTAACAATCACGGCAATACCTCACATGTGTGGTTTGACCACCGTTTTCATATGCGGGCGATACTCACGTATGCGTTCGCTTCTGTGCGCGAGATTGTCGGGACGGGGGGCGCTTAAAAAAAAAGGGTTTATTTTTCTTATTTATTTTACTTGATTTTATTTATTTTTTCACTGTTTAAAAAAAAAATGGGTCACTTTTATTCCTATTATAAGGAATGTAAACATCCCTTGTAATAGAAAAAAAGCATGACAGGTCCTCTTAAATATGAGATCTGGGGTCAAAAAGACCTCAGATCTCATATTTGGACTTAAATGCAATAAAAAAAAAAAAAAAATGTAATTTGAAAAAATGACAACAGAAATATGTGCCTTTAAGACGTATGGGCGGAAGTGACGTTTTGACGTCGCTTCCGCCCTGCTATAGTATGGAGACGGGTGGGGGCCATCTTGCCCTCACTCGTCTCCATACACAGCCACGGACAGGACCCGATCGCCTCCGCCACTGCTGACGGCTCCGGTAAGAGGCAGAGGGCGCGGGAGAGTGGCGGGAGGGGGAGTGGCACCTCTCCCGCTGCCGATAACGGTGATCTTGCGACGAATCCGCCGCATTATTATAATCATTAACAGGACCGTCGACTCTAAAGATGGATACCCTGGTTGTGGCAGCAGCTGCTGCCGTTACCGAGATATCCATCTTCAAACTGCCGACGTATATGTACATGAGTCGGTCGGTAAGTGTTGCATTAGTGAAATAAATTAACTTTTGCACGATATTCTAATTTTTCGAGTATCACCTGTATGTTAATGCACCATATTAATCTCTGGTTTTGTACTATTTAAGCACTTTATTTAACCACTTGAGGTCCGGGCCATAGCCGAATGATGGCTACAGCGCGGACCTCAATTTCCGGGAGGCCGTCATGGGACGTCCTCCCCTGTGCACGCGCACCACGCGCACCCTGCAGGGCGCGCGGTGTGCGCGCTGTGATCACGAGTCACGGAGACTCGGATGATCACAGATCCGAGTAAGGGGCCAGTCCCGGCCCCTTACCATGTGATCAGCTGTCAGCCAATGACAGCTGATCACATGATGTAAACGAAACCTCGGTGATCGGTTTCGTTTTCTCCTCACGCTGACAGCGTGAGGAGGAAAAGCAAGCCGATCACCGGCTTATGTCAAAGGGACATCGGTCCTGAAGAGGAAAGAGGCACATATGCCTCATCTGTGCCAAAAAGTGCCATCTGTCATTGCCACCTGCCAGTGCCCACAAGTGCCACCTGTCAATGCCCACAAGTGCCACCTATCAATGCCCACAAGTGCCCCCTATCAATGCCCACCAGTGGTGCCAATCAGTGCCACCTAGCAGTGCTGCCATCAATCAGTGCCCAATCAGTGCCCATCACCACCACCCATCAGTGCCCATCACTGCCACCTATCGGTGCCCATCAGTGCCGCCTCATTAGCGTACATCAACAAGGGGAAAAATTACCTATTTGCTAAATTTTATAACAAAATATAAAAAAAATATAATTTTTTTTTTTTTTTAATTCTGTCTTTTTCATTTTTTTTAACAAAAACTAAAAACCGCAGGGGTGATCAAATACCATCAAAAGAAAGCTCTATTTGTAGGGAAAAAAATGATAAAAATTTCATTTGGGTACAGTGTTGTATGACCGCGCAATTGTCATCCAAAGTGCGACAGCGCTAAAAGCTGAAAATTGGTCTGGACAGGAGGGGGGTTTAAGTGCCCAGTAAGCAAGTGGTTAAACACTGTTTACATATATAAGTAAATGCACTTTATATAGATTCATATACAAGTTTTTCACATGCTGTTACGAGGTATAATCGTATATGATTGCAGTATATATATATATATATAAAAATATATATATATAAAAAAAATATATATATATATATATATATATATATATATATATATATATATATATATATATATATATATGATCTAATACAGCCATGAGTCTTTTTGGGAAAGATGCATCAAGTAAACATTGGTGGACAGCCATTTTTAGGTCTCTCCAGAGATGCTCAATTGGGTTTAAGTCAGGGCTCTGGCTGGGCCATTCAAGAACAGTCACTGAGTTGTTGTGTAGCCACTCCTTCATTATTTTAGCTCTGTTCTTAGGGTCATTGTCTTGTTGAAAGGTAAACCTTCGGCCCAGTCTGAAGTCCTGAGCACTCTAAAGAAGGTTTTTGTCTTCATCTTTCCCTCGATTGCAACCAGTCGTCCTGTCCTTGCAGCTGAAAAACACCCCCACAGCATGATGCTGCCACCACCATGCTTCACTGTTGGGACTGTTCACTGTTGGGACTGTATTGGACAGGTGATGAGCAGTGCCTGGTTTTCTCCACACATACCGCTTAGAATTAAGGCCAAAAAGTTCTATCTTGGTCTCATCAGACCAGAGAATCTTATTTCTCACCCTCCTGGAGTCCTTCAGGTGTTTTTTAGCAAACTCCATGCGGGCTTTCATGTGTCTTGCACTGAGGAGAGGCTTCTGTCGGGCCACTCTGCCATAACTCCCCGACTGGTGGGGGGCTGCAGTGATGGTTGACTTTTTACAACTTTCTCCCATCTCCCGACTGCATCTCTGGAGCTCAGCCACAGTGATCTTTGGGTTCTTCTTTACCTCTCTCACCAAGGCTCTTCTGCCCCGATAGCTCAGTTTGGCCGGACGGCCAGCCTTGGAAGGGTTCTGGTCATCCCAAACATCTTCCATTTAAGGATTATGGAGGCCACTGTGCTCTTAGGAACCTTAAGTGCAGCAGAAATGTTTTTGTAACCTTGGCCAGATCTGTGCCTTGCCACAATTCTGTCTCTGAGCTCTTCAGGCAGTTCCTTTGACCTCATGATTCTTATTTGCTCTGACATGCACTGTGAGCTGTAAGGTCTTATATAGACAGGTGTGTGGCTTTCCTAATCAAGTCCAATCAGTATGATCAAACACAGCTGGACTCAAATGAAGGTGTAGAACCATCTCAAGGATGATCAGAAGAAATGGACAGCACCTGAGTTAAATATATGAGTGTCACAGCAAAGGGTCTGAATACTTAGGACCATGTGATATTTCAGTTTTTCTTTTTTAATAAATCTGCAAAAATGTCAACAATTCTGTATTTTTCTGTCAATATGGGGTGCTGTGTGTACATTAATGAGGAAAAAATGAACTTAAATGATTTTAGCAAATGGCTGCAATATAACAAAGAGTGAAAAATTTAAGGGGGTCTGAATACTTTCCGTCCTCACTGTATATATATATAAAACTTTTTTTGATGAGATTCCATCTATTGAAGGTAACAACAGCACTAGCTTATGTGGTGGTCACATGATATTATCTGGATAGCGTGGCATTTTATTTGATTGTTTACTTGGTTGGCACAAGCATATGGGGCGTGATCGGTGCTAGCAGCTGTCCAGAATATTAACTTGTGCATATATATGGTAGCTCGCAAAAATTCTTTTAACATTATTAACTGTTACATTTGCTAAATATTTTTCAAAAAGCAGCTTAAGGCTGGGTTCACACTTAAAATGGATGCAGATGACAACAGGGGTCCGGTGCGTCCCTGTTCTCCGTTTCAGGGACGAATCAGGCCCGAATTTTTGCCTGAATTTGGACCTGAAACTGAGCTAACGGAGCACAGGACCCCTGTGCAATCTGCTCTGCGGCTGCAGATGTGTGAGAGATAGTCACACTCTCCTGTCATGTGAATTGGATGCGGTGAAATCCACATCCAATTTACATAGGTGTGAACCCAGCCTAAAGCGTTTGTTGCCCCAACACTTCATATTCTTGATATGTGCCTGCTGTACCATGTACTTGTATGAGAAAGTCTCCTGTTCTCTTTGTATTGCTTTCTTTATGTGAAATCTCTGGTGTTCCTACTACTTCCCTTGCTTTCCTAATTAAAACTGACCACGCTTAGCAGGAGACTAAACCGTGGTCAGTTCTCTAGCTATGCTGGGAACTCAGTGTGTTCTCCTCCAATGATCAGACTTGTGCTGACACACGCCTGCTGCACAGCCATTCACTGGGAAGCTCAGTGTCCTGCTGCTTCTCCTCCCCCAGTTCTTACACAGCAGAGAACAGAAGGAATGTAATCATTTATAAATGTAGCACTAACTCACGGTGGAGCTGCTGATTTAAAGCGGGCTGTTACCATCACCTTTTTTACCTGTAATTTCACCAGTACAGGGTCTAGGGTCCCGCTGAGCCTATCATCAGACAGTGTAAGCACCAGTCTCTTGAGTATTTTTTCCAATGCTTTAATGGTAGATAACTGGAAGAAGTAGCAGGAAAGAGGTAGAAGAAGAGTTGCAGGGAAGTTCAAATACCTTTTCTTGGTGTAGCACTAAGGAATTGAAATCTTAGAGATGAATATATTTTCCTTTCAGGATTAAATCTTTGCCCGCCCGGATAGGTCTCTCTCACCAACCTAGCAGCCGGTACACAGCACGAACAAAACGTCTCTGCCACAGACTTGAGTGAAATAAAACCCGTATGATCCTCTGCCACAGGATGTAGTGGTTTTCGATGAACAGCAAACACAGTGCCAGAACCATTAAGCCGACCCGGCAGTACTTGTGCGGTAGGGTAGTTTAGGATACATCCTCCAATCGAGTCACCAGGCCCTTCTTAAGACTAGCCTTGCATGGTTCCTTCCAAGATGGGTTCTCCCCTGGATCTTCCAGATTGTCCGGCTTCTTCCCGCAGGACAGACAGCACAGGACCCATCCCAGCTATCGCAGGCCCCAGACAGGCTTCTAGGTCTACCTGCCCGGCTGTAGCAAGGCAACCCTTCAGGCTGGAGGGCTACGAGGTAGAACTCACTGACACATACCTCTAGGCCAGGAGGGCCACGAGGCAAAAGAACCCCTAAAACATGGCGTCTGTCTCATAAATACCCTCTCCCAGAATGCAACTCGGAGGACCACCTTCGCCGAGTTATCTCCGGGACAGAAGAGCACTCATACACTTCAGCATGTTGCCTTTCCAACACCGACCCATGGTAACAACACCCACAGGCACAGTGTGAAACTACATGCAACACAGCCAAACTGGAACAGAGGCTAAATCTGACTATAAACTAAATCTGAACTATGTACAGAACAGATGACCCACTAAATTTACCTATAAGCGGTAGATTGAAAAATCTACCAGCGCTACATAAAGAAAAAGGGAAAAAAGGTATTTATAATTGTGTATATATATATATATATATATATACACACACAAATGCTGTGCCTTTTATTTCTATTTTAAACTGGATGGCTTGTTTTACAAGGTGATTGTTTATAATCACTTTAAGTCTGGAATTTCCCATCGACAAAGTCTATTCTTTTGTTTACTTTGATTTAACGGAGATTAAGAGCAGAGAGAACAAACCCAAATTAATAGCTACATTTTCATTGAGGAAGTTTAATTATGATTAATAATTAAACTATATGAGTGGCAAGAATGTGGGGTTATAAGCAAAGAAGACCTGGCTTTCTCTTGTTCTTGTACTTAAAACTGTGGCTCACCAAACACTGCCCCAACATAAGTACATTTTGGTATAGCAGCTTCCTCCTGAGGCTTTTTATAGAGACATCATGCTATGTGGCAATTTACTTTTAATATTTTAATTGCACATGTGGGTTTCCTGTCTTCTTTCCAGTAGAGGAAAAGTCAAATCCTAAACTTGGATGTTTATAAAGTATAATATGGATTTTTCAGGGAAAAAAACTGCAAATGCTGGTATACAAATAAATCACCACATACTTTAATTGACTTTTTCTAGATTGGTTTGTGCCACTGTTAATACAATTTCCTGAAGTCGGGAAATATATTTTGTTGCTTTTATTGCATTTAAAATACTAGAAGTATGGAGGAAGCAGGGGTCTCAAACTCAAATTACCTGAGGGCCACAGGACAAATTTTCATCCAATGGGGGCCGCATGCAAACTGTCCTTACCCCTAGCATTGGTGTCAGCGGACGCACTATTAACCCCCAACATTGGTGTCAGCGGACGCACTATTAACCCCCAGCATTGGTGTCAGCGGACGCACTATTAACCCCCAACATTGGTGTCAGCGGACGCACTATTAACCCCCAACATTGGTGTCAGCGGATGCACTATTAACCCCCAGCATTGGTATCAGTGGACGCACTATTAACCCCCAACATTGGTGTCAGCGGACGCAATATTAACCCCCAACATTGGTGTCAGCGGACGCACTATTAACCCCCAGCACTGGTGTCAGCAGATGCAATATTAAACCCCAGCTTTAACCCCTACACTCCACAAATACCCCCCCCCCCCACACTCCACTCCACAAATACCCCCTTTTCACAAGTTTCAACCTGAGTTATTATTATGCAGGATTGAGCGTCAACAGTTTGCATGGTGCTTTCAAAATAATAGTGACAGTATAGACCAGGGGTCTCAAACCCAAATTACCTGACGGCCACAGGGCAAATTTTCACATCCAATGCGGGCCGCATGCAAACTGTCCTTTCCCCCAGCATTGGTGTCACCGGAAGCACTATTAACCCCCAGCACTGATGTCAGCGGACGCAATATAACCCCCAGCATTGGTGCCAGCGGATGCACTATTATCCCCCAGCACTGATGTCAGCGGACGCACTCTTATCCCCCAGCACTGATGTCAGCGAACGCAAAATTAACCCCCAGCATTGGTGTCAGCGGACGCAATATTAACCCCCAGCACTGGTGTCAACGGACGCAATATTAACCCCCAGCTACACTCCACAAATACCCCCCCCCCCACACCCCACTTCACAAATATCCCCCCACACACTCCACAAATACCCCCTCTTCACAAGTTTCAAGCCGAGTCACGCAACTAAGGACTTTGCTCAGCCTCAGTGTGATGGCACACTCCTGGCAGTCAGCTGGTGGCCTGATCTTCTGCCTCCCGAGTCCTCTCCTCCTGTCAGGTCCTGGCTTCATCACAGGCCTAGTGGCAGGGCACCTTGAGAACACCACAATCTTCCACCCTGAGGTGGCAGCAGGACCCTGGATCCGTGGCCAGTGTTCTGTCGAGAAGTGCCCGCTATCGAATAGTGCCCGGGACGAACTGCGCATGTGCCGTACGTAATAGCACAACAACTGATTTTACAATCAGCTGTTGTGTCGGTGAGACGGCGCCTGCGCACAATAGCAGACTGAAGACATTTTTTCAGTCAGATTGTGCCTCGGGCTGCCAAGGAGTGTTCATGCAGGTGAGGGGCGGAATTTAACATACAGGGCAGGGATGTTTTCAATCATGGCCAGTGCTGCAAAGATGGGGGCAGATTTTTTAACGATACCCAAACAAATCTGCTAAAGAAATGTTTATCTGCTATTCTTCCTGGAGGGCCTATTTAGCCAGCTAAACATTTAAAATTCTGCCCCCATCTTTGCAGCACTGGCCATCAATGAAAACATCTGCCCTCCTTCATGTTAAATTCCGCCCCTCACCTACATGAACGTGCCTTGGCACAATCTGACTGAAAAATGTCTTCAGTTGGCTATTGTGCGCAGGCGCCGTCTTGCCGACCAAACAGCTGATCGTAAAATCAGCTGTTGTGGTATTACATACGGCGCATTCGCAGTTCATCTAGGTGTTCTGTTGAGAAATGCCCCCCATTGAATAGTGCCCGGGCTAAAGGGCGCATGCGTAATGCATGCGCTATACGTAACATCACAACAGCTGATTTTACCATCAGCTGTTGTGACGGCGAGATGGCGCAGGCGCACAATAGCTGACAGAATTTTTTTTCCGTGAGATTGTGCCCCGCGATCCCCCCGGCGAGTTCATGTCCATGATGGGTGGATTTCTACACATTGTGGGCGGATTTATGAGCACTTGGGGGCGGAATTACATGTCCAGTGCTGCAAAACAAAACTTTGTGATGGGAGGATTTCTACATTTCTTGTGGGCGGATTTATGGGCACTTGGGGGCGGAATTAGATAGCCAGTGCTGCAAAAAAATAAAACTTTCTGATGGGTGGATTTTGACATTTTTTTGTGGGCGATTTATGGGTACTTGGGGGCGGAATATCATAAAGTTTTATTTTTTGCCGCATTCACCATCTAATTCCGCCCCAAAGTGCCCATAAATCCACCCACAAGAAATGTAGAAATCCGCCCATCACAGAGTCTTATGTTTTTGCAGCACTGGACATGTAATCCCGCCCGAAGTGCCCATAAATCTGCCCACAGCGTGTAGAAATCCACCCATCATGGACATAAACTCTCCACGGGAGCGCGATCTGAAAGAAAAAAAAAAATTCTGTCGTCTATTGTGCGCCTGCGCCGTCTCGCCGTCACAACAGCTGATGGTAAAATCAGCTGTTGTGATGTTACATGCGGCGCATGCATTGCGCATGCGCCCTTCAGCCCGGGCGCTATTCGATGGGGGCATTTCTCGACAGAACAGGTGGGCGGGGCGATGGGTGGATCCTCCCTCCGCTCTGCTCTCCTGTGTTGTGAGCTGGGCTGCAGCAGCATGCGGGAAAGAGGAGACGGAGAGCGAAAACTTCTAGCCGCTGCCACCTTCCTAGGATTGGCCCTGCCTGCGGGCCATTTTTAACCGGTCCGCGGGCCGCAAAAGGCCCACGGGCCAGTACTTTGAGACCCCTGGTATAGACACAATATAAGTCAATACAGGTGGATTAGGTGGGCCCTGCTCATCAGAGCTTACAATCTAATGGGAGCCGCAAATGATACAAAAGCTGTTAACAGTGGGGGTGAGCTAATGGAGAAAAGAAAGTTCTCTTTCACACTTTTTTAAATTTAAATTTAAATTAAATGATAAATTTTCATTTTAAAGCTGCCTAAAAGCATATTAACACACCTCAGGCAACACTTCTCAAACTCTCTGTGTGATGTACGAGGCTAAAATGGGAAATTATCACTTTTGAAGCTCTACAAAGACATTGTAAACGCACTGTAATTGACATAGGTACATTTACAGTGCATTTAAGGTGCAGTCATGGTGCATTTCAATAGCAGTGAATGGAGGCAGGTGCAAAGTGTCAACACTTGCTAAACTCTGCAAGCAGCCTTATTTTTGCCTTGCCGCAATGCATAGGAATGCTAACGTTGCAGTGTGAACACCTTCATCTGCTCCCCATTGTAACAGTTTTGAGTGGCATTGACATGCCTTTGGCAAGCATTAAAAATGCAACCCAACCACATATTTTTAATGCCTGTGTGAAAGAGCCCTAAATGTTCAGTTTTTAGGTGGAGGCAGGGTAAACTTCCCTGAAAAGATTAGTTTTCAAGGATCACTTAAAGGTGGACATAGTAGGAGATTGAGGGACAGGCTGAGGTAGGGAGTTCCAGAGGATAGGAGATGCTCTGGAGAAGACTTGGAGGTGAGAATGGGAGGAGATTACAAGGATGGCAGAAAGCAGCAGGTCTTGGGAGGAGTGGAACAAAACATTTGGGTGATATTTTACGATGAGGTTGATGCTGTGCTTGGGAAGTAATATGTGACTAACTACTACAACAGGGTACATGGGACTTTTTTGGAGGTCACACAAACATAATTAAAATATATTAATATATAATTAAATATTAACAATATTAAAATATTTTAATCAGATATGTTTTAAATAAAGTTTGCGACTTTTATACACTGTATATATATATATATATATATATATATATATATATATATATATATATATATATAGATCTATATATATATATATATATATATATAGATCTATATATATA
Source organism: Aquarana catesbeiana (assembly GCF_042186555.1). Taxonomy (NCBI): domain Eukaryota; kingdom Metazoa; phylum Chordata; class Amphibia; order Anura; family Ranidae; genus Aquarana; species Aquarana catesbeiana. Next base: position 42,387,351 of record NC_133333.1, read on the forward strand.
TATATATATATATATATATATATATATAGATATATAGATAGATAGATAGATAGATAGATAGATAGATAGATAGATAGATAGATAGATAGATAGATATATTATATAGATATATCTATATAGATATCTATATAGATATATATCTATATAGATATCTATATAGATATATATATATAATTGTTTTTTCACTTTTTCACTTCTCTGTGACCACCTACATGCCCCAGGGTTTGGGAAACGTACAACAAACTTTAATAAACCATGTTTTTATATACTGCATTATAGTATATAACATCATGGTTTATTAATGTTTAAATCTTGTTGTATGTGCCCAAAACTCTGGATCATGTAGGTCAGGGGTTCTCAAACTACGGCCCGCGGGCCGAATCCTGCCCTCCAGCGTTTTTTATCCGGCCCACGGACTGCCCCTTTAACATCGCAGCACTCCCCCTGCCCTCTGCTACTTTTATCACACAGGACGGGAAACATGACAGGTCTGGACAAAGGACCTTTTGTGTTAAGAAGCAGGTGATTGGTTACTAGGCATCGGGGCAGTCCCAGGAATCAATCACCTGCCTTTCACTTCCAAAGTCCCGCCCTTTGTCCGGACCTACCATGCTTCGTGTCTTATGTGATACAGGTAAGTGCTGAGTGGGAGTGCTGTGATATTATACAAGGGGCAGCAGCGTAATATTGATATGGGGAGTCTGTGATGGGGGATCTGTGATATGGGGGGATCTGTGATATGGGGGGGATATGTGATATGGGGGGATCTGTGATATGGGGGGGACTGTGATATGGGGGATCTGTGATGGGGGATCTGTGATATGGGGGGATTTGTGATGGGGGATCTGTGATATGGGGGGATCTGTGATATGGGGGGATATGTGATATGGGGGGATCTGTAAAATGGGAGGATCTGTGATATGGGGGGGATATGTGATGGGGGATCTGTGATATGGGGGATCTGTGATATGGGGGAGTCTGTGATATGGGGGGGATCTGTGATGGGGGATCTGTGATATGGGGGGATCTGTGATATGGGGGAGTCTGTGATATGGGGGAATCTGTGATATTGGGGGATCTGTGATATGGGGGGATCTGTGATATGGGGGGATCTGTGATATGGGGGAGTCTGTGATATGGGGGGATCTGTGATATGGGGGATTCTGTGATATGGGGGAGTCTGTGATATGGGGGGGATCTGTGATGGGGATCTGTGATGGGGAGATCTGTGATATGGGGGGATCTGTGATGGGGATTCTGTTATGGGGGGATCTGTGATGGGGAGATCTGTGATATGGGGGGATCTGTGATATGGGGGGATCTGTGATATGGGGGATCTGTGATGTGGGGAGTCTGTTATGGGAGAGTCTGTGATATGGGGGGATCTGTGATGGGGAGTCTGTTATGGGGGGATCTGTGATATGGGGGAGTCTGTGATAGGGGGAGTCTGTTATGGGGGAGTCTGTGATATGGGGGAGTCTGTGATAGGGGGAGTCTGTTATGGGGGAGTCTGTGATATGGGGAGATCTGTGATATGGGGGGATCTGTGATGGGGGAGTCTGTAATATGGGGAGTCTGTTATGGGGGAGTCTGTGATATGGGGGATCTGTGATGGGGAGATCTGTGATATGGGGGGATCTGTGATGGGGAGTCTGTTATGGGGGGATCTGTGATATGGGGGAGTCTGTTATGGGGGAGTCTGTGATAGGGGGAGTCTGTTATGGGGGATCTGTGATGGGGAGATCTGTGATATGGGGGGATCTGTGATGGGGAGATCTGTGATATGGGGGGATCTGTGATGGGGAGTCTGTTATGGGGGATCTGTGATGGGGGAGTCTGTTATGGGGGAGTCTGTGATATGGGGAGTCTGTTATGGGGGAGTCTGTGATAGGGGGAGTCTGTGATAGGGGGGATCTGTTATGGGGAGATCTGTGATATGGGGGAATCTGTGATGGGGAGTCTGTTATGTGGGGATCTGTGATGGCGGAGTCTGTTATGGGGGATCTGTGATATGGGGGGATCTGTGATGGGGGAGTCTGTTATGGGGGGATCTGTGATGGCGCAGTCTGTTATGAGGAAAGTTTGTGATGGGGTATCTGTGATGGGGGAAGTATGTGATATGGGGGAGTCTGTTATGGGGGGAATCTGTTATGTGGGGCTTTGTGATGGAGAGGAGTTTGTGTTGGGGGGCTTTGTGATGGGGGGATCTGTCATGGGGGGGCTTTGTTATGGGGTGAGTCTGTGATGGGGGGGGGGGTCTGTGATTGGGAGTGGTTCTGTAATGAGGGGAGTCTGTGAAATACTGATAAGTTCATATTGATTACAATTGTTCTTTATTTTAAATATTGTACTGTTATTTTCCTGTTTTTTTCCACTACAAATAAGATGTGTGCATAGGAATTAGTTCATATTTTTTTAAACTATAGTGCGGCCCCCCAACAGTCTGAGGGACCGTGAACTGGCCCCCTGTCTAAAAAGTTTGAGGACCCCTGATGTAGGTGGTCACAAGCTCCAGTACCAACCTAATCTTAAAATATTACCCAACTGGTCGTCTTTGCTGCTCCCCAGACTTGCTGCTCTCCGCCATCCTTGTCTCCACGTCTTCTACAGAGCCTCTCCCATCCTCTGCAAATCCCCACCTCAACCTCCTACTCTGTCCACCTTTAGGGGAACCTTGAAAACTCATTAATATTTATAGTTGTATAATTTATGCAAAGTTATCAGACTGAGCTAAGGATTTTTTTCTTAAAGCCAATCTCTTGAGAAAGATTGCGATCGTAATTTGGATATTATCAAAAAATATATATATTTATCAAGGTCTCTGCTCGCAGGCAAAATAAATATTGAGAAGTTGCCACTCAATTGTTTCTGAACTGAGTGCAAGAGTGCAATGTGGAGGAGTGATGGAAATGTAGTGAGAATACATTCTTGGAGTTCCATACTTATGCTTTTTTATGAAATATACAGAACTGCAGATAAGGCACAGCTGTGGACAATCCCAGCTGTCAAATCTTTTGGGAGAAAGCATTTAAATAGACTGGAAGCTATCTTCCACTTCTACTGTTTCTAACTCTATGATAAGCCAGCCCTGGATTTTTCTGCAGTATGTGTATATGGTGTCTCTCTCTCTTGAGGCCTGGAGCATACACAGTGGGCGGCACAGTGGTGTAGTGGGTAGCACTTTCGCCTAGCAGTAAGAAGGGTTGCTGGCTTGAATCCCAACCACGACACTACCTGCCTGGAGTTTGCATGTTCTCCCTGTGCCTGCGTGAGTTTCCCCCGGCTACTCCGGTTTCTTCCCACACTCCAAAGAGATGCTGGTAGGTTAATTGGATCCTCTCTAAAAATTGTCCCTAGTATGTATGAACGTAAATTAGGGACCTTAGATTGTAAGCTCCTTGAGGGTAGGGACTGATGTGAATGTACAATGTATATGTAAAGCGCTGCATAAATTGACAGCGCTATATAAGTACCTGAAATAAATAAATAAATACACAAAGCTGAGATCCCTCTTCATGCAGCCATGTGACAGCTCTGACTGGTCAATTATCAAGTTCCATATATGTTACGTGATAGGAAGGGTAGTTCAGCTGGCCATAGATGGGCAGTTTTTCTCATTGTACAGCCAGAAAGCTAAATGAAAAGATTTCTCCATCCACACAAACAAGGTAGGTGGATGTATCCCCCCCCCCACCCCCCGGGACATTGCATTCTGACAGTGAGACCTAGCATTGTCAGATACATTGATCTCTGATTGAGAAAGTTTTCCAACTTGACAGTTGACAGGAGGCAGTCAAACTGTCAACATTCAAACAGGGACAGCCATACACTGACCATAATTCGACCAGTCCCTACTGAACTGGCTGAGTTTAAATCCATCTATGGCCAGCCTGAGTCACATTCTCTCAAAACTGGTGGTGGAAGGGCAAAGGAAAGGTGTCCGCAGATGGTAGGCTCTTTTTAAGTGGAGTTCCACCCAAAAGTGGAACTTCCACTTATCTGATTGGGGGGAATCAGATAAGTGGAAGTTCCACTTTTGGGTGGAACTCCGCTCCCCCCTCCGGTGCCACATTTGGTACCTTTCAGGGGGAGGGGTGAGCAGATACCTGTTTTTTACAGGTACCCTGTCCCCACTTCTGGGAAACCGGGCCGAGGTGAATTACGTGTGGTGTTCGCTATTCGGTGAACAGCCAATGTTTGAGTCAAACTCATGTTCGACCCAAACATAAAGCCCATCCCCACTGCAGATCTGTCCAGTTCACTACAATTTAGCATTAGGGCAAATGGATATCATCTTGCTAATAAAGAACTAGTAATGCAATTTTCCAAGATTTAAACATTTATTAACACACATATACAGTATACATGATTACGTACATCACCCAATTAAAGTATAGTAATACGTTACACACACATATATATATATATATATATACACAGATGAATCTATTCACTCACAAAATAAACATTACACAAAACTATATTAAAAATGTGTTCTATTTCGAGGGATGCCTCAGATTGCAGGGTGGTTTTGAAACAAAATTGCAGGCGGACATCTACAGTAAATATCCAGTAAAACACAGATATGTGAACTTTTTTAGAATCTAAAAGATTTTGTTTCTACTCAGCCAGTCATGAGACCATACACCACTGACCGACAGCACTGCCAGATATAAGGCTCAACTTTTTCCCAGTGAACTTAAAGCCTCAAGCACTTTGGACATTTAGCAATGGTGCATGAGGCTCCGGTATGAAGATGCAGGTGGAAAGCACAGGTGCAGGCATTCTTCCTGCCAGCTCCCATAATGGAAATCAGACCACCCTCCTCTGCCCAGATTCATACCTACCTGGATATCACCACTGTGACCTCTTGCAGTCTTCACCTGTGCCTGAAAACTTTCTAATGGTAGCCTTGCCTGTACAGTTGCATGGTGCTGTCTCCCAAAACCCTCCTGTATCAGTTGATGGGCCTGGGGGTTTGGCAGCGACTACACAGAAGTAGGTGATGATAGGAAGAAGTGGTGAAGAATGCAAGAGGCCCAAGATTAGGGTTAGTATGCATCTAGAGTAGGGACAATTGGTTATTTTCCATCATTGAGGATAGGCAGAAAGGATAACTATGTTTTTTTTTATAGTACAGTTTTTAAGCAAGCCTGACACTCTTTTAGCCCCCTTACCCCATTGTGTGTTGAGGGGCTTCTGGTGCTTATACTTACTCAAAGTTCCATTGCCTACTGTCCTGATTCCTTCCCCATGCCCAGTTTAAAATCCTTGTACTTCCTTGGTGTAGAGCAGGGATATGCAATTAGCGGACCTCCAGCTGTTGCAGAACTACAAGTCCCATGAGGCATAGCAAGACTCTGACAGCCACAAGCATTACACCCAGAGGCAGAGGCATGATGGGACTTGTAGTTTTGCAACAGCTGGAGGTCCGCTAATTGCATATCCCTGGAGTAGAGGATACTTGACACTCCACCTACACTCCCATTATGCAACACCCAAGACTGGCAAAGGGCCCAAGTGGTCAGGATAAAAAAGGAAGGGGGGGGGGCTTCCACATAAGGGGCGTGCCAATTTGTGTGCAAATACTGACAATACTGGTAATTCTTGGTATTTGACAGCAACTGGAGTGGGTGGTTTTATATCTATTTATTTCATTGAAGTAGAACTGTGGTTGGGTCATGGACATTTAACTATTCTCATATTCCTTACAAATAGCAGAAAATGCTTTAAAACAGACCCTCAATGACCCTTGTTGCTGCAGGCATCTTGGAATAACTTATCCTCACATTTTTTGGAAAAAACACTTTTATATTCCCTAAGGCTCCATTCACACCTAGGCGATTCAGATCGCAGGCAAAACACAGAATGCATTTGCAATGCCATTATTTCTTAATAGCACCCCAAACACGGGGCAATTTTGTCATGATTGTCGAGTGACATATCGCGCTACAATTGCAACTGCAAATTGGCTCTGTGCCAAGATTTTGTACATGAGTTTTTTTGGGAGCGGAGGGAGTGCCATTCAAATAAATGATGCCGCTCCATAAACTAAAAAAACAAAAAAAAGCTAAAAAAAAAACGAGCAGCTGCAGATCGCTCAGGAGTGAATGGAGCCTTAGTGGATCCTTTTGTTTCCCCTTGCCAACAGTGATTCTACAGCCTGCTAGCCTTCTAATCTGTAATTTATACACAAAGCAGGCTTGCTTCAACGCATATTTACTGATTAATATCATTTATATATTTGTACAAGCCTGTGAATGTACATAGCCTGGCCGCAGTTTTACAAGTATTAAAGATCAGTTCAGGAAAAGCCCTGGACACCAGATCAAACAAGGAATGTGAGCCAGCATTCTCACATTGCTCAACCCTTAAGACAGGACCATAGAAACTGGGTGAGTGTTGCATTTCCCCTTTTGTTCTTCAAAGTAGCTGGTGATCCAATGGCAGCCACTGTCTTCAGCCTCAGCTAAGAACACAGCGCTGTTTGGGCACTTTGGTGATACAAATAGAAAAAAAAAAAAAAACTTTTTTCTTAGTTCATGAAATGTAAATCCTACATTTTTCAACAGAGAATATCAAATGGCTAATGTAAAGCAACAGGCATCTGCAACAAAATCTTAAAATGATCCTTCATATATCATTATAAACTTTCAAGGGCCTATTCAACTTTTATGCAACTGATTCCTAATAAAAATGGATTGTTAGTTCCTATGTTTAAATAAATCAAGTGACGGGGGGCTTTAGTAGGGTCCTAAAAGACTTTGAAAAGAACACAGATAAGTCATGGCATGCTGTGCACTCAGGGGCGTAACTAGAAATAGCAGAGCCCCATAGCAAAATGTTGTACGGGGCCCCCCTGCAAACAGCCCCCCCCACAGCTGCCCTAGTGTCAATGCAGCGTGACCTGTGCCACATATAGCGTGACCTGTGCCCAATGCAGCGTGACCTGTGCACAATGCAGCGTGACCTGTGCCCCATACAGCATGACCTGTGCCCAATGCAGCGTGACATGTGCCCCATACAGCGTGACATGTGCCCAATGCAGCGTGACCTGTGCCCAATGCAGCGTGACCTGTGCCCCATACAGCGTGACCTGTGCCCCATACAGCGTGACCTGTGCCCAATGCAGCGTGACCTGTGCCCAATGCAGCGTGACCTGTGTCCAATGCAGCGTGACATGTGCCCCATACAGCGTGACCTGTGCCCAAGGCAGCATGACCTGTGCCCAATGCAGTGTGACCTGTGCCCAATGCACCGTGACCTGTGCCCAATGCAGCGTGACCTGTGCACAATGCAGCGTGACCTGTGCACAATGCAGCGTGACCTGTGCACAATGCAGCGTGACCTGTGCCCAATGCAGCGTGACATGTGCCCCATACAGCGTGACATGTGCCCAATGCAGCGTGACCTGTGCACAATGCAGCGTGACCTGTACACAATGCAGCGTGACATGTGCCCCATACAGCGTGACATGTGCCCAATGCAGCGTGACCTGTGCCCAATGCAGCGTGACCTGTGTCCCATACAGCGTGACCTGTGCCCCATACAGCGTGACCTGTGCCCAATGCAGCGTGACCTGTGCCCAATGCAGAGCCCCATAGCAAAATGTTGTACGGGGCCCCCCTGCAAACAGCCCCTCCACAGCTGCCCTAGTGTCAATGCAGCGTGACCTGTGCCACATATAGCGTGACCTGTGCACAATGCAGCGTGACCTGTGCCCAATGCAGCGTGACCTGTGCACAATGCAGCGTGACCTGTGCCCCATACAGCATGATCTGTGCCCAATGCAGCGTGACCTGTGCCCAATGCAGCGTGACCTGTGCCCCATACAGCGTGACCTGTGCCCCATACAGCGTTACCTGTGCCCAATGCAGCATGACCTGTGCCCAATGCAGCGTGACCTGTGTCCAATGCAGCGTGACATGTGCCCCATACAGCGTGACCTGTGCCCCATACAGCGTGACCTGTGCCCAAGGCAGCGTGACCTGTGCCCAATGCAGCGTGACCTGTGTCCAATGCAGCGTGACATGTGCCCCATGCAGCGTGACCTGTGCCCCATACAGCGTGACCTGTGCCCAAGGCAGCATGACCTGTGCCCAATGCAGCGTGACCTGTGCCCAATGCAGCGTGACATGTGCCCCATACAGCGTGACATGTGCCCAATGCAGCGTGACCTGTGCCCCATACAGCATGACCTGTGCCCCATGCAGCGTGACCTGTGCCCAATGCAGCATGACCTGTGTCCAATGCAGCGTGACATGTGCTCCATACAGCGTGACCTGTGCCCAAGGCAGCATGACCTGCGCCCAATGCAGCGAGACCTGTGCCCAATGCAGCGTGACATGTGCCCCATACAGCGTGACCTGTGCCCCATACAGCGTGACCTGTGCCCCATACAGCGTGACCTGTGCCCCATACAGCGTGACCTGTGCCCAATGCAGCATGATCTGTGCCCAATGCAGCGTGACCTGTGCCCAATGCAGCGTGACCTGTGCCCCATACAACGTGACCTGTGCCCAATGCACCGTGACCTGTGCCCCATACAGTGTGACCTGTGCCCCATACAACGTGACCTGTGCTCAATGCAGCGTGACCTGTGCCCAATGCAGCATGACCTGTGCCCCATACAGTGTGACCTGTGCCCAATGCAGCGTGACCTGTGCCCAATGCAGCGTGACCTGTGCCCAATACAGCGTTTCCTGTGCCCAATACAGCCTGGTCTGCCTGTGCCCCATACAGCCTCACCTGTGCAGAGGAAGAGGCAAGCCACCCGGATCAGCAGAGAGCGGGATTGCCCGCTGTAATAGCTTTCATTTGAATTTCCCGTCTTCCCGGGGCTCATCGTCACATAGCCCCACCTCTTGGCCTGACGCCTTTGATGACGTCACACGTCCTGCATTGGATTGGCGTTCTGTCTATCAAAGGCGCCGGGCCAAGAGGTGGAGCTATGTGACGTGAGCCCCAGGAACACTGGGTCGCATGGTGGTAGTTACGCCCCTGTGTGCACTCAATTATCAATTTTAGACAAGACAAAAACATGGGTGCACCTTTCAATCTTTACTACTACATTACTGTCTGACACAAGAGGCCTAACAATACATATGGAGACTGCCTTTCAAAATGATAAACATTTCCTCTCTTGGTGTCAAAGTCAGGGGTCAGGCTTGGAGTCCAGTTGATAAATACAGAAGCAGGTCACTCTGGCAGATGATACAGACTCACCTGAGGTGCAGAGTCTAAGTACTAACTGGTGTTCCCCAGAGCTCCTGATGGTGGAGATGGGTTTTGCTGCGTGTTAGTACCAGGTTGCAGTCCTCAGGAATGCCCCACCAGAATATGAGCAAGACAGGGTCTAATAGCAGATATAGCAGGTAGGGATACACAGAAGCATAGTCAGCAAACAAGCCAAAGGTCGGTAACAAATGGTTGCAGGTTGGGATCAAGCAGAAGCATAGTCGGGGAATAAGCCAAGGGTCTCTGCACCTTTTCTAGTTAGGGGCTAGCGAAGATACGGACAGCAGTAGGACTGACGAGTGAGATATTGGCTGGAAGGAGCACAATAATCTGGTAAACAGGAAGTGCAAAGGCATGGCTTTAATAGGAAGTTCATGGGAGGAGCACAAGGGTTCAACGTTCAAGACAAACAAGGTTCAAGGCAGGATCATTCAAAGAGTTGTCCAGGGAGATGTCCAGCATTCCAGGTGGCTCAGCAAGAAGTAACGTTAACAACAGAGGTTGCAGGTTTCCGGGCCCTGATACTTATTGCAGTTTTCATGGAATGAATGCCTAGCCCTCTAGCAAATATAGGTTATGGTTTTAGGCCAAAGGCTTAGGGCAACAAGAATGAGACCCTGAGCCTGTATTTTGGTTGCCACAGCTTAGCAGAGCACCTGCCTAATAAGAAGACTAGAAGCTGGAACCAATGAAAGAGATGAAAGAAAATGCTACTTTATTTTGTAGAGGATTTTAATGTAGACCCACAGTTGATGATTGAAGAAAGGGAACATTTTGCGATTTGGCTCATTGTTCGAACTCACGGTCCTGTAACATCTTTACTCTCTGCACCTTTTCTAGTTAGAAACAAATAAAATAATAATTATACATTTAGTACCATAAAAAGTGAAAAAGCCCAAGCAAAAATGAAACATTTTCACATGCTGGGAAGATTATTTACTTCAAGCTATTTCATGTACTTTACATCTGGAAAAAAAAAATCCTTAAATCTGTAATACCCAACATTCCCTCAGCCAAAGATTGCCACAGTAAGAGAAAAACATTATAAAGGAACATGAGACTAGTGAAGTTCTTAAATGTGAAGAACTATATACAAAAAGTGCTTTGCTTCTCCCTTAGCTTCTCAGCACTATATTTACTACTAAAATGCAGACTATCTTTAAGATGGCCAACATCGTTGGTGTGCCAGTGGAAAATAGAGTGCCATTCACAAAGAAGCTTCATGTAAAGACAACAGGGTAATTGATGTTTTTGAAAGCCTGACCTCCACTTCTTTACAGGTCACAGTGGTCAAATAGAAGTCAGAAGGAAACAATGAGAGCGCTAAGGGACCCAGGAGATCGACATATCCAGAATTGTCTGTGCCCCTTTGAAGTTTACATGAAAATTGTTCTGTTGAGGTGGGCAGCAAAAAGGGTAAGTATTCTTATACAGGCATGTCCTTCTGGAGGTTTTAATAAGCAGGAACTTTAAAAAAATCTTAATTATTTGAGTTTTCTGAAAAGAGATCATAGTAATAGTCAACTCCTTTCAGACATGTTATATCTTATTGAAACTTTGGACAAAGGCATACGACAGGAAGCTTTATGAAAGTGTTTTTGAACATGTATCAAGCTTTCAGGCATTCCTTTTCAGGGCTGGGCAAGAGCAGGGAAACATTTCCATAGAACAGCAGCTCTTCAAGTGCATTAAAGTATATGCTGAAGCAAAGTGAAACTGGGAGGAGGGCCAGTATGACTGGGGTGGGCAGTGAGGCAGAGTGAATAGTGGTATGATATGAAAAGGGGTTATTCTCTTACATGATTGGGTCCCGAAAGTGATGGGGGGGGTGTCCGGTAGGGTGTGGAGGGGAGGAGGTTTTCTGTCGGAGATCAGTCGGAGCTTCTCACAGTGTCAGGAAGGTTTCTCTTCGCCTGCTGAGAAAGGACAAAAAAAAAAAGATAGGGACATAAGTGATCTGGACATCCTGTTGTCCCAGCTCCGAGCTGTTCTGGGAGCCCTTCCAAGGACCCTATCGACTCCACCGGCCAAGCGTAAGCACGCTTCGGCCAGTGTGGGAGTCGGTAGGAATCCCAATCCATGGAAGACCCAGAGGGGGGGCTCTATATCTACAGCCTGTCCCCCTCCCCCCTCTACTTGCCTGAAAGACCATGCGGCCAGCTCTGCAGGCTCCCCCACCTGTGTCAAGCACGTCCAGGCATGGGACAGAAGGTGCAGAGGGTGCTGGCCTGGTTTCAGTAGCGGTCAGGGCCTCCTGTGTCGCCCTCAGTGTCTCCAGCGGAGCCCGGTCCTTACATCAGTGTCCTCAGTGGAGCCCGGTCCTTACATCAGTGACCCCAGTGGAGCCTGGTCCTTACATCAGTGTCCCCAGTGGAGCACGGTCCTCATTGTCCCCAGCAGAGCCCGGTCCTCAGTGTCCTCAGCCTGGTCCTTACATCAGTGTCCCCAGCAGTGCCCAGTCCTCAGTGTCCCTAGCGGAGCCCGGTCCTCAGTGTCCCTAGCGGAGCCCGGTCCTCAGTGTCCCCAGCGGAGCCGGTCCTCGTGTCCCCAGCGGAGCCCGGTCCTCAGTGTCCCCAGCCCAGTCCTTACATCAGTGTCCCCAGCTTGGTCCATACATCAGTGTCCCAAGCAGAGCCCCGGTCATCAGTGTCCCCAGTGGAGCCCGGTCCTCAGTGTCCCCAGCAAAGCCCAGTCCTCAGTGTCCCCAGCGGAGCCCGGTCGTCAATGTCCCCAGCCCGGTCCTTACATCAGTGTCCCCAGCCCGGTCCTTACATCAGTGTCCCAAGCAGAGCCGGTCCTCAGTGTCCCCAGCGGAACCCGGTCCTTACATCAGTGTCCCCAGCGGAGCCTGGCCCTCAGTGTCCCTAGCGGAGCCCTGTCCTCAGTGTCCCCAACCCAGTCCTTATATCAGTGTCCCCAGCCTGGTCCTTACATTAGTGTCCCAAGCAGAGCCAGTCCTCAGTGTCCCCAACCCGGTCCTTACATCAGTGTCCCCAGCGGAGCCCGGTCATCAGAGTCCACAGCAGTGCCTGGTCCTCAGTGTCCCCAGAAGAGCTGGTCCTCAGTGTCCCCACCAGGCCCCGGTCCTCATTGTCCCCAGCGGAGCCCAGTCCTCAGTGTTTCCTTAGCGGAGCCCAGTCCTCAGTGTCCCCAGCCCGGTCCTTACATCAGTGTCCCTAGCCCGGTCCTTACCTCAGTGTCCCAAGCAGAGCTGGTCCTCAGTGTCCCTAGCCCAGTCCTTACATCGGTTTCCCAAGCAGAGCCCGGTCCTCAGTATCCCCAACCCGGTCCTTACATCAGGTGCCCCCAGCAGAGTCCATCCTTACATCAGGTGCCCCCAGTGGAGCCCATCCTTACACCAGCATCCCCAGCGGAGCGCGGTCCTCAGTGTCCCCAGTGGAGCCCAGTCCTCAGTGTCCCCAGCCCGGTCCTTACATCAGTGTCCCCAGCGGAGCCCGGTCCTTACATCAGTGACCCCAGTGGAGCCTGGTCCTTACATCAGTGTCCCCAGCAGAGCCTGGTCCTTACATCAGGTGACCCCAGCAGAGTCCATCCTTACATCAGGTGCCCCCAGTGGAGCCCATCCTTACACCAGTGTCCCCAGCAGAGCGCGGTCCTCAGTGTCCCCAGCGGAGCCCGGTCCTCAGTGTCCCCAGTGCGGTCCTTACATCAGTGTCCCTATCAGAGCCCAGTCCTCAGTGTCCCTATCAGAGCCCAGTCCTCAGTGTCCCTAGCGGAGGCCGGTCCTCAGTGTCCCCAGCCCGGTCCTTACATCAGTGCGTGTCCCCAGCCTGGTCCTTACATCAGTGTCCAAAGCAGAGCCAGGTCCTCAGTGTCTCCAGCGGAGCCCGGTCCTTAGTGTCCCCAGCGTGGTCCTTACATCAGTGTCCCTATCAGAGCCCAGTCCTCAGTGTCCCTATCAGAGCCCGGTCCTCAGTGTCCCCAGCGGAGCCCGGTCCTCAGTGTCCCTAGCGGAGGCCGGTCCTCAGTTTCCCCAGCCCGGTCCTTACATCAGTGCGTGTCCCCTGCCTGGTCCTTACATCAGTGTCCCAAGCAGAGCCAGGTCCTCAGTGTCTCCAGCGGAGCCCGGTCCTTACATCAGTGTCCCCAGCGGAGCCCGGTCCTTACACCAGTGTCCCCAGCGGAGCAGGGTCCTCATTGTCCCCAGCCTGGTCCTTTCATAAGTGTCCCCAGCAGTGCCCAGTCCTCAGTGTCCCTAGTGGAGCCTGGTCCTCAGTGTCCCCAGCAGAGCTGGTCCTCAGTGTCCCCACCGGGCCCCGGTCATCAGTGTCCCCAGTGGAGCCCAGTACTCAGTGTCCCCAGCGGAGCCCGGTCCTCAGTGTCCCCAGCGGAGCCCGGTCCTCAGTGTCCCCAGCAAAGCCCAGTCCTCAGTGTCCACAGCGGAGCCCGGTCGTCAGTGTCCCCAGCCTGGTCCTTACATCAGTGTCCCAAGCAGAGCCAGTCCTCAGTGTCCCCAGTGGAACCCGTTCCTTACATCAGTGTCCCCAGCGGAGCCTGGCCCTCAGTGTCCCTAGCGGAGCCCAGTCCTCAGTGTCCCCAACCCAGTCCTTACATCAGTGTCCCCAGCCCGGTCCTTACATCAGTGTCCCAAGCAGAGCCAGTCCTCAGTGTCCCCAACCCGGTCCTTACATCAGTGTCCCCAGCGGAGCCCGGTCATCAGTGTCCTCAGCAGAGCCGGTCCTCAGTGTCCCCAGCCCGGTTCTTACATCAGTGTCCCTAGCCCGGTCCTTACCTCAGTGTCCCAAGCAGAGCTGGTCCTCAGTGTCCCTAGCCCAGTCCTTACATCGGTGTCCCAAGCAGAGCCCGGTCCTCAGTATCCCCAACTCGGTCCTTACATCAGGTGCCCCCAGCAGAGTCCATCCTTACATCAGGTGCCCCCAGTGGAGCCCATCCTTACACCAGTGTCCCCAGCGGAGCACGGTCCTCAGTGTCCCCAGCGGAGCCCGGTCCTCAGTGTCCCCAGCCCGGTCCTTACATCAGTGTCCCTATCAGAGACCAGTCCTCAGTGTCCCTATCAGAGCCCGGTCCTCAGTGTCCCCAGCAGAGCCCGGTCCTCAGTGTCCCCAGCAGAGCCCGGTCCTCAGTGTCCCTAGCGGATGCCGGTCCTCAGTGTCCCCAGCCCGGTCCTTACATCAGTGTCCCCAGCCTGGTCTTTACATCAGTGTCCCAAGCAGAGCCCGGTCCTCAGTGTCTCCAGCGGAGCCCGGTCCTTACATCAGTGTCCCCAGCGGAGCCCGGTCCTTACATCAGTGACCCCAGTGGAGCCTGGTCCTTACATCAGTGTCCCCAGCAGAGCCTGGTCCTTACATCAGGTGCCCCCAGCAGAGTCCATCCTTACATCAGGTGCCCCCAGTGGAGCCCATCCTTACACCAGTGTCCCCAGCGGAGCGCGGTCCTCAGTGTCCCCAGTGGAGCCCGGTCCTCAGTGTCCCCAGTGCGGTCCTTACATCAGTGTCCCTATCAGAGCCCGGTCCTCAGTGTCCCCAGCGGAGCCCGGTCCTCAGTGTCCCTAGCGGAGGCCGGTCCTCAGTGTCCCCAGCCCGGTCCTTACATCAGTGTCCCCAGCCTGGTCCTTACATCAGTGTCCCAAGCAGAGCCCGGTCCTTAGTGTCTCCAGCGGAGCCCGGTCCTTACATCAGTGTCCCCAGCGGAACCCGGTCCTTACATCAGTGACCCCAGTGGAGCCTGGTCCCTACATCAGTGTCCCCAGTGGAGCCTGGTCCTTACATCAGTGTCCCCAGCGGAGCAGGGTCCTCATTGTCCCCAGCGGAGCCCAGTCCACAGTGTCCCCAGCCTGGTCCTTTCATCAGTGTCCCCAGCAGTGCCCAGTCCTCAGTGTCCCTAGTGGAGCCTGGTCCTCAGTGTCCCCAGCAGAGCTGGTCCTCAGTGTCCCCACCGGCCCCGGTCCTCATTGTCCCCAGCGGAGCCCGATCCTCAGTGTTTCCTTAGCGGAGCCCGGTCCTCAGTGTCCCCAGCCCGGTCCTTACATCAGTGTCCCTAGCTTGGTCCATACATCAGTGTCCCAAGCAGAGCCCAGTCATCAGTGTCCCCAGCGGAGCCTGGTTCTCAGTGTCCCCAGCGGAGCCCGGTCCTCAGTGTCCCCACCGGAGCCCAGTCCTCAGTGTCCCCAGCGGAGCCCGGTCCTCAGTGTCCCCAGCCCGGTCCTTACATCAGTGTCCCCAGCCCGGTCCTTACATCAGTGTCCCAAGCAGAGGGGGTCCTCAGTGTCCCCAGCGGAACCCGGTCCTTACATCAGTGTCCTCAGCAGAGCCTGGTCCTCAGTGTCCCTAGCGGAGCCCGGTCCTCAGTGTCCCCAACCCGGTCCTTACATCAGTGTCCCCAACAGAGCCCAGTCCTCAATGTCCCCAGCGGAGCCCGGTCCTTACATCAGTGTCCCCAGCAGAGCCTGGTCCTTACATCAGGTGCCCCGAGCAGAGTCCTTCCTTACATCAGGTGCCCCCAGTGGAGCCCAGCCCTTACATCAGTGTCCCCAGCGGAGCGCAGTCCTCAGTGTCCCCAGCGGAGCCCGGTCCTCAGTGTCCCCAGCCCGGTCCTTACATCAGTGTCCCTATCAGAGCCCGGTCCTCAGTGTCCCCAGCGGAGCCCAGTCCTCAGTGTCCCCAGTGGAGCCCGGTCCTCAGTGTCCCTAGCGGAGGCCAGTCCTCAGTGTCCCCAGCCCGGTCCTTACATCAGTGTCCCCAGCCTGGTCCTAACATCAGTGTCCCAAGCAGAGCCCAGTCCTCAGTGTCCCTAGCGGAGCCCGATTCACATCAGTGACCCCAGTGGAGCCTGGTCCTTACATCAGTGTCCTCAGCGGAGCGCAGTCCTCATTGTCCCCAGCAGAACCTAGTCCTCAGTATCCCCAGCCTGGTCCTTACATCAGTGTCCCCAGTAGAGCCCGGTCCTCAGTGTCCCCAGCGGAGGCTGGTCCTCAGTGTCCCCAGCGGAGCCCAGTCCTCAGTGTCCCCAGCGGAGCCCGGTCCTCAATGTTTCCTTAGCGGAGCCCAGTCCTCAGTGTCCCCAGCCCGGTCCTTACATCAGTGTCCCCAGCTTGGTCCATACATCAGTGTCCCAAGCAGAGCCTGGTTCTCAGTGTTCCCAGCGGAGCCTGGTTCTCAGTGTCCCCAGCGGAGCCTGGTTCTCAGTGTCCCCAGCCTGGTCCTAACATCAGTGTCCCCAGCGGAGCCCGGTCCTCAGTGTCCCCAGCGGAGCCCGATCCTCAGTGTTTCCTTAGCGGAGCCCAGTCCTCAGTGTCCCCAGCCCGGTCCATACATCAGTGTCCCCAGCTTGGTCCATACATCAGTGTCCCAAGCAGAGCCCGGTCATCAGTGTCCCCAGCGGAGCCTGGTTCTCAGTGTCCCCAGCGGAGCCTGGTTCTCAGTGTCCCCAGCGGAGCCTGGTTCTCAGTGTCCCCAGCGGAGCCTGGTTCTCAGTGTCCCCAGCGGAGTCCGGTCCTCAGTGTCCCCAGCGGAGCCCGGTCCTCAGTGTCCCCAGCCCGGTCCTTACATCAGTGTCCCTAGCCAGGTCCTTACATCAGTGTCCCAAGCAGAGCCGGTCCTTACATCAGTGTCCCCAGCAGAGCCTGGTCCTCAGTTTTCCCAGCGGAGCCCGGTCCTCAGTGTCCCTAGCGGAGCCCAGTCCTCCGTGTCCCCAACCCGGTCCTTACATCAGTGTCCCCAGTCCAGTCCTTACATCAGTGTCCTCAGCGGAGCCCAGTCCTCAGTGTCCCCAGCGGAGCCCAGTCATCAGTGTCCCCAGCAGAGCCCGGTCCTCAGTGTCTCCAGCTCGGTCCTTACATCAGTGTCCCTAGCCCGGTCCTTACCTCAGTGTCCCAAGCAGAGCCGGTCCTCGGTGTCCCCAGCCCAGTCCTTACATCGGTGTACCCAGCAGAGCCCGGTCCTCAGTGTCCCTGCTCATTGGACACACGGGGAGGAGGGTTGGCGGCGGCTGATCTCTTCCTTGTGTTCAGTGGAGAGGGGAGGGGTCTCCGATCCGTCACTGTGCTGCAGCCAATCGGCTTCAGTGTGCAAGAAAATTGTCTACTTGTACACTGCAGAGAAAAGCCGATTGGCTGCCCCTCCCCTCTCCACTGAGCACACAGGGAAACAGTACTCCAGGCAGCAGCCATCTTTGTGTAGCCCACAGCCGTTTTTTGACAAAAACTTTCCCGATTTCCCGGGACAAAAGCGAAATCCAAGGATTTTAATTAGGACAAGCTCAGATCGGGACAAGGGTCCCAAAATCGTGATTGTCCCAGGAAAATCTGGACTGTTGGCAAGTATGCTCTGTAGCTGACTCTAGACGCCCGGTTTCTTTTTCAGACCTCAGTGCTGTGGTGGGTCAGAAAGGTTGGATAAGGTTTGTTTGTCTGTGTATGAGGTGGCTTTATTTCGGGCCCTCTTTGTGCTGGCTTTTTTGGGGCTTTTTGAGTGAGGCAACTTGTCAGTCAGAATAAGCAGGGTGAAGGTGGTTTGGGTGTACATGATGTGTGATCACGGGACAATACCGGGGGTCTTTTTCTTCGGAAATCAAAAACGGATCAGTTGGGGAAGGTCTTTAGAATTGAGGTTGTGTGAAGTCCCCTCTTCCCCAGTGTGCCCAGTTCAGGCAGTGGGGGTTTTTTCCAGCCTTAGGCCCGATCTTCCGGGTGTTTTCTTTGTGCATGGGGTACAGATGGAACAGCTCTGTCTCGATTCCAGTTTAAGGCCATGTTCAAAAAATGTCTTTCTTCTGCCGGGTTGAGTGGGGACAACTATTCTTCTCATTCTTTCCAGACTGGGGCGGCTACAGAAGCGGTCAGATGGGCCCTGGATGACCAGGTTGTTCAGCGTATTGGGCGGTGAGAATCAATCCGATTTCAGTCCTATATGCGCCCTCATTTATTGTAAGTTCTGCAGATTACGGGTGTTGGGAGGTGTTCTTTCAGTGGGTTTCATGCAATTCTTCCTCTCTGTCTTGGTTTGTGTCTAATATGCTTGTTGTTTAGTACTGGGGTTGTTTGGGTTTCTTGGGGGGTTGTATTTCCCCCTCCCCTGTTCTTTTTCTTTCAGATTCAGAGGCCTGCCTGGTGTGGATCCTGGCGTCTCTCCTATTTTTATTGGGGGGCCAGGGGGGCTGTGGTTCGGATGGAGGGTAGGCAGCTGGGTTGGAATAGAGGAGAGGTTACAGTTCGGTGACTTGGTGTTCCTGGAATGTTATGGTCCAGAGTCCTGCCTGAAATGCACCATTACGCTCGATTGGATAGGCCCCCTGATGTGTTTTTTTTACAATGACCTTGGCTTGCGATGCATACGCGAGCTGGTCAGGTACATTAAATTTGTTTTTTTTGAGACTTCGCTCCTATTTTCCGGATACCATCTTTGTGTGGTCTGATATGGTTGCCGTTTGGCTCGTTCTGTTGAAAAAATCCACAGAGCCAGAATAAAGGTCAACAAGGAGGTGACAATTTTTTGTACGTAATGGGGCTTCTATGGCCATTCAACTCCAAAAAAATGACTGTCGTCTGGTCAATTTGGGAGGGGAAGGAGGAGGTCAATTGTTTAATTTTATAGGTAGCCAGAGCCTCAACAATCTGCACATCCATCAGTCATGCACAGGGCTGGTGGTGCTACCACTAGGCGGACTAGGCAACCGCCTAGGGCGCCTGGCCACTGGTTATTCTACTCCTGCACATGTGTCAAGCAGCGTCACCCCCCCCGCGCGCACCGCTCTCCGCTCCAGTATGTCTGCCCTGAATAGCTACACACTTTTCCAAGTCCCGCCCCTCCTGTGCGCTCCGTCTGTGAAGAGGAGGTGGGCGGGAAGATTAAAAACAAGCAGCCAAAAGCCACACCGAAAAATTGCTGAATGAACCAGTGAGCCCCTGGGGACCATTCCAAGCGAGTGAGCTCTATCACTGACCAGACTCTCTCTTTCCCTGATCCCCCTCTGTCTCTCTGACCCCCCTCTCTCTCCCTGACCCCCTCTCTCTCCCTCATCCCCTCTCTCTCCTTGATCCCCTCTCTCTCTCCCTGACCCCCCTCTCTCTCCCTGACCCTCCTCTCTCTCCCTGACACCCCTCTCTCCCCGACCCCCCTCTCTCTCCCTGATCCCCCCTCTCTCTTTCCCTGACCCCCTCTCTCTTCCTGATCCCTCTCTGTCTCTCTGACCCCCCTCTCTCTCCCTCACCCCCTCTCTCTCCCTGATCCCCTCTCTCTCTCCCTGACCCCCCTCTCTCTCCCTGACCCCCCTCTCTCTCCCTGATCCCCCTCTCTCTTCCTGATCCCCCTCTCTCTTCCTGATTCCCCTCTCTCTCCCTGACCCCCCTCTCTCTCCCTGACCCCCCTTTCTCTCCCTGATCCCCCCTCTCTCTCCCTGACCCCCTCTCTTTCCCAGACACCCCTCCTCTCTCTTCCTGATCCCCCTCTCTCTCCCTTATCCCCCTCTGTCTCTCTGACCCCCCCTCTCTCTCTCTACCCCCCTCTCTCTCCCTGACCCCCTCTCTCTTTCCCTGAGCCCCTCTCTCTCCCTGAGCCCCTCTCTCTCCCTGACCACCCTCTCTCTCCATGACCCCCTCTCTCTCCATGCCCCCCCTCTCTCTCCCTGACCCCCTCTCTCTCTCTGACCACCCTCTCTCTCCATGACCCCCTCTCTCTCCATGCCCCCCCCCTCTCTCTCCATGACCCCCCTCTCTCCCTGATCCCCTGTCTCTCTCTTTACTTGCCAGCACTGGAAGTAGCTTTACTCCAGTCTGTTTATCTCCTGTTTTAACTCCTCCCTTACCATCATCTGCCTATACATTGATGTATAACAGAATTACTTGATTAACTTTATCCTCTTAAAGTGGTATTAAAGCAAAGCAAAATATTTATTATACTGCAGCTTACCGATTCTTAGATGGGTGGCTGCATTCGTTTTTGTTTTTTTTGTTTTTAGGTTTTCTCTTTTATATTCACCTTGTGATCCTGCTTGTAAGTCTGTTGTTTTTCAAAAGAACGCACTGTCTTGCAGATGTAGAAGTTAGAGGTTTGAATCAAACCATTTAACACTGGGTGGAGTCAGGGGCGGGCCCATAGGGGGCTGCAAAATGAGGTTTCGCCTAGAGTGTCAAAAAATCCTTGCACCGGCCCTAGTCATGCACATAAAAACACTTGTGTTGTGCGGTTTCAGAACACTTCCTTTGAAGTCTATGGGGCCAAATATGCCTAAAGCTCAAAAATTACTTTACTTGTTTGCGTAAATTTCAGCTACTGAATTTTGTAAGCAACAGATTTTTTACAACAAGCGGTAAAGACAGACTGGAAAAGATCAAATGAAGGCAAGAACTCCACCCTTTTGGCTGAAAAGGAGAATACAAATATTTAAAGTGTCTTTAAAGCCTGAACTTTTTTTTAACTTAACACATTCCTTGCATTAAGGTAAAAAAGGTTTAGGCATCAGTATCCCTGCTCACCCCTCCCCCCCTTACTTACTTAAGCCTTCATTCGATCCAGTGTGTGCTCGTCTGCAGCTCTTCTCTCACCCCGCTTTCTGGTCTCACAGACTTTGCTGAGGCAGCAGGAGCCATTGGCTGCTGCTGCTTTCAATCAAAGTCAGTGACGAGGGAGCAGGGAGCGGAGCTGAGGCCTGCACGAGTGCCCCCATAGAAAGTGGCTTTCTATGGGGGCACTCAACAGAGAGGAGGACCCAGAAGTGCCAATGGGTGACCTGAGAAGAGGAGAGTTGGAACTGCTCTGTGCAATTCTATTGCACAGAGCAGGTGAGTATACACCCATATGTTAAAAAGAAAAGGAAGCATTTACAATCAATTTAAATGCAGTATTTCATATTTACCTGTCTAAAAAACAAAACCTTTATTTATTTTTTTATTCTATTTTTATTCCTTTCTATAGCAAAGAAAGGAATAGGTGCATAACTATTATACACATATATGCCTTTTTCTATGATGATGTTCTTCAATTTATGACCTCTTGCTTGTGCCTGTGACTAACTTAGCAGAAGGATTACATCTGTTATTACCAGGTTTATTACCTTGGACTTGGAGTCAGTGTACTGTATGTAGCTTTGTCCTTATGTTTCAGCTGCTGGAATAAAAAAAAAACAAAAGCAATTAGATATTAGTATTTAAAGGTAAATGCAAATTAGGCCTTGCTTTAAAGTGGTGTTCCGGCCGAAATTGTACTTTTTATATAAAAATACCCCTATAATACACAAGCTTAATGTATTCCAGTAAAGTTAGTCTGTAAACTAAGGTCTGTTTTGTTAGTTTATAGCAGTAGTATGTTATTTTATAAACTTACAGCAGGCTGTGGCCATCTTAAGTGTGGGCACCTGAAGCCAGACTGTATTTCTTCCTGGATCTCATCCTTGCAGATCTCGCACATGCTCAGTGCAGCACAAGCAGTGTAATAGGTTTTAGGTCAGGTTTCCATAGCAACAGCAGTGTCAGAGGAAGTTGCCGCCCCCTTCCCAGGAGGCATTGCAAACAGGAAATGATGCGATGGGCCACGGCCAGGGAGGAGGAAGTGAAAAATGAATACAGCAGATATACAGTAGGTGCTGAGAAAAAAAAATTAAAAATATCCAATTCATTTACAGTGCGCAGTTTAGTGAGGGATGCTGAAGAGTTGCAAAAGTGGGTGGAACTCCACTTTAAAGAGGACAGTCCTTGAAAATGACAGCCCTATGCCACTTCTGTAAGAAAAGGGTATATAAATTGTATCCAAAAATGCAGTTTTAAGAAAAAAAAAAAAAACTTACCTTGGGTCTCGACTTCCAATATTTTCCGGGAGGAAAAAAGTCACTGTGCCTCACTGCTACACACAGGGATAGCCGGTTGTTCAAAATCCCGCAATAATGAACTTCTGCCCTGAGAAGGTGTACATTCCCAAAGAATTTGTGAGCAAGAAGATAGCTCTTGCTATCCGGACTTTCTGTGTTTTGGTTTTTTGGTTTTTGATTGTGTTTGTGTATGGTTTTGTTTATGTGTTTTTTCTTTTCTTTTTTCTGAATGTGTCTATGAGATTACCCTTCTTTGGGGAACCTCTCCTTCTTGAGAGAAGTTTGTAGTGTGAAGCTGCATTATTATTTACAGTTGCATTTTAAATCTATGTAGTGCGTGCCCAAAGTGGGTTCAATAAATTTTGTATTTTTATAGAAACATACCCAGATTTAGACTTTTTGTTGCCAAAGTAGCCGCTTTTAGATCCTGGTAGGGATACCAGGAATTTTTTCATATGCATAGTTCCTTTGGCTATAACAACAGTACCATATTTAGGTAAGCTGTACTAGGGTGTATACAGATCACTCCCTATCGTGGGTTTTGGTTTAGCAGGACTTGTTTTCTCCCTCCTTTCTTGTTTGTTTATACCAGTGGGGCGTGGTGTTGTCACCCACAACTTCTGGAAATGTTAGAAGCAAGATTAAGTATTTTTGGTCTTAAGATGTTGCATCTGCCAACCATGGTTGGTCATATTGATCTCCACTCTTAAAGTTGAACTCAAAGAGGATAAGTTGGACTTGTAGTTGTAGTTGCTTAGGGGACCTGGGCTGTATCAAGGATTGTTTCCCTTTTCCTAGTTTGGGGGGATCAGACGGGAGAGGGGAATGTAGGTATAGAAAGTCGTGTCAAGAGAAGGTAGATAGAGGTAGGGAGTAGGTATAAACAGGAAATGAGGGTATGAGGGATAGGGCTGGAATGTTAGTTGGTCTCCTGGGAGGGTTCTCCACCACTTCCAGGCTTGATTATTCCTGCTTCAAATTTGTTTTATATTTTCTTTTTAAAATTATTTTTTGGGATGTAGTTCTGCTTTAAAGAAAAACCTGTACTGAGACTATACATAGGCCATCATTGCTAAGCAAGCCTTTTAAAATTGGTAGTTGTCTGCATGTTACACTGATTCAGAGATTTCAGTATGTTGCAAGATACCAAACCCTGAACATGTGTGTGTAGTGGGAGTTCTAACTTTGCTCTGTTTTCACTTATGGGCAATGTATCATGTATATTGAGAATAGAGATAGCAAGGCACCTAGCAATCTTATGCCGCATACACACAATTGGAAATTTGGCCAGCAAAAGAACGATGAGAGCTTTTGGTCAGAAAATGCGACAGTGTGTATACTCCATCGGACTTTTGCTGGCCGAATTCCAGACAGCAAAAGATTGAGAGCATGTTCTCAATTTTTCAGTCGGAAAGAGTTCCTTTCCGAAAATGCGATCGTCTGTAGCAATTCCGACGCGCAAAATTCCTACGCATGCTCGGAAACAATTCGACGCATGCTCGGAAGCATTGAACTCCATTTTCTTGGCTCGTCGTAGTGTTGTACGTCACCGCGTTCTTGACGGTCGAAAGTTCAACAAACTTTTGTGTGACCGTGTGTATGCAAGGCAAGCTTGAGCGGAATCCCGTCGGAAAAGCCTTCATATCTTTTTCCGACCAAAATCCCGATCATGTGTACGCGGCATTAGAGGGAGGCCACCAATACCAGACTCTACAGTTCTTGTAGCATAGGTTTTCTTTAAAAAGAAAGTGTATTTTCAGTAAAAATATATTTTGAGTCATCATTAGTGTTTACTCTACAGCAATTTTTAAGGTGACGTTAACATTTTTACAAACATCTTGTTCCCTTGTTTACCTTATTAAAAATTCATATATAGACCACATAGACTTGCATTGTAAGAAGGAGAATTAATCAGCAACCATTGTGTACCTTGTCAAAGCAGAGCATGAAGCTGGTCATACACTGATCGAAACTTGGCCTGTTCAATCAGAGGCTTCAGTCAATCAGCTAACACCACTGATTAATGTATTCTGTTGAGCGGCACTGTCCATTCACTCATTTATGTGGATGGAGGAATCTGTATTTTTGTTCAGCCCACTGAGAAAAGAAACCATTTGAGAAAAAAGCTAAAATAATATCTATATCAATCTACACTATATTACCAAAAGTATTGGGACGCCTGCCTTTACACACAAGCATAAAGTTTAGTGGTATCCCAGTCTTAGTTCGCAGGGTTCAATATTGAGTTGGAGAGAGAGAGGAGCGGCGCCACATTGAGTTGGCCCACCCTTTGCAGCTATAACAGCCTAAACTCTTCTGGGAAGGCTGGCAACAAGGTTTAGGAGTGTGTCTATGGGAATGTTAGACCATTCTTCCAGAAGTGCATTTGTGAGGTCAGGCACTGATGAGGACGAGAAGGCCTGGCTCGCAGTCCCCGCTCTAATTCATCCCAAAGATGTTCTATTCGGTTGAGGTCAGGACTCTGTGCAGACCAGTCAAGTTCCTCCACTCCAAACTTGATTACCTATGTCTTGATCTGCGCACTGGTCCAAATCATTTGGTAGAGGGGGGATTATGGTGTGGGGTTTTTTTTTCAGGGGTTGGGCTTGGCCCCTTACTTCCAGTGAAGGGAACTCTTAAGACATCAGCATACCAAGACATTTTGGACAATTTCATGCTCCCAACTTTGTGGGAACAGTTTGGGGATGGCTCCTTCCTGTTCCAACACGACTGCGCACCAGTGCACAAAGCAAGGTCCATAGAATATGAGAAAATAGTCAAAAATGAGTTAATCCCTGAAAGGTAATGCGTTAATAAAACAACACAAGAGTGGAAAATCAAATAGTAATTTTAGATCTTCCCAATACAGACAAACAGATGGCATTATAGTGTAACAGTTACACTTATATTGTATATTGTAAGACAAAAAAGTGTCCCTATACATTTTTTGGGAATGTTGGCAACTATGCCTTTGCCACCCTATCCTAATACCCAAATGTCCAAATATAGATAGACAGATATAATGTGTGTGTGAATATACAGTATCTCACAAAAGTGAGTACACCCCTCACATATATTTTCATGTGACAACACTGAGGAAATGACACTTTGCTACAATGTAAAGTAGTGAGTGTACAGCTTGTATAACAATGTAAATTTGCTATCCCCTCAAAATAACTCAACACACAGCCATTAATGTCTAACCTGCTGGTAACAAGAGTGAGTACACCCTTAAGTGAAAATGTCCAAATTGGGCCCAATTAGCCATTTTCCCTCCCCGGTGTCATGTGACTCCTTAGTGTTACAAGGTCTCAGGTGTGAATGGGCAGCAGTATGTTAAATTTGGTGTTATCGCTCTCACTCTCTCATACTGGGAGTTTAACATGGCACCTCATGGTAAAGAACTCTCTGAGGATCTGAAAAAAAGAATTTTTGCTCTACATAAAGATGGCCTAGGCTATAAGAAGATTACCAAGACCCTGAAACTGAGCTGCAGCACGGTGGCCAAGACCACACAGTGGTTTAACAGGACAGGTTCCACGCAGAATAGGCCAGAATCGACCAAAGAAGTTCACCTACTATGTAACTATGTAAGTTGAGTGCACGTATCCAGAGGTTGTCTTTGGGAAATAGACGTACTAATGCTGCCAGCATTGCTGCAGAGGTTGAAGGGGTGGGGGGTCAGCCTGTCAGTGCTCAGACCATACGCCGCACACTGCATCAAATTGGTCTGCATGGCTGTCCTCCCAGAAGGAAGCCTCTTATAAAGATGGTGCACAAGGAAGCCTGCAAACAGTTTGCTGAAGACAAGTAGACTAAGGACATGGATTACTGGAACCATGTCCTGTGGTCTGATGAGACCAAGATAAACGTATTTCATTCAGATGGTGTCAAGCGTGTGTGGCGGCAACCAGTGAGGAGTACAAAGACAAGTGTGTCTTGCCTACAGTCAAGCATGGTGGTGGGAGTGTCATGGTCTGGAGCTGCATGAGTGCTGCTGGCACTGGGGAACTACAGTTCATTGAGGGTACCATGAATGCCAACATGTACTGTGACATACTGAAGCAGAGCATAATCCCTTCCCTTCGGAGACTGGGCCGCAGGGCAGTATTCCAACATGATAACGACCGCAAACACACCTCCAAGACAACTACTGCCTTACTAAAGAAGCTGAGGGTAAAGGTCATGGACTGGCCAAGCATGTCTCCAGACCTAAACCCTATTGAGCATCTGTGGGGCATCCTCAAACGGAAGGTGGAGGAGCGCAAGGTCTCTAACATCCACCAGCTCCGTGATGGGAGGGTTAAGGCAGTGCTGGAAAATAATGGTGGCCACACAAGATACACTTTGGGCCCAATTTGGACATTTTCACTTAGGGGTGTACTCACTTTTGTTGCCATTAAGACATTAAATGACCGTGTGAGTTATTTTGAGGGGACAGCAAAATCACACTTTTATACAAGCTGTACACTCACTACTTTACATTGTAGCAAAGTGTAATTTCTTCAGTGTTGTCACATGAAAAGATAGAATAAAATATTTACAAAAATGTGAGGGGTGTATTCACTTCTATGAGATACTGTATATATATATATATATATATATATATATATATATATATATATATATATATATATATATATATACACACACACACATTATTTTTACATATTTTTTATTTTAATTATTTAATTATTTTTTATTATTATTTAATTGTACATATTTATGAAAATATAGTATTATTAAACATATGTATTATGCATATTGTTCATATATTGTACCCACCTCATAGTTTGATTCTGAATTTATAATTGAGGTCTCTCTCTATCAAAAAAAAAATAAAAAATACACAAAAATATTAACATGTAACTGTTTGCAGTTGATATATCCAATTCAATAAAACATCTCAGAAGCAGAAATATGGCCCTTAGATTGCAGCAATCAGTCACAGGATTGTGAGGTTTGATGCCCATAAATATACAGTCCTGTGCAAAAGTTTTAGGCAGGTGTGAAAAATGCTATAAATAAGAATGTTTTCAGAAATAAAAGTGTTATTCATTTATTTTTATCAATTAACTAAATTCAAAGGAAATGAACAGAAGATAAATCCAAATCAAATCAATATTTGATGTGACCACCCTTTACCTTTACAATAGCATAAATTCTTCTAGATACATTTGCACACAGTTTTTGAAGGAACTCGGCAGGTAGGTTGTTCCAAACATCTTGGAGAACTAACCACAAATCTGTGGATGTCGGCTGCCTCCTTCTGTCTCTTCATGTAATGATGAGATCAGGGCACTGCGTGGGCCAAAAAAATCACTTCCAGGAATCCTTGTTCTTCTTTACACTGAAGATAACTCTTAATGACATTGGCTGAATGTTTGGAGTTGATGTCATGCTGCAGAATATTCTTTTGGGCCAATCACACGCCTCCCCGATGGTATGACGTGATGTATCTGCCTGTATTTCTTAGCATTGAGGACACCATTTTTTATGTTTTCCTTTACAAACGCTTGAATTACTTGCCGCCCGCGCTATAGCCAAAAGACGACTACAGAGCAGGCCTTAATTGCTGGGAGGGCGTCCATGGATGTCCTCCCCGTGCAGGAGCTGCCTGCGCATCGCTGTGGTTTGCGCGCAGCGCGCTCTGTGATGACCGAGTCTAATGCCGCGTACACACGACCGGACTTTCCGGCAAACTAGGTCCGACGGTCTTCCCGATGGACTTTCGGCAGAGGTCCGACTGACTTTCTGAACGAACGGACTTGGCCGCACACAAACAGACTAAGTCCGATCGAAAGTCCATTCGTTTTGTATGTGATGACGTAAACGGGACAAAAAAAAGGAAGTTCAATAGCCAGTAGCCAATAGCTTCCCTTGTGTCGTATTTGGTCCATCGGACCAGCACACAGACGAACGGTTTCCCGATTTTTAGTCCGTCGGACAGATTTGAAATATGTTCTTTTTCTAGGTCCGTCTAATTTTTTCCTAAAAAAACGATCAGACTAGCCCACACACAATGGGATTGTCCGACGGACTAATCCCGTCTGACCTAGTTTGCCAGAAAGTCCGGTCGTGTGTACGCGGCATAAGGATCCCGGCCCCTTATTATGTGATCAGCTGTCAGCCAATGACAGCTGATCACGTGATGTAAACAGAAGATTGGTAATCAGTATTTTTTTCCCCCTCTCACTGTCAGCATGAGAAGAAAAAAAAGCCGATCACCGGCTTCTGTCAGAGGGACTGCCTCATCAGTGCCCAGCAGTGCCACCTGTTATTGCCACTTATCAGTAGCCACCAGTGCCACCTACCAGTGCCCATATTGTCACCTACCAGTGCCCACAGTGCCACCTATCTTTCTCCACCAGGGCCACCCATCAATGCCCATCAGTGCCTCATCATCAGTGCCACGATCAGTGCTGCCTATCAGTATCACCTACCAGTGCGGAGCTTCCTGCAGGCTTTCTTTATTTTATAAACAATGACTTTGGGAACCAGTCTGCATGATGAGGCCACAATTTAGTGCAGCCTCTCTCCTCCTATCCTTCTCCCACCTCCCGGAATCCTTGGCCCTGCCAGCTGCAGCTGTCAGACAGAGAGAGGAGAGAGCTGGCGGGTTACATGCACTCTGAAAACTGGTAAAGAACGGCACATATGATTATTAGGTATATGAAGAATACTGCGCTAACAAGTAAAGTAAATAAGCGGAGCTGCAACTAAGGCGTGTTATACGACACCAATCAAAGTTATGAGGAAATAAAGTCGCGCTAATACAAAGTGTGGTGAAAACTGCAAAGTTAAAGCGGGGTTCCACCCAAATTTTGAACATTATCTCTATGCATTCTCTTCCTTGCCTAGATGCTGACATGCTGTGTAAAAAAATTTAAATCGCCGTAATTACCTTTTTTTTTCTAATCTTCTTAGCACTTCCTGGTTTTCCTCCCATGGGAGTAGGCGTGTTTCTAGCCTCTCCCAGACCTCCCACAGTCCCCTGGGAGCTAGTCTCAGGCTTCCCAGCATGCATTGTGCAACAGCGTCATCACAACATCTCGGTGAATGCTGGGAGCTCACAGCATTCACCGCATCCAGGAAATACATGCTTGTGGGCTTCAAATGCCCACAATGAAGATGGAAACCGCCTTCAGTGAATTTTATAAGTTATTCTTTACAACGAAATCGGACACAGGCGGACTTATTACACAGAACATGTGAGTAGATAATCATGAGAAGAAAAGTTTGTGAATGAACTCCAAAAAAAAAAAACGATAGATAGGTGGACCCCCGCTTTAAGTGCCACAAATAATAATGATAGTAATGAATACTAAATATAGTGTTAAGATACAAAAATTAAAAACTAAATAATTATACAATTGTAATCAAACAAACGTGCAGGCATAGGGAAAGTACTGTTGAAAATTGTCCATAATGATTACAAAGAAAAGTGAAGTTAAATGTATGATGGTAGATACATAAGAAAGTCCATGTTGTGAAAAACAAATCCCAAAGTGATAAGTAGTGTAGATTCACATGACTGCTGAGGTGCAATAAGCCCAGGTCCCATACCATACCATTTTACAGCCAACTTTTAACCTTACCCCTTCGTCCCATCCAATAAAAACCGCTTACAACCATTAATGTTGGAAAGGGCAAGGCCACAGCTTTTAATAACTTGAACATATAACATTAAACATTCCAACAGTGCCAGTCACAGTTGCACTGTGAGCACCCAATTCCAAATGGTGAAAGGGAGATAACTGAGGGGCCTGTCCTTACCATAAGTGCCGAACCGGCCGTCTATCTCCCAATTAACATCAAGGGCATACCTATTACAGCCATGTTTGCTGGCAAGCTGTGACATACCAACCATAATTAGGGCGGGAGGGTGGGCAGCTCTTACCAAATCTTCTTCTGAAAAGACCCAGAATCCCCTGGGGCGCCACACTAGTGAGCTCAGGCCCAACCCCGTCCCGTCCCACCACCAATCTGCAGTGACCATATAGTCACCTACTCCACCCTGGTTATGCCCCCATCAGTCAGGGCTCTCTTTCCCAAGGGGTTCAAGAGGCCTGCATTATAGTGACAAGTGCATTGATGAGACCTCCACCTCAGGAAAACACTGCCGCTTACCAGAAAGCGATTGTCCCTTATTACAGGGGACCACGCTGAGCAGATGGCTGTAACCCCAGCCCGGGATCTCACAGGTAGGCACTGGATACCACAGCGTCAGTGGGGATCGTCACCATGAATCACAGCAGAATGATGTATTCACCAGAAAGCACTTTGTGTGTTTTTTTCTGGTGAATACATCATTCTGCTGTGATTCATGGTGACGATCCCCAGGTGGAGGTCTCATTAATCCTAACACTATATTTAGTATTCATACTATCATTATTATTTATGGCACTTAACTTTGCGGTTTTCACCACACTTTGTATTAGCGCGATTTTATTTCCTCATAACATATGATTATTAAACAAACAGGATAGTATAAAGTGCATTAAGTAGCTTAACAATGACTTTAATGTTTGATGTATGTCTTCCTCTGCTTCAATGCCTCCAAAACTGACAGAATCCTCCTCCTCCTCCTCTTCTTGTGTGTTCTGTGGTGTCGTAAGAATGGTGTCTGCATAAAGCAGGCCTTGAGGGGAAAGGAAATCCTCCTCTTCCTCCCGCTGCTCTGCTTTAGGTGCCCTGACCATAATACCGCCCAGTCTGCTCCAGTAGCAACACAAGAGGGATTGTGTCACTGATGCATGCATTGTCACGGCTCACCATCCTTGTTGCCTCCTTTAAATGGTGACAGTACAGTTCATGCATCCTTTATCAGCAGCCATTGGCGTTGGGAAAAAAGCAGAGCCGCCCTGAGCCCGTTTTTTTTTTTTTTTTTTGGAAAATTCCTTTTTATGGATTTTTGACACAAAAAGCAAGTAACAAAAGACAAAACCACCATTGGGTGGAGCTGGCATAACACCAGCTCTGCCCAGAAAAGGCCACACAGGGCCAATAAACATAAACAAGTCTAATCTGAACTAACATAGTTCAACTGACTGTATTAAAATTGGTCATAAATATACAAATATACTACCCCCCCCCCCCCCCAACTATCCCCCTCCCAAAAACCCTAACCACCATCTAAGACCAGCATCCAGGAGATTGGTATACTGGGATAAGATCTGCATCAGAAATGTTGCCTCCTATTGTTTGACCAGTAAGTGATAGGTATGCCATCAGTATTATATGGTTATAGCGCACATCAACTACAAATTCCAAAGCCGTTCAGGACAAAAAGGACACCTTTCCAAGACTCCATCAAACCCCTGAGCCTGTTGTTGCGCTATACTCACACAAGTACTCGTTGACAGCCTTCTTCTGCATGTGCAGCTGCTGCAGCATTGCCAAAGTTGAGTTCCACCTGGTAGGCATGTCACAAATCAGGTAGTTTATGGCAGGTGGAATTCCTGCTGAATTTCAGCCAACTAAACACTGGCTGTGTATGACCGCCTGAAATGGCTACAGATTCTTCTGGCCTACTTTAGCAGGTCTTCCAACCTTGGGAACCTGTTTAAGAAATGCTGCACCACCAAATTGAGGACATCTGCCAGGCATGGCACATGTGCCAACTTTCCCCATTGAAGAGTGGACAGGAGGTTAATGACATTATTGCATAACACCATTCCTGGCTCATGCTGGGGTGACGTGGGCCACCTCTGGGCCTGCCCCTGCAGAGCTGTAAGAATCTCTGCTCCGGTGTGGCTCCTGTCCCCTAGACAGACCAGCTGAAGCACTGCATGGCATCTTTTAGCCTGACTCATTGAAAAGCCCCTTGAATGCTTAGGGAGTACTGGTGGTTCATAGGACAATTCAGCAGAGGAGGGCATGGAGGAGGAGTAGGTGGAGCTGACAAAGCTGACCATCAGCTGTATGGAGACGTGGCGGCAAAACAAGCAGCAGCACTGAGACCTGTCCTGCATCCTTCCTAGTTGCAAGCAGAGTTACCTAGTGTGCTGTGAACTAAATATATTGTCCCCTGACCATGCTTGCTGGACCACGTGTCAGCAGTAATGTGGACCTTGCGGCTGACTGCCTTGCCCAATGATGCCACAACATTGCCTTCCTCATGATGGTATAAAGCTGGAATGGCCTTACAGAACGTGCAAAGAAGTAGTGACTGGGAACCTGCCATTGTGGTACAGCAAATTCTGGTAATTCACAGAAGGGGCAGAATCCCCCAGATGGAAAGGCAGGAGTTGTAAAGCCAGCAGCAGTTGGGGCAGAGAAATTTGCCTGCTATACTCTACAGCTAGTGGTGTGCTGATGGCAGATGTGCTGCAAGGACATGTGACACCCTTTGCTATACCATTATCCCTGTCAGAGGAGGCTGCTGAGAGGTCATGAGATATAGCCGGGGTAGACCTGAAAGGTGAGTGAGGAGGAGCAGAATTTCTTGCCTTTTTTTTGGCTTTCAGGTGCTTTTGTCAACGGGCTGAGTGGTGGGAGATGAAATGCCTTGCCAAGCATGTGATACCCAAATCTCTGGTATTTTTAAGGTGGCTACTCTCTACTCTTCCATGATGACTGCCTCATTGGGGTTGCGCCTCACCCTCACTTTCCTCCTCTGCTCTATCCGGCACCCAAGTCAAACCACTGACCTCATCATCATTATCCCCTCCATAGGCGTGCGCACAGAGTGTGCCAGGTGTGCCCAGGCACACCCTAATCACCCTGTGCAGAACAGATTCCCCCTACTGACCTGACTCCCCCTCCTTCCCCCCCACCCCGAGCTCTGCCAGCTTCCCTCTTCTCCTATCCCCCCAGCTGTTGCTGCAGAATGTTTTAGGGTGAGTGCGTGAAGGGCCAGTAAATTTTTAATTTACCACCCCATCCCTTTCTGAATGAACATCGTGAGTGATTGGTAGTGTGTGTTTGAGCTTTGGGGTGCACACCCTAATTCCATAGGCTGCGCACACCCATGATCCCCTCCATCCTCATCATCACTGGAACCAACTTGGCAATAATGGTATTTGGTGCACTTTAACTTGAGGACTGACTACACAGGCACACTTCACTGGCAAACTACAATATACTGCAGTAAAACTGCACTGACGCACTTCAATTTACTGCAGTAAAAGTGCACTGACACACCAATATGTTGCAGTAAAAGTGCCCTGACATACTTCAGTATATTGCAGTAATTCATTGCTTCAGCCAAACAGGGTTTCGAATGCACTGTGCACTGCACAGTGCATTGTGGGGTGTTCATCGGCCTGAACAAACGGTTGAACGCCCTGAAAATTCTGGTGTTCATGCCAAACTTCTGCTCAGGCCGAACCGTTTGCCCAACACTACTTGCAGTGGTGGAACTACCACCATAGCAACCCACGCGGGCGCTATGGGGCCCGCAGCCGAGTGGGGCTCGGCAGTGGTGTACTAACTGGGGGGCGGTCCGCACCAGGTGGCGCACGCTGGGGGGATGTCAGGCAGCGTATGAAACAGTGACAACAGGTAGGCATGGTAGCGGCAGCGGCGATGTGCGCAGGGAGATCCCAGTTCAGGTGGACTGACCCATTGGGCATAAATATAGGGATGTCGGCTGTACTTGACACACTGCTGTGCATTCTACATTACGTTCTAACAGCCCAGTGAGTACAACTCCTCCCCCCCTCCACAGAAAAGGAAGAGGCTGCATCGGCTCTGCCCCCTCCCTCCCCTCTGTTCCTGTGTCCGTCCAAGCTCCATCCAGCCCATGTGCTGTGTCTCAAAGGAATGTGGGGGCGGGAACGTTTACACAAGTAGCCGACAGCTACAGAAGCTAGTGTGAGCATCCTGGGAACATCCAAGTGAGTTAGCAGCACTGTCAGTGCCCAGATTCTGCCCTCTCTCTCTCTCCCAAATCTTTTTCTCTCCCCCTCTTTCCTCTGTTGTCCTCCAGCAGAATTAACTCTATCCAAAGCATTTTCTTTTAACCAGCCCATACTAATAGATGGCCACATCATGTTTCTTTAGCCAGTGCGATCACAGACATTGCATGTGATTCGCACCGCATTGCTGTGCAAATCACATGCGATGTCTGTGCAATGCAAGTTCAGCCATACAAACTTATGGCTGAAATCACATCACATTCACTCCAAAATGGTGCAGGACTCTCTTTTTGTTCCGCACTGGAATCGGATCACATGGGTGTTCACACCTATGCAATCCCATTCTTGCACCATTTTACAGTTCGCACTGCAATCTGAAAACTGATCTGGGGATGTCATTAACTTTTCATTTACACCCATAGCAGTTTACAAAGGGCAGTGTGATTGCCGACAAGCGACATGCAATGCAGGAATCCGCAGTAGAATTGCGCTTCTATGTGAACCAGGACTCAAGTGGGTTCACACTGATGCACGGTGGTTCAGTTGCAGTACAGGTGTATACACAGTTTTCCTGCATTTAACTCCATTTTCACTACAGTCCCACAGACTTCTATTAGGTTACACATTTTTGCAACATTTTCTGAAAGCGCACCAAATGTCCTCTATACTGCAACTTTGGTGTGCTTTTAGAAAACACAGTAACATTATAAAAACTAATAGAAGACTGTGGGACTGCAGCTACAAATGGGGATAAAATGCAGAAAAACTGCGTATACCCCAGCACTGCAACAAACTCCAGGACACCAGTGTGAACCCAAAGGCTTCAGGGTGCAGGGTGCTGTGTAATGTAAAGGGGTCCAGATGTGCAGGGGGTTGTGTAATGTAAAGGGGTCCAAATGTGCAGGGGGATGTGTAATGTACAGGGGTCCAGATGTGCAGGGGGTTGTGTAATGTAAAGGGGTCCAGATGTGCAGGGGGTTGTGTAATGTAAAGGGGTCCAGAGGTGCAGGGTGCTGTGTAATGTAAAGGGGTCCAGTGCTGCAGGGGGTTGTGTAATGTAAAGGGGTCCAGAGGTGCAGGGATTTCTGCAATGTAAAGGGGTGCAGGGGGTTGTGTAATGTAAAGGGGTCCAGAGGTGCAGAGTGCTGCGTAATGTAAAGGGTTTCAGTGGTGCAGGGGGTTGTGTAATGTAAAGGGGTCCAGAGGTATAGGGGGTTCTGTAATGTAAAGGGGTGCAGGAGGGTGTGTAATGTAAAGGGGTCCAGAGGTGCAGGGTGCTGTGTAATGTAAAGGGGTCCAGTGGTGCACGGGGTTGTGTAATGTAAAGGGGTCCAGTGGTGCAGGGGGTTGTGTAATGTAAAGGGGCCCAGTGATACAGGGGGTTGTATAATGTAAAGGGGTCCAGATGTGCAGGGGGTTGTGTAATGTAAAGGGGTCCAGAGGTGCATGGTGCTGTGTAATGTAAAGGGGTCCAGAGGTGCGGGGGGCTGTGTAATATAAAGGGATCCAGTTGTGGCAAGGGGGTACAAAGTAGTATGCAGGGGGCACAGTGGGGTGATTTTACATTTTACATTTTAAAGTTGGGGGGTTGGGGGATGCCAGATATAGGATCCACCCCGGGTGCCAAATGCTCTAGGTACGCCCCTGGGGCCCGGTGAGGATGAGGAATGTAAGTTTACTGTTTACTGTTAAGCCTCTCGGGTCCCGACACACGCAGCCGCATACAGCAGGAGGCAGGAGCAGAGAGCAGAGTGGGCGGGAGCAGAGTGGGCGGGGCAGAACGCTCGAGCGCGCCTGTAAAGGGACATCGTTTTCGGCACATGAGGAGGCTCTGGAGTCTGGATAGGAGGTAGGGAGTGGGAGACTGTCATCTGTTTTGCACTGTTTTGCTATTTTTGTGTGTGTGTGTTTGTTGGGGGGGAGGGGGCCCATACAACATTTTGCTATGGGGCCCTGTGATTTCTAGTTACGCCCCTGCTTGCAACTATAATATTCAGTATATGTTTTTTTTTTAGTTTACATTCCATTCTTATTCTTCATATTTGTGCACAGGTCAAGCTGTCCAGTAAAATTGACAAGGATTGGGGCAAACCATAACACTTTCAGGAATTTTTAAATAGTTTCAACAGTCTTTTTTTATAGCCCAACAGAATTCTAAGTTTAAACAAGTTAAATACATTCCTGGTTCATCACAACAAAGGGTGTGCAAAGACCCTTGATGAAGACAGAGCTGTTTGTCTCCAGTTAGCACACAGGATTACGTTTTCCTAATTGTAGAGCTATCAGCATAGGGAGCGGAAGACCACTACAGAGAGGCCACTGCTTCCACACAGAGAGCAAGGCTCATTTTGTGCAGCAGGCTGGCAGGGGACAGGCTTTTCTGCTCAGGTTGTGCCTGCTTTCTAAAAAAATTGCAAGACTTTGAGCATCTCATGTTTTGATGCATCTGGGAGATAATTTAAACTGAATGTATATTTGGGCTTTAATTTAAATAACAAAATCACTCTGGGATACTTTTAAACCATGGCCAATCCCCCAGCCAACCCCCTCTAAACAATCCCAACAGTCCTTCTTCAGGTCTACCATGTCACTGCCTGTGAGACATGGATGCTTCCCATTTGATGGCCACTGGTGGGGTCCTCTCAGGAGATAGAAGAGGATGACGACTTCACAGGGAGGTGTCAACAAAATAGTGGTTTCAGGGTGCCATTGCAGTCCCCTGAACCTAAACCTGAAGCTGTGAGAGACCTAGGTGAGTATATCTGCCTTCACCAAGTAAAAGGGGGGGGGGGCACTACCTTAATGAGTTAGATTAGGGTAGGAAGGAGGTTGAAAAAAAAAATGTTTTTGCCCGGAGTGGGGGCTTAAAACCATATGAAAAATACATTTGTGTTGTAAGCACCCCCGGCAGTGTTATAGTTTGTCCTATCCCAGATCACGGTTACTTTTGCCAGGCAGCTAGTAAAAATATTTTTTTAAAAAGGCATGTCAGATAGAAAGAGGAATTTATTGATTTATTTTGTACGATCGTTACATGTATTTATTGCATGCAGTTATTGAAATACAATATTTTTTGTAGGAGCCGTCCTTTAAACAAAGTTCATATAACCTTGAATTTTGTGTACATAGCTATTGATTTTACTTGTTGTATGAGATATTACGCATTACACATTTAAATCCTGCCTGGAATTTTTCTTTAGGACAGTGTTTTGAAGAGTGTAAGAGGTCATAAAGCTGCAGATTATTGGAGTTCTCATTATAAGAACACCCATTTAGAGAGGAAACAGAGGACAATGAGAAGTAAGAAGTAAAAGTCACATGTTCGCCTTCATTTGTGTAACAGGCGGGCAGCTGATTGTAACAGGCAAATGTCCGGATTTGCATACAAATAGAACATGCTAGGCTCTAGTCATTCTGCAGTAAAGTACAGAAAGTAGAGTACAGCACTGAAACACTGACCTTATCTCTGAGCAGTGCTGGATTCAATTTTGTGGAGGCCCCTAGGCAGTCAAAACCTTGGGGACCCCCTCACAGGTTTCAGGATTTTTTTCCGTGCGTGCGCTCTAGTGGGATAACATTAAACAAAGTAGTGTGCACATCGGATGTTAGATGGAGATGACCATAATTATTGTACATTACACGTAGGTAGGTTGCACCAACATTTTTTACACACTGACAGCTGAAAGAACATGGGCTTTTAAGAGACCACTTAGTAACATGTAACATAAATTTGATGTCTATGGTTTGTTTATGGTTTATCTATTTTAAATTGTTATTGGGTACATTACATTAACGCAGTGTTTTCTCTATAGAGTCTTTAATGCAAAGTTTTTGTTTCTTGGAGTTGATTCATTTTTTCTATTTTTTGTAAACAATTTAAAGTGGTTGTAAAGTGTGCTGCTTCCCCCACAGCCCCCCTTAATACTTCCCTGAGCCCCCTCTCGATCCAGCGATGTGTACGGGGGAGCCTCAGCTGTTCCGTGTTTCTCTCTCCTCATTGGCTCCCACTGTTGTCAATCACAGCCAGCGAGCCAAAGGAGAGAGAGCAGGGGGGCGGGGCCAAGCCACAGCTCTATGTGTTTTATGGATGCATAGAGCATGGCTCAGGAGCCAGTATGAACCAGTGCCCCCATAGCAAGCTTGCTATGGGGGCACTGGTCAAGGGAGCACTGGTAGAGGACTCGAGAAGAAGTGAATCGGGCTGCTCTGTGCAAAACCACTACATCGAGCAGGCAAGTATAACATGTTTGTTTTTTTGTTTTTTACAGGGGAACCTTTAAGACCACTTTAAGAAAACGTCATTGTAATTTTCGTTCAAAATCAAATCAATATTTTAATCTCTTGGCGTGGGGTCCATAGGCGATCCGGCAGTGAGCTCCTTTATTATTTGCATCTGGAGACCCTTCTTTTGGGTTAAACAGGCAGCACTGGCATAGATCACAGGAAGTTATTGGCTCACAACATAGGTGTGCACAGCCTATAGCATTAGGGTGTGCACCCCAAAGCTCAGACACACATGCATGTGCGTGTGTCTACATGTATATGGCCCTGGTACATTAATCTCCCTGCTGGCACAGTGAAAGAGAAGTGCTTAAGCACTTCCTATGGAAGAGCAGGTAAGAGGGAGATCTTTCCCGTCTCCCCGCCCCCACACAGAGCAATAACCACCTGTGCACTAGGTGATTAGGGTGTGCCCAGGCACACTGGCACACCCTGTGCGCACGCCTATGGCTCACAATATTTCTGGCTGATCAACAGATATTTTTGCACTTTAAATTTAACAGATATAAGAAAACACTTGCAATTGTATATGATATATATAAGGTTCCCCTGTATTTAGGCTCCAAAAGCCAGCCAGAGGAAAGGGGACGGGGTTAAGTGTTGACTGCCTAGGGGCCTCCACAGAGTTTAATCCAGCACTGAAGGAGTTCAAAACAGCTTTAATCGTTGAAAAAACAACCAACACATTTCAGGAACAAAGCACTCTTCCCCTTCATCGGGGCTCAGTAATGTGAAGGTCTGATTGATTGAATGTTTGAAACTGGAGACACAGCGGACTGACATTACAAAGATATGGGCAGGAGCGATGGAGGAGCAGGGTATACACCGCTCCTCCACTGCCCCAAAGATGTTGCTTACAGGACTTTTTTAACATCCTGCCAACGCAGCACCCCAGTGTGAAAGCACTCAGGCTTTTACATTGGGAGGCGTTTTTCAGGCACTTTACAGGCGTTATTTTTAGCCCTTTAGCTCCTGAAAAATGCCTCAGTGTGAAAGGGGTCTTAAACTGAACACATATTAATTACACAGGTTCTGTAAACTCACTTGGTGCCTTATCTGCAATAAATTAGCCTCAGAACTTGTGTAATTAATATGTGTTCAGGTTTTGGCAACCTTAACTACAGAAGGCCTGTTATGGTCAACTGTTTCTCATTGCTACTTGAGTAGCTATATTAGGCCTTGTTTACATACAGTAGGTCTGCTTCTAAATTTGCTTTCAAGCAACTTTTAAGCCGGGTTCACACTGGTAGGACACGACAGTCGTACCACTTTGGATCCGACTTTGCCCTGTGACTTGAAGTCTTCAAT
Organism: Aquarana catesbeiana; assembly: GCF_042186555.1. Taxonomy (NCBI): domain Eukaryota; kingdom Metazoa; phylum Chordata; class Amphibia; order Anura; family Ranidae; genus Aquarana; species Aquarana catesbeiana. The sequence goes on from NC_133333.1 coordinate 42,426,818, forward strand.
GAACAGGGCTCCGACTTTGATCCCCCGACAATACCAGGAACTGTGTCTGGTATGAATCTTTGGGGGAACTCCACGCAAAATGTTTTTTAAAAATGGCATGGGTTCCCCCTCCAAGAGCATACCAGGCCCTTCGTTTGGTATGGATTTTAAGGGTAACCCCCATGCCGAAAAAATTGCGTGGGGTTCCCCCCCAAAATCCATACCAGACCCTTATCCGAGCACACAGTCCGGCAGGTCAGGAAAGGGGGTGGGGATGAGCGAGTGCCCCCTTCCTGAACCGTACCAGGCTGCCTGCCCTCAATATGAGGGGGTGGGTGCTTTGGGGCAGTGGGGGGGCCCTCCCGCAAACCCCAACAACCAACGGCCAGGGTTGTCGGAAAGAGCCCCTTGTCCTCATCAACATGGGGACAAGGTGCTTTGGTGTGAGGGCCCCCCCGCCTGAAAGCACCCACCCCCCCCATGTTGAGGGCATGCGGCCTGGTACAGTTCAGGGGGGGCACTCACTTGTCCCCACCCCCTTTCCTGACCTGCTGGGCTGTGTGATCAGATAAGGATCTGGTATTGATTTTGGGGGGAACTCCAATGCCGTTTTTTGGCGTGGGGGTTCCCCTTAATATCCATACCAGACCGAAGGGCCTGGTATGATCTTGGAGGGGGAACCCATGACAGTTTTCTTTTAAATTTGGCGTGGAGTTCCCCTTCAAGATCCTCAGAGCACAAGTCGCATGCCAAAGTCGGATCAGTTAAGATGGTGATCCGACTTTGGTCCGACTTTGATCCAACTTCGATCCAACTTCAGTGATATTCAATGGGCTGAAGTAGGATCAAAGTCGGATCAAAGTAGTGCAGGGAGTATTTTCAAAGTCTGACGACTTGTGTCGGACCAGTTAAGACGGCTCTTATAGAGAAACATTGATTTTCACACGTCATGCGACCTAAGCTCCCAATGTCGGAGCGTTTGTCGTACCAGTGTGAATCTGGCGTTAGCTGCTCAGAAGCATACCAAATAAAACCAGAAGCAGCCACATGCAGCTCATAAGATAATCATTAACACCCGAGGCAAAAGCAAGTCAATAAAACACCTGTCAGAGCCAAGCACATAACTAGAGCTATAGCCAAATGTAAAGATAGAAAGTGCAGCGCTGGACTTATGACAAAAACATATGTGAATGATAATGGATCAATTATTCAATCAATTAATTAAATTAATGAACCACAGTAAATGATTTCCAAACAATAATAAGAAATTAACAGTAATTAAGTGCTCAAAAAATATTAAGTGTTGAGAAAAGCAATAAATCAATAAAGTCCAAAAATGTGATGTGTAAAAATTCAGTACAGGATCTGAGATCAGTTTTCCACCGTACAGTGCTGCCCACCACCTAATGGTAAAAATGAAGGCTTACCAAAAAGCCTGTGACTACCCTTACTCAGGGGGGTCAAAACAGGCTTAGTAGAAGTGGATCATCACGGAAATACTCCAGGACACGATGCTGGGAAGAGTCATCAGCCTCCTGCTTGGACGACCAGCTGGCGAAGTGTTTCACAAGGTGCTGTTCCAGGATCGTTTTTCATAGAGCAGTCAGGTAGTGCTTCCACACCTTCCAGCTAAGGTTCCCTTTCAGAAAGGTCCTGGAACAGCACCTTGTGAAACACTTCGCCAGCTGGTCGTCCAAGCAGGAGGCTGATGTCTCTTCCCAGCAGTGTGTCCTGGAGTATTTCCGTGATGATCCACTTCTACTAAGCCTGTTTTGACCCCCCTGAGTAAGGGCGGTCACAGGCTTTTTGGTAAGCCTCCATTTTTACCATTATTATCATTCACATATGTTTTTGTCATAAGTCCAGCGCTGCACTTTCTATCTTTACATTTGTTCTATGTGCCCTCATATCAGGGTTATAGTGCACAGCAGCAGGACCTTCTTCACAATTTTATTTTTTATTTAGGTGCAGGCGGAAGGCACAGGTGTACTGTCCAGCTCCACTGCCGGCAACCTGTAAAATTCTATGAGAGGCTGACACTTGTTGCAGCTGGACAGGGCTGGATGCTGCAATGAGCAGTACTAACATTTAAGGCAGTATGCACCCAGGGAAGAATGCCTGGAATGCATCTAGGCTACCTGCAGCATTGTGTGGTGGCAGTGAACACACAGGGTCCAAGTTTGCCAATAACAGTATATTGTAGAAAAATTCAACAAGTACAAACAGGCCCAGTGAGGAAGCACTCCTGACGCCACTTACAATGGACACAGCGGTGGAACAGCTGTTTGCTGAATGAAAAATGCCAAAAAGTGTCTGCCACAAGAGCAGAATGTGGCCTGGTGGGTCCACACCCAAAAGGGTAGGCTTCCTGGAAAAGGTAGACTTAGTCCCTGCTTTGTCACTACTCCTCCGGAACCTTTCCCTATGCTAGCCACTCACATAAAGCCACTCGCACAATCTCGGGAGCTGGAGTCTTAAACTCTCTCTTATCCAAGATGGCCACCAACATCACATGGGGCGCTAGCATCCAATCGGATAGTGGCCCCCCGTTACCAAGGGAATCATAGGGGAACCAAGATCTCCTGAACTTCCTTCCCCATCTGCATTACCATTGAGGTTGAGCGACCGCTGCAGTGGAGAATACAAACTGTACCTGCCTACACCCAGACTGCCCAGGTTCAATACAATAATGGGGCAAGGATAGAAACTTGTGTGCCTACTCCTGATGAAGGAAAAGCAGGTTCATACATCTGTCCAAATTGTTCTACATAAAAGGATGTTGAAAATTCTTACTCCTACCTCTGTCTCTATGACTTTTTCACAGATGGTTGAAAGGTTATCCCCATATTCTCCAGGACTACCTATAAAAACAAAAAACCATTGTGATGAGATGAGCCAAAATCAATACAAACACTTCTAAAATTACGGGGAATCCACAGTGCTCTCTTAAAGCAGATAGTTACAAGTCACTTCCATCACAAAGCCAAAAAACAAGGTGGCTTGGCATATGCTAGCAGAATTTCATTCAAACATTTTGGTGTTTCTCGTTGGATTTTCTAATGGATATTGGGGTCCTAAAAGGTGTTAATTTTTGACCCTAGTGACAAAAAGATGTAAGGGAGCAGAATGGAAAATGTTTCTCAAACAAAATTCTAATGCCTCGTACACACCATCGGATTGCTGGCCAACAAACCCGTGGACTTTTGTCCGAAGGGCGTTGGCCCAAATTTGTCTTGCATACACATGGCCACACAATTGTTGGCCAACAATTACGAACGTAGTGACATACTACGTTGTTTTTCAGCTCTTTAGCACCACCCTTTGGGATCCTTCTGCTAATTTCGTGTTAGTAGAAGTTTGGTGAGTGTTGATTCGTGCTTTTCATTTCGCACTTTTCATTTCACGCTTTTCCGTTCGTTTCTGAATGGCCGTTCGTCAACCAGCCATGTTGCGGAATCGGAGGAGATAACGTGTTATTTATTATTGGCCTTGGAGTTATTGCTTTGACATAATTTTTTTGGTTGAATAATGATTTGATTTGGTATATTTTCTATATTTTTGGATGCATAGAATGCACTTTTTGGTTAAGTTCTATTGGCAGATATCAGGTCTAATTTTATTTGTTTTCTTTTTTATTGCACAATAAAAAAATTGTGGAGAATAATACTTGGCTATGTGTTGTGCTTCAAATGACGGTTTGGGAGTAGGCAGTTACATTTAAAAAAATACAATGTAAAATTGACAAGGAACACCAACATAGTTGTATCTTTGATCTTATAAACTACGGGATAATGGTGTTGTGGTAACTTGCCCAAATAAAAAAATTAAAAAAGCATAATAATATTATTCTTGGTATCACTAGAAAAAAAAAACATTTGAAAATTAGTTTGCAATAACTCCATCAGTATCACCAGCAAAGCAGCTTCATTATTATCCCATTAAAGAAGAAGAGAATTGTGCGCTGCATTTGGAGATATCATAATTTGCCACGTCGCGAATGTTAATTCTCCATTACGAACGCTAGTTTACAAGACCGACCGCTTCCAGCTCGTCCTTGTTTCCGAGCATGCGTGTTTGTACTTTGGACTTTTGTCCAACAGACTTGGTGTACACACGATCGGAAAATCCGACAACAGACATTTGTCCGCGGAAAATTTTAAAACCTGCTAGCCAACATTTGTTGGCGGAAAGTCCGACAACAATTGTCCGATGGAGCATACACACGTTCAGATTTACTGCCAACAGCCTGTCATCGAACATTTCCCGTCGGAAAGTCCGATCGTGTGTACACGCCTTAACAGTGAATTTTTTTTTGTTTGGGAAAGCCCATTCATTCCAAAATCGAATGTTAAATGCAAAAGAAGTACTTTTAAACAACATTCATCAAGTCATCGAATGTACTGGTGAGAGTTTTCATATGACTGTTCATGAAAAAAAAATTATTTGAAAATCTGCTAGTGTATGGCCAGCTTTATTTCTCATTTTCCTGCATGCTGCTATGCAATCATTCCTGTTGTCAACTAGAATGTCTGATTAACCCTTACACGCCTAAGCCTATTTCTGACAATTGTTGCTTACAAGTTCAAATCCGTATTTTTATCTAGAAAATTACTTACAACCCCCAAACATTATATATCGTATATACTCGAGTATAAGCCGAGTTTTTCAGCACATTTTTTTGTGCTGAAAATGCCCCCCTCGGATTATACTCGAGTCAAGCACTTTTCTGCAGCAGAGAATGACATTTTCCAAACTGAATTTGGGGCGCCGTATCTCTGGGCCACTAGGTACTAGGTGCTAGGTACCCCAAACTTGGTGTGCAAACCCAGTGGAACTAGCACTACAACCTACCCAAAGCTAGGGTTCCTAGCACTAAGTGGCCCCGGGATACTGGGCCCCAAAATCGGTTCGGAAAATGTCATTCTCTGTTGCAGAAAAGTGCTTGACATTTTCCAAACAAATTTGGGGCTCTGTATCTCGGGGCCACTTGGTGCTAGGAACCCCAACTTTGGATATGTTATAGTTCTAATTCCACTGGGTTGCACACCAAATTTAGGGTTCCTAGCACCAAGTGGCCCCGAGATATGGGGCCCCAAGGTTGGTCAACTGTGTCCATCTACAGCAATGTCATTTTGGGGACCCTTTGGGTCCAGAGACCCCAAATTTTGGCTGCAGCTAGGGGGCATCTAGGAACCCTTAACTACCAAGTTTGAAGTTTGAGGCTTGCAGTGAGGCTGCAAATGGGCATTGTTGACCCTCTTTTCCACTTACAGTAGCTGCGCATTTCTCATCTCACACTAGGCTTATACTCGAGTCAATAAGTTTTCCAGTTTTTTTTCTTTTTTTTTTTTCTTACATACTCCATTTTATTGAAATGTTAAAAAAAAAAAAAATATTCAAAAGCAAGACAAATATTTCCCATAAAAATGTATACCAGAGACAGAACATTTCAAGTGCATAGCTTTTACTTCTATGATGTGTTCAATGCAGGTAGTCGGAGGAAAGTTGGTCTCATTTATCAAGCTAGTACACTTACACATACAACACAATAAAGGCTCTAGCCCTTCCTGCTCTGTCCAAAACTTAAAAAAAAGTTTTGGTTGTAGTTGAGCTTTAAGCAGCTACAACATGAAATCCAGAATGCAAAAAAGCATACAGAAAACATGAAGCAAAACGAACATGGCACACAACAAGGTGTACATCTACTGAGTTCCAGTGTCCATCTGCGCATCTTGAGATTGTTCAGCCAGTTTCTCATCATTTTCTAGGGTTTGCTGGAGCTCATGAATTGTGCTGAGGAGGACGTGGAACTGTTTTCGTCTTAACTCCAGCTTGTCTTCAACATTCTCCTTGGTGTGAGACAGCTGCTTTAGCTCCTTGTCCAATGCTTCCAGTTGCTTTAATGTCTCATGGCGATCTGGATGATTCTGTATCACTTTGGCTAATGCATCATACTCTTGGTGATTCTTTCGGATCCGCTTGGCCTGTAAAATCTGTTTCTTGCATTCAGCTATTTTCTCATGTGCTGCTGCAATACTGCTCTCAATGTCACTGTAGATCTTCTCATAGTTTTCCAT